>NW_027185241.1:17646584-18246584 GCF_022577435.1 Embiotoca jacksoni
CTTTGTGCCGAGAGCCTTGTTGCTGTCAGCTTGAGAGGTGGTATCAATAAAGTGCATCTGCAGCTTGGATGAAGTAGACAGACATTAAAACAGAGAATAAAAAACATTTACAAACCAGGATGTCAAAAGACTGGAACAAACTGCGAGCAGTGGTTTTCTGTGTGTGTATAAAGTGTGTAGTGCAGCAGCAGGGACCAATGTGTGTATGTCAGAAGCTGGCAGGGGGTTAGTACCTGATACATTTTCTAAAAGGTCAGTGTGGAGTTCAGTCAGAGACATGTCTGTGTTTGAGAATGAAACTGCAAGAGGTACGGTAGTTAAGACAGTTAGGAGGAGAGTCATTGAGGGGAGGCAGGGTTTCAAGTAAACAATGTACAGAGAGAAAAGCCAAAGATGATCTTGTCACTGTGTGTGTGTGTGTGTGTGTGTGTGTGTGTGTGTGTGTGTGTGTGTGCGTGTGTGTGTGTGTGTGTGTGTGTGTGTGTGTGTGTGTGTGTGTGTGTGTGTGTGTGTGTGTGTGTGCGCACGCGTGTTATTCTTGCTTTGTAGCAGTGATTTATGTGCACTATAGCTGTTTGAAAGGAATGTGTGTGTATCATGTCCTTATCTGGGTGTTGTCTCTGAACCCTCACATGTTTATGTTGAGCTGTTTTCCACAGCCTTGTTAATTATGTCATTAGCCGTGTGATTAATACAACAGCTGATTGTTGCCTTGCTGACAGAGGGCTGCCTCGGCCGGGATTACAAGGTGGCAAAACCTCCTCCTCTGAGAAACCGCTATGGACCTCCACGCTCTGTGTGTGTGTGTGTGTGTGTGTGTGTGTGTGTGTGTGTGTGTGTGTGTGTGTGTGTGTGTGTGTGTGTGTGTGTGTGTGTGTGTGTGTGTGTGTGTGTGTGTGTGTGTGTGTGTGTGTGTGTGTACGCTGTAAACAATAGGCTGTTATGGTGCAGCTCTGCACATGTGAGCCAGACAGCCCCGTTCCTATAGACGGCTTTAACTCAGCCAATTACTTGCAGCTACAGCAGCTGCAGCAGATCATGCTAATTTCTGAAAGATGTTCATTTTTCCTGTGATATGGAACACAATCCTATTCATGACTTCAAGTGAAATCGTTCACTTTCAAGTCTCTTCTTTATGGAGAACTGGACAATAGTTTGCTACAGCTGTGATGTACTATATTTTTCATATTTCATAATGCATGATGATTTGGTTGCCATGGTTCCACATCATCAGTGCCAGTCAGTTGCAAAATACACCAGGTGTGGGACCTGGTGTATTTTATATATTTACCTTCTTTTACCCAGCACATGTAGTGTATACTTGCCAGTACATTATAGTTACAACTATTATAATATATTATTATTAAACATGAGAGCCACATAAACGAGTAAGGTTACGCCAACAAACAACAGAAGAGTGTTCTATTTTCAACAACAAAAAAATACATTGATTGATGCACAATGTCCAAATATACTGAAATCATTCATCAGTGAAGACTGAGACATCATCATCCTAAATGCTTTGCTACCACACTGGGTAATTATTTTCTTTGAAAGCTAAACAATCCCTCTGCCACTGATTTGGAGGAAACTTGTTCTTAGTTTGTAGCTCTTTTGTATGGGACTATTTTACTGCAAACTCTGTGGTTGGAAATATCAGGTTGACCATATTTTAATTAATTAGCATCAAAATCAAATGAAATCCTCATTTATACAATAATTTTTGAAACACTGCGTATTTCAACAGGACTTCTGCACTAAGAAAGATCAAATTTACAAGCAGGGAAGTTGTTGTTTGATGTTCTATTCAGAACATGTAAGCTAGACGTTCATCCACTTTTGGCATCATTACTATCAAAAGTGATTTTTGATGGCAGTTTAAATCTCAGGATGTTTGTGATGTTGGTGTTCTGGCAGTTCGATGAAGCTTTGAAGAACGTAACCTGGACTTCCTGTCCTGATGCTCCAAAGACAGGATTTTAAGAGTAGAAACTTTAAACAAAGTCTTTTATTTTAAAACATCATGGAGAACTAGCAACAAACAGCAAAAACAAAACTTGCTTTTGTTCTACCTCACGAGTGGAGTAGATCTAATGCATGACAACACAGCCTCACAATGCTTTTGCTGCACAACGATGCACCAGTGACACTAAACCTATATGTGATCTTTAAAATGGTATTTTGTCATGTTTCTTTAACTAAAAATATATTGTAACCTCAGAGGTCAGTTTAAGCAACATGAAGCTAACATAAAGATAACTCTGCCTCAACCTTGCAGTCCATTAAACACTATGTTGTGTGAGATGTGTAATGGACTCCACCTGCCATGTAATACAAAGTAAAGTGTGTGATGCAAAGGTTTGTATAGACAGCGGCCTGGTCAGAGGTGGGAGGATGAAGCACAGCTAAGGCTTTGGCAGAGGGCCAAATACTGTAGCAACACACTATAATTAGGTTTGACAACACATAACCCAACATAAAGATGCCTTCCATAAATCTACAACAACATTAACTCTCTTCAGCTTAAAAACACAATTAAAATAGATTCCATACGTTTGATTGGTAAATAAAGAAAAATAAGTGATATTGGAGGTATTTTTCTTGCCTTAAGGTTACAAAAAGATTAGTTCTTATAAAATAGCAAAGCCAACAAACAGATTTTAATGTGAAGACATTTACGGATGGAACAGCAGCTGGTCGGGAGAAGCAAAGTTGAAATACACAATTGTTCATTATCCCAGAACATTATTTGTGCAATCCATTAAAAGCAAGACTCATTATGAAATGTGGGACAGTTTGGGGGTGCAAATTCGTTTTCACCTTAAGTTACGATGGTAGAAAAGTAATTAAAGTTACAGTTTAATGAAATCATGAACCATACATGGAGTCACTGGAGATTGCGCATAAATTACTTCAATTAATCACACGCACACTGATTCATGTGATAACTCTGAATCCAAAGTTTGGAATTCTTCTCTTACTTTTATTTTCTGTCCATTTATTTATCTTGGTGCGGGTGCATGTGTGTGTGTGTGTGTGTGTGTGTGTGTGTGTGTGTGTGTGTGTGTGTGTGTGTGTGTGTCTGTGTGTCTGTGTGTGATTGAAGGGGCAGTGTGTTGGTGAAGGGCCAGAGGTCTGGTACACCCTGGAGAACGGACAGGGCCAAAGCCACATCTCCGACCCTTCCTCTCATCCCGCCTCCCTCACCCTGTGCTGTCATGGGAGGTCTCCGTGGGTGACGGTTTCCCTGGTAACGGAAGCCCGATGAGGAGGCTGCATTGTGTGCTCTGAGGGTGATGTTAGAAAGGCTGGCTGAAGGTGGCGGCGGCGGGGTGGGGGGTGGGGGGGCACGAGTGATGTTGGGTGGAAAAGGCACACGAGCAACACAAGCAAGGTAAACAACTTTTAGCCATTTCTCACCACATGCCTCGGCTTACTTTTTTTTTTTTTTTTCATCCTTCTCCCTAATCAAGAATAGACCCTGATTAACACAGCAAAACCAGCCAATGAGCTCCATTTGCATATACATGCTGTGTAAAATCAGAACTGATACCAGGGTGTGAATTCACTTTGACATGGCCGTGTTAAATGTATCAAACATGTAAGTAGCTGAACACACTGATTTGTTGTAGTTACAAATCTATTTCCCGCTGAGTTACACAGACAGTGCAAGTCAGACCAAAGAAAAAAAAATATCCGCAGTGATTTCTTTGTCCACTTTCTACATCCTCCACTTCAAGGAGTATTTTATTCTGCAGAGTGTTTATTTATTGGACCAGTTAAAAGCACTTACCCCTGCTGCAGTAGCAAGCCTGTCCTCAAAGGTGGCTCTGTCAGGGCGCCCCCTGCTGTCTCTCAGGGTGTAAATACGCTCCAGGCTGCCAACCTGCCAGCATGGAAACACAATTTGTGATCAGGTTATAAAACCCATAAACCTTCAGGACACAAAATGTTACAGGACACACAGGTTTGACGAAATATTTGCTTAGTTGACCGCATTTTGTTCTACAATTTGTTGAAATACTGCACCCTCTAAACTTCAGGGAAAGATAAGAATGCAACAAGGTGCATTGAGAAAAGTAGAAGTGTATTCATCAATACAGAGAAAGCCATGCAGATACAGAGGGAGGGTCAAAACTCATAACGTATTCAAGCTTAATCACACACATGACCCTTTGCACAACATGATTTCAGTGTATCCCCTCCGGCCATCTGTCTTGTGTGGGTTTTTCTGAAAGAGGTGGGCCGAAATCAAATAGCACACAGTTTATCTAACCTTATCCTGGGCTTTTCATTTCCAAGCCTTATAAACTCAATCGTATTGACCGCCTGGGAGAGTTAGAACTAACTAAGTGAAATCTAGTCGCCGGCAATTGTGTGCAAGGCGCACGTTGTGTGTGTGCATGTATGTGTGTGTGTGTGGCTTGCTGATTCTATCTTCCTTCACTTTCATTCTCTCTATTCTCTGTCCCTGAGGTGCATCAGGGCTGAGACTGCTGAGTAAATTGTCCCAAATTGAGTTCCTTCTTGCCGGCAGATACAGGCCACATCCCGACCGTTTAGAGAGAGACAGAGAGAGAGGAAGAGAGAGAGCGAGAGAAAACAATCACAGCACACATCACTCGCTTGAAAAAAAATTCTCTCTAATTTCTCTCCTTGCCTTTCTTTTCCATCCACCCTCCCGTCTCTAGATCTTTTTCTCTCCTCTGCTGATTTCCCAGCTGCCTCTCTTTCTTCTCCCGACACATTATTCTTCTGCTTCTCCCTCTTTGTATCACTCCCTGTGTTTCTTCCCTCGTCTTTGTCTGCTGCGATAGGTGTACAGTCTTTCCTTGCTCAGCTTGGCTTTTTCCTTTCGTTGATGATTCGCTCTCCTGCTCGTTCGCCTTCCTCTATCTTTTTCCGTCCTTTCTCCATCTGCCCTACCAACAATATTTCTCTCCTCGCTTTCTGTCCCTCCTTTGCTCTCTCATCCCTCCCTCCATGGCTGGATGTACCCAGTGACATAGTACCCATCAGCACAGACGTCCTGGGTGGAGGAGTCTGCCTCTGACAATAATCACACACTAAGTTTAGAACGCTGGCAGGCCAGCTGAGCTGAACTGAGCACACGTGACTCCCCCGACGCCGGTACACTCCATTTAACTCGGCAGGGGGCTGCAGGCTGGCAGGGGTGGGAATGAAGCATTAGACAGAGATGGGGATGCCGGTGTGTTTTTGGGGATGGGGGGTACTCGGGGGCTGGAGACGGAGCAGTGAGTGGAGACAGATATGGAAATGGGATGAGGAAGGACGGCTGAAGCTGAAACTGGTGCTGGAGGGAATAAAGACGGGAGAATTTTTGGGCTTGGGAAGAAACAGTTTTTAAGGGGATGCAGAGTCACTGTCCCTGCATGAGTAATAACTCTTCTTCAGTTTCTCTGCTTGCTTTCAGCAAAATCCAGTCTATGTCATCTTTTAGCTTTTAGGGTGTTTATTTTTATATGGGCAGCAGCTTGGTGGGGACTTCTCTTTGACTGTACAAATGAGGTTTTCAGACTCCAAACCAAAAGCACATACTACATTCCCCCACTGTGGGATTAATAAAGTCTAATCTAATCTAATCTAATCTAATCTAATCTGAGCTAATCTATTCAACCTCAATCTTTGATCTCAGAGTGGGAGAAGAGTAGTGGTGGAATGTAACCGAGAATTTACACAAGTACTGTACTTAAGTAGGGAGGCACAGTGGTGCAGTAGTTCTCTGTGTGGAGTTTGCATGTTCCTCCTGTGTCTGTATGGGTTTTCCAAAGACATGCGTACCAGGTTGATTTCCCGAAGGTGTGAAGGTGAGTTTGAGCGGTTGTCTGTCCTTCTGTGTTGGTCCTGTGATGGACTGGTGACCTGTCCAGGGTGTAACCTGCCTTCACCCAAAGTCAGCCAGGATACGCTTCAGATGTCTGTAAACTGTTACCAGTTCAACTAAAGAGACATTTCTCATCGAAAATTCTCAGTTGCTTTCATTTAAATAACTTCGCAGTGCATTATCAAATAGTTTACAAGAAAAATAAAGAGATGTGTGTAACAGAAGTTTTTTTCTTCATCTTTTCTTCTCCTCTCCAACAGATTATCTCATGACCCCGCACATTAAACTACTGACCCCTTGGAGGGGGCCTGACCCCCAGGTTGTGAACCACTGGATTCAGCTACACAACTGTAAATAATGTCTTAAAATTAGCTCCACCTCAAACATCTACAGCAGTGAATCGCTGCTGACACACTAATGCATCAGTATTAATGGCATTTATCATAATGTTATGAAACTCATTGCTATTCTTCAAGCACTTCCTGTCATCCTCACAGTAAATGTTAGGAACAATAGACCCATGATTGTTGCAGTCTCCGGTTTTGTTTTGGTGGTTTAGGTTTTACTGGAATTTGCTGAAATGTCTTATAAAGAATAAAATCCCCTAAAAGCCAGAAATGTAACACGTTTAGAGTAAAGATGGAAAGAGTAGATGTACTGAAATATAAATGGAGCATTATAATGTTAAAATAAGTACACGAGATTCTAAACAAACATTCCAAGATTTTCTTCCTTCCTGCCCCATTGGAAATATGATAGAGGTCAAAGCTCAAAACAAGGTTTGATTCACCAAAATTATGAAAAAATAAATAAAATCTCAGAATTCAAAAGTTACAAACAAAAAGTCTTTCCAGAAAGTGAGGAGACTGAGCATCGTGGCACTCTGTGGTGCTGATGCTGTGACTGAGTGGACAGGGAGCTGCTCTCGGAGGTGTCCTGTCCACGCCTCTGGGATGGTTTCCACCAGCTACTTCTAACCAGTACGTTATTATCTTTCATCTGTTGATAAACGTTTGCCATTTCTGTGCTGTACATTGACAGAAAGTGGTTAGACCTAAAGTTCTGGTGCCTTTTTTTAAGCTCAGGTCTGATTGTGGAGGAATTGTTTTTTGAAATCTAGCCGTTTCTCTGTTGGTAAGTGCCGACTGTCTGTGTCCATGTGTCTCTTTTGTTGTAAGTGGATAAAAAGTGCTCAGTAAGAAGAGCAAAAGAGACCAACAACAGCCAATGCATTGCATTAGGCTGCATATACAGTGGTGTGAAAAAGTGTTTGCCCCCTTCCTGATTTCCAATTTTTTTGCATGTCTGTCACACTTAAATGTTTCAGATCATCAAACAAATTTAAATATTAGTCAAAGATAACACAAGTAAACACAAAATGCAGTTTTTAAATGAAGGTTTTTATTATTAAGGGAGAAAAAAAATCCAAACCCACATGGCCCCGTGTGAAAAAGTGTTTGCCCCCTCCTGTTAAAACACAACTTAACTGTGGTTTATCACACCTGAGTTCAATTTCTCGAGCCACACCCAGGCCTGATTACTGCCACACCTGTTCTCAATCAAGAAATCACTGAAATAGGACCTGCCTGACAAAGTGAAGTCGACCAAAAGATCCTCAAAAGATAGACATCATGCCGAGATCCAAAGAAATTCAGGAACAAATGAGAAAGAAAGTAATTGAGATCTATCAGTCTGGAAAAGGTTATAAAGCCATTTCTAAAGCTTTGGGACTCCAGCGAACTACAGTGAGAACCATTATCCACAAATGGAGAAAACATGGAACAGTGGTGAACCTTCCCAGGAGTGGCCGGCCGACCAAAATTACCCCAAGAGCGCAGCGACGACTCATCCAGAGGTCACAAAAGACCCCACAACAACATCCAAAGAACTGCAGGCCTCACTTGCCTCAGTTAAGGTCAGTGTTCATGACTCCACCATAAGAAAGAGACTCGGCAGAAATGGCTGCATGGTAGAGTTCCAAGACCAAAACCACCGCTGAGCAAAAAGAACATTAAGGCTCGTCTCATTTTTGCCAGAAAACATCTTGATGATCCCCAAGACTTTTGGGAAAATACTCTGTGGACTGACGAGACAAAAGTTGAACTTTTTGGAAGGTGTGTGTCCCGTTACATCTGGTGTAAAAGTAACACCACATTTCAGAACAAGAACATCATACCAACAGTAAAATATGGTGGTGGTAGTGTGATGGTCTGGGGCTGTTTTGCTGCTTCAGGACCTGGAAGACTTGCTGTGATAAATGGAACCATGAATTCTACCGTCTACCAAAACATCCTGAAGGAGAATGTCCGGCCATCTGTTCGTGACCTCAAGCTGAAGCCAACTTGGGTTCTGCAGCAGGACGATGATCCAAAACACACCAGCAAGTCCACCTCTGAATGGATGAAGAAAAACAAAATGAAGACTTTGGAGTGGCCGAGTCAAAGTCCTGACCTGAATCCTATTGAGATTCTGTGGCATGACCTTAAAAAGGTGGTTGGTGCTGGAAAACCCTCCAATGTGGCTGAATTACAACAACTCTGCAAAGATGAGTGGGTCAAAATTCCTCCACAGCTGGAAAAGACTCATTGCAAGTTATCACAAACGCTTGATTGCAGTTGTTGCTGCTAAGGGTGGCCCAGCCAGTTATTAGGTTTAAGGGGCAAACACTTTTTCACACAGGGCCATGTGGGTTTGGATTGGTTTTCTCCCTTAATAATAAAAACCTTCATTTAAAAACTGCATTTTGTTTTTACTTGTGTTATCTTTGACTAATGTTTAAATTTGTTTGATGATCTGAAACATGCAAAAAAATAAGAAATCAGGAAGGGGGGAAACACTTTTTCACATCACTGTAGCTTGGGCTGTGAGGTTGGGCTTCTTTCTTAAATTTGTCAGAACTAGCAGGGTTCAGTCAGGTTAGGTTTTAAAGATACATGTCAGAGGATTCAGGTCTCAGATTTACACCCGTGACCAATTTTGTTTCGGCAAAAATGATAAAGCCTCCTAAGCGTGTTATTCTTCTCCTGAGCCCAAACTGTTTCACACTATGACCGTACTGTTAACAGATTTCATAGGTATAATTTCCTCTGTCGGAATCAAAAGATTATTTCTGAAAATAAATTATCCACTTATCCCTTGTGAATAGGGTGGTAACAGAAAACTCAGAGGCACAAATTGTAAAATCTGGGCAAATAAAATCAAACTATCTTACTTTCTAGAAGTCAGTAGGAGAGAATGTTTCTTTATAATTTGGGTGGACTAATCCTTTAAACCGAGAAAAGCAGCCCAATGACCCGTAAAAACAGACCGACACTTCCTGCTAAATGTGATACTGATGTGTCACAAATGTGAGAAATATTGAGCAACTTCAAACCAACCAAAATAAATGCCTGCACCCGCCCGCCCACACACACACACACACACACACACACACACACACACACACGCCCTGCCAGAGCAGGTTCACAGCAAAACAATATGAGGCCAATCAGGGGACCATTGGTACGGCTCTCCCTCTGCTAATGAAGGCACTTTGAAAAGGTAATCTAATTCACCAGCAGCAATTAAGGCTGGGAGCGCCTTGTCACTATCAATTATCTGCTCCTTCGCTCATGTTCTCCAGTGCGGACGCTGAGCCTGCCTGACACACAGCACTGTCGGACAAATCAACCCCATCAGCCATCCAGTCACTGAGAACACTAATCATCAGTGTTCAAACACACACTCTGACGCACACATAGATACTATGCTTCAATCGTTGCACAATGAACTAAGTAAGCTTGGTATGAATTGGGATGTCCTTGCTGGCTCTAATCAAACGTAGATTCATAAACACAAGACAATAGAGACGGCGACTGTAGGAGGCGTGCCCGAAGTTCATACTAGTCAAAATGTGTTTTGTGTGCGTTTTCTTTTTCATAAAGTACAGCAATGAGGTTTTTAATCTCCATACCCAACATGAAACCAAAAACGTTCACACAGTTTGAGGAGAGTCCTTTTTCAAAATAACAAAGCTTTAGGTGTTTTGTGCGAGCAGCTTATCTTGACACACATTTACGTTTTAGAGTTAAGTGACATCGAATAAATAACAATAATCAAGGAACAAGGTACTTTATTGTTACATGCAGTACAACTACAGTAAAAAAAAAAAAAAAAAGTTTAATATCCCCGAACTACCAGCTGTGCTGATTAAAAACAATGATTTTTAATAAATAGAAAAGAAAACTCAAAATATAAACAAAAAAGGTATAAAAGTACAGAAATAATGAATATAACATTTTGCAAAACATGCCTTCAAAAACAACAAAAAAGACCTTCCCTAAACCAGGACGACCACAACCATGCAGCAAAAAGGCTGACAGCAGTGGGCAGAATTAAAGAGTTTATAGGCCGTTTAACTTGGAGGAAGAAACTCCTTCATCCTGATAAAAAGATATTTAAGGATAGAAAGACAAATATTCAGCTGTGAGAAAGTGTTAAATAGTGACAGAGCATACAATTCATATGATATATTGTTTTATAAATTGTCATTAATACAGAAACTCTCACGTCAGGTTGGAGTTTGAATTATTACATTTGACTCGAAAACTACTTCCACCAGCTGTACATTTCTATTTAGGGCCACAGTGAGACCGTCCCAGTGCACATTAAGCAGAAGGAAGAGAAATACCTTGAAAAGTCCTTCATACACACAGCCAATAAACAGAGCAGGCTGGGGACACAGTCCAAGCTTCAACTGGGCAAACGGTCGTGGCAGGAAGAAAATCATAAAGATCCCTTTCAAATTATGAAATGTATCTTCAATTGACAGACATTCTTCAGTTGGTCTTTATTATTCTGTCTATTCAGACAATAAAATACAAAATGAACCATATCCATAACATCATGAAAGTCTTGCTTTTAATGTGTTAAGTGCCATGAAATAACCTCTGTTGTGATTTGGCACTATATAAATAAAATTTAATTTAATTTAATTGAATCATGTAAAGAAAATATTTAAAAAAAAAAGTCTAAATACTATTGAGATGGTGCTCATTTCCACCATCACAATTTATGCCGCAGGATCCCAAACAGCTGGAGCAGCTTTTTGCACACACAAATAACAGAAGTGTCTTCAAGAACATGGCAACTTACACTTAGATCGTTTTTTTTGTTTTTTGTTTTTTTTTAATGGCGGGTTGGGTGGGTAATCACCAAGATACATGTGAAATATCTGATGAAAACTAAATGAAAAGTATTAAAAATCCAACACAGCAGAAAATCTGTATGAAGGGATAAATAGATACATGAAAGATCAAGAGATCTACGGTCGAACCACAAATGTGCTTGTAAACAGTTTAAGTGTTGTATAGAATAAAATGTTCTTTTAAAAAAAAGCTACCGGGTGCTTAAACTAATCTGTTTTTATTGGTCTCATATAACTTTGTGCCACATTTCATAGTGTTTCAGACCAATCAGCCGTATGTTAGCCCTACTTTATTATTATTAAAGGTTAACATGCAATCATCCAAGGTCAGACAAATGATGATCTACTTCAGACTCTTTGAAGCTTTTGTAAAGCGAGGTATGGAGACTGAATCTCTGACACAGTTCATATGGATGCACGTCACCCTGACTTATCGCCCTCTTCTCAGACTGACGACAACGCCACCATTCAGCTCGACCATCAGACGCTAGACACGGGTAGAAACTAGCATGAGAGGACTATTCAACAGGCATGTTGAAACGCATGACGTTAGTCCACAGCACCAATGAAGAGAGGATCCGCACGAGAGTAATGCTGCTGTATTAAGCAAATAGGCCTTCAAAAGAAAAATATTGGCGCTTGAATAGGCTGCTACTGGAACTCAAAACCCCTGAATAGTGACAGATGTTTGTGATAGATGATAGATGACTGTCAATTCAATGTCATTTGAAACGTGCATTTTATCTGATTGTCAAGTTAAAATGTTATTTCATATTCTTTTTGTGAGCACGAGTAAACCACCGTTGTCATCTGATTTAACTTTGATCCTCATTAAGAATATACTGAAGGACATTTTGTGTATATTGAGAAGAGAAAACTTGTAAGTTAAAACAGACGAGTGGTTGAGATATATATATAAAAAAAGGGACCTGATCATTAAATAAAACTGTCACGTAAGAAATATCAGCTTGTTTACAGTTTAATTGAATCTCTCCAATGAACCACAAACCATGGAACTGATAATGCACAACACTGTTACCACAAGAACTATTCCAAACTGTAATTTGCATTTTGAAATGATTCGCATAAAACATGTTTGGAGATGTTAATTCAACTTCATGTGCCAGATAAACTGCAGCAGCACCTGACAACACACCAAACTTCGAGATACATTAACATAAAGTAATAGTGAACGGCTAACAACTGAATGAACCACCCCATTTACTGACAGTATTCAATAAAATGACAACATGCCACCTTTAGATAGGGTGCTTTTACTGTAAATCACAACTTCGTTTTCAATAATGAAAATGAGGAAAAACAAATTACAATAATTCCATCATAAAATAGTGAATCTGAAGTTTCTTTACAACACTGAAATCCATTCAACATGCTGTGCACAGTTAACTGGATAATAAACAAAGTCAAACTTTTCCTTGGATGAGCTGCAGACCAGACTGCTGCTGAGACGAACAACTGATGGGAAGCTCCCATGTGGAGGACATTTTGGACTTGAGCATTCTGGATCTCAGACAAAAAGGACTTTCAGTTTTGCGAGTTGGGAGTCAGAAGGAAGATTGGAAGGAAGAAGAATAGATTATTCAATCAAAGTGAAGTTAATTATCATAGTGGTTTTTGTTTGGTTTTAAAAGCTTCAGGAACAAGTACAGCAAGATAAATGTTCTTTGTGGTAAACTGTACGTTTTCTTGGCTGCTGTGTTGCCTGCAACGAGGGCTGTCACAATCACGACTAATCGTCATACAAATAATTGTGGTCATGGATTTGAATGGTCTTTTGTGTTCATTTGATGCCAGTGATTGGCTTAAAACCAAAATATGCCCATAGTTGTGCTGCGGTGTTTGACTTTACAACTAAATCCAGGATGTTAATGGCAAACATTTTTCTTGAAATGTGGTTGGTGGGTTATTAGGGGTTAAGTAAAAGAGTCGGTGCTGCTAATTCTCCACTCATGTCATTCAATCAGAGGAAGAGGGAACAACAAGATGACATCATTAAAAGAGTGTACCTTGGCTAATATCTCTATAAAGCACTGAGCCCTGACCTGACCCTCCACTCACAACCTCAAAAACATCTGTCAAACAGCTGCTGGATTCTCTTTCAGGTGTGAAACTGTAAAAGTAAAATACACTAAAAGCTCTAATTACACTTTTAAAAAAATGTTTCAACTTTTATTTTCCAATGAAACACAATGAAAACATTTCTACAAGCCGAGTACTTATTGAGGCTTTTGAGTGTTTGATTTTTACTTAACTGTAACAATTCATCACAAGAGCCTATTGACAAAAAAATGGTTGCTGAAGGACTTTTATGGTACAAATATAGTTTACTATTATGTGAGGTAGTTTTGATATCCTTTGAATGCATCAGTGATTTCTCTACATTCACTATTAGGACAGTGCCATCCCGTATCTCTCCTTATAGGTTTTGTTCTGATTCTTGAAATGTCTGTACTCCCTCCTCAAGTGTTGGATCAGATTATGATGCTGCACTGCACATTACTGAAAGGCAGAAGCATTAAAATTCAAAACAGAACTTGAAAGCAACAAGCTGATTTGAAGCACTGTATAAACACAACACCTAAGCTCAAGGAGCCGTAGGCATTATGATGGATTTGTTCTATCTCGTTTCAAAATGTCAGGTTTTATGTATATTTATGTATATTTAGCTTATTTCTTGTGTCTTGCATTTTCTTCTAAAACAGTTTAGATTAGTTTATTTGAAGTGTTGTGATGATTTGGGAACATTTTTGGTAGCTTATTTTACAGCAAAACTATCAACCTCTGCCTTAAATGATGCTCGTGTGTCTGGCACTGATGCATTTAGAGCTGACATGAACTATTGTGATACCAGAATTAATGATGATGTCCATCACAGTGAAACTGTTTACATTGCTAATGTTTTCTGAACTTCTTTCTGAAGCTCACATTTGAGAAGCAGTAACCACAAGTGGAAGCTAAAGATGAATATTAAAGCAGACAATAATATGGGCTGTGTTGTTGAATCTGATAGATGACTCAAACACAAGTGCACAAGCAGCTGGAGAACTCCAAACTGTTGTCTGACATCTACAAGCCTGCAACAACAATGTGAACAGCAACGATGACAAAAATCCTTTCTTACTTTAGATCTCTTTGGGAATGACAGACAAAAGAAAACCAATTCTGTGCTAAACCATCAAGTGTCTCTCTGTCTAAGTTACAGTATTTTGTAGACAGAGTTGTAGGTAAAAACAATAAATAATGAAATAATTGGTCTGGGGGACTCAACTGTCAGAGACTGTCGATGTGTGTTTTTATTTAAGGTTAAATGGAAGGTTCAGTCATGATAACTAACAGGAGGATCTACTGCAGGTGCAGCAAAAACATGCCGGCAGATAAACATGCAGTGAAAACATCAAAACTAAATTTACCATTTTACTTGTGCTACTTTTATTAATCCTTTGTTGTTAAAACTAAAAAGGAAGAGAAGAGCTATACTGATCCATATTAGTCAGTCCATATAACAACCAAACCAAAGACAAAGTTACTGAGAAGCTGCTGGAGCATTGAGCGGTTTACAACACAGTTCACCTAAAAAGTTGGTGGAGCCAAAAACAAACACCCACAGATGACCCCAATTTACTATAAGTTCATACAAGTCATACCGTTTTCATTTCCTACTAACTTGAACAACTTCGTGACTTGGCTACTTTTGGGACCGATGTTTAACAGTCTTCAGGCTGGTAACTAAAGCTTCTTTTCAGCAGAACACCCTGAAATGTGTAAACGCTGACATTGTTTTAACATAGAAGTGTTTGGCTGCATATTTTTACTCCGTCTAAGGTGTCTGACAAAACACACACCCTCCTATTCTAATCACAGCTGCAGTCTATGCACGCAGTTTAACGGTGTTGAAGTGGTTTTTATACTTCAAGTCTATTTCCTGCATTTCACACAGGTAACTACGGTGACGGTGTACTGGTCTCTGTCTGCTCTGCTAATGCATACGCCTTCTGCACCGTGTAGAAACGGTGAGAAACACAAGGACTCACAGTACAACAACCTCGACCCCATACAGAGTCAGTCATTGTAATTACTGTAATTATTGCTATAGCCGCATTACAAACTCATTTATAGGCCACTGTAACTAAAAACACAACATGCCGGCGTTAACGCAAACTACGAGATACTACCTACTTCAGTCTCCATTGAACCCTTCAAACACAAATATGACTACAAGCCTGAAGAGTACGACGGCGTGTGGTTGCTGTTCAGCAGAGTTGGACTTGGAGTCTTCACAGTGATGAAGCATCCACAGGAGCTGCGTGCCCCGCTGCTGCTGCTGGCGGCCTCCAACCGACAAACAGAAAAACACCAGAGGAAAACAGAAATGGAGGGAGGGACGGGATGAAAACGCACGAAGGATAAACAAAAACAAACACAGACATCAAGAGTCATTGAAGCAGTGTGTGAGAGCCACGTGAGGCGGTCCACCCTATGGAGAAAACAGCAGCTGGTGTGTACACTAACAGCCCTACAGGGGCTGTGGCCTCCGCAGCCTCCACTATGGAAAAGCAGAAAGGAGAGATGGGAGGAGGGCTGGGTGAGGGGAGGGAGGAGGGGGGTGCTAGGGGCTAAATGGGGTGAGCAGTTAAGCCTTGTTGGTTACAGTATTGGCAGGAAACACAGTGATGGAAATGGGGGGGGGGGGGGGTGTGATGGGTTCTATACAGTGCATTTTAAAGTGAAAAATATGGGGTTCGATGGGTTTTTAAAGGATAACAATTATTTTGGGTCACAAGCTATCATTGTAATGTCAGTTTTAAAGAAACATTATTCCGTTGTATAACAATTTGGTCTGAAATTTGATATGTCTGGGCATCATGTTAATCTGCAATAAAAACCATGGCACAACTCGTGTCTTGGAATGCAGCGACAGGCCAAGAAAGAAGCCTGATTAATTTGTCATCACAAATAACAACAGGAAGTGGAACTGCTGCACATTTTAGCTGCTGGAGGCAGAACATGTGAACGTGACAACACAAAAACTGTACAAACTGAAAAAAAAAACAATACAATTTTTGGACCACAACACACTCAGTCTTCTGCTTTTTGGAAATGAAACATGAGTCCGCTGTCGTATCACACAGGTCTGAACTGGTTTCTGTGTTCTTGTCTACTTTCGCAGCTTCTTATTGTGTGTAAGCGGAGGAAATAATAGAAACTAAAGTGGACAACAAACTCAACAACAGCAGTCACTGACAAACATGTCATCAAAATCCATCTACAAAGCTTCTAATAAACAACCACTTCAGAAAATCCCATCTACTTTAGGTTATTTCTCTTTTAGCTATTTCTAAATAAAACCTTGTAAAATTATACAACATGCAATTTCACAAGATTCCTCTGGAGTCTATATTACCTACACGAGCATTGTGTACGAGTGTGTTTGCGCGCTCGTAGCTCCCCTCCCTGCTCTCGTCCACCATCGTCCTTTATCTTCTTTATCTCTCTGTATTCCCCCCTCTCTCTCTCCATTTCAATATTGAAGAGAGTTTTATTAAGGGCTAGACTCGGATGTGCTGAGGCGCTCTCAGTAATTTTCCTACAAAGTGCTTTAATCCATCACACGGCCAACATGTGGCCTTTGCAGCCATACATCATCTAAGCCCAGAGAGAGAGAGAGAGAGAGAGAGAGAGAGAGAGAGAGAGAGAGAGAGAGAGAGAGAGAGAGAGAGAGAGAGAGAGAGAGAGAGGGAGTGGTAGCATCATTCCCCCCCCCCCCCCTCCCTTCTTCTACTTCTCTGCCTTCATCCCCCACCAGAGTTTCCCACCTGGGAGGGAAACCACATCTTCCCCACGTATTCCTCAGTCAAGTCCTCTCTCCATTTACAAATGAGAGTGAGGTATGTGCGAAGATGGAGTGAGGGAGCGTACGCAGAGGGGAGTGGGGGGGGGGGGCGCAAAATGAAAGAGATGGCGATATGTGTGAGTGAATGAGTGAGTGAATGAGTGTGTGAGGCTGAGAGAGAGAAAGAAAGAGATAAGGAAAATGGAGAAAAGCTTACTGGAATGAATGAAATTGGGGACAAAAGCAGTTGATAGGAAGTCGGGCGTGTGTGTGTGTGTGTGTGTGTGTGTGTGTGTGTGTGTGTGTGTGTGTGTGTGTGTGTGTGTGTGTGTGTGTGCGCGCACGCGCATGCTGTGCATGCAGTATGCACAAGGTGTGTGCTTCTGTTGCATGAGGAAATGGAAATAGGCAGAGAAGGAGATGAGGGAGGAAAAGAAAAAAAAAAGGAAAAAAAAAAACCGCTTCATTTCCCAGAATGCAGCTGGTGCAGAGTGGCCCTCTGTGTTGCCCCCGGCCAACACCTGCTTCCATTTCGCTTGCTCCGCCCTCCTAGCACTGAGGAGCAGAGATGAACTCTGGGCCCCCTGACTAATGGAATGGGCCCTCGCTCCCAACCATTAGAGGATGGGTGTCCCTTTTGGCGCCCCCGGGTGCCCTGCGGTACAGAAAAGGGAGAGGAAGGGGCGAGGGAGAAGATGGTGGCAGGTCGGCCTTTTTCCTTTTGCCCAGCGCACACACACCTGGTCATAATGTAACAGCCTGGAGTAATCCAGCCAGAGTAAGGCTTGACATAGCTTAGCATCTGACTGAGGCTATTTCTGAGAGGATATTAGAAATTCTGAAATGGGTGCAGCGCTGTGAGGTTTCAGAGAAGGAGCTCTCTGAATGTGTACGACAGCGGCCCCGGCTGATCGTGAAGCGTTTGTGTGATTTCATTTAGCCAGTAAATCCAGTGCTCTGCCTCAATTACATCTGCTTTACTCAGATGGAAAACACACCTCGAGTGTACGGAGGGGAGGAGAGGGGGAGCCGGGGGAGTGGGGGGGGGGGGCATGGAGCGGATTGGGGATTGAATCTCTCGATGAGCTGATAGCACGTCTGCAGACAGCGAGCCAAGCTGTGCTGCAGTAATGTTATGCTAATGATATGGTAATGATATGGTAATCTACCGGCAGTATTCCACCTCACTGGAGAGAAGGGGAATCTGCGAGGCCTTTCACCATTGGTTGGAGACCAGGGATTTCCTGAAGTCAGGGTTCAAGACAAAAACCCTGCACGCGCACACACACACACACACACACACACACACACACACACACGGCTGCACCGGCACTTAATTGTTAAAGCAGTGATCTCAGCTAAAATAAAAGCAATGTAAAACATACACCTAATCTGTCTTTAATCGGATTTGCAAACTCTTAAGTAAGCAAGAAATAATACCTGTAAACAATGCAGCATCATGTGATGCAACTTAAAACTAGGTCGGCTGTATTGTGAGTAAGCCTGCGAGCTTTATCAGCTTGTAATATCAAGCCGCTGTGCCGTTGTTCTGTGCCGACATAAAGCGAAACAGAAAATCATCTATTTTAGATCGCG
The DNA here is from genome assembly GCF_022577435.1 of Embiotoca jacksoni. Lineage (NCBI taxonomy): Eukaryota > Metazoa > Chordata > Actinopteri > Embiotocidae > Embiotoca > Embiotoca jacksoni. The sequence continues at coordinate 17,665,062 of NW_027185241.1, forward strand.
ATCGGGTTCTTTTTTTCTGTCACCGTGTGTGAAACCCTGCACCTGTGATGGCTGTCTACTCAGAGCAGCTCTTTCTCTCTGCCTTGTAATGATTGTATTACACCACCGCAGCACTGGTTGGAGAGGAGACTCACCATTGTGTGACAACAGTCTTTAAAACCACACATTTAAATACATTTTGCTACATTTCATTGCATCTCATCTTATTGGGAATGAGTTGATTTGCCATTTAATTTAAATGATTGTTATAAGATATCTTTAAAAAATAAATTTGAATGAGCAGATTGGAAGAGGAGATAAATGAGGATGGATTAACTCCATCACTTTTAAATGATGAGGACTGACAGGAAAGGCTTAACTACGTCTGCAAGGCACCTGCAAAAAGCAACTGCACTGCCTCCCAGTAAATCTGTCCGTGTGGCATAAAGACATCATCTCGGGTATTTCGCTCTGTTTTTCTTTGTATTTTACAGTTGCAAAATGGATATGTCAAGTCTGCACAATGGAGAGACGCGATGACATTTTCCTGGATGATGTACACTAAATCAAAGAGACCAACAATATGTTGAGTGCCAGCATGGAGACATTTGATTCCCATTCCACTCATGCGGCATTACCGCCGGAATGCCAGCAGACATCACAATCCTCCCAAGCTGATGTTGGGCTTGTCAGACTTTTCATTCCACTTCAATGTTTAAAAAAAAAAAAAAAAAAAAAAGTATATATATATATATATATATCACAGAAAATTGTGACGCCTCTGCTCCTTCTTGATACGCAATATTTGCTGCACGCGAGGCGCAAATCACAAGTGGCACAATTAAAATAGGTTTGACTTAACAAAGGCGATTTAGTGTCAGTGACATTTAGCATCAGCCTCTGGCGACAGACAGGTAAAAGAAGCCAGTCAGCAGATTGGACCTGGGGGGGATCATGAAAGTGGGGGTTGTCTGAGGCTCTTCTCTGGGTGTGGACACCTTATCAACACAAACACACACTTAGTGTAAATACTTGACAATGGGCTACTAAAGGATTACACCACAACATCTCATCACTGATTTCTACAATATTGATGCAACCTCTCACATATGTCGAACCAGAATAAAAACTAAATGTATTGCAAATATGTTTTATTGCACTGTGTATGCATAAATACAGTGAAGTTTAGGTGTAAGGACAAACATATTTGCTATTGTTTTGGTCATTATAAGTGATGACTGCATGGAGGGATGATCATTAATGTATAAACGAGCAGAAAACAACAACAGGGAAAAAGGAGAGGTGTTTGTGTGCATGAGGGACAATGAGCGAGAGCGAGACAGGCAGAGGAAGACAGAGACGGGGGTGGACTGTCCAATACGCTCCTGATAAAGGTCAAAGAGATGTTTTATTCATGATCCAGGCGGCGGCAACAGCAGCACAGGCAGCAGGGCCAAGGTTGAAATGAGCTCGCGTCCACATTCCCCAGAGCCAGTGCTGCACACAGCCTCACACCAGGCCAGCGGACACTCCCGCTAACTGCTATCAATAATGTCAAAACGCACACACAAGCACCAACCAGTAGCACTTATCAATAACTTCAAATTACAAAATGAATGGACACTGTGAACAAATAAACTGCAACTAACACCTTTTATGGGGGATTATTGGAGTCTGTTAGTATGATGCAATATTTTTTCCAGATTTTTCACCTGTATGTTGCCATCTATTAAATTCCATTAACTAGGGAACTAAACAATTTTTTTTTTTTTTTTTTTTAAATAAAAAAAATTCAGGATTCAAATTCATGAAATCTATTCACATCTTGATTTAATTCATTCAAATGTAACAGTCCATATGTCATTTAATGCATTTTATGGATCATCAGACAGTTAGAGTATCTGGGTGCTTTACCATCTGAAAACTGCACAATCGATCGCTTACACTATGTTTTTAATAATATTGTACATTTTAACCAAAAGATCTGGGTTGATTAGACAGTCTTTACATTCAAAAAGGAGAAATTAAATAAAAGAATCCCCTTTAAAATCCTGACTATAACAGAGCACAGCAGGAATGGATTTCAATTCATAAGGGCTCTTACCTTTTAAATCTTTCTGACAGTGAATCTTTCATGAAGATTCGCAGTCAAGAGAATCAGATGAAGTTCATTTCAAAATCTCTTATACCCTCGAACCCCCTCTTTGAACTCACTTGCAAAAAAGTAGAACTTCTGTATTGCACCTAACCAAGACCTGCTCCAAGCCCTCATTTCATAGTGAAGTCGTGGACATTTTTTTGAGGAGAGCTGACATACTTTCAGACTCAACAACCAAAGTAACCTTTAAAGTATTGATGTGGATAAATCACATCTAGTCCTCTGACAAATGGAAAGATTTCAGCATGACAGATTAAAACTCGGGCAAATAGGTAAAGAACCAATCATCTCCAAAGACATGCAACTGCAGCCTGTCCACATATAGGAGTTTCTCACAGGCTAGACAGGTTGGCTAGACAGAGGTGTGTGTGTGTGTGTGTGTGTGTGTGTGTGTGTGTGTGTGTGTGTGTGTGTGTGTGTGTGTATTTGAAAAGCCTGACATGCTCCCAAAAAGACACACACACACACACACATATATATATATATATATATATATATATATATATGTGTGTGTGTGTGTGTGTGTGTGTGTGCGTGTGTGTGAACAGCCTACTCTACGTGTCTTTGATCAGATATGAAATATTCAGAAATGCTGCTGTAATTTGATGAAAGTCAGATATCCCTCAAATAGGAAATAGAAGTCAGCACTTTGGCAGCTCTTGGGGAAAAAAACTAAAATAAAGAAAAAGCCCTCAGTAACCGGATGTTGAAAATGTAAATTGCGGGCCCATAGGTGGAGGTAATAACAGTGGTTTTAAACATGCACTGACCCGCTGTATGAACTCCAGTCCGTGCTGCTCGGCCAGCGATCGGGCAGCTCTGGTGCCTCCATCCATTTGCACTGCGTAGAAGACATGGCGGTTGGTCCCACGATGCCCCTCTGTGGTCACTAGTTTCCTCTGCAGCAGGCAGCCAAACAACAGCACAAATACACTGAACATGGAGCCTGTAACAGGGAGATTAAGGAGAAATTAATCGTCCGGGTTTCTAAATGCATTTACTAAATGTATTCATGTAAATTAGGTATGTCTCAGGAAACTATGTCCGTATCAGCCCACACTGCTGCATTAATAATGATGTTTCAAGTCTGTATTTAGGAGGAAGTGTGGCATTGTACTACAAGATTCACTATCACTTAATCTGCTGTTTACTTGCCTTAATAATTCACTGTTTGTATATAAAATGTGAGGAAAGTCAACACCAAAAAAAAAACCAGTTTAATATAATATATTCAAATTGTAACATATTCATATTTCATTCAACCCACAGTCTAAAACCCCAAAATAATCAGATTATCTAAAAGAGAAGTGTTATATCAGGGAAGCCAATCATTTATCATTTCTGCTGGAAATGATATATTCTCTGTAATTCCAACAAACAAAATTCTAACAAATTGTTTCCACTCTTCACGTCAGACATCATTTTCCTTTTAGTCAACTGATAAGCAACAGTATTCAGTATCCCACAGGATACCTTTGCTCTTCATTGGTTCTTTTTCATTGACATTACATATATCTATAATAGAAAAACACAAACACCTACGGTTTTGATTATTACCATAACACTTGAAATACCATCTAACTACACAAATGACTTTATAGAGTGTGGGATTCAGCATCTCTGTGCAGAGTATTGAACATTGGCAATTGTGAAACAATTTGCCCACAGCCACCTCCTCTGTACTTTTGCATGAAATCCACTGTGGCTGCCACCTACAGCATGTTAACCACCCACCTGTAGCCACACAGAGTGAAACGTCCAGGAGAAATATTTCACCCTGTGCGATGAAAGCTAGAACTCTGGCATCAGGGGCCCCGAGCGAGACGACGCACTCTCTCCAGTTCCCAACCCACACGTTTAATCTCCTGGCCTTGATGCAAATGCTTCTGAGAGCAGAAAAACTGCAGTGCTCTCACTGTGTGAACTAACTTCCCTCTTTAAGCAAAACAGGAACTTTATCGGTCCGTCTTAATGCGTGTACTTTCCTGTGAACAATGATGGAACAAAAAGTTGTCACCTCACTCTTCTCAGTGTCGACTCGACAAGTTAAACAGCCAGTGTATTTATGGAAGAATGCAGCGCTGAAGCATATTAATTGCTGAAACTCCCACTCTCTTCCACAGATTACGTAATGAACATTTACTGTTGATCCGTGAAGTTGGCCGAATTGTTTTCATATACGTTAGTTTATACTGAATGTAGAAAAGCAATTATATAAACTGTTGGATTCAGTCAGTTGCTTCCCACATGTACTGTATGTCTCCTGCACATACAAACAGCTGCTGAACTCTAAAAGGCAGCGTCTAAATATAGCCGAGGCTATTAGTTAATTAATACATTGTTCAAGTGACAGAAAATTAACTAGCAACTATTTTGATTGATGATTTATTGTTAGTCATATTTTACGCAAAAGATTCTCAAAATTGTCAAATATGCCAATTTCCTGTTTGCAGTTAGTCTTATCTTATATTCAACTGAATATCATGTTGAGTTTTGGAAAGTTAAATGCACAAAACAAATACATTTTAATAAGTCAATTTCTGGAAATACTGATGGACTTTTTAGCTATTTTCTCACATTATATTCGCCAAAATATCAGTTCATTAAGTAAGTTGAAAAAGTTCACCCTGAGACAGGTGTTGCAGTCCTACATCTAATCATTGTTATTATGTACCATCTGTGGTATAAAATCTTTTTATTTTTCGAGTCTCTCTCAGCAACTTTACTTCCAAAATACACCCACTAACATACAGCAAAACTCCAAACCAGGAGATTAAGATATCTCCTCTGAGAAGTAATTCTGTTTGTGTGTTTATCTGACTTCTCGTCAAAAGTAAAGAGCCTCCTCCTGCAGCGTTTTCCCCCCCCAAACAACAAACAATGCAGCTGACCACTCTTTAAAGTCTACAGCATCACTCGGCTCCTATCTCCCAAGCCGCTGATTGAAATCGATAACCTCACTTGGGGCTGGAGCCCCAGTCAATCCCACCGAGGTGCAGCAGGGCCGGCAGCGTCCACCCCACCCAGCGAGGAGCAGGCCTCAGGCAGAGACAGAGTAGACAGGCGGGAGAGGAAGGGAAAGAGAGGAGTACATGAGACTGCAGTACAGGAGAGCCACATTGAACAGTGTCAGGGCCTCGGGGCCTACTGGGACGCTGATAAAGTACCTGGACATTTTTATAGACAAACTACTTATTTCCGTCCTCATATCGCTTGGGAAGACTGATAACTTTATATTCCTCTCAGGCAGAGGAATGAAAGGGAGGGGGTCTTTTCAGGAGTTTAATTGATCAAACTGTAGCCACAAGGTTTTTTTTTCCAGAGATAAAAGAGACTAGCACTCTCCCCTGTACAATACAGAGATCTTTTAGAAAGCAGACCCAATGGGAAAGAAAAATGTAACTCATTATGCAAAGTCATTACAGGCCTCTGACTAAACTCCTTAAAGAGGAGGAGTTCATGGTGAAATTGTATTGTACAGGATTTGCAGAGGTCAAACTACCGGTCATGTGATAACATTATTTTACAATGTCCAGATTATTACTCCAACCAAACTTTTTAGATGGCTGCTTTGAGGTCAAGCTTTAACACCAAGACTATTTTAAGTAAATGACAGTAAATTACCATCTCATTGTTGCTCAGGGGACAATTTGTAAGGACAGAGGCCAAGACAGCAGCCAAGTCTCCGTATTTAAAAACATCCACAATAAAATAGAGTAAAGTAGAAAATAATTGCCTCACCGCAGCGGAAAAAAATTCTCTTTGTGTCATCAATCAAGACAATAAGCACAGTAACAAATAATAATCAGCTATTTCTCAAATAGTCAGCAATACAGCTACGTACAGTATGTGCGAAAGGTATTAAACCATGGGGATGTTTTAGATGATCTTACTGAACCTGACCAAGAAACAGTCAGGCACCTAAACCCCATACAATGGTCATTTATCATCTTTAAACTACGAGTTGTGTGTGGATTAAACAGACCTTTGGTACCGGACAGTCAGGCTGGTTGCTTCCCTGTGTCCAGCAAGGTTATCATAGCAGACTGCAAACCAAAGAGTCCTTGAGCAAGGCATTACACCGCTCCCAGCAGCTGATCTGTAGCGGCTATAACTTCTGGCTTTGCACTGGGTTATGGGTGGGAGTGAAATTCAGATGACATTAGTCACAATGATCAACTACAACCCTCATACACCTTTGATACTGATTAGACCACCAATCATGACTGTGTGCCCCATTAACATTTTCATGACTCTTCGCTTTGATACACTTATTAGGGTCGGACAGTTAAGGTGCTTTGAGCCGGTGAGGATTTGCTGCAGCCACTGATATCAATGTGAACAAGACAGGCACTTTAACATATTTGTGATTGTGAATATATAGAGTGGCTTTACCACTAATCAGCAAAAGAAACTCCCCCTGCAGTGGCTAGCGTTGTTTTATGAGGAAAATCACATACACTGCAACTAGGTGGAAAGGTTGGTGCTCAACTGGTTTAGTAGGTGCCCATAGTTGCTAAACAAAGCCATCTCATATCATGTAATTTTCTTTTGTATTAATTTTAAAGTGTAAAATCACCATGGACAGTGGTCCCAAAACGCTTTACAATTACAGAAAACGTACCAAAATCAAACAAAATAATGAAAACCCCACAGTAAAATATCAATGTCGAAAAAAGGAGTAACCAAGGCCCATGACAGAATAACCAGGGGTTGCTTCAGGGTCACCCAAACCAGCCCTGACTATAAGCTTCATCCGAGAGGAAAGTCTTAAACCTAATCTTAAAAGTAGAGAGGGTGTCAGCCTTCCAAAAAAAAAAAAAAACTGGGGGCTCGTTCCACAGGAGCGAAGCCTGACAGCTAAAGGCTTGACTTCCATTCTACTTTTGGAAACTCTAGAGACCACAAGTAAACCTGCACTGTGAGAGCAAAGTGTTCTATAAGGATAATATGGTACTATGAGGTCTTTAGGATGTGATGGAGCTTAGTCATTAAGGGTTTTATGAGTAAGGAGAAGGATTTCAAATTATATTCTGGATTTCACAGCGAGCCAGTGAAGAGAAGATATTGGAGAACTGGAAAGTATACTTTATTATATATAATCAAAAATGTTTCTTGGCTAAAATATAAAGCATGAAGCTTTACATTTATCTATTAAAAGTTGTGTCAATCAGAAAACAAACTGTATTACTTACCCATGTATGTATTTATATTTGCTTGCCTTTTACTACTTCTCGTCAGTTTTGGGGCACCACACAAAGCACAGGTGTAGAACTGTAAATATTGATGATGGCTGTATTCCAATTAGCTGAGCCTGGTGGTGTGCATGCTTGTTTACTAGCAGGGTTTACTGGGGCAATTATAAATGTTACACAGCAATCACTTATGATGTTAGTTACAGGTGGGATTTTCTTACTTTCCCAAGTTAAAATATCTAATAATGACAAAAGGGGATATCTTCAGAAATAGGAAACACCTGTGGTGGTGCATGGCTATGACCATTATTTCATTTTACAGAGAGGAAACATTTCAGCAGATGTTGCCTCTGTAGCAGCCTGTCAGCAGTTAAACATATGTTGGCTCCAGTATTCGCTCCGTTACACAGAGTTCATTAAGTCTATCTGGAAGCCTCATAAGGCTGAAAGTACAACACCAGGTTATCACCTTAACATAACACAATCCCACTGCATCCATTATAGGTATCACATCCTTTCATACTTTGCTGCTATTAAGTGAGGATGATGTGGATTATTAAGTGCATCTAGAACTGGATGTGAATCAAGTTTGCAGTCATTACATTGTAAACCCCAAAGTCTTGAATTGTGGTGCAATTTCCCAGACAACAAAATCCAACCTGGTCCAGTGCATCAAAGCCTGGAACCGAGGCTACATGTGAGGGAGAGAGGAGGGGAGGGGACGGGAGGGTACGGGGGGGTGTAGCCGGTTCAAATCTCACTCCCTCCATGCACAGCGCCTTGAAAGGAGAGAATGGGTTTGTAGCGTCGGAACAGAAAGAAAAGCATTTACCTTTCCCATCCAGGCGACTGAGGCTTCACACAGACGGACTGCCTCCTGTTCAAAGCAGAGAGGAGGGGTCGATGCATCGTCAAGGAAAAACAAATTTCCCGACGTGTCCATTTTTACTGTCTCCGCCGACTCCTGGTAATAAAAGATGCACATTGAACCATGCAAAACGCCGCATCTGTCGTGCATCTCCTCTCCGGACGAGTCAAACGTGCAGAATTAACGATTTGTAAGTCGACAAAACGAGCACATCCACGGCGTGTGGCGGAATGGGGGGGATTTTGTAAAGATGTGAGAATGCATTAGGATGCAAGAAATGGTGTGATGGCGAGAGGGACTGTTGGGAGAGACAGATCTGCATATGGAAATTAGGGTTAGCGTGGTTAAAATTCGACTTAAAACGCTGCATTATTTTGTATTAATTTGGGCGGGACCCCCTGCAGGGAGACCGAGGGGGGCAGGTGACTTGACAATAGCCCATAACAGAAGCCATGGCAAGAAACAGGTGCTGTGGTTCCGAGCTTTTTATTAGCAACACATATGTATGCTAAAATATGTTTTAATGATAATGAGGCCGATATTTTACATATTTTGTGTTAAGTCCGTGTGTGTCAACAAACACCGTGGGCATTTTTGGCAAATTAAACTGCTTTTAATTACATGAGGGAGCTCGGCGCTGTCGGTGGCATACAGTAGAAATTCAATTTGCTCTTTTATACACCTGTTAAATGAAGAAGCTGGAACGACAATGAGACAACGAAGAACACACACAACTGGAACAAACTTTTACTGGAGAAACAACGCGACGGCGGAAGTGCTGAGCAGGGAGACCTCTTGTTCCGCGGCGCTCGTGGGACTGGGCCACGCCCACTGTGAAACTTCGGACCAATCAGCGGCCGCGGGGCGGGAGTGCGCGTGCGTGGAGCGAACGCGCGGGAGAGCCTCTCGATCCAAAACAATGGAGTTGTAACAGCTGTGCGGTCGTCACGCTTTGCGACACATTTATACGATATTACACCGCATGAGAAGCTGAAATACAAGGTTGGTCTATATTTCAATTGGTTCACGGTTCACGAGATGATACAGTGTGTTCGTTCCCCTGTTGGAAAAGCTCCGATTTCTCTACAGGAGTGCTGACTGTGCATGCGACATAACGTTACTGCCGTGAAGTTAGCCGAGGTAACGCGAACATAGTCATGATGTTGACTTATTTACAGACAAACACATAAACACGTCATCAGACGTTGTAGCGGAATATTTCTTCACAGACACTCGTGTCCAGTAAGCTGCCCTGTGAAGTGCTTTCTTGTTAGCCGGCCGTGTTATTTAAGTGAACATTAAAATGCCACACCAGTTCATACAAGTCTGTTCATATGACATCTCTTAAGTTTCTTTAAGTACGTAACTGTCCTCTGAACAATGTGTTGCTTATGTTTGTTTTAGCACAATACTCAGGGGTACACAGTTCTGAAGTGCAATCTTGTTTTGTGTATTATATTGTAATGCCCTGCATCTGTTGCAATACCTAAGCTGTATAGTATATATATATATATATATATATATAAAATAGTTATGCTGCTTTAAATGTGGAATATGCTTACATTTAATCTGCTTTTAAATGGCACATCATCTCAATACAATGTGTGAATGAGTGTTATTTTTGTCTGAACTGACTGCAACATATGACCTCAGTTTTGTCAAAATCTTATAATGTCTCTGCTCTGTGCTTTTTTTTTTTTTGTCAGGTGATCCTGCTTCTGCACTGACAGCATGGCAGATGACTTGAGCCAGTCCCTCACCCCACCAGTTTCCCCCTTTGCAGCAGACAGTTTATGTGATCTGACTCCAGCCCAACCACCGTGCTTCTGCTGCTCCGAAGTCAAAGATGACGCCACTGGAGCTCTTTCCACAGAGGGGTACACTGCAAGAGGCTCCCTGAAACGGTACAGTCAATGTTTGTCAGTTCACTGTTACCATATTTCCTCACTCTGAGGTCAACAGTTTTCACGGCCTAAAAAAAACATTACCGGGGTAATTTATTTTGGAAACAAATATTGATGTTGATATGTTTTATTCGAAGATTAGATTTGGGGTTTTTAGCACCACAAATGAAATTGCAGTCACCTTCATGCTAACGGTGTGACAGCAAAAGTCTCACTTACTCAAAACAGTAAATACAGGTAAAGTCTCAGTAGTCAATATATCCACTCCGTAGGCTGCTGTTGCATCTTGATCCGGCTCCTGCAGAGTATGAGGCAGACACGGTGGACATCTTTGGCTTCCCCTGGGTTACAGAGACGGCACTGGTGGAATCTACAAAACTACTCTTTGGACTGTTCAGGTAAGTCAAGGTGCAAAACAGATCTCAGTTAAGTGTGCATTAGAAAAACCTGTTGGTGTCAACATGTGCTACCACCACCTTAATCTGCAAGCACTTTTCCATTGCACCAAAGGTTTCCAAATTGAATCATTCCTAGAGAGATTCTTCTTTTATGCCTTTTGTGGCTTGAAAAATGTTCGCAACACTTTATTCACATCCATTATTTGCTCTTTGTTATGTTTCAGGCAAAAGGTTTACAAGTTGGAGACCTTGATCCCGTCCGGCTTACACGACTTTGGTAAGTCTGCGTTTGCATGCAATTCACAGTCCAGCTAACAGTGTTTTAGTTCATGCCAGTAACTGCTTAAAACAACAAGCGTCACGTAAACTACAAGTACTGACAGAAGTTTAAGTCAGCTGAAGTGTTTTCTGTACTAAGTTGTTAAAAATGTGTTTTAGAATTACCATATATCGATATTAATATATTAATGTTACTGTATATGACTAAATGTGGCCTTGGATTTGGATTTTGTATTACTGTGATATGGCGTAACTTCTGTCTTCTCCTGGTTTTAATGACTGCATTACCGTAAAGTGATGTAATTGTCTGAACTCACCAGACTGTTTGAGCTGTTCTACTATTTGTGTTTACCCACTTAGTCATTATATCCACATTACTGATGATTATTTATCAGCAATCTGACTATATACATATTGTGTGAAAGCACTAATAGTCATCCCAACAATCACCAAAATATTAAACTTGAAGTCTTTGGTCAAACATATTGTGATATCTGATTTTGTCCATATTGCCCAGCCCTACTTAAAGGGATACTATTCTATATTTTACCCCTTATAAAAAAAAAAAAGTGTATATTTTAAGAACTGCAGTATTGTACCATCATCAAATGAGACTGAAGTTTTGAGTGTGTTTTCTTGTATGCAAATATATTGTACAATAGTGTGTTTGAACTACTTAATTTACCGTAAAGTTCACTGAGGTCACACTAGTGGTTGAGTTATGTCTGATATTTGATACAGCGAACATGTTATCAGTACTCCCTACAACATCGCTTTTGTGTCTTAGGTCAAGCAGGGAACCTCCACTATGAAGCAGAAGACCTTCGACAGCAGTGCGTGTCCTTCCTTCAGTATGTCAAAGTCTTCGTGCACAGGTAATTCAACATATTTAATGTCCACGCTCATAAACATTTGTTTCCATGTATAATAGTGGCATCAGGTATCCCCCAGCTTTGACTGCTATTTGTTTGTGTTTATTTAAATGTGCATGTCTTGTGTGTGTTCAGATATGTCCAGCCCTCCACGTCCCTGGATGCAGGTCACTCGCACCCTTACGAGGAGCTGGAGGCTCAGTTCCCCTCTGCTCTTCTGGAGGAGCTGTTTGGCATCACTCTCCTCGTAGGACGACTCAAAGACCTGCCTGCTAATGTTCAAAGTGCCTTCACCATGCAGAATCGGGGAAAGGTACCACATTGTCTAGTGGATTGGACTCTAGCACAGACGTAATACTCAACATGTGTTAATGTAAATAAGATGGCGCTTTGGAAGTGCAGCAAAAAGTGTGGATGACATCACTAAACCTATGGTTTACAAAGCAAATATCAACTGAGGAATGACTTTAGTGACCACAGTTTTGGCACAACTTCCACCATCCTGCATATTTTTATCCTGTTGACACTGAACATTTTTTTAATTTTTTTTGGCCTTCCTCCCACAGATTTTTTCTCCCTCCTGGCATTTGCTGCACCTTCATCTCGACGTCCACTGGTCTGTCTTGGAGATCCTTCACCTGCTTGGTCACAAGATGCAAGGTAATGTGTCTATATCAGAGTACTCCGACAGGATGAGAAATGAAGATATTGAAATGTGAGACAGGGATTGTGTGTATAATATTGAGTCATTATGGTGGAAACAGGCTTTTTGTGATTTCCCTCGTTCTTCTCTGCAGGCCAGGTGGTGTACGCCCACCAGTTTGTGAACCTGACGGGAGAGAACTTGACCGATACCAGTCTGTTTGAGGAACACCTGTGCAGTTTGCTGTGTGACCTCACTGGTCTGGCCATAGGCAAATACAGCAAGGTGGGTGGCTCGCTGCCTCTCACCAGGTGTGCCAGCGGTATTTCTTCAGCAGAAAAATAGAGCAGTCGTGCTGATATAATTGCCACATTTAGCAGAAACTGGACAGCAGCTGCAGATAGCAAACACAAATACTAAAAAGTGATAAAATACTTTGGTGTAGAATAGAGCTTCAGTTTACTGTGTTAAATATATCCTGTTGTTTTCTAGGTGAGGCCTACAGAGGCACTGAGCAGCCATCATTATCTTTGCACCTGCACCAAAGAGCTGTGGGTCCTGCTCATGTACCTTCTGGAATACAGGAAAAAAGTGTTGCACACACAGGTAACACAAATACACACATTAACAGTCTCATGATAAAGTAAGACTCTGTCTGTATTCAATTAACCAATGTGTGTTCCCTCCAGTCCTTCTGGAGCTACATGAATTCGTTGCTGAGGCCCCTGGTTTCAGGGCGGCCCATAGCAGAGCAGTTCAGTGGTCTGCCCACACACTGTAAAGACCCTCTGGGATTCACCTGGTGGCTCGTCACTCATTTAGCAATGTTAGGACAGTACAGTCGGAACGGAACGGCCCAGAAAGAGGTAAGAGACAAAGAGTCACAACACTGATACCGTGCGATGTCACGCTGCAAATGATCCTGGGCATATAAAAAGGTTTCGCAGGGTAACGACTGTAAAATACTGAGCGATGTATGTCTGACTTGGAATTCAGATCATTTCATCAGGGGGCTTTGGTTTTGTTTTATGTTATCTTTTTAGTATTTGAAACATATATTCAAACTAAACTAATTACATATGATCTCATATTTATCCACATGTACGAAGGACTGAACCCTGATCTTAAACCTTATATCAAAAATATTGTGTTCCAAGAACCCCATTTCTGTTATTTGTGCCCCATTTAATTCATTCACGAATGCAATATTAAGACAACAATGATTAATTGTATTCTTCATTGAACTGAAGTTGAGCAGTTTTTGAAGACATTTTAGCGCTCAAACAAGAAGCTTTTTCAGTTCTGAAATATTTAATTTTTGCTCATTTTAACCACATTCTTTAGATAGAGTATGATTAATAATAGTCAGTGTTGTGTGTTGTTTGCTGTTGTTTTTAAATGTAAAATCTTTTTCATCTGCACCTGCAGAAACATCTGGGCGATAACTGGACTTTTGTGGAAGAGTTGCTCAAGTTAACTTGTAACCCCAAGGTCAGCAATGTTTCTAGTTAAACTTTAGCCTTTTGAAGTCATGTAAAAAAAAAAAAAAAAAATATATATATATATATATATATATATATATTTGTAATATTCATTTGAACAGTACTTCTATGTGTGTGTAACAGGCAGGTCTAGCAGAGGAGAGGGTCAGGATGCACGTCCACTGCTGTCTCAGTCTGTGTCTGCTTTGGGAACCGAGCACCAACGCCGTCTCCACCCTGTGGGAGTACTACAGCAGGAACCTGGTGAGGAAAGGAAACAAGGAAGTCAAATACTGGGATTACTTTATCAATAAAAGTTGATTACACTTGATATGCTGCTCTAGTTTAAGTATATTTGCTGCAATTAGACCACTTTGATTTTACGTTATTTTACTTATTTGTATTCCACCACCACTTTTTGAGATGTGTCATGTTGCTGCTGTCATTTGTTGTGTTGCATCATAGTTATTGCTTCTTCTTTTTTTCAACACACTTTTAGTAATGTGTCATGTGATTAAGAAGGTCATGCAAGCACATTAACAAAGGCCTCTACAGTTATATTATTGCTCTGTCACTCCTCTCCAGAGTGCTTCGTTCACCGTTCTCTGGCTCGGGATGTCTGGCCTGGGCACTCTGTGCAAGACGCCTCTAGCTCTGTTGGAGCAGGCCAGCAGCTGCTGCTCCCCCCCTCCCCTCCGCTCCCTGGGACACACCCAGCTATACCGCTCTGCCAGCTCCTTCCACATCTTCCTTCGTGTGCTGGCCCTGTGCCTCGCCCAGGACAGGGCTGGTGGAGTCCCCCAGAGACAGATCAAAGGGAGGTAAGGATGGAGAGGACGCTGGGAAGCTTTGTAGTTCTCACTCCTTTCCATTTGCTCCCCCCTTGAAAAGCAACCAAGCAGCTAACTCAACACTATAGGGTGGGATTCTGGATCCGAGTCTTTCAGAAATGATTTCTAATCGGGGATAGGATTTATAGGATTCCTTTTCCCCCTTGATCCTCAGATGTGTTTAAAGTGCTGGTTGGATTTGCGTACATCTTTGTGTAGGTACATGCTTGCATGAATACACACACAGCATGTGTGTTTGCAAACTATCATGCATTAGAGTCTTGTTTGTGTGCGTGCCAGGTGCACCACAGTCTCCCAGTGCGTCTTTGATATTTACTCAGGCCCACCAGCGGAGCAGGTGTCTCAGGAGTCAACCACCTGCTCTTCAGCACAGGCCAGACCCAAGGAGCCTCCTACTGATGCATACACAAACACACACGCTGCGCACCTGCTCCCCAGAGCAGTGACCTGGTTCCAGAGTGTGTGAGGTCGTTAGATGGAAAGGAGAACGTGTGCTTGGGAAGGAAACTAAGAAAAATACAGACGAGAGAGCACAAGCTGATGTGCGCATCAGAACCGAGCGCTGGACCATCCTATATCCCAGGCCGGCTGGGTGCCAGGGAGAGGCAGCCGTAGATAAATCCGCCTAATGACTTCCCTCTGTCTGGAATGTGCTCAGTAGCACTGCAGACATGGGGGCTAATTAGCTAACGAGCGTGGCGGTTAATTCGCCTTAACGAAGCTGTGTTGGTTTCCAACACGGATAGAGAGGGGAGCTGGGTTGGGGGTGGGGGGGTGGTAGGAAGTCTGGCAACAGCCAGGCTGGGCTGGGACAGGTCCAGATTTCCCCACCACACACACACACACACACACCCTCCTCTTCCCTCCACCATAACTAGCACCAGTACCTCCTCCCCCTGAGGAGGCACGAGGCGTGCCGACTCTATCGCTCCAACGTTTCGGCATCGTTCCCACTCCTGGCCGGGCTCTGCGGGACACCCGCGACGACCACATTAATGGGATCGACTGCGAGCATGTTGATCTCCAACGCCGGGAGTTAGGAGCATCTGCTCGCCTCCAGAAAAAAAAGCTGTCCGGAATAAACAAACAGACAGACAGGTTGGGAGAACACAGAAAATCCCCACTGCTGCCTCCCAGCGCGCTGCTTATATCCCTGTTACATATTACCCATTCATCTATTTAAATCTCCCTCCCTTCGCGCTCTGACTGCATGCTTGGCCACCTTCTTCTTTTATAGTCCTCTGTGGGTGTAACTAAGCTGGTTTTGGTGTTAACCTGGTCTTTCCCAGTTCCCCTCCCGTTTTTCTCCACTCCTTTGGTATCAGTCATACTTCTTACGCTGAGTTTGTCTTGGGATGCTTGCTGTTTGTGTTTTGACCCAAACAGCTCACCTGTGTGGGCTGCATCTGTGTTTCGGAGGTGGGATGGGAAAAAGAGGGAGGGGGGGTTCCAGCTTTCTGTGTTTTCCTGCCAGGCGAGCAAACGTGGTGTGTGTGTGTGTGTGTGTGTGTGTGTGTGTGTGTGTGTGTGTGTGTGTGTGTGTGTGTGTGTGTGCGCGCGTGTGTGCGTGTGTGCGTGTGCGTGCGTGTGTGTGTGTGTGCGTGTGTGTGTGCGTGTGCGTGCATGTGTACGTGTGTGTGTGTTTTTATTGATCTCTCTCTGGTGTTGCAGTAAATTGGTTTGGCTGTAGAGAGAGGGACCAAGCGCCCACTGCTGTGTGTCTGAGTGTCTCTGACATTTAACATGATCTTTAAAGGCATTTCTCCACAGTGCCCGCAGGATCTAACAGCGTGCTGGGTGGTTCTGTATTCTTACTCACTCTCTTGCTTTTTCTTTCTCTCTCTCTCTCACCCACACACACACACACACACACACACACACATACAGGCCGGGCAGCCCAGCCTCTCCCCTGGAGCTGAAAGGGTGATGGAGGCGGGTGGTGGGGTGCACAGTGGGGGGTGGAAAGTTCAGTTAGTCAGCATTTAAAGTCAGAGGTTTCAGAAGAACAAACCACCTCTGACAAGTTGGTCAGTGGAAGTAAAGAAACAACTGAAGTAGGATAAAAAATAAACATTTTCTTTCTTTCTATTAAGTGGTACAGCAAAGAGCAGACACAGTAATCTGTCACTGACCACTTCTTCCTGTTTGCTGTCCATCTCTTGTGTCCTAATTAAACACCTTTGTTCTTCCTCTTTCCTTTGTTGCCTTATGTTTCCAGGATTTACTCTAAGTTCTCCTCGAAGAAGATGCAGGAACTGTCGGAGGCCGGGCTCATGAACTTCCTGCTGTTGTTTCTGGTCGTCGCCAGGCAGGTGGAGATGGAGGACGTGGCCAGCAGAGCCTGCGAACTGCTCGGCTTTCTGCCCTCCAACTGCCCCCCTGCACACCGCACCCTGGTCTGGAGAGGGCAGCTATCACTGCTGTTGCTTTTTCAGGTATGTTTGCTTATCATTACACGGCATAAATACTATTTTGCTGAATTTAATCTTGAAGGGAAATGTTGAAAATGTAGCATCTTTATTCCAAACTCCATCATTAGAAGATTTTCTCTGATAGATCTTCTTATGTTGTCTTCAGGAAAGAGGTCTGGATGTCGGTGCCCAGGCGAACTGGCTGGCCTCCTCCTTTAACGAAACAGCCAAGGAGTTCTACAATAAGACCACGGAGGTCTCTCGCAGACTCGCCCTCTGGGGTCCACTCGGCTGCTACCTGGAGGGCGTGGCCGAGGTCTTCGAGACAAGCACCAGTCTCAGCCTATCAGAGGAAAAGCTGCTCAATGAAGGCTTTGATTGGTTGCTGCCTGCTTGCCGCCAATCTGAGCTGAATTCTGCTCTGGGCTTCCTGCAGATCGTCCTGGCGCAGCTCAGGTATCTCTTACTTTTCCTCAGTTTCTCTCGTTCTTTCATCATTCATTGATAGCTGCTCCCTCACAGATAGAAGACACATTCAGACAAATGTTTTCTGGCAAAGGCCAAGCTAAGCTTTTATTAAAGTCTGATAAGTGGCTACAGCAGAGGAGAGCGATCACTCCTGCTCTTCCCAGCCAGCTCCGAGTCCACTCACTTCTCACACTGACAATAGGAGGATTGTGCTGTCAGCAGGAATGAGTGTCTGTAAAGAACCTGTGTTGCACTGAGGCCCCTGTTAGTCTCAGGAGGTCCAGTGGCCCCCGGGTCAACCTCACCAGGTGCTGCTGGAGCCCTGATTAGAGTTACGGGCCCAGGGGACCCTCCATGGACCCTGCTGTCGTCATGAGGATGGCAGAGTGCTGTGGGTGTGGAGAGGCCGTGGTCAGTAGGGCATCAGAACGGGTTCAGCTGCAGGACACGGGTGTTCGTTACACAAACGACCCCAGCTGACAGTCAGAGAGCCACAGCTGAACAGTGTGTGTTTATGTGGGGAGGTAGAGGCGGGGACAGAGGCGACAGCAGACAGAGAGCCGGTGAGACTGGAAGGTTATGGAGTGAGTGTTGATGTGCAGCTTTCACTGTAGATTCTCAGTTAAATCTGGTGGTAAGAAGCTGACCGTCACCTTGTTGGCCAGCCATTACATTTACAGTAATCCTGAACAATAATATAGCAAGTCATACTTGTAGCATAATTACAGCAGGTCATATTCAATGTGCTAAAAATTACATGAAGTAAGTACTTTACTTGAAGTACTTTAAACTTTTTGGATCCTCAGTTACACCAATGAGGAAAATGTCATTTAAATCTCGCACAACAAATAACAATGTATTTATTTTGCCCAAATGTATCCAAGATGACAATGTTAGCACAGCTGCACGGGAGAAATCAAGTGTGATGACTGCCTTCAGTAAAGTACAATATAACCTACTTTTAGCAATGAAACCAAACTTTCTATAAAACGCTTTTGTTTCCATACTTGACAGTCTGAACGCACTTGTGCACTCAAAATAGTGACAATTAGTACGTAAGTACGCCTTTTGGAACACAGCAAAGGAGAAGATAGATGCTGAAACACTCCAGGGAGCAGAGGATGGCTGTAGATTTGGCTGATAATTATCTGTGCATTCATCACTACAAACGGCACATTACACACAGTCATTTTAGTCATGCTGAATATATAAATGTTGATTAGAGCGGCTTTAAATCAGAAACTGCAGCAGAAGGTTAAACCTGCAGTGAAACTCTGGTCTCCCAACTTCTGCCATTGAGAATAATTACAAAAACACTGTCGACACGTGCTCACGTCATCGGCTCAGCCACGGCCTCCTGGGCTCGTCCGTTGCAGCTCTAAAACGGTGGATGAATCAAATAAAAGGCGTCACAACCCACCGTGGAATGACTCGTTTCACTTGATCCATTCAGTTAGCCGCATGATTGAATTATTTCATCCACATTCAAGTTAGTATAGAATTAAACCAGAATTTAGCCGGCTCAGCACGTTCAGTATGTATTCATCCAGCCAGCACAGGAATGTCTCACCAGACACCAGATTTAAACTCTACATACTTTGAAATACAGAGAGATTAATCGGACGGTGAAAGGTGTAATCAGCATTGTGTGAGCTCTTTTGGTAAGGGCTTGAATGTAACAGATCCTCGTTTATATGTAAAAGTCCTGCGCTACAGGTTTATTTAATAAGAGTATAAATTTGAGCAAACATTTAATACCAAATGTAGTACCTGCTATTTTTCAATCCTCAGTGCTCCAGACACGTTTCAGTCTGTTCCAGAACATTTTGGAAGTTCGATACAGTTTTGCTGAGTACATATTCCATTTTTCAACATGCAAAATATTTCTGAACAGTTTTTGCTCCCCGAGATAATGTATATACCGTGTTCATGTGTAGTTTTAGTAAGCAATGAAAGTATTATCCCTAATTTATACATCCACTACATTGAAAAGGTTAATAAATGAGCTAAAACAGGACAATTAGGACATTGTCAAATGTAGTGTTACCAACCCTCTTACTGTTTCTTGTAAGTGTCCAGTGTACACGCTCCACCCTCTCCACCCTGCCACGCACACACACACACACACAACAGTCCACACACCAGAAGTGAAACACTAACCCAGGTATCCCCCTTTCTTATTTCAATGCCAGGCTTCCATATCACAGTATCTCGTTAGCTTCGCTAATTCCCAAACTTCCCATCTCAGATCTCGGGGTTGGAGGGCACACATTTGCACATTAATGGCCAAGGAGCGAGAGAAGAAGAGAACTCCCAGAGGCCCTCTGTGCTGTGGCCTGAACCACACTGACCCATTTAACCAAATACAAAAATACTGTGCTGTCTCTTTCCCACCCGTCTGGCCAAATTCAACATAATTCTTGGGCCTGGCAATTCTCTGTATCTCTTTGTGATTAATGTCTTTTCTGTGACACAATTAATGGGTAATTATGTAGACTGGCAACTTTAGCCTGTGCATCATTATGTCTATTAGGAGCCATGTGGAATCTGCACACATTAAGACAATTATTCTGCCAACGGTTGAGACAGCGAAGGGTCCGAACATTCACTCCTGATAGCCATCGTCATGGCACCGAGGCAGGAAGCCAGTCGCAGGCATAATTCCTCAGTTTGATTTCTTCCCATGACCCTCTGCTTTGGGAGGAGGGTAGCGGTGTCGCCAGTTGATGAGGTGAGCTGGCATCATCTCGCCCTCTTTGGATCCCTTTCCGGCACAAACAATTAATCCCCATCTCCTTGGCATGATAAAATACAAGCCTCCCTGTGAAGCGGCTCCCTTTGTGAGCATTAAGACCTTTTAGTGGATATTGAGGCTTTTATTTCACATTCAAGGACAAATACTGCCAGGTGTCCTATGAGAAATGTAGGAACATCCACACAATTCAGAGAAAGGCATGGACAAAATTAGAAAGAGGACATGGAGTAAATTCAACTGCTGCCCGTGTGTGTGTGTGTGTGTGTGTGTGTGTGTGTGTGTGTGTGTGTGTGTGTGTGTGTGTGTGTGTGTGTGTGTGTCTGGCATCATTAGGATGCTGTATTTCTGCTTTATGTGTCTTTACAGCGGATGCAGCTGTGGGAAGGGTTAACCATGGTCCCTAATGGCATGTTGCCGAGTGTGTGCGTGTTTGTGTGTACGGCGTAAGAAGCCACAGTGAGGAGGATTAAGTGGGGTCTCTGATGATGTCTTGTACAATGAAGGCTGATGGGTGTGAAAGGCCCATTCCGCAGTAGTAACGAGGCTAATGAATTCAAACTCTAATCGATTGTCTCAGCTCTCTCTGGATTAGATGCAACCTTGCTGGAAGGGAAGGCACCATCGAGGTGTGTGTGTGCGTGTGTGTGTGTGTGTGTGTGTGTGCGTGTGCACCGTAGAAGTGCGTGGTTGAGGGTGGGATAGAAGTGTGTGCGTGTGTGTATGGGGGGGGGGGGGCGTCTGCTTGTTCCTCTATCCTTTCCTTTTTCCCCGGCACACCTTAGCCTTCGCTTCCCCCGCACCCCCATCCGGGTGAATGAGGGGGACAGAAGGATCATCTCCCGTCTAAATGAGATTACAGCTCCTTCAGCTGCTTATCTGAGCTAATGCCAGCCACTGTGGGGCTGCCGTAGCGTCTGGGTCCGGGGCCAGGGATGAGCCAGAAGAGCCAAAGTATAGTCTGTGTACAGGGGATCAGCATTAGGCTCCACTCTATGCCTATAATATCCTCCTTTCCTCTCCTTCCCCACATCCACCTCCACCCGGCACTGCAGCGCACCTCCACATCCAGTAATCCCCCAAGAGAGAAGAGGAGGAAAACACATAAAGGAGGAGTGAAAGAGAAACAGGGGAGCAAAAGGATTTGAGAAAGTCGAGGGCGGAGTTGAGAGGAGGGGAGGGGAGAGGGGGGAGGGGAGGGGGGGGGTCTTGTACACAAGAGGGAGTGCTGTGTTTGGGTTTTGTATTGGGTAGATTTGTTTATCTGGTCTCGCTTGTGTGTCTGTGTCCTTCCAGACGGGTCCATCAGCGCAGTGTCCAGTCAGCGCCCACCCCGGCCTGGGCCCCCGCCACCACCAGTGTGGTGAAAGAGCGCCACCTAGCGGTAGCAGCTGCTCTCTGGGCACACTTCTTCCCCTTCCTGCGCAGCCTACGCCTCTCTCAGACCCCTCCGGCACAGCTGGCAGATGCTGCTGCAGGTCAGTAACGCCCACCGGGAGGAAGAGGAAACACTACGTGGAGGAAGATGGAGTTCTGGATGAGATTTGAACGAATGAGTTCTTAAAATGGTTGTTGCTATTTTAGAAAAAGAGAAAGATTTTAGAGGATTTTAAATGCAAAGGATGAAATTTAAAGATTCACTTTTTACACTGTACATGTAAAATCATCTGACTCATTCAGAGCACTGACCTAATTTCCTTTTCCTCAGGTTTCACCCTGCTGGCCTTTGATCTTCCCAGTTCTGCCCCCCAGGACCTTCAGCCCAACCCAGTCCAGTCCATCATGCAATGCTTCGGCTGGGACGACATGGTTAACCCGCTCCTGGTGACTCGCTACCTCCCCCATCTGCTTCAAAACAGGTAGTCAGCCTTTCAGATCCCCCCCACACCCCCGTGCCTTCACCTCACTCACTAAACATCTCATCACTCCTGGTGTAAAAACATCAGGTCAGTCACTTCCTGTCGACTATAAAGCTTCATCGTGGAGCTCAGCTCTTCACAAAATTGTTTTTCCACAAGTCCCGTTGGTACATTTCACAGTCTCTCATTAATAAATTAAAACAAGGAGCGTCCTTGGTATTGTGAAAATACTGTCGGTTATAATGAAGAAAATGCCTCTAAACAGAATACAAAATGTTGTGCATCTTCAAAATGACTCTCAAGGGTACAAAACAACGTGATTAGTTCAGCCTTATAGGTCCTCTTCAGATGGTGCCATGATATTAAGGAGCCAAACCTGAATGTAACGGCAGAACAAGGACACACCTCCTGTTTACTGCCACGAGATTCCAGTCAAACCTTCTATCAGTACAGCGGGAGCTCTTGCTAATATGTGATTTATAACATGATTTATGAAGTCTGATCGGAAGGACTTTATTATAATCAGTGTTTATTTGCGTTTTTTGCATTTCTGTTTTCTATCAAAAAGAAATTTGACTTTTAGCCACTCCAGTCAGAATACAAAACATGTGAGCACTTCAACACAATAAGGCATAAATGTGTATATGTTAAGTGCACTCAGGTAAATATCATCCCCTATTTCTAGTCACATCTTTCCCCTCTACATATTGTGTTTGTCTTTTTTCATAAGGAACTTGTCACTCACATACTGAATGCTTGATAATCCTTCATATTTGAATCAAGCATACGTCAGACCAGTAAACCCTCTACCCACTTACAACTGCAGATGTTACATTTCTGTTCGGTGACTCCCTGTCTCTGTCTTCTCCAGTGAGCTGGTGTCCTCGCTAAGCAGTGATTCAAGTGTTGCTGCGTCGGGTTCGGCACAAAGCCTGTCAGTCAGAGCCTGGTTCAGATGTGTTCTGCAGCAACACCTTCATAAGAACCCGGACGGGACTGACAGCAGGACAGGTAATACAGCTCGATTTAAACCATTTACACATTATGTTATTTCCTTAGTCGCATTCATACGTTTCATCAGAAAATGTCAAGAAGATAAAACGTTTTAAGTGATGAAAAGACAAAATGACAGTGTGCCGTCCAAATGAGAGTTTCAATCCAGGACCCTGTCTCATTATTTTCCCGAGAGATTTTTAGAAGTGTTACATGACCCCATGTGTCACTTCAATATATTCTCCAAATTTCTGTCCTTGTATGGGAAAATCTTAAATTTACTTGGTGCCTTCTATAAACACATATAGGATCCATAATCATTTGACTCATCAGTGTTTGTTTGTGCATTGTTGCAGGCCGGGCTGTGGAGGAGCAGCTGTGCGAGCTGACCCGGCTGGTGCTGAGGCTTCCCGAGGTGGAAAGTCTTCTGCAGAGAGCCAACCTCCAACCCACAGCCATCAGGCCTGAGCCCACTTCAGCTCTGGAGATGTTTGTCAAGGTAATTTAAATTAATGTGTTTTTTTTTACATATAAGACATTCAGTAGCAGTATATTAAAGTAAAAGTCATGCCTAAGCCTTTCCATAAACCTGTACGATATGTAATGTACTCTGAGTATATCCCAGTCACATCTGCTCTCTACTACGGCCGCCTGCATTTACTGTACATGCAAATGTTTGCATAAATATTTGTCCTTATCTGCTCTCGCATGGTGCCAGGCTGTCGGCAGCGTGTACAGTGGACTGCAGCTTTTGTCTGAGCGTTCCGCCGTGGT
This sequence comes from Embiotoca jacksoni, assembly GCF_022577435.1. Classification (NCBI taxonomy): domain Eukaryota; kingdom Metazoa; phylum Chordata; class Actinopteri; family Embiotocidae; genus Embiotoca; species Embiotoca jacksoni. Next base: position 17,688,947 of record NW_027185241.1, read on the forward strand.
GACCAGAGCCCTGGACTACATCGGTGACATCCTGAAACACATCAGACCATCTCTGGTCAGCAAGAACCAAGAAGGAATGCAGCTGGCGTACTGGAGTGTTGGTGGGTGCCAAGTCGGTCCATGTCAAACACATCACACACTACATAAAGCTTCAGTGTAGTTGGAGTCACAGACTGGTGAAAGGGATTATTACAGTTGTGTATTTGACTCCACTACTGTCTGTTTTCGGTGGAATCCAGGCTGCATAGTGAAGCACTGGAGCCCCCTGCTGGCCACTTCTAAAGGCCAGCAGCTGCTGTTCCGCATCGTGGACGGGCTGCTGCTTCCCCACAACCTCACACAGCAGGACAGAGCTCTCAGAGACAGCCTGCCTCTGTATCTACAGGTGAGGTCCAACATAGACTGGACACACAAACATCTTTTGGACAGTACAAACGCACAGCTGCTGTATTGCACAAGTTATTTGGTTTATAAAGGAAATGTAACCACTCTGTTGATCTGAATTTACACTCTCGCAGGGTCTGTCAATGGCTTCTAGTGTGTCTCAGTCCCAGGGGGCTTACCTCAAGCAGCAGCTACGCTCTGTTACCCGCAGATACCTGGACCACTTCCTTCCTGCTTCACCTTCCATGGGCGTCATCGCCAACCACCCGGTGCTTCTGGGCGCCTGCGAAGCCAACGCAACCATCCGGGGAGCTGCGCTGAGGAGGACCATCCTCGAGGTGCTCTGGTAAGTCTCTACTGAGATGTGCAACCTGGTTTTTACATGAATTTCATATCCAGGTTATGACATGACTCCTGACAAATCAAAAACTCCAGAGCCAACCTAAACGACAACAAATCAAACTTTGCCACACTTACCAATTTACTTCATATTTAATCTTTTAATCTTCACATTTTTGTTTTGTATTTCACTGTTTCTCCATAAACAGCCTCTGAAATCTGTGGTGGAATTCTTCCTCAGAACTTGAAGTGATTGGAAATGTCCCTCTCTGATTTTACAGCCAGAGTTTCCTGCAGTTCAAAGGTCATGCCCCTCCTCCTCGCCTCGCATCAGTCCTCATGTTCCTGTTGGAGCTTCTGAGACGAAACAGGGACTCTGACCCCGCCCTCCTCACTCTGCCCCTCCCCTCTCTGCTACGCTGTGTGATGCTGGTCAACGAGCCACAGGGTGAGTTTAACAATATTACAGCGTGGAGCTTTTCTACGTTGTGGTAGAATTCTCAAATGTAAGTCACTGAGTGCTGCCAAAGCTGTGTTGTCCAGTAAAAAGCCTTCAGTGGCTCGCTGTGTCTTTAGTGTAGCTCAGGTTTCTGCCATTGCTCAATACACCTGAGACTGATGCAGATAAAGAAACTGGGAAGTAAAAAAAATATATATTATTGACCAAAAAACAACCAACACTTGTGACAAAGATGTGAAATGGAGGCAGAATTTTTACAATGAAGTTTATAGTCCAAATTGACATCAGGGCATTAAAACTGTGAACTTCACTCTTAATTATAAATACCTCAAACAGAACAATTGTAAACGTTTTGTTTGCATTGTGTTTTCATACTGGACAACATTTACTCCTATAAAGTTAAATCTGGCCAATATCAGCCAATTAAAATTGTCCGACCAATGAATTAGTCTGGCTCTGTACAGTATGACACACTGCACCAAACAGTTCATCTTCCAAATATTCTTCTCTAACAATCTGGAAGATAATAATAATAGTAATAATAGACTTTATTTGTATAGCACCTTTCATACAAGAAATGCAGCTCAAAGTGCTTTACAGCAAGAAAATGACATGCAGTGTTTGACATAAAAACATATAAAGGAACATTTAAATATTAGAAAAGAAATGAGATGCATAAGAACAGATCAAATGCATAAAATTAAACACATAGAGTTCAAATATAATAAGCAATATGCATTTTAAAGGCACAGTAGTTCAAGTGCAGGCAGTACAAGAGAGCTTCAAGAGCTCATTAAAGGTTAAAGTAAAGAGATATGTTTTGAGCTTTCTTTTAAAAGTATTAACTGAGCAGCTTCCCTGATATCTGCAGGTAGTTTGTTCCACAGCTTTGGAGCGGAGCTGACAAAAGCTGAATCCCCAATTTTCTATTGGCTGTTTGCTGGGAACCTCCAATAAACCAGCAGCAGATGATCTCGGTGATCTTGATTCACATAGTTAACCAGAGAGTTAGCGATGTGACTCGTCCCATTAAGAGCTTTGTATGTGATGAGGAGGACCTTAAAGTCAATCCTGGGTCTTACAGGTAAACGGTGCAGAGCAGCCAGAACTGGACTGATGTGTTCTCTCCTCTTGGTTCTGGTTAACACTCGAGCCGCAGGGTTTTGGATGAGCCGAAGTCTCTCTGTTGTTTTCTTTGGTAGGCCAGTAAAAAGTGCATTACAGTAGTCGGGTCGGCTAGAAATGAAGGCAGGAATCAACTTTTCGGCATCTGTCTGATTTATAAACGGCCGCACCTCGGCTATGTTTCTAAGGTGGAAGAAAAAGATGCTATAAACGAGTGTGTTGGGTCGTCTCCATGACCACAGTTCACAGAGGAAGATTCTAACTTTTTGAATGAAGGGTACTATCAGTAAGTATCGATGATGTAATCCGGCAGGTGTTCCCAGAGTTATGTAAATAAAGCAGTTCTCTTCGTCGTAATGACTTGAAGTACGAGGATCACACAACCAGCCTTTCGCAAACGTATCCTTAATGCTCACAGTTTTCATCAGTCCTCACGCGTCTAATGATGTCAATAATATCTGTTTTGTATGTGCAGTGAGGAAGACGAGCACAGATGCCTTACAGCTTGTGGTGGAGCGCTGTGCTGCTGCGTCTGCGGAGCGGCCGTGCGACCAGATGATCACCGTTTTACGGTAATTGACTATAATGTGTATCAGCACCTGCGTTAGATCCGTGTTGTTTGTCTCTCTACATCTTTAAATTTCTGCACAGTGGGTATTTTGCAATAAATAATAAGACAAAAATATACACATGATGCACACATTGTGATACAGACACTAATTTATATTAACGCCTGGCTTATCCATCATGTTTTTTTTTGTTTTTTTTTTACTATTTCTGCCATCCCGTCGCTCTCAGGTCCTTTGTGGAGGAGAACGAAGGCGTCTACGACAGACAGGTGTACGGCGTCCTGGAGACCGTGGCTGTTTTAGATCTCGCCGTGGTTCGAGCCCTCATTCCCAACCTGTCTCTCAGTCTGAGAAACACGGAGCACAAAAGAGGACTGGGCAAGAACATCGCCTTGAGGTGAGCGAGAACATGAATCACATGCTGGAAGCCATGGAGACGGCATCCATCGCCTTCAACTATTTTTAAGTCGTCTAGACAATAAGCAGGTGTTACATACTAGAAATGTTCTGTAGCCATGTGCTTCATTGAATGTCACACATCTCTCTCTCTCTCTCTCTCTCTCTCTCTCTGTGTGTAACAGGAGTGCGTATACGAAGTTGCTGTGTCTCCTAGGGGATAGTGGGCAGGCTGAAATAACCAGTCTGGAAGGCGATTAAAAAGTTTCCCAGAAGAAGGAGCAGCTCCAGGACCGAGCTCCAAGAATCACTTGTTAGTCATCCGAAAAATGTGTTGAAGTGCTGGTGCTAGAGGGTGTCTTTGAAAATTAGTGTTTCATACATTGAGATTTAGATGTGGGAAAGCCAAAACCTCTATTACAGCTCTAATATGCCGGATGAACACAGAACAGGTGGCTACAATTGTACTACATTTCCAGGAATGTGTGAAAAGGCATCATTAGTTGGACTTACTGAACTTCAAATGTTCTTAATGCACGAGCATAATATGTCCCAATCATGGCCTAAAAGCCTAATATTATCAGGTTGAATATACTGTACATATTGTAAAGGAGCTCCAGCTCTGCATTTTGGTGTATTATTAATCAGATAGAATGTGACAATAAATGTGAATACGCTCTCGCCCTCCTTTCATTTCTATAGTAAGACGAGTGTGGAATGTGAGCATTGAAGTGAGCACAGACTATTTGTGCTCTAACCATCAGGTGCTGGATCTGCCTCTACTCGGCTGGCACTCTGAATTACAGATTTGATGACAGTCGTGGGCGAGCCCAAAGAGTTCAGTACCAAAAAAAAAAATGAGTAAAGGAGAGAAGTACTGTTTGTTCCCATTCTCTCTCTCGCCTTTCCAAGTCACAGCAATCTCTTGCAATCCATCTTTAGTTTGCACCTAATCACATGAAGTCTCACTCCTGTCTCCCACAATCACCAAGTCCCATTTTCTGTCATTGCTCGTCATTTTCCAGCCTCATCAAAACTGCAATGCATCTCTTTATGTGAGCAGCTTTCTGCAGCGCTGCATTCCCTTTTCTCCGGCAGCTAAATAAGCTAAATAATTCTCACAGAAGGCAAGTCGCTCTCCTTCCCACTGTCACAACTTCTTACAGTCTTCATAAAACACAACACAGCACTGTTTCATTATGTAGCATCTTTATTCTGCAAATGTTCCACATATTCTCTCGGACACGTTACTTTGGACAGACGAGGGAGGTGCAGGAAATCGCATTTTCTCTGTTTTGGTCAAAGTATGTTTGTTTTTTTTCGTTTTTGTTTTTTTTAATTAGCGTAATGCAGTATCATACAGTAAATATACATACTTTGGAGTATATTCAACATATGTTCCTTGAATAACAACAACAACCAGACATTCATTTGAACACAGTCTTAGGTCCTGAGCATAATAAAAATCTCACCAACACTTCCACAGGTCGACAGCATACACACACAGTAGTATGTCTCTGCTGCTGCAGAAATAAATCCCTCTTTAAAATCTTTTCTTCTTTTTTTTTTTTTTAATCTTATGTGACCTTAAAAAAGTGACACAGTCACTTATGAACTGATGAGTTTGAGCCTCAAGTGCTTGACACTTGTTCACCCAAAGTGCATGCGAAAACAGGCTTTGTCCTCTGTATCTTGAAAAACACTGCAAACATGTTTTTCAGGCCACCAAAGTGATTCTAGATGTAAATGTTTTATAGTGGTGTTAGCTAATAAATCCCCCCCAGCTCTATAATGGGTACCTATAGCACTGTTTGTTTGGACTCCTGTGGACAGTGGAGCAGTTTAACAATATCTGCCGACCACTTAAATTCTTAGTGTGACTGATGCTTTGTTCATGTCCTCTTCCCTCTGGAGTTGTTTTCCTAACCTGCTCATTGTGTCTTCACTGGATATGATGAATGCAAATAGAAACAGAACAAATATGCTGTATGGTTGTGAGAGCAACTTCTTCCCCAGGAGGATAAAAGTTACCATGGCTCTTGGCGATGAGGAAAGCACTATGAATACAGAAAGGGCCGGATCCAGAATGATTACTATGATCAAGTACATTTTTGCCAGTCGTGTTTGCAGGTAACTGACTGTCCAGAGTTTAGCCGCGAGTTCTCCGTCCTCTGGTGTTCATGTTTTCTGACATCTTGTTAATCCGTGGTTTAGACAGCACCTATCCTGTGATGGGGAACTTGAAGAGTCTGAAGGTTTGGACAGGTAAAGTAAGGAGCAGGGAGGAAACAAGTTGCTATCCCATTGGAGGCGAACGGCAGTGTCGGCCCGTAGAAAACCTCCTCCTTCCCCTCTGAGCTTAGATCCAGCACCTAGAAAGACAGTATTCATATTGTAGTATATGGTTCAACTCATAAATTACCTTTTGACCTTATATCAGTGGAGAATCTGACGGTGAGTTGTGCGAGTACTTTTAGCCAGGCTAACAGCACTGCTCTTGGGATGTCAATGTCGTTGCACAACTTTGGTACGGACTGAAATGTCCCAATAACGTCTGGCTGGATTGCCATGAAATTCTATAAATATTCATGTAACCCCACAGCTTTGGTAATTTCCTTTTATTTTAGCACCAACATGAGGTGGACATTATGTTAAAGGGACCTATCATGCTCATATCCAGCTTTTTTATTCGTACTCTGGGACTCCACTAGATCAGTTTTGCATAATTCACAGTTCAGAAAAATACTTATTTATCTTTCACTGACCCTTTATGCAGCTCGTTTCATGCTCTGTCTGAAACAAGCCATATTTAGCTCCTGTCTCTTTAAGGCCCCCCTCCCTGAAAGCCTCCTTTCTTGTGATAGCCTGCCATAGGGCAGCATCCAGTGTTTGTGAGACCTGATTTGAGTAGTTGAACACTTCAGGGGCCTTTAGGACCAGATACTGTGTATAATAGTGGGCACAGCTTCTGGGTCTGAAAAGTGAGGCCGATGTGATAGTGTCATTATGTGAAATACCACCGGGGGCCTCTAGGGTTTGGCTCCAAAAAGGCTCTGGCGCCATAGACTCCTATTCAACTTCTCCCATGAAATACAAAGTCAGTACGTACTTTCGACAAGCCATTATGGTGACATTTGCTGAAGTCACTCCTTATGAGTTTTATCCCATTAATAAAAAGCTGTATGTTTGGGGGTGTTGCTGTTTGACTGACAGGCCTGTGGTGCAGTTTTCCACTCTAGGTGGGCGGGGCATAGTGTCCTTAGGTTCTCAAGTCAGATTCACCCATTGCTCCTCCCTGGCCCGTCCAAATATGGTCACTTCTGGTTTCAAAATAGCAAGATGGCGAAAGCCGAAACGCTGAACTCGAGGCTTCAGATTGGCAGATCACAAACCAATTGGTGATGTCACAGTTGGTTGCCCCTTGGGCAGCAGCCAGTGCTGGTAACACCTGATCTGACCTGAGTGCTCAAATAGCTTCAAGTGTCTTGGGTTTAGGCACAAAAAATACTTTAACATACTTTGTACTTCATCACATGACCTCTGTCTTTGGTTATACGTGTGTGTACTTTATACGCCTAGGCGAGGCAAAATGTGACACTGACACGGTATCCCCTAGTGGACTGGCGGGTGTATTACATACTTTGGCGTGATACTGAACTAAAAATGGTGGAATTCATCATTACTGGAAGTAATCAATGGAGTAGCTGAATTCATATGAGTTTATCTGATCATTCTGAAGTGTCACAGCAGTAAATGTGACATCCACCCCTCTCACCTGAATGCATGCCAGAGGCTCGTTGGTCCAAATGGAGTATCCTCCAACCACATAGATCCTGTCATCGTGGACGGCGACTCCGGACTCGTTTTGACCTGAGGAGGACAGAGACGACACGATGCTTCACCATGCCAGGCAGAGGGCACACTGACAATATGACTTGCACGTCCCCCCAAGAGGCACAGAGGGAGATAAATGAAAAAAAAAGATGGGGCAAGGGCGCGAGTGTACGGAGAGCCAAGATGGAGCTCTTGTTCTCTTTCCGTGACTTTGTTGTTGAACTTTTACAGATATAATAAGGAGAGGATCCAAGAACAAATGAGGAAAGTCAAACAGGAGTAGAGGCGGAGGGAGGAACGGTAAAGTCACCTGGACTTTAAAGCCTGTAACATGAAGTGAGGGAACATGAGCACAGCCTCCAGTACGTGCATGCTAGACTGTGTCTCGAGTGCCTCTATTCCATCCCACCACCATCCAGCAGGCTGAAGATAAAGCGTACCCACAGTACATATATGTTTTAATTGTACATCATCCAACCGCCTACTCCCAACCACCAGGGAGGCATTATGTGTCATGTTCTTAAACTAATGAGAAGACGGTAACGCAGAGAGCTTCACTCAATCTACGTTTCCACTGACCACACGCATACAGTGCATCATTGGAATTAAAACTACATCGTGTTCCAGATACATGAGCATAAAAGCTCAGGAAAACTTTTACAACATCAAATATTCATAACTACAGTAAATAAACAACTTCAAGTTACAGACTCAAACAAAGGTGGGTCAGATTTGATTGACAGTAGCCTGGCTACATAAAGCAACAACCTGATAGTCATTTCATTGTTATTCAAATGTTGCTAAATCCTGATTGAATATGTGACATCACGCCTCGTGTGAAATAAACTAAAACTATTGCAACTTTGTGCTGAAAACTTTGTTCTTGTAGAACTCTATTACTCACAGTAAGAAACTTAAGATATATTTTAAGGCCTTTCATAGAAGTTCTGAGATATGTGTGATATTCTGACATATACAGTATATCCTTTGCTTGAACCTGTGGTAATGTATTTCTGGTCACCTGGGGCAGCAGGACAAAGCTGCTGACTGACTAATTATCAGCTTTTTTTTAGTTTACATGGCCAACGTTGTGGCAAAACATTGCCTATTTACACTTTTAGTAGACCCAAAGCAACATCAGCATTCATTGTATTTTTGGCCACTTGATTTTTGTTAGTTCTGTTTTAGGTCTCCACCGACTTGACAGAAATATCTGACTCTTCAGCTGCTAAACGCAACATACGTCAACATGTTGCTCATACGGCACCGTTAGTAAACACAAACGTTGTCTGGATGGTGCTGGGCAGATCTCTCACAGTGGTCTTTTACAGATGTTTTTCTTTGAAACAGTTGCCTGCTGTGGCCATAAATGACCAACCGAAATTTGAATGTTGTTGTGGCTTGATGAACGTCGGTCCCCGAGTTACACACGTGTCTGTGACCACTGGTACGTGGGCATTTGAAATGATACCATGGACTCGAACTGCAATGGAGACGCTTAAAAGGCCTGCAAGAACACGATCCCCCACCCCCCCACCCCCGCCTCCCTCCCCCACCACCCCTACACTCGTTGGATTTGGCTTCCTGTCACTTCTTTCTCTTCCCCAAAACTTTCTGACAAAATTTGATTTGCGCTGCCTGCTCTAGTTTCAGGTCCATGATGAAATCGCTGATGCGCACATTAGAACATGTGCAACTCAAGCTCTGATGTTGATCAAGTGAGGTAACTTGGAATAGCTACTTACTAAAGTTATTGCCTCCCCCTGCTCCATGTGCATTACTGTGTTGCTCATCTCGGATCTCTTGATCGCACCTCGATTGCATGCAGAGTCTCAATTAGACGGGATAGGAACTTCTTTACTGTTACAGCTCCAGTTTGTCGTTAGTTGAAGGAAATATGCGTTAGGCAAGATGACATCACTTCACTATCATGTACGGCATTTATGAAACTACAACCAGGAGACAGTTAGCTTAGCATACAGACTGAAGACCAGGAAGTAGTCTGGCTCAGTCAAAAGGGAACAAAATCCACCTATCAACACCTCTAAAGCTCACCATCAACATCCTAAATCTGGTTTGTTTATTTCTTACAAAAACAAAACTGTAAAATGACCAAATTCTAGTTTTACGGGGAATTACATAGCGGACTATTTGTTGGCCGGGGGCAGTGACTTTCTGGAGTCATGTGGGGCATATTTTGTTATTTGTGGATTTAGCTAGAGCCAGCTGTGTTGCCCCATCTCCAGTCTTTTTGCTAAGCTACGCTAACCATCCCCTGACAGTAGATTCAAATTTAGCGTAAGGACATTAGCGTGGTATCAGTCATCTTATCTAACTCCTCAAGAAAGTGGAGAAATCTCACATTTTTGTTTGACTTAACGTTGCCTACTGTGCACTGTTTCTGTCTGCAGGAACATTGGAGGAAAGAAGGAAGTCGTGCAGGTTGACCAGTTGTTTACTGTCAACTGATTCAGTATCTCCAGTGTGTATTTGAGTGCGTGTGCTTGTTGACGTGGTGGTTTCCTCACTTTGCCCACCTGTGAGGAGGCTGAAGGAGCAGCGGGTCCACTGGTCCAGGTCCATGTTGTAGGAGTCGATGTGACGGACCAGGATGCGGTCGTTGTTGTAATCCAGGTCGTTCCCTCCCAGCACGTAGAGCTGCCTCCTCACCGCCGCCATGACGTGGTACACTCGCCTCTGCAACATGGGACTGCGGGCCAACCACTGGTCCTGAGGAGGAGGAGAGGGGATGAGGTTGGGGGGATAGGCAAATGGATTTGATGGGAGAAAATGAGGGATGTAGTACAAAGAGGGAGGGAGAGAGAAACAGAGAGGGTGGAAAGGGAAAGAGGATGAATAAGAAGATTAATATTTAAGCATATCCATGCATGGGTAATTGATGTATGCTCAGTGCTAGATAAATAACGTGACACTGGAGCTCTGGTTTGTACTAATGACTTCCCTCCCTATTTCTAATCATATGTTTCAGCCACTCCATTTTACACCGAGCATCCCTGCTCATTTCACTAAGTGTGTCGAAGCTTATTTTGTGTGTGTGTGTGTGTGTGTGTGTGTGTGTGTGTGTGTGTGTGTGTGTGTGTGTGTGTGTGTGTGTGTGCGCATGCATTTTTGATTGAGGCAGAGAATGTATGTGTGTGTGTGTGTGTGTGTGTGTGTGTGTGTGTGTGTGTGTGTGTGTCTGCTGGGAGCTGACGGGTGGCCATCTGTTGAGGGTAGAGTGGGTGGGGGGTTGCTGTTGCTCTGGCAGGTGAATGTAGATTCCTGGTGAATACAAATGAGACTCTCTCCCTCTCTTTCACTCAATTCTTCGTTCCCTCACTTCCACATGGACGTGTACAAACACAGACCCATATGGATATGCATCTTACACATATATACACACCACATACCTCCACACTATAAACAGCCTCACCGAGATCCAGGCCTCTTCAACAGCTGCCTCATATACATACACAAACAAGAACTGCAGCTTCCTGTAGTGAAATGTATGTGAGCGCTGCACACAGAATTTTTTTTTTTTTTTTTCTTATCCATGATGCACTGAAAGAGTGCAACAAAATAGATGTGCATGTCATTTTGATTGTACATTTTGTATTTTGGATAAAAGTGTGTATCCTTAGAGATGCAATATTCAAAGGCCTCATACGTGTTTTTTTTGTATCTGCAAATGCAAATAATTTACTAAAAATGCACATGATGTAATAAAGTTTCAACTTTTTAATCTACTTTCACTATTTTCCAGGAAGCCAGTGGTTTCCATCATTTCCATATGGTGTGAAAATCAATTAGCAGACACTTGACACCTGCCTGTTGTGCAATCCATCATTGTGAACATAATTTGCATTAATTTTCTAAAAAAGAAACACCATACTGTTACTTTCTTTTTTCAAAGGCATACACTGCATCACCTCACAGCAATAATTTGACCAAAATTAACACAGATTTAACATTTGAAGTATTCTAAGAGGCCAATATCGCAAATAAGACATACAGTGGTGTGAGAAAGTGTTTGCCCCCTTCCTGATTTCTTATTTTTTTGCATGTTTGTCACACTTTCAGATCATCGAACAAATTTAAATATTAGTCAAAGATAACACAAGTAAACACAAAATGCAGTTTTTAAATTAATGTTTTTATTATTAAGGGAGAAAACCAATCCAAACCCACATGGCCCTGTGTGAAAAAGTGTTTGCCCCTTAAACCTAATAACTGGTTGGGCCACCCTTAGCAGCAACAACTGCAATCAAGCGTTTGCGATAACTTGCAATGAGTCTTTTACAGCTGTGGAGGAATTTTGACCCACTCATCTTTGCAGAGTTGTTGTAATTCAGCCACATTGGAGGGTTTTCCAGCACCAACCGCCTTTTTAAGGTCATGCCACAGCATCTCAATAGGATTCAGGTCAGGACTTTGACTAGGCCACTCCAAAGTCTTCATTTGGTTTTTCTTCATCCATTCAGAGGTGGACTTGCTGGTGTGTTTTGGATCATCGTCCTGCTGCAGAACCCAAGTTGGCTTCAGCTTGAGGTCACGAACAGACGGCCGGACGTTCTCCTTCAGGATGTTTTGGTAGACGGTAGAATTCATGGTTCCATTTATCACAGCAAGTCTTCCAGGTCCTGAAGCAGCAAAACAGCCCCAGACCATCACACTACCACCACCATGTTTTTCTGTTGGTATGATGTTCTTTTTCTAAAATGCGGTGTTACTTTTACACCAGATGTAATGGGACACACACCTTCTAAAAAGTTCAACTTTTGTCTCGTCAGTCCACAGAGTATTTTCCCAAAAGTCTTGGGGATCATCAAGATGTTTTCTGGCAAAAATGAGACAAGCCTTCATGTTCTTTTTGCTCAGCGGTGGTTTTCATCTTGGAACTCTACCATGCAGCCATTTTTGCCGAGTCTCTTTCTTATGGTGGAGTCATGAACACTGACCTTAACTGAGGCAAGTGAGGCCTGCAGTTCTTTGGATGTTGTTGTGGGGTCTTTTGTGACCTCTGGATGAGTCGTTGCTGCTCTCTCGGGGTAATTTTGGTCGGCCGGCCGCTCCTGGGAAGGTTCACCACTGTTCCATGTTTTCTCCATTTGTGGATAATGGCTCTCACTGTGGTTCTCTGGAGTCCCAAAGCTTTAGAAATGGCTTTATAACCTTTTCCAGACTGATAGATCTCAATTACTTTCTTTCTCATTTGTTCCTGAATTTCTTTGGATCTCGGCATGATGTCTATCTTTTGAGGATCTTTTGGTCGACTTCACTTTGTCAGGCAGGTCCTATCTCAGTGATTTCTTGATTGAGAACAGGTGTGGCAGTAATCAGGCCTGGGTGTGGCTCGAGAAATTGAACTCAGGTGTGATAAACCACAGTTATGTTTTAACAGGAGGGGGCAAACACTTTTTCACACAGGGCCGTGTGGGTTTGGATTTTTTTTTCTCCCTTAATAATAAAAACCTTCATTTAAAAACTGCATTTTGTGTTTACTTGCATTATCTTTGACTAATATTTTAATTTGTTTGATGATCTGAAACATTTAAGTGTGACAGACATGCAAAAAAATTGGAAATCAAGAAGGGGGCAAACACTTTTCACACCACTGTAGATAGCTATACAATCTGAGCTACACTGAACACTACACCACCATCACACCCTATATTCAGAAGAGTAAAAACGTAAACAGGAAGTACGCTTGTGGGCTCCATCGGGGTCAGATACAAACTAAAATGTGTTGGTTTCATATGATCCTTATGCTGCAAGTGTTGCTAAACTTCTGTCCCTTTATGTACAGAAATTAATGAAAAGCATGGCTACTTGCCAGGTAAGGAGTTGAATTTTCTTCTCCAACAACAATACGTTAAAACCTTTATTTAATTTGTTGCAGTGTGCTAAGGAGATGCACAAAGAGGTGTAAACACTGACTTATTATCACTTTAAGTGCGTTGGCAAACAGTTATTTGCACACATCCAGGAGACATGGAGCAACACAAATTCATTTCGAAATCTGCTTAAGAGCACGTGGCAAATTTATGTCAGGTACTCACTGAGGACTACCATCTAACTCTGATTTGGTTGCCACAAAATCCTGAAGGAAATTTGAACCATGCTAACTAGCTAGTCTCTGATTTGGTCTGTCTGCTGCTTGGTACTAGCCTGGTGATACCCGTCCCAATCCACTTTGTGAATATATGGATCTGCTCTCGCTCCATTAGAGATTGTGTCCAGTCGTTGAATACTACAGAGCGTTAACCTCGGGTTCATTTTGAAATTACCGGAGCAGCCTCTAACTAAACGGCATTTATACTGTATGTTGTGTGCTTAAACTCTAAAACTGCTTCAACACTAACATAATCAGAGTGAAGGCTAAAGCTGTGAGCAGCGCTCGGGTGAAGCCAGGTTAGTTTAAGTAGTGTGAGGGGGTTTATTAGATCGTTTTTTTTTCTGAACACAGCTGCTTGCCGCTGTTGGAAACAGCAAATGAGAAAAGGAGGTGTGAACAACAACAATTAAGTTGATGGGTAGTGTGTGTAAAAATTCACTAAAACCTCCATAAAACTAAGTGGAACATTACCCATGATCATTTCAGCCAATGTTAATATGAAATATTGACGCGAGCAGCTTTAAAATATTCTTTAGTGGATGGTCAGCAATAATATAGTGGGAGGCGAGTCAGTCAATGATGTAGCCTAGATCTTCATACTCCTTGAATTGAATTAATTCAACAATGCAGGAAGTGTGGAGTTTGCATTCATATGTAATGCAGTAACTTTATCAGGTAAACAGAGTCGGATCAAAATGAGGCTTCGAGTTGATGGTGTGAATATCACAACTTTGAACATCCCATGTGGTTCCACTGGTTATCTCAGAGATAACCGAATCTTCAAGCACTTCAAAAAATATAAATGTATTTCAACCGACAGTACAGAGTACTGTGAACATGTTATTTTTTCACTTGGAGAAATAAAGCAGCACTACACATGTGGTCATAATACAATAAATCATACAAACACTTCCAAACCTCTTTTGTTCAATAGACTAAAACAGAACCAGCTGCTTCATAGTTACCTGTTCTGGGTCGTACACCATCAGCCGATTCTGGTACTGAGCAGTGTTTGTCACCCCACCTGTAACACAAAGGAACATCACCCTGGTCTTTTGTCTGTGAAACATGTTGCCACAAATATGCATGAAGCAGTGTGTTTCAAGTAATTGTGTCTGTGCTTGTTGGTATGTGTAAGAATTAAGATAAATGCATGTGAGAGTACGAGTCCATCTCTCTCTCCCTGTGTACCTGAGACCCAGAGCAGGTTGTCGGCCACACAGCCGGCGTGGCAGGACAGTGAGCGGTCGAAGGGCTGGACAAACATCCATTTGTTCTTCTTGGGACAGTAGCGCTCCACGGAGGGCAGCACCTGCCTCAGCTCATTCCTGCCCCCCACTGCATACAGGTACTGACCCAGAGTTCCCAGAACAAAGTGTTCTCTGCAGGCCTTCATGGGGGCAATCTCAGTCCACCGGTTGCCCCTGGGGTCGTATCTACAAGCAGTCCTTACGGCACACGTCCTCCCAGTGGCATGCTCCACCTCACCCCCCACTACAAACAGGAAGTTCCCCATGACAGCCACACAGTGGTGGCTTCGCCCGGTGGGCATGGGCGCCAGCTCGCTCCAGTTCGACCCCCCTGCCACACGAACGTGCTCCTGTGCAGCTGGGTTGAAGTACCGCAGCTCCCGGACTCTGCTCACCTCCCGCTTCCGCCCCCCGACTATGTAGAGGGTGAGGGACTGGAAGCGAGGCCTGGTGCGGGCTGACTGCCGCAGGGGCTGAGCGAAGGTGGAGTGGTGGTAGTCCAGGGCCTCGTCCACCAGGGCTGCAGCAGTAGGGCTGGACTGGACCAGGGGGTGGTTGCGGGCGAGGTGGTGCAGGGTGGGGACGTCCATCAGGCCATAGCGGACGTGCTGTAGAAGATCCTCAGTGTATTGGTAACGACAGTCGTGTTCCAGCCACAGAACCACCAACTAAACAGAATAAAAAGGAACAATTACAGACTGAACCAACAAGCATTCACTCATCAATGAAAAGGTAAATTACGTGTAATATACTCCAAACTTAGATTGTCATGTTGGGTCAGTTCACTGTCTGCTTAGCAACCCTTACCAAAAACAATGACTAAAATATTCACCATTTTGCTATGTTTGCCATAAATGTGGCAACTGCCAATTCAATTTGAATGTACACTTGAATGGGAAACCTTATTATAGGTCCGCTCGCTGCTCTTCCCTTACAGAAAAAAACACGTATACCACATGTGACCACACACATGTGACAGTGCACATGTAAAACATGTATTTTGCACATGTGGTTCTGGAACATTTTCACGGTGTAATGTGTGAAGCATGTAGATTTCTATGTGAAAACTTTTCCACATATTTCCCCCATGTTATCATATGTCGCAACATGTGGTAAACATGTCATACATGTGACCACATGTCCCATGTGGAAAACATGGGAGGCTCATGCGTTTTTCTGTAAGGGTTGGCACTCTAACTCGGCATGTTGCACTCTTCAAGAACCATGAAATTATTGTAGATCAGAACTTTACTTTCAAGTCACATGACAAAAAACTTAGTCTTGTTTTGTGTCCACCTGAGTTACATCTCTGGTTCCATCTTTTACTACTTTAATGATCTTAAAACACGTATCCATGTTTTTATTTTCTCTCATTTGGTTTATTGTAGTGCAGTGTTTGCTTATCTTATTTACGACTGCAACATGACTGCACGCCTTCAGACTCTTAAACATACACCATCTCACAGGGACGGTCATATCGCTGATGTTTTAGCCTTCATTACTTGCTGCGTGTCCGTTATAGAATCGATTTTAAAACTGTACTCCTGACTTTCATGGCCCTGCACAGTGCAGCACCGAGCTGCCTAGCTGAGCTTCTCAATCTTTATTGATCGGCTCGTCATTTAAGATCTTCAGATACGATTCCCTGATCAAATTTGAAGAGCAGGGCTGAAAGGGGCCTTCAGGCTCGAGCTCTTTAGAAAAGCTTGCCTGAGCAACTTCGACTTGAAAATTATCTTTTAAATTGTCTCTCAAGACTCACTTTCACTGTATGGCCTTTTCTGAATCATTATGTCTGTTACGTACTTTATTGCTTTTTATTTATTCACTTTTATCCATGATTAAATCTCTACTTTTATCTGTTTTTTGTTGTTTCTTGTTTGTGAAGCACTTTGTAACACGAGTTTAAAAAAGCAGCTATATATTTAAAAGTATTTTCAATATTATTATTTTTCATCTGCCAAATTACTGTTCCACTAGAATATTTTGGTTTGAATTGGGGACCAGCTTCTTAAATTTATTGTGCATTGCCTTCTTTTTTTATTTTATTGATGATGAAATAATATTCAATACAGATTTGATACTTGACAGTTTTTTTTCAAGGGGATAATCCAAAGAAAATAATAATCATTACTCTGAGCAGGGCCTTGACTTCTTGTCGTTTTTAATTTCAAACAACAGGCTCAACACCTTTGTTATTTTCATACAGCTCCTTCAAAATGGAAGAAGGAAGAAGTTAGGAGAGGGCAAGATAAGAGGTTAAGAACAGCGAGAATAAGGACAGAATCAATAGAGTAAAAAGCCAGAAGTCATCAGTTTGAAAAAGAATGAAAAATCAGAAAAAAGGAAGAAAACAAAACAAGATGTGAGAAAAAACAATTGAAGAAATGCTAATCAGAATTATTTTTCTAGACTATAGGCTATAATGGAAAGATGGAGGCAAGCCATACTTGCAAACACACACACTCAAGCATTTATTAATCAGCAGCATTCAATATAGAGACTGTAAATATCCAGAGGCACCCTCCTTTGTTTAATGCAGGCGAACTGGGTAGCAGGGAAGGGATTTAATTGAACTTGAGAGCGGTGGAAGGTTATTTGGCTGCGACGAGGTGTGAATGTGGGCGAGATGACTGGAGATCACTGATACCATTATCTGGAAAACAAAGTGCTTTTTAATGCAATCTGTGCAGAGACTGAGAACTTATTACAGCGGAATAAAGGCACGTTTTTTTTTTTGGGTGGGGGGGGGGGATGGAAATGGGCGACGACAAGAATGACCGAGAACAAATCAGAGGAAATTCACAATATCACAACTGAAATGATAACACAGGATCTGGTGCACATGTGTGATGTGCACCAACACTCGATTTGTGCATTATCTTTGCTGTCCAGTCCTTTCCTTTATTTCCCCCTCAATCCCCTCTAAAGGTGTGAATATGCAACAAACATGCAAGTCAGGCTTCTGTCTTTTTGTGGTATCTGTGCTCCTCTCCTGTCTCTTCCTCCCTTTACTCTATCGCTCACCCCGCCTCTCTCCTCCTCATCGCTCTGAAGTGACAGTGTGTGTGCGTGTGTGCACTATGGCAGCTAACTGTGAAGGTCACGCTGCATCACACAACTTCCTCGGGGCACAGAATAAATCAACTCCTTCTCCCTCCTTCCCCTCTGCGCTGAAAGAGAAAGTGCGAGAGAGTGAGTGTGTGTGTGTGTGTGTGTGTGTGTGTGTGTGTGTGTGTGTGTGTGTCAGGGAGAGAGATAGTGAGGGAGAGAGGTGAAGGGAGGAGGGGAAGCTACAGAAAGAGCAAAAGATGGCAAGAAAGAGGGAAGAAAAAAGAAAAACAAAGGCAGAGAAAATGTGATTTCCAGAGCGTGAGAGACTCTAAGAAAACTCTGAATGACGATGATTGACGGCCGAGCTGAATTGGTCCGGTAGTGGCGTGCGCCCCACCACCCCTCCAGCCCCCAACCCTTTCGGACGACGGCCCCCGCTTGCCGTTCGCTTCCATCTGATGCCCAAATTAACCTTCTGGGCGAAGTGAAGGAGGCCCAAAGCAGCCTAATCAGAGGCTGATTATGGCGGCGGCGGCTGGCTAAAGGGTCAGGGTAATTGTGCCATCAGAGGCCTGATTGTTTTCAATCAGACGGGCGGCCGAATGACAGCTGGGGGATTGGGGCCCTGATGGAGCCGCGGTGGGCCTAATCAGAGAAGAGAAGGGGAGAAAAGAAAGAGAGGGAGAGAGATGTGAGGGGGGTGGAGGTGGTGGAGGTGGTTGCGAGGGCTGATTGGTGCAAATGAACAGTCAAAACGGCGAGTCCCCACCCTGCACTGCCGCCATCCCGGTAGTTCATCACACACACGTGCTTTGGTGGATGCACGGAGTGACAGTCTATCACACCGGTGCGCACACAGAAACAGTCCTTCCTACTGCATCTCCTCATTATATAAACAAACAGTATATGAGATGCAGATGGCACTGTTTAATTTGTTGTGTATTAGTCTGTGCGTTTGCTATGTGTGTCATGCACACACTGTGTGCTACATATACTGATAAGTTTTGTGCCAAGATGCAATTTGTTCAAATTTACCAGCAGACATGATTGTTTCTCACTTTATTTTCCATCAAAATATTACCATGACACTTTAACACTGCACTCCATGGAAGATCCATGGCCACACAGGCACAGAAACACAAACACAAACACACACACACACACACGCACGCACACACACACACACACACACACACACACACACACACACACACACACACACACTTGCAGCACCTTACCTTCCATATCTCCTCCTCGCTCAGGGAAGTGAGGCGGTCGCTCTTCAGCACCTCCCTGAGGAGGCGGTAGGGCAGCTGCAGGGCCTCGTCCTGTCTGCTCTGGCTCAGCTCAGACAGATGCTCCACCAGGAAGCCCACCACGGCCTCCTCCAAGGCCGGGAGGTGGAACAGGTCGGCCACGCGGTAAAGCTCCAGGTAGTTCACGCTGCTCAGCTCCTGCGGGAAGAATACATAAACACGGAAATGAATGGACGTCTTCACCGAACGTACTCATTGGAAGGTTTAAGAGAAAGCTGTGAGATCATGTGACCTTTAAAAAAAAACACAGTAACCAATGAGGAGGAATTTTGTCTCTCCATTGTAAAAAAAAAAAAAACACACATTAATAGAGAGAAAGAGTCCAGAAACAAAGAGATTTAAAAAAAGGATTGTGGTAAGATACTGGCAAAGAAATGTTATAATTTTGATGAGAAACTGCAACAGGCTATATTTAAGTTTCAGATGATCTAGACCAGTACGTTTGTGTGACGACAAACACTTAATGCATTGATCTAAGTGCTTCTTATTTAAATATCCTCTCAATACCTACAAACATCAGAACATAACCTTAAACATTAACATTTTGTAAGCGGGTAAATTCAGTCAACTTGTATAAAATTCCTTTTAGTTTAGAATTAATGGAGATAAGTTGGACACACACACACTCACCCCAAACACATTCACGAATATATATATTCCCGAACATATATATATATATATATATATGTATATAAGTCACACACAATATAATTGCATTACTGCTGATTTAAGTGCCATGGTGACACTGTAGATGTCAAATGTGTTGACAGTGGGGGAGAAAGAGCTGAATAAAAGGAAATGAAGACTGAATAGTGGAATAAGACTGCCACCTTCTGGCTGTGCTTCAGTACAAACTACATTCCTCTCTGCTGCTGTTGATTATTTAATAATGCAATACATTCATGGATCGGAGTTTTTTTAAAGTAGATATTTGCACTAAAATTCACTACATTTCAATTTTGCTATTACTTATATTTTATAGAAAAAAGTAGGTAGTGTGTATCTTATTTTGAAAAGTTTGAACCAGGATTTGGAACTAATGAATTTTTTTTAAAAAAGGTCTTCATTAAATATCATAATTGTACAAATAACAGCAGCTACAATCTATTCCAATCAGAATTACAATGCAACACGCATCCAGTACAGCATTGATCTTTTATTCAATATTTAATTAACTTTATCAGTATGTATCAAATGATATTGACGAGCTGATATAGATGATCTTCAATCCGCTGCTCAGTGTGAATTAGGAAATAATTGTTATTGGTCTCTAACCAAATACTACACACAACAGTCTGCTGGTGTGTCAGTTATGTTGAGCACACCAGTGTTGATGAAATCTATAAAAGAAAACTCCTGATTTAAGTCAGGAGGTGGACGTTTTCTATTAAGTGAGGGACAGTCTGATCATTAATACAAACCAGCAGAGATGAGGCTTATACAACCAGCAGATGGCATATTAGAGCCGAGTTTGTTATTGTGATGTAACTGTGAAGAGCTGAGCAGTAAAATACTGTATGAACAGATTACAGTGTGGTGGGGGGGGGGGTGCTGGAGGACACCATCACCGTGCACAAGAGGAAATAGTAGGCTATTTGTCATGAGGTATGTAGAGTAAGGAAGGTAAATGCATGTGATTACATGAGTCTAAAAGCACTGAAAACTGCCTGAACTCCAGGGAAGCATTTATTGTAAGACTGTGTTTCACCTTAGAGTGTTTCTGTTCCACAGCAACGTCAACCTGATTTGTTTTTTATCTGCGGCCCAGCTTAGCTTCATACCCAGAGGACAGTGGGCTGACTGTGCTTCTGCTCCAACACATGCATCTTGGTCTTGTGATCAAATGCATGAAACACGCAGCAGGGTAGCCCAGTTCTTCAACAGATCTGGACTCGGGCACCTTACAGTGCACGACAAGTAACGTATAAACCCTGCTGAAGTGTCTCACTGAGTCTGACCTTTAACCTCTTTGTGGAGGGGATTCCCACCAGATCATTAAGCAATCAGAGATTATTACAGTGGTTTGAAGAATTTCAGCTCTCTTAGTGACTTCATTCTGACATTTGCGGTCGTGTTAGCTTGGAGGAAAGCTTGACATTTTAAGGAGATGCTCTTCTCACACTTTTTTGCTGAGGACGGTGACATATTGATACAAACAACAACATAAGCAAGCATATAATTTCCTATTAAAACCAACTTTTTTGCACTTCAGCTTTTGGTATGGATTCGTTCAGTTGTAATGTGTCAAGCAGTGCGGTATGGAGGGGTCCTGAATGAGGAAGGTAAACTGCATCCCCTTATTTACAGCCTTTATTCTACGCTGTCTTCTGACTGTAGCTACATATTTAGCATACAGCCTTGAGAGTGGTATAAATCTTCTCATCTAACTAGAGGCAAAAAAGCAAAAATCTTGAACTATTCCATTATTTATGTTGCTTTCTAGCCTGTGGTTTTGTACAGAAATCTAAGAGACACATGCAACACTAGATCGGTGGTGGTGTTTGTGACCAGAATTATTAAAATCCAGATACTTTTATCTGTAAACACTTCATCAGGGTTTCCGTAATTGTGTTGTTTTTACACAAACACATGTTTGGCTCGAGCAGAAGTAGGTACTGAGAAAACACACCATGTACGGATGAACAATGTAGTGTCGGTACAGTTGACAGCTTGATGGTGGTCGCTTTTGTCTAATCTTAATCTGTCACTTCTTTACATGAAGGCCCCATGTCAGTATTTTTGTGGTAAACAAGCATTCAGTATCAAGGTATTCACAAAATTCTCTCTTTCCTTTGTAAATCCTTTGTAATAGTCCAGTTCAATCCCATTCGAGGTCTAATATAATTCCTCTCTCCTCCCTTGTTTCCTGTGCAACTCTAAAGTAAAAAATCCCCCCAAAAAACAATATTAAAAAAAAAAAGGTGGGGCACTTCCATGACGTCCACAATGAACGTGCAAAATATGTAGTCATATAAAAGCCGTTCAAGTTAAGTGTTTCATTTGTAATATTTCCTTGATGTTCACCTGCAGACAGGATCAAATGGACCGACTGCTCCTGACTGAGCACACCACTTAATATTCAATGATATCACAGGATTTCCATTAACCTGATGAGAACCCTGTAATGTGACTTGTTATTTCTCTGATTCCTCTCACAGTATAATGTCTCCAGCTCACACACTCGGACAGCTGCTGTACCCGTGTGCGTGCGTGTGCGTGTGCGTACCTGGATGAGGTAGTGGGAGCAGAGGCTGAGGAGCTCCAGCAGCTGAAGGTGACTCCCTGCAGACAGGACGTCCTGGATCACTGCCGGCTCCAGCAGAATCTGGCCAGAGGACACAAACAAGGTCAGGAGGTTTCTTTTTTTCCCTGAGTTTCAGTTTCACTGCAGATGAGTTGCAGGTCATTTTCACACACACATTTTCAAAGCATCCCGGTATTGGCTTTTGAAAAAAAAAAAAAGAACTAACAATATTTTCATTCGTAATCAATTTATAATTTACAGCAAATTTTTGTATGCATCTTGATAGGCAGTTTAGATATTAGGGGTCAAATTAACCCATAACTCAAGTCTTCAAAGATCAGAACGATACTACATCCATTCTGCTTCATTCATTTAACTAAATAAAGCCCATAACTCCCTGTAATTATTGCCTAAAGTTTTTATTAGATTAAGTGCCATACTTTCTTATTCATGGAATGCAGTATAATTTTTTATCCTATTGCCTCCCCAAACTGGCACCTCATGTCACTGATGCAATACTCTCGCATAGACACAAGAATAATAGCAGGCAGTGCACCATTTATATTTGATTTATTTCTTAATTTTGTCACGTTTCACTTGTGGTTTGGGTTGACTTCAATTGAGAATCACTGAGACTATTGGAAAATGTTTTGGACAGTGGGAAGTGAATGTGACAGATTGCACAGCATAACAAGAATAGCTGTAGCAATATGCTTGATATGCCATTATCCTTCTCTCAGTGCAGCAACATACTCAGGCAAAGCACTGATTCTGCCAAAAGGCTTCCTGTTTAGCTGAATGAACAGCAGCTGAAATGATCTGCTGAAAGCTTCCTTCTGTTTCCTCCATATTACCCACCCATATGCAACATAAAGCTCTGTAACACAGCCAGTTCGTACTCCTCAGCTCTCAGGAGCAGAACCAGGTAGTGTTGGGGGGTTGAATATCTATTCGAAGCACATTAACAAGACTGCGTGGAATCAAATATGCCATTAATCATCGGGTTATTACCCCAACCACACTAAACGTGCCCTGTCTTACCTCTCACACAGTTTAGTTTGACTTTAAAAGGCAGGAACAAACCTTTGATAATCCATCCAGCAGCGCTGGCCTACATAGCCACAGAGCCGTGACTGCATCTTTAGTGAAAGTGAGAAAAATGACTTCATCATTCGTCTCCCTTGCCTCTCACCACTGTTGATCCAGTAGTGGGCTGAGCATTGTTTAGCAGCACTCATGGGTATAATATCTTCTGAGGCCTACTCATTATTTATAAATCTGAAATAGAATAGATCCAAATACAAATGTACTACTTTCCTTCTGTCTCTTGTTTGTCCACTTGATGACGTGATGTGAAAAGTATTTTGCCCTGTTTACATGTTGTGCTTCATATAAATACACATATTATTTGACCAATTCATACAGGAATACGTAACACAGGTCGTTTGATTTCATCAAGCCGCTTGTTTAGTAAAATATTTCCAACTAAACTACATCGAGCCACTTTAAAAAAAAATTCCCGGCAAGCTTTTCTGATTTTGTTTGTTTTGTCTGTTTTGTTTTTTTTGTCCTTCTCTGCAATTAGCTGCAGCTGCACATTGCCATTTATCACAGTATTGTTTCCTGCCAGGCCTGGGCAGCCATCCAGTTCACCGCCCGCACCGTGTATGAGCTTCATAAGTTTAACATATTAAGACAGAGCGCTACAATAAGTGGTTATTTGCTTCAAGTGCTAGAAGCTTGAGAAAGAACAGAAATGCTTAAATCTTTGATCGCCAATCACAACCAAAATTCTCCTTATTTAAGATATCTCCGCTCCAAACATCTCTACTTCTAATAGATGACTATAAACTGAGATAAGTATGCGATCAAAAACATCAAACACAAAATGTTCTTTTTTGACTCAATCTGCGTCCTGTCAGGCAACGGCCAAAATAATGACTGTAATAAAAGTAAGTGAATGCACTCATGTCCTGCTCTCCACTTCAGAGGCCCACTACAGTTAGAGCACTTCAACCTCGGACAGCACAAGTCAGTTTTATAACACCGTTCCTGGTTCAGTGTGGGAGTACAATGAGCTCTTGTGTAAACCGACATTTATTGTGCTTGCGACTCGAGAGCTTTCACTTGGAGGAGAAGACTAAATAAAAGAAGATGCACTGTATGGCAGAGTATATATGTCTTCTGCCTTCGGATCTGGCCCATGTAGGCTCACTCTACATTTGCAGCTCAGCAAAATTTTGGAATGAGAAATTGCATTCCTGTGGGTGATAAAACTGTAATAATGCCGCCGGATGTTTAATTGATTGAAGTATCAACTGTGGCCCTGGGATGCAGTAAAAAATCTCTATGAAGTTACAAACTGACTTTCAGTCTGAGAGCATCCATCGTCGGCATGTATTCTCAACCACCCTGCTGCCCTATGACATGTGGCTGAAGGATTTTTAGTGGGTCATTATTTACGGTGTGGGGATAAGCATATTGCCCTCATCTCATCTGCTATCATCTCCTCTGGGCAGACAGGAGCTGAGCCAACCAAAGCAGGGCGGCTTGAAAGCCTGCTGTTGACCTACTTACACTGCCTAACCGACTCACTCTTTGCTCATTTCCACAGTGGAAATAAAATTAGGAGTAATTACAAAGTTCCTGGCCTCTCAGTATACGCAATAAGCCGCTAGGCTGCTTAGTGGAGTGAGAATCACTGCCACAGAAAAAGGTCAAGGAAGGTTATTAGAAATGATCACACACTGTTGATGGGGTGAGAGGGCTACGACACACAGTGACGTCACACACATGACTGTCTTGCAGTTTTAGCGTGGAAATATAATGCGGTGCTCTTTCTCCAATGTGAATTTAAATATGTTTCTTATCCAGGTCCCAGAATAATGTTGAGCAGTTTGACCGCAGCAGGCAGAGGAGTGACCAGTTTATGGTCAAATCTGATACAGCACCTACAATCCTGCATAACGCAGCCATCCTGTAGCAGGAGCTTATGCTGCTGAGATTAAAGAGTTAATCTGCAAATTCCATGTTTTGATTTATTTTTGTAACATGTTAGGCCCTGATGAACTGTAACTACAGTTCAACTTGACTATTTCAAATGCATGTTATTTCAGGGGGAAATGGCATTTAATTATTCCACTAGTAATAGCTGCGGTTACTTGCACAGAGATTATTTTTGTAACACACTGTGTCAGCTCATAAAAAAAACAGTATGATGCATTGCTGCAAATTTAAAAAAAAACACACAAAAAAAACAGCAGTATAGCTACACAGTATGCAGAATTAGCTGCCCATTGACCATTTACCGCAGTTTTATTGTTTACACATGATGCATTATTAACAATAATTCCATTAGAAATACTGCATTGTATGAAAATGTGACACTCGTTTTAGTTTCAATATTTATGTCTCAAAAAGGCACCGGTATCATTGCCACTGCTGGCTACATGCTAGTTAGCTAAGCATGTTAGTCATCTGTGCTCGGCCGGGTTTAGTTTGCTTAAGCCATGTCAAAGTTAATGTCCTTATGAAGCCTGTCACATGTGCTTGTTGATAATAGCAAGAATGCATTGGTGACTGGCAAGCCGACAGACCATAGAGCTGTTCGCCGGAGGGCTCATTTTACTTTATTTAAAGGCATGAGGAAGCTGAAGACCTGCCAGCAACATGCTTCCACTCAGCTTTGTATTGAGAAGATGATGTTATAATAAAAGATTGTTTTGTGTTCTGGAGGGAGGGAGGGAGGGAGGGAGGGTGTGTGTGTGTGTGTGTGTGTGTGTGTGTGTGTGTGTGGTTTACGGGCTAAATACTTTGGACAACTGAGCAGGCCATGACATTGAAATGAACCCGCCAACCATGTAGTTTTGTCTATGCAGATACGATATAGAAAAAAGGGCTGTTTAAGCTTCGGAAGGTTTCATTAGATCAGAGTTACAGAGTCAGAGAGCTCGGTATTGCTGATTGGTCCAAACATCATTTATCATTAGTAGCCTACTGGGCTTCACCCACATTTAAGCAAATGTTGTCATATGTGTAGATAAATAATTCTGGTCATAATTCTGATGTAGTATTAAAAAAAAAAAAAGAGAGAGACATTTATTAGTCATAAGATATTATCACTTCTCAGCAGACAGAACTCTTTTCTTTGTCTGTTCGGCGGTGATGGCTCATGCTCACCTGTCCAGTGTAGGCGAAGTCTAAAGCGTGCTTCAGTCCAACACTGGTCACTCCTTGCAGAGTAACTTCGTCTGCCTCGCTCTCCACCATGCACAGGCTGAACATAGCCTGGTAACACACAGCCAAAACATAACTGTCAGCTGAGGGAACGCTACACAAATATAGATCTTTAGTTAAATAAAACAAACCAACTGGGAGAAAACCATTGGGAGACTGCATTAAAAACAATCCAATAATCATGGACATTGATGGTAAAATCAATTCAGCTTCATTCCTCCAGTCCTCCAGTGATGACTTTAAGCTCATCTTATAACATCTGTAGGTTATGAGAGCCTTGACAGGCTGAGGAATCGGTTGTGTGTGTACGTGCTGAAAAAACAGCATTAATCAAGGCGCAACATCCCAGAGCGTCTGTGTATTGATTATGCTGCTTTGGCCCTGGAGGTCAGCAGAAATAAATAGCACAATCAGTACTTTCTGCGGTACCTCTCTGTTTTTCTCCCATCCTGTCACGCACACATACACACAGCCACAGTCACACGTGCGCTCGCCACACTCCATTTGAAATCAAAGCAGCGGACGCTGTGTCTGCAGTCTGGCCCTGCTGTGCGTGAGTCCAGCTTGCTGCTTTCTAATCAAAGCTATTGACTGGTGTCACTCCATGAGAGGATGACAGAGCCATTGATCAGGGCCAACCAGCCGAGCGCAGCGGTGTGGGGAGGAAGAGAGAAACGGGTGATGGGTCAAATGTGGCCACGGTGTAGATCAATTCTACTTGTCATCTTAGTTATGAGCAAGAGCAATGTCAGAAAGCCTTTACGTTAGTGGTTTGTATGTTTCTTCTTGATTGTAATGAGACAAACAGTATGAGCATAGACTGCTTTTAAAAAGTAATTGTATCCGCTGTAGGCAATTTCTTTCCTCCCTGTTTCATTGCCTTGGGATAGTGATCTAGCTAACTCACAATTTGAAAGTATCATTTTAATCACAGTAGCAGTGTGCAGCGCAGTCGCTCTGCTCTGGCTCTGCCGAGAGACTGGTGAGTAACAGCATTATGAGCTTCAAGGGCCCTCAGGCTGGCCGGTCCTTGCTGCATCTCTTTCTGTCACGGAAACGACATTCATTCCTCCCAAAACTCATCCAATTCTCCCTGATTCATCGCACACATGAGCTTTAACCAGGAACAGACCCCCCTCCTCCTCCAGCAAATGGCCCTTCTGTGTTGCGAGCGTGATGTGCGAGGCAGGGTCGACTTGAGGCCATGCTGAGTTTTAACCAAGGCCTGCGCATCTCTCCTCAGAACTCAGCCTTGTTGATTCACCACTGTGCTAATTAAAAATCTACTGGACCACCGAGCACAGGAGGGCCTGTGGTTAAACCCGGGGTGTGATGGGGGCTGAGCTGTGGTCAGCGTGTGCACCAGTGTAAAACACACACAGGCAGAAAGTAAAAGATACGAGTGCACACGATACCGACTGCTTCCCATGTTCGCTGTTGGTGTGTGTCTGTGTGTTAACGGGTACATTGAGAGAGGACACCCTGAGAACGTTGGCAGAGCCGCTCCCCCCCAGCGTGAACGCCCCTGACCTTGGTGGAGGAGCGGAGCGAGCGCTGCTGGTGACGGATGGCTCCTCTGACTTGGGATACGGATCCAGCGCAGAGACACATTGCGCCACCGAGCCGCGCTCACTGCAGTCCTCTCACACGATGCTGCAGTGGGGGTGCAGCGTTGCAGTTGGCCTGACCTGCCAGCAAAATGTATGCGTGTCTGCTCGGTGTGATACCAGAGCGGACTCGTGACTTCCTCACGCTTCCAGTGAAATATTACAATGTTCAGGGAGGCTGATTCCATGTCGGAGAGAAATATTGTGCTTTCTCTCTTGGGAGATGAGGCTACATTTACTAGTAGCCTTGTCATGGGAATTCATCTTACCCAACCCCAGTGGCCAAACGAAATTTAGTTGCCACTTAAATTGATTTTGCACTATTACATAGCTGTACTTGACTACAATACAGACCTAAATATTGTTCTTGTTGCATAAACCGTACAATGATTCTAAAATATTATCCACAGAATAAACTACTGAGCTGTAAATAAAGCATTTATAATTAGTTCCACTGCTTCTCAGCTACCTTAAGATGACCATGTGTAGTAATTCATTGTTGAAAGTGGTTCAATATAAGGCATTACACCTCTGAATAGGCCACTCTGCTGCTTACGTTTGCCTTTTGTGTTACCTGTAGAATTCTCTTGTAGCGTTTCAGTTTACATTCCCTGTTTTTAGTGTCTTCTTCCTCTTGCCTGCCTTTGCTGGCACGTTGCTATGGTTTTTTGACATGTTACCTGTACATGAGTGAAATAGTGTGAAACCACAGGCATCGCATGTGAACAAACCAGAGGCCAATCAATTAAATCATCGCCTTACAGTGCTACTAGTGAGGTACCTTTGAATAAAGGTACGGTTGAAGACATGACTTCCACCTGAATGTTTACAGCAGCTTTAGTAAAGTATAATTGTAATGCTTCTTCCACAGCTGCTGAAATTTCATACAATGCCCAGGGCTCAGCTGCTGTGCTTTTTGAAGACAAAAGCAGGTATCAATGGCTGTTAAGACTGGAGCCGCCAACTGTTAAAATGTTGTGCCAGTATTGTTAATCTCTCACTGAAATAAGCAAGGTGTACAAGGATTCAGAATTCTGACTTTGTAGAAAAGCCTGTGAAACCCCACCACGATCATTGAACTCATAACCATTAAAAGACACTACCAGTTCTACTGATAATATTCTGGTATGTCATGAGAAAATGTTGCATGAGCTTCCTGTTCTTCAAACATGACTTAACTACTTCAAGCTGATCCTGTATTTTCTCAGGCGATTCAAGTGAACTTGGTTCTTCAAAGTATTTAAAGGATTGATTCGTTAATCTCAGATGAAGTTATCTTAAATAATAATGAACTCTTATTTAACACACACGACAATAGTAGAAAGACAAAACCGTGATCAGCACTCTTGCGATTGGCTGAGTATTAATGATGTGGTGGGAGCCAGATGACATATCCTGATGAAGGCTCCTGGATACAATCTCACTTTTCTGTCTCAGCAATATTACAATGTTTCAGCACTTCCTCCATAATTAGATGATTGAGATGCTTTTCAAATGTGGTATTAACATGTATTCTGGGATCACTCATTTAGATCTGCAGACCACATTCAGAGGAGCACTGGGACACATGACCACACTCTTTTAGCAGTGTGAACATGTGACCTGGGGAACAATGAAGGCCACCAACTCAACTGACATCCTCTGAATAAATAGAAATATTGACTGCAGCTCTCTGTGCCACATTCCTGTGTTTGTATCTTACCCAGTGCTTCCACATGTCACCATTATGTAACAGCAGGTTCTTTTCTTTGCATGTTTGTTTTCTCCCTCCACTCAAACAATTCTCACACCTGAAGACCTCTGTCTGCTCTTCTTTTATTTTTTATTTCCAGAAAAAACATCCAGTGTGATTCTGCCGAGCGCAGCTGCACTGTTCAGAGACTAGAAGAGATTTACCTGCACGCGGAACAGGTGGCTGTAAAGCAGCTGTTTAGCGATTAA
The DNA here is from genome assembly GCF_022577435.1 of Embiotoca jacksoni. Classification (NCBI taxonomy): domain Eukaryota; kingdom Metazoa; phylum Chordata; class Actinopteri; family Embiotocidae; genus Embiotoca; species Embiotoca jacksoni. The sequence goes on from NW_027185241.1 coordinate 17,718,817, forward strand.
AAACACAAGCTGTGAGGCTTGTTTCACAAAAGCCTCCTCTGGGTTTAGGGTCAGGGTTTAAATGTGGCTCCAGTGAGTGACGGTCTCATTTTATTAAATGCCTGGTACTTCAACTCCTCTGCTCACATTTCTGTACGTGCTCACGTGTTTAGAACAGTGTTAGGTCTGAATAGTGAATTAAGCTAATGTTCACAATTAATTTCTTCTCTTTCCCTTTTCCAGACGTACATTATATCAAGGTCTTGCTTGTTAAAAAGGAGTTTTTCCTTCCAGCTATCACTCAGGTAGAATCCTTGAATTGGTGGGTTTCTCTGTAATTTTTTTAAGGTTCTGTTATGAGCATCTTACTATGTTGAGTGCCCTCAGATGATTTGTGTTGTGTTGTGCTGCTATATTAATAAACTAAATTGAAAATACTCACAATACACTTATAAAATGAGAAGTAGATTAATTGTGGGGACAATTTTTATTTCATTGCATGTATGTGGTTATGATGCAAGTACATTATATGACTTTTATAGTTCAAATAACACACAACTAAACATACTGTAGTTAAATGCCATGTAGACTGGTTCTGCTGATCTGACGGGTGTTTTTTTATGTATATTTTCTCATCAGAAATAAATAAAGAATTATATCAACATTTTTCATCATCTCTTTAATGGGGTTTGTGGTTCACCCAAGGAAGGTTTCAGCTTAAGGACTTGGTGCTACGCTTACGTCAGCAGCTTTAAAGAACAGAAAATTCCAGGCTTCTGTCTAATGATCAGCAATTATATCAAGATAACTTTGTTATACACACATGGTAAGCGGCAGCCAGGTCTGCCCACAGACTTTCACTGTATTCTAGATGGATTTATTACGTTCAGTCTGCAGGTATATGATATGCAGCCTAATAGATCGGTTGAATCGGTGATGCAGTTGTTATAGCACCTTATTGTTTCTTAAATACTGTAAAAAAAAAAAAAAAATGTAAAAAAAAAGTTGGCGTGAACATTTCCAAGGGAGGTTTCCGTGTCTGTAAATACCTAGAAGGAAAATCCACAAAATTTCCATTTGTGACGGAGCGTTGAATGTATTTCCATTCATTATCAAATTCCTATGAACAAGTTCAATAACAGCACACAAATCAACAAACACCAGTTTCCCCTCAGGGATTGATTTTTTACTGGATCATGTTATCAAATCAAGCTATAAGAAGAGACACAGCAGCGATCAGCTGTCATCATAGAGAGTTCTGTGTAGTACTAGTTGTGAATTATCTATTTGAGGCAATCATAGTTTTTTACATGAGTTCTGTCCTGACTGCAGGGTGAACAGACAATATTGCTCTGTAACACAAAACAAAAAGCAAGCAGAGATTCTCTGTGTGTGTGTGTGTGTGTGTGTGTGTGTGTGTGTGTGTGTGTGTGTGTGTGTGTGTGTGTGTGCGCTCTCTCTGAGGAGGGTGGTGTGTGATGCTGCTGCGACTGATTTGGCCGCGTCTCCCCAAGCTGTCCAGTCATCTCAGTAATGTGATGGGACTGGAAGAGACAGGTGACACATTCAAGACGAGTCCCAAGTAAACAACTCGCGCTCGGTCAGGTATTTCATTACAATCACTCATATCCACTGGACTTGATAATGTACTATCATCTCTGCTAATTGTGCGGGTGTTTGTCGGTGTGAGTGTGAGAAAAAGAAGCCAGAGAGAGAGAGAGAGAGAGAGAGAGAGAGAGAGAGAGAGAACACGGTTGCTATTCCCGACACAAGGCATCTTCATCTTCATCTTCACAGTGAATTAACTAAATGAAACCCAGCGGTGGAGTCAGATGACGAAATGAAGATAATGTTGTTAAGGCATTACAGAGGAACAGGGGAGCAGCAGTGAGTTTTTCTTGCTCACTGTAGCAGGCTGATCTAATAATCTGAGTGCTGGAACAACAGCGCTGCTCAGCTCAGCTGGAACTTGAAAGAGGGGCATTTAGAAACGGAGCCCGAGAACAAAAGTGAAGAGGACGAACAAAAGGAGGAGAGGAGTGTGACTCGCCCACCCCCAACTCTCTGCATAGACCAGTAAAAATAACCTACACAAACACAGGAGGACTAATCCCTGGGCAACTTGGACATATTTAATCTGCCTCTCATTTTCAAAAGGGATTAATTTCTGTCGTCTAATCTGCTCAGAGTCCCTAAATCAAATCTCATCGGTGCACTTTTCCCTCTGAGGCCCATCTCAGGAAATCTCGTGTTTGGCTGCCTGACAGCCTGAGTTTACCTAGAGCTACCTCTATGGCTCAGCTAGGCACAGAGAGCAGGCGAAAGCAAACACAAGGGCTGTGGGGGATGATCTGCTGTAGCAGTGGAACTGTCAGTGCTTTGTGTTTTGTGCCATCTGTGCTTACAAACGTGACCCTTTTCATAACAAAAAAGTTTCATTTTTCTCACAGGATGGAAGAGAGTTAAACAGTCTTTCTACAATTCTAGGACCTTCTGAACCCCTTCTTGATTTCTTTTTTTTTTTTTTAATAAATGCAACCATCAATGACGGTGTGTGATCCTTTGCATCAGTCTAACCACTACACAAAGAAAATGTGTTCCAGGACTCACCCTGAAGTAATCACTGCACGCTGCCAGGACGGCTTTGTGGGCGTGGAACTTCTGCTCGCCAGCAACCAGGGTGACGTCACACAGCAGGCCGTCCTTCCTCTGCTGGTTGAGGGCAGAAAGGACCGAGTCCTGGTGGGACTTTGACTGGCAGAGCCTCTGTCCTGTCAGCATCTCCCTACTACTGCACACGGACACACACACACATATGTTAGTGAACTGGATTTTACTGCACAAGACAAAGCTCTGACTGTATATTAATGACACTGATAATAAAGACAATAACAGCTACAACTACCCTGATTTCTGTCACTACAACTGGTGTTTCATCACTACCACTATAACTGAACCCTTTAATACACACACACCTTAATAAATTTAAGATTATAAGGGTTCTTTTATATTTTTGGACAGCTAAACTACTTTAACAGTACAGTAGTACTAAAAGCAACAGCAGTGCAGGCCGTTGGGATGGCAGTGTTGTTTGGACAGTACAGCTTTGGTTCAGACGGAAATAACCACCAGAAGATTTTGCCCAGACAATCATGGTCTACAAAGAACAACTCCCACTCACTTTGATGATCACCTGACTTTCCCCCCAGCGGCATCATGAAGCTGTCATATTTTGTTTTTAAGTTAATTAGCTAAGGGACCCAGGGGATGAATTAAGAACATTAATTTGGATTTAGTAATTCCCTGACTTTTAATCTAACACCACCAGCAGGTCATAGTTTTCACTTCACAGTCATGATTCCCAGTGGATCAGTCAAAATGGATTTTATTCACCACCTTTCTTTTCATCTAGCACCACTGTAAGCTTGTTGTTTGCGGTTCTCAGTGAAATAACTCTGAAGCTAATGGATGCTCTGCACTGAAATTCGGTGCAGACCAGGCAACATCCCACCAATTAGTTTGTGAAGTGCTGTTTTGAAGCCTAAAGTCTGGCATTTTGGTCATCGCCATCGTAGACTTTTGGATCCGAGAACCCAAAGACATTAAGCCCTCCTACCTACATCACCAACCTGACTGCACCCCAGGCATGTCAGTTAAACCAGACAGGCCCCTAAACATACCCCTCTTTTCAGCCTACCGTGTAATGTTGCAACTATTCTCAGAAGGACCCCCAGAACGCTGATCAGAATACATGCATATAGCAAATGACAATGACTCGTGGTAAATATGTACCGACTTTGTATTTCATGAAGTTGATGCTTTTTAAATTGGTGTCTATTGGAGCTGAGGTTTTTTTGGAGGCAGCCCCCAGTCGCCCGTGTTGGCTTCACTTTTCAGACCATGAGACTGGGTCCATTTTTACACAGTCTATGGTGCACACATTGATTGTCCCTCCCAAGATTAAATGTAATAACTTTGGTGATCCTTTAAATTTTCCTCTAGTGCCATCAGCTAAAAATTCAAATTTGTCCTGCACTTTTATTGATATTTATGAAAAAAAAAAAAACCTGCCAAATGAATGATATTTCCATGAACCTCTTTACTTAGCATTTAGTAATCAACAAATGTTGAAGTGCTATCACACTAATCTAAAATGGTGAACATCTTACTACACAGTAAATCTAACATCCACTAAACACCACAATGTTAGCATTGTCATGGCAGACATGTTTTCATGACATTAGCAATTTGCTCAAAGTAGTACTGGGTTGCAAAGTGTTGTTGGAGTCTTGTTAAGATTTCAGTTGTTGTCAGCTCATTGAATATTTCGACGTCAGCACCGTTATGAGGTGGGTCCGAAAAGCAAAAGCACAAAAAGGAGGTTAAAAAAGTAAAAGTTTATTAAACACAAAAAGTGGAACTCCAGCAGGGGTGAAACATCTAAAAGGCCAGACAAAGGTGGTTCCAAAAAAACCTAACTAAAAACTTAACAAAATCAAACAAACAGATGCAGGTGAAATACAAAAGAACTTACAGAGAACACGAGCAACTCATGAAATTCCAAAAGAGGTTGCTTGGCAGGAAATGGAAATGGACCCGACAGGGAACACTGACAAAGAACAGAGGAGGAGAGAGAACTAAATATACTGAGTGCTGATGAGAAAATGAGACACAGGTGAGGGCAAAAACAGGCGGTAAAAACACTGAGACAGGAAGTAAAGGAAAAAAAAAAAAGAAAGGAAAAAAAAAAAAAGAAAGGAAAGGAAAGGAACTTTCAAAATAAAACAGGAAACATAAAACTGAAACAGGTTTCATTCGTTTTTGAGTATGTTAAAGCAGCCAAAAAGGCAATTTATTTGTAAGAAGAATAATAGGGAATAATAATTCCTTGCATTATAATAGGACCTTCGCACCTCTCGGTGTTCGGGCCCTAAAAAAGATTACAAAACAAACACCAAGTCCAAACCATGACGAGCAGTCTTTTTGAAAGCAGCAACCGTGACTAAAAGGGTGACAGTCTAATTTGTAGATACATGTTATTATACAATCACATTTATGTTGCCATGGCAACTAATAGTGCATCTAAAGAGAACATTAGTGGTAAAAAGGGAAATGCAAGTCATTAAGATGTAGAATTAAATATAGATTATTTAATTGTATTTGTTTTCCATTTTTGAAATTGAATCCTAAATGAAGACAAGTGACTCATACTTTCTCTAATGAATGATATTTCAATTTGTCCCGACCTTGCAAAACAAATCGCAGGTCTCAAGCTTCTTTGTGATGGATAAGAACAATACACTGACTACAGAACGTGTCTGAAAGAGACTGACCGACTGTACGCTGTGGACCCATGTAACAGCAAATATACCCTGTTTTCAAATCCACCCTAAGTCTCTCTCCGCTTGTACCCATCCATCAGCAGCACGCTACCCTGTCCTCCCAAATCCATCTCTGTCCACTTCCAGTCCCACCCGTCACTCTAAATGCTGCTGCTTGCCAGGAGGCTTGCTCTGTCACCTTCATGGTGACGGGGTGTAAGACAGAGGAAATAATGTGTGTGTGTGTGTGGGTGGGTGGGTGCGTGTGTGCAAACTGGGCCGGAGATAGCATGAATGATGACTCAGGTTGTTTGTTTGGTAGTTGGACCCTGCCGGAGGAGGAGCCGAGGGAGAAAGGAACAAAATTGCCTTGTAGGACGAGAGGGAAGCGAAATTATACGCTTTAACAACCCAACAGTGGTCAAGGGGATTTGAAGAAAGATCGAGGCCACTGATGCCCCAGATGATGATGATGATGATTATATGAAAATATAAAGATCAAATAACATCTTATACTGCCATAAGTTTTTAGTTAAAGACCATGAATTTTCCTTCACAATAAAGGGATTTTTGAACTGTGAAGTTGGAAGAAGAATGGTCAAAACTGAAGCAGCAAAAGATGTGATATTCTGACTTTAAGTGCGAAATCCACCCGTCAGCCCACTACAGGGTACCACGTCAAGTGTCACATTTTGCTTCGCCTATTGCATTAAAAGCAAGGTGCCTCAGGTTTAGCCATGAAAAAAAAACATGTGGTTAGTGTCAGGTACAAAAAGGTTAGAATTACGGACTAGAGCCCTGGATTTCTTGGTGAAAGTCCTGGTCCTGAGATTTATCCGTCCTACCACCCCAACCTACCTCCCTACTCGACTTTATCACTTTTGTATTTCGTCACATGACCTGAATCATCACATGACTTCCAAATTCAACCCTCATTGTACGTGCATGTACTTTTCACGCCTAGGTGATACCGCGAGACCAAAAATACAGGATCTTACATTTCCCACGATGCTACTGACTTTGTTAGACTCTCTTTGCTCAGATGTTTCAACCTTAATGCCAATAAATTGGGCTACAAGCTTTCTGTTGTCCACGAGCTCTAAGCAAGACGATATCATGGATGTTATTTTTCTCCTCCAGAGCCACAGTAGAGCTCCTGTGAATAGTTAATTGACCTTGATGTGGAAAATATCTTCAAAATTAAAGCCACTAGGTTATCGTAGTGTCTTTTAGCAGTGAGTACAAGTCTTCCACAATTATTTCTCTAATTCTACCACTGAAGGGGGCACCAAGTCAAAAGATCCCATAAATGGTGGCTTTAAAAAGGCAAACAAGGTGTTCCATTTTAAGGGAAAGGTGGGCAGCCTAACTTTAAATTACTTTGCCATTATATTCTACATAGTTTTCTTCATTTTATGAAAAGGTCCATAAAACTATTATCATACATAATAGGTGAGACAGCTCGACAGTTGCGTGATGATGCGATAACGGGGGCACTGTAGTATTTCAGTCAGTACATCATCCTGCTGCTGAAAATAATCCTCAAACACACACTAAACATACAATTTACTCCTATTTAAGTAAAATGTGCTTAAACAATGCCCAGTATTTTCTTTTTTTATGAAACTACATATTGATGACCCATTTTTAAGGTTTAGGAAGTACATTCAGTATGAATGACTGGGTTTGAGGAGGAGAGCCATAGATGGGATGCATTGAAAGTACTGAGACTCACACATTGTTTGTGATCTGCAGTGGAGTTTCTCCTGGTAACCGCGTTTACGTCCAAACAATAAGTTATACTTGAAGAAGATTGTATGGATTACCTGTTTAAAGAGCTAACAGAGAGAGCTGCATCCTGGGAACATCTCATTGGACAACATATTGATCCTACGGGCTCCTCCTCATGTTGAATCAAAGAATAGTGATCTCAGCTTGTCTATATTTGCAGTCGGTGCATTTTTCACTGCATATACAGTTACTGCTACTTAAAGATTATCTTCTGTTTTTGCTGTGAAACATGAGCATGGATGTGAAGTATGCGTGGACTGACCGAGCCACCTACCTGAGGCTGGGTTCAGAAGGCATGCCCCTAGACAAAGGAGGAGAAGATGAAGGTGGAGGTGGAGGGGAGGTGCTATGAGGCTCCTGAGGACGGTAGTCTCCTCACTGGGCACATACATCAGCCTGATAGGAAAGAACAGCATGTCAGCTTTACTCAGTCCATCCACTCGACCAAGCCCCCCTTGTGACAACCGCCTGCGCGACGTGTGAAGAGATGCTCCCACACGTCAGGCCTAATGCTGACTTCTCCCTTGACTCGGACGATTCCTCTAGCTGTTCTTTCAAGGCCTTTTTCATGTAAAGCACAGACGCTGTGGCAGATACAAGCAGCTCCACTTCAGAGGAGGGAATAAACAAGCACAGCACTTCTCAGAACAAGCTGGGTGTCCAAATTACACCAAGTCCTTCTGCTGTAACTACAACCTTGACATAATGTGCTACACACCTGAATCTGATAGCCCACAGTTAATACCCAGCAACACAAGAGGTCAGTACAGATGCACTCAGACATCCAAGCTGCTCTGATTGAAACACTACTCACCCGCGATGCAATAATAAGGCATCCCATCCTCTCCATTCCAATTTCATATAAGGAGTCTGTGTGCAGTTAACCCTCGTGTTGTCCTTGGGTCAAAATGACCTGCAGCTGTGTTCAACCAAGTTCTATTTTATTTTCACATTTTTGGGGGGATCATTGGTGACAAGGAGGCTGTGAGGGTTTCTTTAAAGAATGATGACCAATGATCCCAAAAATATAGAAATAAAATAGAACTTGGTTGAACACAGCTGCGGGTCATTTTGACCCGAGGACAACAGGAGGGTTAAGTGTAGTAGACAGAGCTGAGTGTAGCCTACTACTGGCTGCTCTTGAGTGCAGTCCCCATTGAGATCTAGCCATCGATCTGTTCATGAGTGACCTTCAGACGTATGGTCACAGGCGACTGCCATTGACTGATGAGGGAAAGAAGGAGCTTACCATGTAGCTCTAAGTCCAGCTCAACACATGCAGCACTCATGATATATGGTGGTTTTAAGATTTAAAATTAAGTAGTGATTTATATTGATCATTACCTCCCTTGTCTAAATGTTCTCAATATGGTTTAGATTAGGAAGTTTAAACATTGAATTTAGTAATATTACATACCTTATAGGATTTTTTTCATGATGTCTAATTGAGAAATGAGCATTAGAAAATATTAAACATGTTCGGAAGGCAAATATATTCAGGATCTGATCATCACAATAAGTAGGCCATTGTTGCCCACGAAACACTGTAATCTCCTGACCGAAAACAGCCACATTGTAAATGTCTTTTGCGCACACGACACATTTAGGATTTACGCACGAACAGCGCGCAGGGGAGCTGCGATTGGGGAGAAGGAGGAAGGTTTGGGTTGCCAGATAAGCAGACACCGTTAGTGAATTAACTGTCACTTTTCAAAAGCTCCCAGCTGTCAAAAGGTCTCCTAGCAACAGGCCAGCGCCTGGGTCCACAAACTATGGGGACGAAGAAGAGAACAACCTCCCCCGTATGAGCAGAATAATCCTGTTGCATGCAGCACAGAGCGCAATCACACCATCCACAGCAAATTCTATTTAGAGCGCCGCACGGCTTTGCAGGAATTTACTGTATTCAGCTTCGTCCTATCTTAATGTGCCACAAGCTTACGCACCTCATATGAATGTGTTATGAGTCAGTCGCGTCCCCTTTAGCGGCGCCTCCGTTTCAAATGTCATTTGATGTCCGAGGTTGGGCTCTTTTACATCAACGGCGAAACGAAAGGAGAGTGCAGCGTCGGACAGATGCGCTCCGTTATCACCGACACTTTATTGGTCACACTGTAGCACCTAAATTGTTACATTGTAACCCCGCCTCTCCACGGCGGTCACATGAAAATGGACAGAGTCGGGAGAGAGCGCCTCCAGGTGGATAATTGGGACATAGCAGATTGTGTGGATGTTTGTGTTCACTACATTCAGTATGATAGGCAGCTGTTGGGACACCAGGGGTCCTCGTAGGATTTCTTTGGAGTCGACAGCAAACTGAGGAGCACTACTGTGGTTCACGTTAGGGTCATTTAATACTGTGCTGTTCCAGTAATAACTGATTATTAGAGAAAATCAGTTCGCGATTATGGACTAGCATTCCTGTTATCCTCAGCTGTGATGTTATTGTTATTTATTCATGTGTATGTATTTATTTATGTTTACATTAATTCATATATTCCTGGAAACGTCAATTGGATGCGGCACCTTTTGTTTAAATCTGACTTCCATCTAGCGCTATTGAGGAAAACGACACCAGCATCCTCCCTGATCTCTCTGTGTCCATGAAAAAGCGATAGCACCGCCTGTTCATATTGGGTGTAAAGTCCACGGAGTTTAACAAAAATGTGTAAATGTTGTCATAATTAATATACAAGTTGGTTTATTTTAATAAACCCTGAAAACAATATAGTGTCTCAAGTTTTAGATTGATAAATCCACTCAGTCTGCCCCGCTCTGGATTGTTCCATCCTCTGGATTGTTCCAACTCGCACATATGCTGATATCCGTCAATTCTCAAGTTGTTGCTATTCTTGGGGCATCCAAGTGCTTTGGAGCCACAAGTTAAGTGAGACGAAAGGTCAGAATCAAATTTACAGTTATTTATTTATTTATTTATTTTTTATCTTAAGTCTTCTAAGAGTGTTGTTCAAATAATGTCCTTTCCAAAAAATGCACAACTATCAAGCGAAACTATAACGAAATATTATGTCAGCCAAAATGTTTGGTTCAACTCCCTTTGGATACTGAACCAACATTGTATATTTTCTTACCAGTTTGTGTTTACAGTCTCTGGTAAAACGGGTTCATAACTGGAGACCCACTTTTCCAACTGTAATTGAAAGCCTCTTCAGTTCAGAGCAGCCGGACGAGGAACGACGGAAGGACGGTGCCACCGGAGTTTATCGCAGGAAACACGCCACCGAATTCCTCCACGGAGCTGCTCCGACGTCTATCCACATGTAGTCAGCTGTTACATGAACTCCCTGGCTGTTGGGGGGTAAGTGCGTGTGTGTTTCGTACTTTTGCCTCCGTTGTTTCTTCCCACTTTCTTGTTCCGAAGTTTGTTTCGGGCCCCCGTCCCGTGGCAGCGACCGAGGCAGGGATGTTGACTGTACTCTCTCCCCAAGGCTGGCGTCTAATTTATGGGAAAACGGCTTTCCTGCCTGCGGTGCTTTAACATCACGTTAAAAGTACTCAGGATTGGGATATTCAAAGTAATGAAGGTAGTAGAAACTTATTAATAATGTTGTTTCTCACATGTACACGTCTGCTCGTTATGTTCGTGTTGGCGGTGCGTGTCAAATCTCGACTCCGCTAACTTGTGCAGTCTTTTCAATCATTGCTACCCAAAAGCTTTCTGCTAATAACAAACCGAAATCGCGGTTTACCTTCTCAGCTGTTTTAGTGCTGCATTGAGAACTTTCAGCCCTCCATGCTGCACTATGACGACTGTATACATGTAAACAACGCTGTGGTAATATGAGGTAAACTCAAAACCAGCAATTGATTATGATCAGGAATTCATGCACCTCTATAAACAACATATCTTTTCAGAATTAAAGGTCAATATCTGGATATAGAAATACTTCTTGCTGTATTACACGTGAATATATGCAGAAGTTATATTACATGTTCTTTGTGTGAGTTCCTATGAAATCAAAAAACAGCAAGCCTAAACTGATATTTTGCTTTTGTGAAAAACAAACATCATCATTGGGAAAGTATTACATTCTTTCTGACATTGAAGATAATTAGTTGCTCATAATGTAAGTGTGTATGTGGAGCTCCTGACATTTTAATGTGACGTTTAATATGCATCAACAAGCTGAGACTCATTCTACTGAATCAGCCTGACATTCCCCACCCTGAGTAAACGCATGCAGCCAAATACGCACAGGTATTGGTTGGATTTTTGGTCTGTCAATTCTTTCGGAATGATGTGTCTCCAAACACTGCTGCTCAAACTGGAGCCTGAGGACCTAGAGGGACCTGCAGGGGTGCCCTGGACAAATGAGGAGTTACGCTTCATTGTGAAGGTGATGGAACAATGAATGGCTGGCTGTTGTGATGACAGGGCTGCAGTCTATCCGTACGCTGCAGTTGTGTAGTAAATGTGGGAACAAACAACAACAGAAAAACTCCCATGGGGCTTCTAAAGACAAAACTCGATGGCAGCCGCGTTGTGATTAAAATCAGACATCCCGATCCTTTGTATAACATATTTAATGTCATTACATTCATTTCAGGGATGTGGGAGTCCTATCTGTGACCCAGAGGCACATGCTGACCAATGATGAAAAATCGTACCTGCTGCAACGCCCACTGGCTCCACTGAGATGTCCCCGGGAGAAGTGATACGTGGATGACGGTGTGAGCCAGGGGAATTCAACGCTCGGGCCAAGACATCCTCACACAGAGACAAAAAGAAACCTGTTCTAGTTTGCACACACAAAAAGCACAGACTCATTTCCAATCGGCCATTGCCATGCTGATGCCAGGACCTCTGTGGGTGTGCCTGGCTCTGATATGGGCGGGGAGCTGCAGTGCCCACAGCCAGTTCACCTGTGAGCCTATCAAAGTGCCTTGGTGCCTGGGAATGCCCTACAACATGACTTTCTTCCCCAACATGATGGAGCACTATGATCAGGATATTGCAGCCAATCATATGGAGGTGAGTCCTCTTAACATGACATATATCATTAACCAAACATTAAGCCCACATTGGCATTTATTGCTGTTAAATATGCAGTGGTATCTCATCTTTAATTCTTATTTTATTTGTTGTTTATTTATTACTTTTCTTATTCAACTCATTTAAAGGACCTGTGTGTTACGGATCCATTCCTGCCCTTTTGTAATGAGTGGGGCAATCAATACAACCTCCTCCTGTGGGTGTAAACAGTATTTAATTAAATGCCAATAATTGTTCAAACCCTGAGAACATTATTATTTAGGAAATTCTAGTGGAGATAACAAAGTTTCCAAAGAACATTTAAATGCATGAGACTGCATTTGGACTAATAGATGTTGAACAGCTGCTGACCCTCCTTAAAGATTCTCATTATTCTGGGTTTCCATTGAGAATTCTAATTACATTGGTCAGCGATAGAAAAAAAAAGACTGTCAAGTCACATTTAAAGATAATCAATATCATCTCAAAATAATTGCCATTATTACTGCCATCATTAGTGCACTGCCTATAATTGGCAGTGTCTGTCAGCCCATTTTCAAGCACATATTGATTGAACCATGAATACCATTTTGTAATGGACATGAACAGGCGCACGATTTTTACCAGACAGCTTGTCCACAAATCATGTGTGATGGCTGTCTGGTGAATAAACTATTATCGCTGTGTTGTTGTGAGCATGATAACCATGAATCTTAATACTTTGAATTCTCAGCTGTCAGAATGGAAGAAATGCACAGGAAGGTTCCTTTAATTAATTTAATGAAGTGGAACATTTTTATTTATGGCTACAACTCAGGGGTGTGATTTGGACAAAATCAATTACCACAATATTTTCGACCAATTACCTCGGTCTTAATACTGCAGTGATGTTGTAGGGATGACTATTGGTGCTTTACACAATGAGATTTGATATAAATAATCATCAGTAGTGTGGATAAAATGACTAAGTGGGTAAAGGCAAATAATAAACCAGCTACAACAGTCCAGTAAATCCAGAATATTACATCACTTTACTTTAAACCCAGGAAAAGACATTACTTATGCCATATTTTTATATTATGATATCCAAAATTTAACACAATATCTTTCTCATCTGTCTCATGTCACAATATAGATTTTTGTTACGGTTCCTAAATCTGACACTGGCTCAAAGGAACACAAGATGCCACGGCGCTTTAGTTCAAAGAGAATTTAACAGAAAGCCCAAAACAAGTAAGGAAGATGGGGAAAATCCAGCTCCAACAAACCAAACAGGGAGAAGAGCCCGAACGATGCCACGCAGAGAGCTGTCGGACTCGGGCTTCTCCCCTAAACTAAGAGAACCAAGACCAATAACCAAAGACCAATAATGCTGGTGACTCCCAACTAGACTCATAACTAACAGAACAGAACAAATGCATAAAGCTGATGTTGATGTCGGTGCTGAGAGCGAGTGACGCTCCTCCCTTTCAGCCAATATATGAAAGCAAAATATTAAGAGAGAGAACAGGTTAATTATGAATGAATTATTAGAAGAATGATTACCTCAGGCACACTTTACATACTGCCCAGCCTTATCAACTACCTATGGAAACAAGTTTCCATAATATTATATAGAGTTTATAGATAAACATTTCTACATTTTGAACTGAACGCATACAATTTCTGTTTAACGGTAATTTTGGTATGTGACGGACACATTTGCATTTCAAACCCCTTTTTTTTGTAACCACGCTCCACTTTTGAGAAACATCCATCAGCTCCGGCCCACGTCACACATTCCAGGGAGAAACTGCAGCTCGTAGCAATGAAAATGTTAACATCACACCGTGTAGCTCCACAGGTAGAGATAAATGATCTGTGTCCCAAAATATCAACTTCCAGCAGGGGTTAAAAGCACAGACGCCCCCTCACACCATTAACGTGATCATAAAAAAACCAACATTGGCTTGCTGTTTGCCTGCTGCACAAGTGAAACTCACTGCAGAGCTCTTTCTGGCTTGTAAATTCTGCTCTACTGCTACTGCTGCCATACTTTTTGCCAAGCTATCACCAAGTTTTAGAATAAAGCTCTAAACACACGTCAAGCCCAGATCCTGACAAACATTTATAATATTCCTGAAACAGCCGTGAACACAGTAAAAGTGTGAACAGTCTTTGAAGTCATAAAGCCACGCCGCTGACCAGATCACTGGAGCTGACAGCTATTTCTGCACTCTGAGTTAACAAGCAGCTTTCTGTCTTGGATTAAACTCATTGCTGTTGCATTTTGTGTGTTTCTTCTCACAAGCTCTGGGTCATTTTCTATTGTCTTCTGCCTCTGCTCTCATTCAGAAATCCATGTAAATGTACCGGCAGTATTTTTGAAAGCATTTCCACAGTAACATCGTGTTTTCTTTTCATCCAACAGACTTACTTTATGTCACAAAACCTGAAAAACCCAAACTTTGATTTTGTTCAGGTCACAGGACATAACTGTGTCATGATTTGAATAACTGGTCCACGTATGAAGTGCTGAGGTTTACTGCTTTGACCTGCCGGTCCGACCGGTTGCTGGAAACATCAAATCAGATCCCAGGAGAGATAGTTAGTCTAAGTTTGTGAAGGGAGGCTTGTAGGACTGGAGACATGATGGGGCCTCACAATTGTTAAATGTGCTTGTTGAAAACTAAGCTGCCCAGCGCTGTGACGTGCTCCAGTCACACTTACACTACAAAAGTTGACAGCCCGTCTCCTAGCAACAGTGGTTCTCAAATGACATTCAGCTGTCCCGCTGCTTTGGTAGACGTACACCGAGATGCAGAAAGAAGTGTGAGCACTGCTTTCCGAAATATACGGACAACTCCAAACAATCCTCAGAAGTAAGGAGGATTCAAATCTCAGTTTGACTTTTAAGGTTTCTGTTCAGGTTAATAGACATTTCTCTCCACACAAATTGTGTGTGATGCAGATTTAGTCACTGCTAGTTCCGTATAGTTTGGGATTATGAAAGTGGTGTTCGAGTTTATCAGTGTTGTATTTGATCACAGACCCGGTCCTGCCTTGTGTTTCTCCTCAGCTGTGAACTGTTTCTGATGCGTCCTGTGTCCTGTGTCCTGGCATTCCTGAGGGCCAGGGTTTGGGTTACACACATTTGGTGTCAGAGTGTTGAGCATGAACAGTGATCTGTTGGATGAGTCTTTTGTGTGGCATCTGGCAAAAGGTATTGGCTTCTTATTTCACAGCAACCTTGGCCACGGGCAACTTCATGGACTTTGTTGTGAGGGGCCTTTGATTTCTGGAGGAAGGGGAGGGACACACCCAGCCAACACAAAGCCCCCGTGCATACCGCAATCAGTATTCTCCCTCTGTTAATCACTCACTCACTCATTCCCCCCCCAGTGCACGCTCTTACCTCCACGGTCCAGTCTCCCAGGTGACGGGCTCCAACTCTCTGGCTTACATAATAACCATAGCTCTCCCTTTGAAAGTGTGCAGTGAATTTATCACAAGCTGCCTTATTTTGGGCTCACAGCAGCCTATCAGTGGGATTTTCCGGAGGAGGGCTGACCTTTTTCCGCCCTTGGTCCCGGTTTCCACTCGTGTCTGTCAGCTTTAGTTTGAAGTGTTAGAATACAGAGAGAATGGAAAGACTAATTGATGAACTGTGACAGACAGGGAGCACTTGATGGTCTTAAAAGTTTAAGCAAAAACTCTAAAAAGTGAGAGTGCAGTCTTTTCTTTTTTTTTCAAATCATTTAATCCTTGAACTACTCTGCCATGAAATTCTCTGCGAAGGATTTCGCCTTTAAGAGCAAATCAGCTGGACTTGTACAGTTGATCCTGGTTGAAAGTTTCTGGAACAAGGGCAAGTTTTCACAGTAACTGCTGCAAAGCAAAGAAAGGTCAGATTGTTGAGCCACGGGGAACTCGGGAGTCCAGCACCTCCACAGGAGAGAAACAAGGATGCTTACTGTCAGAGGGGGCAACACCCGGCCCCCCAAGATGTGGGCCTACTGCCAGACTGGGTTTCAGGAGAAACAAGAGCAGAGGAAACATAATGAATAGTGGACTGTGCTCTGCGTATGGATGTGTTTTGTGGACAAATATTAGCAGTTTAGACTGACAGCAGTCTGTCTAGTAAGGAAGTTCATGAAGTAGAAACCAGGAGTCCTAAATCCTCAAAAACCTCCACATGATTAGTTTGTTAATGCATGTTTGTAACTATTGAGGGGCTGGTAATGGGTTGAATGAAATAATAGAGCCGTTCGGGGGAAAAAGATTATTCGATGTAGTGTGCTGTCAAAGTTACACAAACAAAGAGTAGCATTGACATGATCTGGATTTTTTTTTGAACTGGACTGATGATCAGTTTAATGCTGTGGATGAATCCACACACACCTACCTAACAGCTCTGTGCATTCCAGCCTTCTTGGCCTGTCGCCATGTGTTTCCAAATGTCTGTGCACTCATTTCCTGCCACCTATACTGCCCCCTCCTCCCCTTTCAATCCTCAGGGTCTTGACTAGTGTGGAGAAACAGAAGAATATGGTTTCCAGCCAGTGAATGGGCAGCTTTGTGTGGCGCTGCAGCTTAACAAAATCAAGCTCCGACTTGGTGTAAAGCAGGGCTTCTCAACCTTTTTGACTTGTGATGATAAAACAAGGCAAAGTAATGAGGCAAAGGCTAGACGCCCTGCTATGTTCAGGGGTTTTTAGCTGAAGGAAAATATAACATCATTCAGTTATTGACAAGAAAGAAAGCAAAGACTGTAGGAATGACTAAAAATGAACAGGATTTCATGTGGCTTTGCTACCCTGTTAATCGTCATGCAAAGCATTCGCTCTATTTCTGACCTTAACGCTCAGCACATTACAGTATTCAGTCATCTAGGGTTCACTATCATAAGCGTCGGTTTGCCATCAGTTCTCCAGCTGTGGGCTGCATCTTCAAAGGTATTTTCATGATCTAACAGATGGTCACTGTGTTCTCTCGGGCCAAAATCTGTGTTTAAAACCAACAAACAGACAAAGTTTGCAAAGCCACTTTCTCAGAAGCTACCTGCAGACACGGAGCACAGTGGAGCCGCACCTCTGTGGAAATATTGGAGTTAGTCATCTATTCACGAGACAGAAGATATCTGTTACATCATGAACATGTCTTTGAAGTAACTTCAAAGATAATCCACAGCTGAAAACAGTCCAAAAAAAATCTAAAGTTTGGTTTGGGAATGAAATCATGCAGTACAATATGAGTGCTGGTGTCACCTCAACCCCTCACATTTATATACAGTATGTTTTTGCAAAGTACTCGCAATTTCAAAATTGTATGTGAATTTTGTTTATCTGACTTTACTAAACATACTTAAAACTTCATGTATTTTCAAATAACATACTTCAGCACCTCTTGTCGCGGTACATTAAAAAAAAGTCCAATTCTTTCATTCCAGCCGTTTATGCCGCTGGTGAAACTCCGCTGCTCTCCGGACGTCCATCACTTCCTGTGCCAAGCCTTCATCCCAGCATGCACCGAGGAGAACCAGGTGATCCGTCCCTGCAGAGAGCAGTGCGAGGCCGTTCTGTCTGACTGCGAGGAGGACATCCGCATCTTCGGTGTCACCTGGCCTCCAGAGCTACAGTGTGACAAGTAAGAAACCATCAACAGTCAATCCACGAGAGCGTCACCCGTAATTCCCGATCGATCCATCACCCTGTTATTGTGTTTTTCCTCTAGACTGAACACATGCAGCCATTCTGATAGCTCTGTGCTTCCTGCGACCACCCCGGTGATTTCCTCGTCAGCAAAGAGGGACCTCGGCTTCTGGTGCCCGCTGCAGCTGAAGACCAAGCCGGGTCACGGTGCATCATTCCTGGGCGCCCAGGACTGCGCTCCACCTTGCTCCAACATGTACTTCAAACCCCACGACATCGAGTTTGCCAAGAGCTTCATCGGCGTGTGTTCCATCATCTGCCTGGGCGCCACGCTTTTCACCTTCCTCACCTTCCTCATCGACGTCAAGCGTTTCCGCTACCCGGAGCGCCCCATCATCTTCTACGCCGTCTGCTACAGCTTCGTCTCGCTCATATACTTCATCGGTTTCCTGCTGGGGAACAACGCAGCCTGCACCAAAGCACCCCATCCCTCCGGGGTGGACACAGTGGTGCTGGGCTCCCAGAGCAAAGGCTGCACGCTGCTTTTCATGCTCCTCTACTTCTTCTCCATTGCCGGTATCGTCTGGTGGGTCATACTCACCATCACCTGGTTCCTGGCAGCTGGACCCAAGTGGAGCTGTGAGGCCATTGAGAAGAAAGCGGTAAGGTTTTTCAGCAGCAAACAAAAAGTAGGCAACAAAGAATAAGAATATGAATATGAATTAGCAGCCAGGGCAATGGTGCACACTGTTGACATTATTGCTCCTTATGACTTTAGGTGTGGTTCCACTCTGCTGCCTGGGGGATCCCCGGGGCACTAACCGTCATGCTGCTGGCTCTGAACAAGGTTGAAGGCGACAACATCAGTGGAGTTTGCTTTGTCGGGCTCTACGACCTGGACGCCCTGCGCTACTTTGTTCTGGCTCCGCTGTGCGTGGGCGTCATCGTCGGCCTCTTCCTCATCCTGGCAGGTATCGTTTCCCTCAACCACGTCCGGCAGGTCATCCAGCACGACGAGCGCAACCAGGAGAAGCTCAAGAAGTTCATGATCCGCATCGGCGTGTTCAGCTGCCTCTACCTGGTCCCGCTGGTCACCCTTCTAGCCTGCTACACCTACGAGCAGAGCCACCGCAGCACCTGGGAGAACACGTGGATCAACGACCGCTGTCAGGAGTACAGCATCCCCTGCTCATACAAGGTAGCTGAGGCTCCTCACTGAAGGTGCTGTGGCTCTGAACCTAACTGTTGTCCTGTTAGTTACATACATCCACTGTATCTTCTATTATATATAATAAACAACCTGCTCAACAGGAACCAACAGTATAAAGTATTCCATTTCTATCCATAATTTGATTTTAACCTGCCTGTTAATTAAATAAACCACTTTGCCTTAAAACAATGTAATGAATAATGCATGAACCACTGAGTGTTGCTGAGTGGGAACCAGCTCAGTCCCCTGTTGAATGTCAGGACCTGATGCCAAGACCAAAAGTTCTTCAGGAAGTCTTCAGTCAAAAGTTGGATTTGTTTATTTACACCCTCGCTCTGAATCACGAGGATCCTGTTACCATTTGAGTGTATTTCTGTTTCAGACCACAGAGCACGACCGCCCTGACCTCTCCCTGTTTCTGGTGAAATACCTGATGACACTGGTGGTGGGAATATCTGCAGTGTTCTGGGTCAGCAGCAAAAAGACCTGCTCTGAGTGGGCCTACTTCTTCAACAGGACCCGAAAGAGAGAGTAAGACCACATCTCTCACCGCTCGCTGCAGAAGATGTGTATCCTCTTTCATACTGCCTCTGATGGAGTGGAAATACAGTTAAATCAGGTTCAGATGTGATGTCTTTCCTCATGTCTTGTAACCCACAGTCCCATCAGTGAGAGCCGCCGGGTGCTCCAGGAGTCCTGCGAGTTCTTCCTCAAGCACAACAGCCGCGTCCAGCACAAGAAGAAGCACTACAAGCCCAGCTCCCACAAGCTCAAAGTCATCTCCAAGTCCATGGGCACGAGCACCGGCGTCACACCCTCCAATGCCTCCACCACCAATCGAGGCACCTCCGCGCTGGGCAACCACGAGCCCCATGTACAAGGCTCCCTGTCTGAGATGTCAGCCAGGGAGCACCTGGACCGAGGCACCTCCAGCCGGAGCTCCAGGAGGGGGGAGAGGGAGAGGGAGAGGGAGACGGGGGAGAGACGCAGCAAAGGGGGGGGCTCCAGTAAGGTCAGCAGTCGCTCCGAGAGCATGCACAGAGTTGCAGATGGGAGGTAAGTAACACAGGTGGGAGGTACCGTATTCATTTCTGTCTGTTCTGTACACAAACACTTTTCCTGATTTATGTACTTGTATTTTACACGGAGATTAAGGAGGGTTTTTTTTCTCACATTTTGGCTCTTTTCAGGTGACTCATTCCTGTCCTTTATGAAAATGTAACTTGTGTTATTTGCTAAGCCATGTCGAAATCAATTTACAGGAACCAAAGTCCATCTATCTCTCATATCATGCAGTGCTACTGCAACACTGTCAACACAGTTCTTCTTTTCAGTAACAGGAATGTACAGTCACAATGAGAAACTACATCTGCATCAGTAATACCCATCTTTAATCTGTAATGTGTCCTGGCTGCTTCAGGATGACTCCAAGGAGCGAACTGTCTGAGGCCAGACAAGTTCCCGGGGGACAGTCGCAGCATCCAGCTTTAAACCAATCACACTGCAGCGGCATCCACAACTCCACCCACCAGGGGGTGCAACAGGTGCCCAAGGAGAGCAAGGACCCAAAGGACAGCAGCTGTTGAGACATCTGACCTTCCAAATTCATCTGTTCATCCATCCATCCAGCCATCCTTATATCTATCCATCCATCCACCCATTCATCCATCCACCCACCCATCCATCCACCCACCCATCCATCCATCCATCCATCCATCCATCCATCCATCCATCCATCCATCATCCATCCATATATCTATTCATCCATCCATATGTCCATCCATCCATCTTTGATACCACTCAGTCACAACAGTCCCTCTTGATGCTGGTTATTGCAACCGTTGTGCACAAACAGTAATTACCTTACAGTCAGTGAATGTTTGTTGCCAGCTAAATGTACCACACCTGGAGTATTTCACACGTTGAATGTTGGAGCAGGATCTGGTGGCTTCCAGCTCAGTCGCAAGGTGTTTTAGTTAGTTTGGGTGTCGGCTTTGTCTTCCAGCTTTACTGAGCTTTTGTCCTGAATGTTGCAGCAGCACGGATGTATTCCAACCATACAACTACCAATGGTCATTCAAGTTCAGAGCATACATTAGGTCTGCTGTTTTATAGATTAGTAGTTCAATGTTATATACAGTAATGCTGGCTAGTAAACAAAAGCAACAATTATGTAAATATTATTTTTTGTATTGTAGAAATGGAGTCTTTTCACTGGACCACACTGTACTGAGAGTTCTGTTAGAAAGCTCATGATTTTACCAAACATTGAACCCAAGGAGAGTCTTCCTGTGGTAAACTGTTCATGAATGTCTTATTGTTCCTCCTGCCTTCAAACCTCATTCTGATATACACATTATTATTATTATTATTATTATTATTATTATTATTATTTCTCTGAAAAAAAGGACACTTAAACTTGATAGAGTTGATTTTTAGAGGTTACATTTGTGTTTTTTCTTTTGAAAACTTCTTAAAAGATTTTTTTTTTTTTCATTTTTGGATCCTGTCTTGCTTTCTGTTGTACAAACACATATTGTGCAGAGGTGTCTCTAAAGACGTGTCCTGTGATAAAGTACAGCTTTGTAGTTCTCTAAAAGAATGCGCCTCCTCAGAAAAACATCTACAGCTCGGTTTCATGTGTGATGGTGTTTGAATCAAACTGAGGAAACAAATATAACAGGGTTTGCACTATTTGTCATTAAAAGCACAAACCACTAATTCATTAAAGTACTCATGAACAAATGTGTAAAAATGAGGATTTAATTTGGGGGTTATTTATAACATATGGGTGACAGACCACATATCTTTACTTAAAATACTTTCAGAACGCCTCCTGTGATTTATTTGAAAGTGTACCTTGATGTATGGTCTGTCTTGCTGTGTAAGGGAATCATTATTCCCTATAGTATATTCACCTTTCATATTTTGGAGTCACAGGACAATTAATTCCGATACCACTCATTAAAAAGGGAAATATTGTCAATCTTTTATATTCTTCGGCTGGTATGTGGATGGGGGTCTTGCTTATGATGTACCTAGACCTAGTATAGTCTATCAGATGCCCCATGCAGTTCTGTGAGCCATTGTTTTATGTATTTTTATATAGCCTATCTTTTCAATTCAATTTTGTATCGTTGCTGTTTCATTTTCATAAAATATTGAATAAAAAAAATTTGAATTCATGCGTCTTGAGTAATTTATGACAGACTTATGTCTACTTTATCCGCACACACACACGCACGGTGGTCACAATCTAAATACCACAGGGAAGTTTTCCTTCGACTACGTCCCCATAGTTGACTGGCTCCTTCCCTCTCGTCCTGCCCTCCTCTGGACTGAAGCTGACTGGAGTTGGAGCCGATCTGTCGCCTCAGATCTCTCAGCGCACACAGCAGCAGCCCGCCGTCTGTCCTATGATGTCTCCTCTCGTTGGCCGCCTGCTCTTTCTTGTCTGCTTGGCTTTGCCTCTTTATGGCGTGGAAAAGGTGAGAAATAGAGGATACCGAAAGGATCCTGACGCCGACAAGGTAAGAGGGATTAGGTGTTGCCGTTATGATGACTTTAAAAGTAGATGTGTGGCTTCAAAGCGGTTTATTAGCTAAAAAAAATGACTGACGTGAAAGTATAGAAGTTGCACTCAGTGACCTTTGCCGTTATTCAGCGCGCTTTAATGCATCTCATTTAACATTCATTGGTTATTTAGCATATTCCTCAAATTCATCCTGGGACTACTTTTTCTTGCGCCATGCACCGCTGTTTGCCAGAAATGTCTCTAAACGACTGATTTCCCCCTCAAAAAAGGGACAAAAGGTGCTTATTCATCCACATGATCCACATGTAGGAGTGTGGTCACCACTTTGGAGAAAAGTGTCTCCAAAATGACTTGTTCCCAGCAGCAGCACATCAGCAAATGCACTTTTATAGCTTTTGTCTAGTCAGCTGGTTCTTTATCATTCCAGGTTTGGCTGTTCTCCAGCAGACACGGTTTGACACAAAAAAAGTAAATTCCCAAACAGGAAGCTGGGGTCTGTCTCATTCTGTCTGCCTGCCTTTGTTATCTCTCTGCCTGTTTGACAAGTTTATGATGAGGTTATGTGACTTTGATTTGTGTAAACATTTGATGGGTGTTCTAACTGATTAAGATGTTATAATATCAAGAATAAAAATCTAGAAGATAAGCATGGTTCAACTCTTAAATTTCACAATCCTAATTATCACCCAGCCCAATCTTAGACTGTGTGTACAGAGTTACATAACCCTCCATGCTGTAGGTAGTTTGGGGGGGGGGGGGGGGGGGGGGGTGGCAAAACAGAGTGAACACACATTTCCTTCTTTAATCTCTTGGGGATCAAATGAAAGTAAACCTTGTGTTTATTTTTGCTGGGACTCTGTGGACCCTCACACCCTCCTCAGGGTCTCCTAGAAGTCTGCATACCCCTACGCTGAAAACCACAGAGCTCCAGCAGTTGCTCTTCATTATTCCACATATGAGACCACATTAGAAGCATATAATAAATAGCATTTTATGTTACCATCTGTATCTAGTGCTCTGGAAATGATGCAGAAAAGCCCAACTGCACTAGACACTCTGGAGAAGGAAGAACTTTGAACAACATGGTAATCATAAAATCCTATTTTGAATCTTTTTGAGATCCTTTGAAACTTAAAAACTCTCAAAGCATTGCATGCTCCAGGACAGCTGCAGGCTTTGCTCTGACTAAATGCATGATACGCTACTGATTCCTCAGCGCTTTGGGGCAAATGCAGCCTTTATGCTTCCAGTTACAGTAATGGACTGTGTACTACCAATACTGAGACGGGCTGGAGTGTAATTCATGCAGGCAGGCAGCACCACTATAGAAACAGCAGACTGGAAGCTAATATAAAAGTCAGCCGTGTGGCTAAGTGGATAGAGGTTCCATTCATTAGTCTGCTTTGAAAGCTCTCCAAACATCCAACCCTTAATAAAACACCGAGACTTTTCCTTGCTGAATATCACCGAGCCCTCATGCAGCACTTGCATCATTTCCACATTTTGCCACCTATAAGCCAAGATGCATGGAAATGTTATCCCCTCTTTTTTCTTCAGGGCAAATTCCAGCTTTTATTTCAGCACATGTAACCCACCATCAATTCATCGGAGACTTCCCGGTTTCCTTTAGAGATGATGTCAGGTCTCACACTCCAGGTTGCTCCACTATTAGCCACCTAATGGCCAAAACAGACCCTCAACCATCTGTTTTGCAGCAGCTGACATAAGGATACTGTAATCCTTTATACTTTCAAGCAGCTTTCAGATTCACATCATCTGAAAAACATTTTCTGACTTCACCCCAGAGGCGAGTTGGGTCAAGATGCTGGAACTGGAGTAAAAGCTCTTTGTTCTCTTCTCCTTCCTTTGGACGTTTTTCTTTCTTTCTTTCTTTTTTTTTTTTTGCCTTAATGCCTTTTGGCCACGTGCCCCCTGTAACTGCTCCACAGCTGCATGCTGAGCAAAAGGGCAGCAATGACCCAACTAAAACTCAGATGCTTTTGGCTAGGACTCATTACTACGTGTCAGTTTATGTCTCTCATCCTGGTTAAAACAACAACTTACAAATCACCTATACCCAAAATTAGAACCCACACCAACTATAAAAAGCTTCAACAGTCAAGCTGTACACTGCAATCTGTTGGTCAAAATGTCTCTTTGAGGAACACACAAACCTATTTGGATCCTCATTGTGTCTATCTCTGTATGTGGTAGGTTTTGGCAAACTCCCTCGTCTCCGTGTGAGTCTGTGTGTATTTGAGTCAGCTTGAGTAAGATGCTGCATCTGTTTAAACATAGCAGACAACTCAACAGGACAATGAATCACAGTGTGAGATGTGTGTCCCGACACCTAATTTAACCCAGTTCCTCATTAACACACAATATGTAATTTACTGGCTTTGTGGTTTCATGGTTGCTGACTTTGTTGCTTTGCTTTAGTGTGGCTCACATCTGTTTTTACACTTGTTTCAGCCCGATGGCAGTGAATTTGTTTATGTGACTTGTAAGTGAGATATAATATGGCTTCTTGCGTGTGATGGTTGGATGGATGGCAGCATTTAGGTGTCTGTGGTGCATGCAGCCCAAACAGAGATTTAACCCGCGGGAAGGGAGACAGAAAAACCTGAAACAGGAAGTTGGATAACAATAGATAAGGCTGATGCTGTTTAGATTGTTTCACTGACATCTTCCAACTCCAACTCCATTTCCTCTTTTCCTTGTTTTTTTCCAGTTTGGCAGCTGCATCCAGGGTCCAGCAGGCACCACTGGCAGAGACGGTAACCCAGGGGCCAACGGTATCCCAGGGACGCCAGGTATCCCAGGACGTGATGGGCTCAAAGGTGAGAAAGGAGAATGTATTAGTGAGATTTTCGAGGAACCCTGGAGGCCCAACTACAAGCAGTGTGCCTGGAACTCTCTGAACTACGGGATCGACCTGGGAAAAGTAGCTGTAAGTATCTTTCTGTGTTACTGGGTAATGTGGGAACTTCAATTATTACAAATACACATAAATGTTACACAGCCACATTGATATTGTATGCTGTGTTGCAGGACTGTACCTTCACCAAGCTGCGTTCAGACAGCACCCTCAGAGTCCTCTTCAGCGGCTCCCTCAGACTCAAGTGTAAGAACGCATGCTGTCAGCGGTGGTACTTCACCTTCAACGGAGCAGAGTGCACGGGACCGCTGCCCATAGAGTCCATCATTTACTTAGACCAAGGAAGTCCTGAGCTCAACTCAACCATCAACATCCACAGAACGTCCTCAGGTACGACTCAAATCACAGGCTTTGTTGTTCCATGAATAATCTCAACCAAGAATGTTTTTCTTACCAGTGGTCTGCAATGCTATACTGTGGCAAGAAAAAAGTAAGTGAATTAGAATCGAAGGCATTTATGTATAAAATTGTCTTAAAATCGAGTCAGGTCTTCATACAAATTACAATTATGAACAACCGCAATCTATTTTAATCTAGTAACACAAATCGCTGTATTGTTCTCGTCCATATTGAAATATAATTCAAATATTTGCAGTGTGAGGTTGTGAAATGTAGCCAGGATTTTTAGTGAAGTAAAAGAGAACTCCAGGCATAATTTTACCTCGTTAACTTCACTGTTAATGAGTTTACTTTACAAAATCACGATGCATGGTTGCATGTAACGTGTCCATGAAGGAAGCGGCTGTTCCCCAAGAAAGAAAAAGAAACATCACCTGCACCTGACGTTTGCCAAAGAGCACCTTGACAGTCCACAACTTTACTGGGAAAATATCTGTGGCTGTTGAAACTAAATGATTCATCCAGGGCACACAGCGCTATGTATGGCATAACGAGAGTGCTGCATACCAGCATAAAAATATCATATCAAAGGCAGAAGCACAGTGGCGGCAGTATCATGGCTTGGTGCTGCTCTGCTGCCTCTGGGAATAGACAGCTTGCCACCATCAAGGGGAAAATAAATTCCCAAGTTCAGGTTAATGTCAAGTTGGAGCTTAGCGGACTTTGGGTGATGCCGCAAGACAATGACCTGAAACATCAAAGTAAATCTACGACAGAATGACTTCAAACAAAGTAAATCCCTCTTTTGGAGTCGCCCAGTCAGAGCCTAGATCTTAATCCAATAGAGATGCTGTGGAACGACCTCAGAGAGCTGGTCACAGCAGACATCCCAAGAATATGGCAGAGCTGAACCGTTCTGTGATGACTGGGCCAAAATTCCTCCTGAATGGTTTGCATGTCAAATCTGCGGCCACCAGAAACATTTGTTTGAAGTTATTCTGGTATTGGGATTTTAGCAGTCATGAAATTCAAGGGTTCACTTACTTTTTCTCCAGCACTGTGAAGGTGTATTTAGTAATGTCACCAAGGATTGCACCTTATTGGGTGTTTTTAATAAGCGTATATTGTGTTTGTCTATACTTGTGATTTAAATGAAGATCCATTTTATGACTCATCTATGTAGAAAACCAAGAAATTCTAAAGTGTTAACATCTAGCCACTATAGTTTCAAGCAACAGTTTAACATTTTGGTAAATATGCTAATATTTGCTTTTAATCCTGAGAGTTACATAAGAAGATTGATACCACTCTCATTTCTGTACGTGAAGCAAGAGTTAGTACCCAGTTAGCTTAGCTTAGCACAAAGACTGGAAACGGGGGGGGGGGGGAACAGCTAAAAGTAAATTTACCTCCCAGCACCTCCCTAATTAGCAGTCTTGTCTAATTTAAAGTGTAGAAATGACAGGTTGTGGTGTTACTTTGCGTTACATGCTCAACTATTTCTTAGCCAGGAGCAGTAATGTCTGGAAGTTTCCACTGGTTAAAAAGTGGCAACCTCACAATGAAGGAGGCAGTAAGGAAGTCACTGCTTCCAGCATCCCACCTTTTTTTTTTTTTTTTTTTAATTTTATTACCTTTGGACAAAGGCAAGCTGTATTCCTGTTTCAGTCTTTTTTGCTAAACTAAGCTGAGCTAAGCAGTAGTTCAGTGTAGCCTTGTATTTACTGCACAGATGGGAAAGTATTACTGAGCTTCTCATGTATTGACTCTCAGTAAAAAAAAAAGTTGAACTGTTCCTTTAAGTGGTTCAACGCCTTGTTTCTTCAGTTTACAGCAACACTCCTCCAGTTATGTTCCTGAAAGTTCACCACCGTCAGAAACAAAGCAATTTACAAATGTCCGTCTCAGCTCTGAGTACGGGTGTTCCCTGACACGGTCCTCTCCTTTCTTTCTCTCCAGTTGAGGGGCTCTGTGAGGGCGTCAAAGCCGGGCTGGTGGATGTGGCAGTGTGGGTGGGGACCTGCGCTGACTATCCAAGAGGTGACGCATCTACAGGCTGGAACTCTGTGTCCAGGATTATCATTGAGGAACTGCCTAAATAAGAAGAAGAAGAAGAAGAAGAAGAAGAAAAAAGAAGTCCCATGAAAGGGAGGATCCAGTCTTGGTAGTGTAACAGTCTGTTATCTGGCCCTCCAAAATGATCAGGTCTGGTTTGCTGAGGCGTCACAGAACCACTGATGGTTAGTTGAATGTTTTTATATTTCATTTAAATACTATCTTAGTTGTCGGGACAATAAACAAGCACACCGTGTCGTTCTGTCTGCCAGAAATAAAATCAGTACTGTAGCTTCTTCTGCTTGTGGATGCTGTGAGAAAACACAAACCATTTCACACACATTGACAATGTTTAAACTGTGCAGTCATGTGACCTGTTTATATCCATTGTTACTGTTAATAAAGTCTTTTTTTTTTTTTTTTAAAGAATTTAACCTTTACTCATTCTGATACACAATGCGCTCCATTCATTAGAGCCACAAAGCCACACATTTAATGGATTTACACATCAAGCATGAGAAAATGCAGCTGGAGCACAGTTTGGATTTTATAACAAAGCGTTATAAAGCAATGCAGTTACAATTTGTTTCAGGAGAGCAAAGGATGAATTTAGAAAGAAGTGTGATGGTGTGTTTAGGCTAAAAAACCAGAGTCATTGTTGCTGTTCACAAAGACATCATTTCAAATAAAGTCAAACTAATAGGACACACACATGTAACTGGAGACCTGAGAAGATCTTGAATTTGATGTTGCTAATGAAACCTGAGTTCAGACTGTCTCCCTTCCTAAACATAACATGTAAACATAACTACTGTTTGATGAAATATTTCATCTAGTGCTTCTACAATAACACAAAACAGCAACTTACAGTAAACACCAGTTTAATGAAAGCTATCATCACAGCAGCATTGAGGTGAACAGCAACAAGCTTCCTCCTCACCACTTAATTGTGCGTCTGAATCAGAGACACATGTCAATGACACTTCACTGACAATCCAGAATTTGTATCGACGGAAGCAGAAACAGTCCCGTGTTGATTCTGTTGCTTTGCGTGACAACTTTTTCATTCAGTTTTGGTGCTTCTCACTTCAGCGAACAGTGAACAGTCAAGAGTTCGGGCCGACGCTCTCCTCTCTTTGTCTCCGTGGCACCGACGTGAGCTCGGCGTCCATGCGGCTGTTCGTGCCGTTTTTCTCCCGAGCCCTCATTTATTTTGTCCCAAAAGGAAGTGAGACACATTCTCATAAACTACAAAGGTGATGCAGCAGGCGGGGGTGACGCGTATTAAGTTGGGGATGATGCCTTTGTAGAAACCGATGGCGCCTTCGTTACTGCAGAGAAAGAGGCAAAATATTAACCGTCAATCAAACTGGACACAGTTTAGAAACAGAGAGGAGGGTGGTTCTTTCCCGTTATGAGTGGATCACTATCGCACCTCCACGTCCGTCTGATGACATCAATAACTCCATGGTATCTATTGTGCTGGTCTTGCAGGCGAGCTCGCACCACCTGATACGGGTACGTTGTGGCCACAGCAAATACTTTCGATAGCGCCGCCATTGTGATGTACTCCATCGCTTTCTGACAGACCAATGGAAGGAGAGGGAGGAAGAAGTGAGCCGGGCGGTGTCGGAAAACTGATGAGTCACTTGTTATCAACTGTGGGCTCAGTATCATTAAACTCAAAACGTTACAAGCCTTAATATGCCCGAGTTTGATTCAACATGTTTCCAGCCCGTCTGGGGCTCATGGCTCATGACTCACCAGCTTTTCCTCTGAAGGAACTTTCTTGTATTTGTTGTAGTCTCTCTTGAGCTCTTCATAAGCCATGAACTGCAGCGCTCCGTGAGACGTACCGAACAGACCAGGAACGTAACCCTTTGGAACACACACACTCTGTAAGTCCTTCTGTCTTGATACACTCAAACTAGCCACAGTATAAATGACCCATTGATAGAAAAGCCCATTCAACTACAATCTGCACTATATCTTTGGCTCTTTACCAGCTTAAAGCTCTTTTTGGACACATTTCTATTTGCCAAGTTAGCAGTAATGATTCTCCAAAGCTCATGAAATGCATATGAAAGTAATTAAGAAACTAAAATACAGCTTAAAAATTCGGGATGTTATTACTATTATTTCGGCGTTGTGCTTTACTACAGCTAATAAAGGTTGGGGATGCCCTCTAGTGGTGATTGTGGGAATCTCACAGGTCAACTTTGTTTACAGCAGTGGTGCTGAGGCCTGAAGCAACCTCTACGGTACAACTTCAGTCCGACCGATATACGGGTCAGCTTTTATGGGCAGATATCAGCCTATCACAGATGTATAGGTATCAGTGTGTATGTTTGTTGATACACACTGATATCAAAACCTTTCTGTTTTTTATTATCTTTTTTTATTATTATTATAAAAACGTATTGTTATTTAAAACAAGGGAAAAGGTTTAATACATATTTCTGTCAAAATTGGCAAAAGTGTTTCATAACCACATGTCTTTTGCGCCCTATTAAGCATCGGCTTGGCTCCATATATAACTTCAGTATTTATATTGCCGGTGGCTGCACTAAGCAGTCATTCCTACACTATGTGGAAGTCCCAGAACACATTGACGTCTCACCTTGTATAGTCCGGGCACTCCCTCCTGGCGGAAGATCTTGACCAAAGCATCCACCATCCCCTTGTACTGCTTACTGGTTGGGTCAGCGTTGTACTGCAGCACCAGCCGGGTCTTGGTCACCCAGATTGGATTGGTTAGGGTGAGTGTTAGGATGCCTGGTGAGGACGATGAGGACATTGTTACTATGAGGTTTATGACATGTGCCGAAGACAGTCTTTGAAGTACATTCAGTGTCTATTATATTAGATGCATACTGTACATACACGTAATCCCTTCAGTAAACAGTACTGATTACTGTAAATAGCTGCGACCTAAATTATATACCTTGAAAAACAGGACTGAGAGTTACTCAACCTTGAAATAGAAAAAGAGACCTGATCCAAGTGATGTTGATTGTGATGAGGCAGTTGAAGTGTTAACACGGCAAACTGTCCAGCTGTTTTGGCACATTACACAGTGGTATGAGCTTATTGCAGCATCAGCACCTGTACATATCTGTGCCAACAAAGGATCGCAACAGAGAAACACCAAACTAGGTCTGAGGACATTTAGAAACAGCCTAATCATTGCATAGTTTCTGAAGGATTCATATCAGAATTGTCTGTTGATATATCATCAGATTGTATAAACTCAGGCCGTGGATGCCACATTAAAACAGTTAGGTCACCGTTTTTTGCTGGAATCCTTTTAGATGCTATATTTTCAGCACCTAACTTAATTTTGCCAAGAGGAAGCAGATCCATGTGATCATGTGAGACTATAATGAACACAGGGGCTGGGAACTCATTTGTGTCTGCCCCCTGTCAGTTGAAACCAGCTCAGGGCAGCGCTGTCCAGCTGTTGTTGTTGACCATGTGGCGATTATGTGAGTGTGAAGGCAGCAGCGTTCAAACACGTGGGACTGACCTGCTTCGGCTGCAGACACCAGGTGTTCAGCGGCACTCAGCTCAGTCTGACGACCTTCCTTCGTGTACCCTTTGATCGCATTGTAGCTGCAAGGGAAGAGAAGTCGTCAATATCAGTGAGAAACATCAGCACGCAGGTGAGGTCCAACAGGTTTATAGCTTCACAGCTGACGTACAAGAAGAAGTAAAGACCCCAGGACGCTCCGGCACCCCAGACGTTGGGCGTCACTCCTTGGTAGAGTCCTCTCAGTCCCTCCTGCTGCCAGACGCTCTTCATGCAGTGCACGATGCCGCTGTACTTAGGTCTGAGGTCCAGTCCATCACTGACTGTGTTGAAAAGACATGAACGATCTTTAAGTGACGTCATCCGAATTAATCATAACAGATTAAAAAAAAGCATGTCTCAAATGTTTGAAGTTAAGTCGTAGCAGCTTGCAGATCAAGAATCACAGAGATCCTTGTTGAAATGTCAAATGTACGAACAGAGTATTGAATTACTTTCGATTCAAGGAGAGGAGAGAAGCTCCTGAACCAAACAGTACGCTGTTATTTCGTGGAGCTAATAAGCGGTAAACCTCTAGTGCTGCGGATGAGTTTAAAGACATCATCACAGACACACAGTACAATGAGTGATGTACCTGCAAACCTGATTTTGACCAGGTCCAGCGGGTGAAGCATCAGCGTGGACACCACTCCCCCGCTGAGTCCCGCGACCAGGTGTTCTACCTTCACGTGACTGAACACCTGCTGGACACGTCCGGCTAACGAGGCGGCGGGGACGGGTTTGCGGGACAGTCCCGTCTCGGTCACGTTAACGTTACCGGGGTTTGGAGGGGAGCTCATTTCCACAGGTCACTTAGCTCGGAGCTACCTCCTGTCAGCTGGTCACAGGGCGCGCTGTAGTAACGTTGAACGAGTTGATCGAGACGACAACGAGATGAGACGACAACGAGCTGCAGGATCTAAATGAGGTAAACAAACTCTTCATGTTCACATGTCAGCGACTGATCCACGTTTTTTAACGCGGTGATGCGCCATGGCTGCTGATCTGTCTCTCTTATCAAGTCGCGGCACCGCAGCTCGACCTTGTGCTCGTGTTTAGGAAACGTCAGGTGGTGGTTGTTAAAAGCGCTACTTCCGGTTGCGCGTTTCAAAATAAAAGTAAACCTGACGGGCAGGAGCGCGTTATTTCGGCATATTTTCTCCCAACAACCATGTCAATACCACACTTTATCATTTTATATTATTATCCTGGACTGAAACATCAGAACAGATGAAACTGAAACCTATTAACTTTTTTTTTTTCCACCATTAAAAAAAAAAAAACTTTTAAAATCACATTTGTTTGAATGTCATGTATCCAAGCTTGTGTCTTTTTTTTTGTATTTTGTATTTTTTCTCAAAGGATGCTTTCGTGCAGCTTCATTTCCTTATTTGGTGGAGCCTCTTGAGGGAAAAGTCCCGTTTATACTTTTATTATAATATCTAAAAATGGACACTCCTATCAGTAACTTTCTACAAACGGGTGCGAACACTCAAAAGAAAGACAAATAAACGATTTAGTTTGAAGACCGCGTGGTTGTATTTCCAGTTGTCGTCTTGCTGAAATTTTACAACTTCATAACTTATTTGTCGGTGACGCGGGCGGGAGGACCGGACATCCCACAATGCAACGCGGCCCCAGCGTCGCTTTTCCTTATCGACACATGGCTGGTGTGGTCAGTACGCGCTAATATTTATCTCGCTAAAACTAACATTTTTCAAGCCTGTGTCCGTTTTCTCGTCGCGACCAAATGAAAGTCCGAGTCCTTTCAAGGAACCCGGATGATTACGTCCGGGAGACCAAACTCGACATCCAGCGTGGTGAGTGAAACACTTTGAGCAATATCCCGTGACCACAAAACACACGATGCAATTAGCTCTGTGGGAATTCCTCTACAAATTTAAGTCCTGTGTTCAAAACCTTCTACGTTGTTTTTTTTAACCAGAAAATGTACTTTTAAGTATCAAAAGTAAAAAACATACGATGCTTTTGGAATAATATTACTGCTGCATTCATGTGCATTTATGGTGCTGTGGTCATTAAAAGATTGTGCTTATTTGAACTTCTTCACATAATGTTGGTTAGATGAATTTACAGTTACTCATCGTGTTTTTGTAGGATTATCAAACGTTTCATACCTGAAAGAACCACTTAGTTCACTTAGTAAAACGTCCACAGGCTCAGAAAAACAATGCATGTTGTAGCTGGTCCTCGTGGATTTCATAACAGTTTATTAAGAGTGACATGTGGGGAAGTTTTCCAGCCCATAAAGGAACATCTGATCCTCCCGTTTATGAGCATGCCTGTTTCGGTCCCGTTGGTCACACGGAGCATAAAAGAAGAGGAAAAGGGAATTTGTCACAATGAAACACAATAAAAAGTTCTGATAAATATCAAAATAGGACTGGAAACGGTCATTATTGTTATCTTATTGTTTATATGCAGCTCTTATCCACACTGTCAGAAAATCGGATCTTCAAAATATGGAACATCAACACAATTTTAAATGGTGTGCGGAAAAGAAATAAACTTGATGATTGCCAACGTGCTTACAATTGTCTTAGTTAATATTATCATACATGTCAGCGTCAGGTCCTTTCCGCTCATTGATGATTGGCTGCTGTCTCTTGTTAGTCCCCAGGAACTACGACCCGTCCCTCCATCCGTTCGAGGTGAGCAGAGAGTACACACGGGCTCTCAATGCCACAAAGCTGGAGCGGGTGTTCGCCAAGCCTTTCCTGGCCTCCCTGGATGGCCACAGAGATGGAGTGAACTGCATGGCCAAGCACACCCAGAGCCTCTCCACCCTGCTGTCGGCCTCCTGCGATGGGGAGGTAACGATATGTACCAAGACCTCGCAACATCACATGTTAAAGCCTTTGAAATAATCGTGATAAACACACATTCATGACAATAATGTTGTTTTGCTTTTTTCATTTGCTGCTCAGGTGAAATTGTGGAATCTGACTAAACATGAATGTGTCCGCACGCTCCAAGCACATGAAGGTTTTGTTCGGGGAATGGTTGTCCGCTACTGTGGAACTTCCTTCTTTACGGTAACTGTTACCCTTCACTTAAAAAAAGAGCGAAGTTGTCGTTTTTATTATCTGACATCTCGTGAAGCTTCTGTTTTTGTTTTCCGCCTGCTCACTGTAACAGGTCGGTGATGACAAAACAATCAAGCAGTGGAAAACAGAAGCACCGGCTTACGGCGAGGAGGAGGAGCCACTTAACACGATTCTCGGCAAGGTATGACCAGCGGATACCTGGACGTCATCAAACATCAGTGAAGTGTCACATTATGGCTTTTGTTTAAAAGAAGAATGTCCCTTGCAGACTGTGTTCACAGGACTGGACCATCACCAAAAGGAGGGTGTGTTTGCAACGTGCGGCCAGCAGGTGGACATCTGGGACGAGCAGAGGAGCAGCCCGGTCCGTTCTTTCACCTGGGGTGTGGACAGCTTCAGCTCCGTCCGCTTCAACCCTGTGGAGGTAATGTGCTGCATCCACCACACTCATGTGAAGTCTTCACGTGACGAACACTTCGCTCATAACACTTCACTCATGTAAAAAAAAATGATTGAGGTGTTGATCCTGAAACTCTTTTCAAGCTGAAATCCTTCGGACTACTTTTAATTTAAGGGTTGGTCTTCTTTCAGACGGAACTTCTTGCCAGCTGTGCCTCAGACAGAAGTATTGTGCTGTATGACATGAGAGAATCGGCACCGCTTAAAAAGGTCGGTTCCACCCTACAGTTGGCACAGGACTTTTCTCTCCCTTGTTCCTTCTTATACAGCTACTATATGTTTTCATTTTGCTCTTCAGGTTATCATGACAATGAGGAGCAACACATTGTGCTGGAACCCAATGGAAGCCTATTACTTTACATGTGCAAATGAGGACTACAAGTGAGTGGAAGAAAGAAAATCATCCCTATTACTGTGTTTATGTTGGTGCTCAATAAGGCCTCCTGTTTACAAGCTGAAGAGTCAATGTTCCACCACGTTATTGTTGAGTGTTTCTATAGCATTTTCTTCGAATGCACCATTTGCATGTGAACACGGCTCTAACGAGGT
This sequence comes from Embiotoca jacksoni, assembly GCF_022577435.1. NCBI lineage: Eukaryota > Metazoa > Chordata > Actinopteri > Embiotocidae > Embiotoca > Embiotoca jacksoni. Next base: position 17,754,252 of record NW_027185241.1, read on the forward strand.
GTGATCAGAAAGCTCAGAGACCGTCACTGTTACACGTGAATGGAGCGCAGCACAGTAATGCACACGGAGCAGAGGTAGGCAGTGACCCTTTACACTTAGTATTCCAAGTTATGTAGCTTGATCAACATCACTACCCAAGTACACATGTTTTTCTGACCACTGGAGCATGAACATATGCGGTTCCACCACGCACTGGAAACTTGAGCAGTGAGCACACATAAAATTGCGTGTCAAACGTTTGGGGAACAGAAAGAAGTTGGGGGGATCCAAATCCAGTGAGTAGAGGGGGAGAAACGATGGTGTTGTGGCGGGTGAGGAACCCGAGTGCCCTCGCGCCACAGTTCAGGTTGTGTGCACCAAATGTTTTCTCTCAGACACCTCACAACGTCACAGTGGAACTCGGTGTTGTCAGCCTGATCATGAGGGAGATGAATTTACAGTACACAACGCTGCCAATGTCAAAGAAAACCCACCGGGGTGCTCCCGACCTGGGACACCTTTTGCCCCCTTGGACGGTGATTTTCTGCCCCTCTTGAATTGTGAATGTCACTCAGAACAGCTCACTCAGCTCATTGCTGCATTGCTGTAGGATTTCTAAAACACCACAAGGGTCTCTTGCAGATTTTCGGAGTTTGTCACAAAACCTGATGTGCGCTCTCTGTATGTGTGGGGAAAATGCAAATGTGCATCTATCGGTGGTCACAGAAACACATGTAACAGGTGCTGAGGTTGATCAGGTGAAGTAACCTTGAAGACTCACTAGAGCGACAGCTTCCGCCTGCTCCGTGTGCATTACTGGGCTTTTCTCCAATCCTGTGCTACAGGATCAGTCTCTCAACTTTGTGATGGCACATAGTCGAAGTTAAACAGGAGACGGGAAGCCACATGTGACCACCATCACTCCGAGTCTGTTTGAAAATTGCCAATGTGGGTTGTCTCTGAAAAAGGCAAAATATAATGAAACATCTATATTTTGTTTATCTACTACTTTCATCCATAAATGAATCTTAATAGCCTTTAAATGGAACTGCATCTCCTCTTCAAGGTGGTTACATCAGTACATCCCATTAAACATGGAGCAGTTCAGTGTCACTCGAAGGGCTAATATTGCTTTCTATTTTTCTCACCAGCCTCTACACGTACGACATGAGGTACCTGGACAAGCCTGTCCTCGTCCACATGGACCACGTCTCGGCGGTGCTGGACGTTGACTACTCTCCCACCGGGAGGGAGTTTGTGTCGGCCAGTTTTGACAAGACCATCCGCATCTTCCCCAAAGACAGTGGACGCAGCAGGTCAGTGAGATCAGTCACAGTGGGGAGAGTCGGTACTGCTGACTTTACTGTGTTGTTTGTAGTGTCTTTTATATTTACTATATAAAGTCTGTATTTATACTTTATTCTATAATTGCTTACGATGGGAACATGTTGATTGAGTCATGCAGGTGATTTCTCTTGATTCAATGAGGTTTGACTTAAGTAAACATTTCACCAACAATTGAGAAGCCATGATGTCAGACATTCAAATATGAAGGTAAATAGTTTAAACCTTTTTTTTTTTGTTTTAATCAGAGTTCTGGAGAGCAAGCGGAACATGTTTTGACTGTGATCTGTATTTTTCTTTAGTAAGACTTTAGCCTGCACCGAATATCATTGGCTGCTGTGTGTTGGCCTGTATGGCATTTGAATGCATTTGGACATGTCTAAGTAGGACGAGCAAATTGAATGAAGGCTGAATGCATGTTGCATGTTGTATGTTGCATGTTGCATGTTGTGTGTTGTATGTTGTGTGTTGTATGTTGCGTGTTGTGTGTTGTATGTTGTGTGTTGTGTGTTGGATGTTGCGTGTTGTATGTTGCGTGTTGCATGTTGTGTGTTGTATGTTGTGTGTTGTATGTTGCGTGTTGTGTGTTGTATGTTGTGTGTTGTGTGTTGGATGTTGCGTGTTGTATGTTGCGTGTTGTATGTTGTATGTTGTGTGTCTCACCGTTCTACTGTCATGACTAACTGGAACACTTGAACGACTGTTCTAGTCGTTGCTAACGTCATCAGTAACACTTCTGCTTTGACTGGTGTAGTAAAGTCAGGATGTCCGCTCTGATAAAGGTCTTCTCTTGGCTACCAGAGCAGATAAAAGCTGCTAGTTGGTAAAGTGACTATAGTGATGCAAGATCAATTGACTGGCTTTCTCAACCACCAAAAACAGAGCTTTAGTTTGGTTGCTATGTGACTTGCTGCGCTGTTTGTACACTTCAGAACAAATAGACAGAGTTGTGTTCCAGTCACTGCTATAAGCTGTGCAGGATCAAGGTTTAGATGTTTTATTGTAGCAACAGTTGACTCTACAAGCAGAAACGTGGTACTTTTCCAGCAGCGTGCTGGTAGGTGGAGTCCAGCGGTTCCTCCTCCACCGGATGGATCGGACGACCGGACGGAACACTTTGACACATTTCTTCCCAACAGTGACGTCGCAACCGCACTCGTTCTAGAAACCTAACGAAGCCTTTATAATGTTTACATTTCATACCGTCAGTCAGCGTTGTACTTTTTCGTTCCATGATGTCAAAGTGTTTATGACTGTAACCATGGCAACAGAGGTCCCAAACCAAACCCTGATCTTTACCTGAACCCAATCTGTTTCTGTGCCAAACTTAATTGAACCTTCACAACAGTGATGCCACATAATACGAGGGATTTACTCTTCAACAGACACGTGATGTTATAATGTGAAGCCGCACCCCAGCATGTTATTAAATGTTGGACCTGCACAGTGTTCCTGATCAGATTGTGTTCTGTATAAGTGCTTGTTACGGGTGTTTTTCTAACTGTCAACAAAGTCATTGTGTTTATCTGTTGTTTACTTTGCGTTTGTCTTTTTGACATTCAGGGAAGTCTACCACACCAAACGCATGCAGCACGTCATCTGCATAAAGTGGTCGGCAGACAGCAAGTACATCCTCAGCGGGTCTGACGAGATGAATATCCGACTGTGGAAAGCCAACGCAGCGGAGAAACTCGGCGTGGTGAGTCCGGCCTCGTCTTCTCTATTTCGTCCCCGCTTTTCGCAATTTCATGAGAAAGGCAACTTGCTGCTTACTGGCAACTTTTTGGGGTGATTCCTCATCGCGCGGTCTACATACCGATCAACAGCTGTATTTTCCTCAGCTGTCAAATATGCTCCATCCAGTTTATGGCCGATCTCGTTTTATGAGTTAGCTGCATTCTTGGACTCAGCCGTGGCTCAGCGCCCGCCTCAGCAGTGTAAGAGTGGGCGACTGTGCCAGGAGCTCCGGCCCGACTGTTGCCAAATGCCCTGATGGATGCTGACTTAGGTTAGAATCACTCTCAATAAGTACAATGTACCAATTGGCACAGCGGCTCTTGTTGCAGAGGGAAGTCCAAAAAAACTCAACCGCTTGTGCAGTTGTTTGACAAATCACCAGCAAGATACTCTACACAGATTTCCACTGACGTTTCATGTCTTTGTCAGAGAGCACCACATGTATTGTGTTCAGATGATGTTGCCTGTGATCCCAGAAATGATGGCAATAATGTTATCTTATTCTCAACTGTCAAAATAAAGCGCCTGTAAAATGCTGGGAAGTGTTCCAATGCCTGAAATCCCGGTTATGGCTGAATAATAAAGATCAGTGGCATCTTGTGTGTCATCTCCAGCAGCCATCCTTCATTCCTAATCGGATTCCCTCTTCCTTATTCTCTTAATGCAGCTTCAGAGTGGAAAATTGGCCCGCTTTTGGCACTTGTTTTACTGTCACTGTGTAGGAGAAGATTTATTCGCAAGCTTTGCACTTAAAGAGATCAGACAAGGGCTGCTCCTATCAGCAGTTTAAATCGGCCAATCACTTAAAGCGGGGCCACTCTGAACATAATGAAGCATTAACAATCAAGTTTTACTGAGAGGGCCTTTAATTATCAAGAAATGCTGAGATGCTGAATCAAGGCTTTGTCTGTCTGAAGACATCACGCTGGACTGATGGGGACTTCTCTATCAGCTGCTGCACATCACTCACTGTGGGTTTTTTTCTTCATAACTTTGCTACCAGATCTCCTCAATTCACTTTTGTCACCAGGCACGTTTCTGGATTTCCTTTTCCTCTGCAGATAGCACCCCCTCTAGTTTATGTCCTTAATTTAGCAACGCATGGCGACACTGCCGTGATGCCATCTTCAATACGATGAACACTCTCGCTGAATCCTTTCGTCAGCAACCAAACGGGAACGTCTGCACTTCCTCAGCTGACCACGCTGCGGTTTTAATCAAATAGTCCAGTAAAATCAAGAAGTCGTGGGCGCTATAGCAGATCGGCTACATGGTGGTTCACCATGTGCCGGATGTCCCGCGTCACACACGCAGTGATTGGGATGTTTCTCTCTGACCAGTCAGTGTTTTTACGTCAGCTTTTAGTAGAACTTTGACAGAGTTGATACTGATATCAGGACCAGGTTTTAAATACAACTGTTCCCCAATGAAAACAAACAAAGAAAGAAAGAGAGTAGAGTCGAGCCGGATGTGGAAGCAAAGCTTTTGATTCTTTTGTATTTGAGGCCACGGCCTAAAACGTGTTGAATCAATCGGCTTCTGTTTATTCGCAGCTGATTAAAATGTATTTCCTGTGTGCTGGAAACTCTGACTCATCACTGTCCATCTATTTAAGAGTGGAAAGTCAACTGAGTCATTTTGGAACAATTGTTTTTTGAACTATTTTTGGTCTCAAGAAATAGATCCTGTTGCATGATTAAAGGATAATCGTGTTTTATTTTATTATTTTATTTTTTTTATAAATTGAGTGTTATTTTGGTAGGTTTGCCCAGACTTATTAATAGTCTTGTTCTAAAATTACCTGAAGTCAGAGAGAGTCTGCACAGCAACAGCTTCACTCCTCCGTCAGTGTTCCGCTGGTTGATATGGACAAAAATCAAACATCACAATATTTTTGGCCCAGTACCTCTTGCAACAATATTGGCATGATGACTACTGGTGCGTTCCCAAAATATTTATCGAGGAACATTTTTGGTAAATGGTCATCAGTAATATGGATATAATAAGTAATGGAACAAAAAGCTGTTTGGATTTTTTTTTTTTTTTAATTATTATTGTTTCTCGCCGTGTCTGGTTGTCACCAGATATCAACAGTTTCTTATGTGACTTCAGTGTTATAATAATTGATAGAAATCCTCATTTAAGTGAGTGAAAAGATGAATGGCAACATTTTGCCAGAACAAACTAAGTGTTTCCAACACGAGTGTCTGTGATGCCTCTTGATCTTTGCCGCTGTCGGTCACGTTGGGAACTATTTTGTCTCGGGCTACTTCACCAGCTTCCACTGCTGTTTTCTGACAGTCGTAGGAGATTTTGGCTGTTGCTCATCTTATTGCTCTGACCCAGTCTAGCGGAGCATCAGTAGGATTACAGTTCCTTCTGACACCTCGCCGCAGCGCCGTCTTTTAGATTTAAAAGGTAAATTCACCGGCTCAGTTTCAACAGCAGCAGTCCTCCCACAGTCTGTCCGTGCAGCTGCTTTCTGACCGCTGTTCCACTCATTCCTCTGCAACAGATTTTTGTCAACATGTGCTTCATCTTTAAAACCCTTCGGGTCCAGTGAAGCTGCCTTTCGATGGAACTCTTGGATCGTAACAGCCTTACTAAATATGATTCCTCCAAATAAAAACCCAAGTGATGCGTCATGTTGTGCTGTCTCGTATATTGTACATCCTGTCGAGATTTTTTGCAAACGGTGTTGAACAAGCTAACTGTGTCTGCATCCAGGGGAATTAGTTTAGTACAACAGGATCAGCATCTAACAGCTCTTCTCCTACAAATTGAATCTGAGACAGATCATTGCTTTTAATTAAAATAAAAGCCTCCGGAGGAGGAGGAGAGCAGCCCACGCCAAGACCAGTCCAGCTAGCAACTGGTTTTTATGAGCGAGACGGAGAGGGAGGGATGTTGTTGAGCTGGTGTCTTCACTTTTTAACAAACATTGATTGGGTTTTGAATGAGCGTGTTGTCAAGCTGACGCTACTGCTCGCTGGACTGTCCAGCATTTTATGATGCCAGACAGTGTGCGGGAGCTGTGTTCCACCTGAGCTAAACACAGAGCACCTTTTTAACCCTGTACGGGTTTGTTAAAGTGTTAGAAGTCAAATTAGATCAGGTGGTGAAACCTGTGGTCCGCGTCAGACTCTCACTCCTCTACTGGATGTTCACAACATTCCTGGAGTCTATCCATTAAAGAGCTCTCTCTACCGAAGCTACCGTCATGAGTGCTGCAAGGATGATTAAAACTTGACATGTCAGCGAAGCGACTGTCTCACCTGTAGGGGGAGTTTCAGCAGTGCAGCGTGAGACAGGGTTGTCCTCTGTTTGTAGCTGAAGGACAGAGTCTGTCCCGACCACAGAATTGACCGTCTTCAATCGAATCACCTACTGTAAACTTGTAAATCGCTACGACTGTTTAAAAATCCACACGTACGGACGTTTATTTGCTTTCTGGCCGAGAGTTCGATGTTAAGATGCGTTTGATGTGATCATCTCTTCCTCTGTGGTGCGACGCAGCTGGCTCCCAGAGAGAAGGTGGCCACCAACTACAACCAGAAGCTGAAGGAGAAGTTCCAGCACCACCCGCAAATCAGACGCATCGCTCACCACCGACACCTCCCCAAGAGCATCTACCACCAGACCAAAGAGCTCAGGACCATGAAGGAAGCTCGCCGGAGAAAGTGTGTATCATTTGTATTTTTTTGCTCCTTATCACATAGAATATGATTGAGTTGAATGTAGCTGTAGGAAGGCATTAAGTGCCCTTTGTGTCCATGTGGAGGTGATGCTGCCAGGACAGTTCTCACCAGGCTGATGGAAACTCTGACAGCCCCCCCCCCGTGACATGGTCTCATTAGATCTTGCGTACTCATTTACAGCTTATATGGTGGATTGATTGTCCCAGTTTGCCGTGCGCTGACTCCTAGCTCACTCTGTGGCTCTTTTTTTCCCCTCTAATTACCAGCAGCAGTATTATGACGCGTCAGACACGTGTGTTGAGCTGTGAATGATTTGCTTTCTATGCTTCATGCATTATTTTCAGAGCGCATCAGTGCAGTCTTTGACGCAGGTGTTTGGTCAACAGTCTCATATTCAATCTGGTCCACCCTCCTCCTCCTCCTCCTCCTCCTGGTTTACTTTTCGCTCCCTCTTCCCTCCATTCCCTCCTGAATATTCTCACCAGCAGCGCGGGTTGTTCACGCTTACGCCTTCTTTTGTTTTTCAGGGAGAGGAACGTCCGCAAGCACAGCAAACCAGGAAGCGTTCCCGTGGTGTCTGAGAGGGAGAAGCATGTCGTCACTGTGGTGAAGTAGACGGAGGTGGAGAGTAGAAGACTTAAAAGACCGCACGGAAGAGGAGATGCAGATCACACCGACATGGGATCCGTTCAGACTGCTCTGTTCTAAAGATTAACAAAAGGTTTTCATTTTCCATTTGTGGGAAGGACGAGTGACCATTAACGCTTCGTTTGGAGTACAAGAACAAAGACTATAAAGACATTAAAAAAAAAAAATAATAATAATAATGACCTTCTGCCCCTGAAGCTGAAGCTCAGCTGTAGTTTTTGAATTGCTCACTTTACACACAGTTCTGATGTTACTACAAGTTTTGGTCCTGTATTAAAATGATGAATTGCATATTTTACTTTTTGGAGGAGGAGCCGCAAACGCATCAACAATCAACAGTCAGGAATTACAGACAGATTCAACTGATCCAAACTTCAAGAATGTACGCTGATCAGGTATCTACTTACAGCTCACAACAATCACACTTCCTCGTGGGACATTTTCAATGGTAGATAGAGTTTTTCGCCATAAATTAAGTGTAAAACAATGAACCAAATTTGCTGCAAAACGGAGTCAGTATGCTTCAAAGGAACTCGGTTGGATCATCATGTCATTATTCCTCTTCTGAATTCTGTTGCTTCTCACCATCATATGTTACAAATATTGGAATAACCATGGACACTTCTGGACAGTCTCTCCACGACAGTACCCGTGGTGTTTAACACACTATAGTACACAATGATGGAAATAGCTGTGTAACTGACAAAAGAGCTTGAGAGTGAAGTTTAAACCCTTTCTTCCTTTATACAACACATGAAGTGGCAAATAAATTGTCCAATTTAGCCGATCAGAACTTTTCTGTTACAGCACACTGAGGCCTCGAGACATTTAGAAAGTGTAATGTCCGCAGTTTCTGTGGAGGCAATTTTCAGTTTCCTTTGAGTCGTTGTACTGGAAAGTAAACACTGAGCTTCATAAAATAACCAGCCTGAAAGAAATAAGAAAGGGCATTTATTTTTCTGAATTGCAAAAACAGACAGGAAAAAAAAAATGTTCTTCATGTATCCCCTCATAATTGGAACATCTAAATCCCAGAGCTCAATTTACTCAATTTATAAACCTACTCCACTCAAAATCTGTAATGTAAGTGGACCAACACTATTTTCTGATGTGTATTTATAATAAACTTCTTAACTTTATCTTTTGCTGTGAAAACATGTAATTTGGAGGAAATTGTGAGTGAATCGAAAGAGTGACTAAGTGGAATTCAGGCTCAGCAACTTCCCCCTTGTTGCTTGACAAATCACTGCTCTGGTGCTAATTTACTTAGAGCCCAAATAACGAAGAGGCTTTATCCTCTTAATGTCGTCCTTCAAATCCTATCGGCACTGCACCCTGAGAGCTCCAGAGAGGGCTGTCTTCAGGATAGGGATGGGGATCAAGAGGAGGGTTGTTTCGTGGGGTCAGAGCTGAGACATGTCTGAAGTCACCCGCGGGACGTGGGAAGAATTTGCAAGGAGACGGAAACGTAGTGGTGGATTCTAAGAGTGATGCATCCGGGTGGGTACGGCTGCTGGAAAAGTCCATTTTTCCAACACTTATCATTTAATACAAGTATTTAAAATCGGACGGCAGCTAACAAGTATTTTCAAATTGAGTAATACAAAAGTTATTTTCAGTTTAAAGTCTTATTATGCCGAGAAATGGTTCCCAGAACGGCTGGTGGAATCTTCAGATATCAGATGATTCATATTTTGGCAAAACAGTAAAGATCCTAATGTTTGTTGGAAATGAACAAATTACATGTACTTAAGTACTTTACTAAAATAGAGTTTTGAGGTGCTTGTACTTCACTCGTATATCTCGATTTAATACAACTTTATACTTTATTTCTACTGTTTTTATTCATATTTGACAGCTTCAGTTGCTTTAAGATGAAGATTTGGCACAATAAATAATATAGTTTTTAAAATGAAACACATTGTTAAAGATTAAATCAATGGTTTCCAACCTTTTTGCCTTCTGACATCTTACAAACATCAGTGTGTAGTCAGTCATATTTAGAATAGTAACAGCTTCACCAAATAGTGATGTTCCCATCTGAACTTCTTGCCGAATTTCATTTCAACACATGTTCAAATAGATAGATAGATAGTTACTTTATTAATCCCACAAGGGGAAATGTTCTGATATCTCACAAAAAGATTAGAGAAAAAGTCCAAAAAGTCAAGTGAAGGAGAACTTTGTATTGTATCCCAGGAATCATCTGAGGACCCCTCAGATTTATCTGCTGTCCCTGTTCATAAAGAGTCAAAGTAGCTCCAACAATAACATGCTGCTTACACACTGATGCTTTGATACTAACGATCTCATGATGTCATATCAAATAATATAGCTCAATCACAAGGATCAAACAAGGACATTTACTTTAATATGTTGACTCCATTTTGCTGTATACTCATGTACTTTTATTTAAGTAGGATTTCCCATGCAGGACTTTTACTTATAATAAAGTATATATATGTTTACAATAATGTATTGATGCTTTTGCTGAAGTAAAGCATCTGAAATTTGATTCCAGCACTGATCAACACAGCTGACAGCAGCTTTATTTTCCTTCCGTGTGTCGCCACAGAATCTCTTACATCAACATCCTGTGCTGGGCACAGGGCATAAAAACGCACTGATCGGAACCGCCGCCGCACCTGCAGTTACGGCCACTGCCACGAGTCATATTCCGTATTTATCCCCCCCCCCCCCCCCCCCCCCCACACACACACACACAGTGCTCATGATCTGGTTATGAAATATGGATGATGCTCTTCCTGCTCGCAGCGCTGCTCCAGCTGCGCACAGCTCCTCCACTCCGTGTTTTTGCGGCTGCTGTCAGCCTTCTGTCAATGAACATCCAGCGCGTCCTCTCGGCTTTATTCTTCTACGTGTTTCCATCGCTCCGCCTCTTCTTCCTGGCTGGATTGCTCTCTCTCTCTCTCTCTCTCTCTCTCTCTCTCTCTCTCTCATTGCATCCATTTTTGTGCATTTAAGAAATCTCCAAGAATTACCAACCTGGAGGAAGGCGAGCGAACCAGAGTGACAGAGGAGGGTTAAGGACCCCAAACGGAAACAAACAAGGACGGACCGGGCATCCTTCTTCTTTTTTTTCCCCCCACCATGCGAGTAAAGCCCCTCTAAAGGATGGCAGCGATGGGTTAGACAGGATTTAACATGACTGCAAAATAAAAGGCAAGAGATGTTTTTTTTTTTTCCCCCTGTATTTTTCTACTTTTTTTTTTCTCCATCCCTGGATGGATGGAGGCTTATGAATGGAATACCTGGAGGTTGTAGCCGGCAGCCTGTGCACTCTTGATCCTTTTAAGCGCATCTATTTCTAAACCTGAGTGTTTTCTCTCTCAGAAATGTTCATGTGTAGATTTCCAGTCTGCAACAGCCTGAATATTGCGATTTCCCAGCTCTCGGGCAGCGCTCAGCGGGCTGCAGCGTGTTTGATAGGCTCACCATGAGCATTTGAAAGCTGAGGATGAAGCCTATAATAAATATTATTTGTGTAGCACAGTGTAACGTGTGCATGATACCGCTGACCAAGATGTCATGCTGCCTGTAAGCCCGCGGTGCCTCCTGCAAGCCCGACCGCCAATTTGAGATTTTAACTGCATGAAATGTTAGAAAAAAAAAGAAAAAAAAAAGTAAATATTTCTCGGCCACGATGCTGCTTCCTGACGGTGCCTTTCTCGTTTTGTAGCCACTGTGTGTAAAAGATGTCTGCTCCACACGGGCCCCGGGGCGGCCCCGGCCCCGGCCCTGCTGCTGCTGCTGCTGCTGCTGCTCCCTCAGCGGCCGGCGCCATGCCGGAGATGCCGGACCTCAGCCACCTCACCGAGGATGAGAGGAAGATCATCCTCGGTGTCATGGACCGACAGAAGAAGGAGGAAGCGAAGGAACAGTCGATGTTAAAGTAAGGGGAGACACGGCGGAGAGGTGTTGGTGGTGGTTTCGGGATGTCAGTAGCCACGGTGAAAGTCTGTCACTGTGAGATCCTCGTGGGTCACGTTGCCTCTTCACATCCACGCTTCGCTCGTCGACCACTCGTGAGGTGCAGCGTTAGTTCCCACTATTCCTCGGCTGTCCCCCCCCTTTTTTTTTTTTTTTTTTTTTTTTTTTTTACAAACGACTTTATTTTGAAAGCCCGGGTATCGTTGTTCTAATGCGGCACACACTTCTCCAACCTCTTCTCCCCCACTTTGTTGTGGCCGTGGCTCTACTATTATAATGGGGCTGGGTTAAGCAGCGACGGCCGCCATTTTCACGTAAAAAGCACGCCAAATTGCTTAACCTTTCCCCACGAACGTCACCGAGATTACACAATGTGACACTGGAAAGATCATTTAAGGTGTCGTTTGTGGAGATGGCGCGCGCCGGGTGTGTGTGATTTCAACGTTAAAGTCTCGGTAGATCCTTGCACCCCCACCTCCCCTCTCCACCCCCCCACCACCACCACGGTTCCTCTTGTGTACAGATGTCGCTCGGAGCTGTTTCAGCACCACGGCGCTGTCCACTGGAGCCTTTTAGTTTTTAAGGTGGACCGGAGTGTTTCCGCCATCATCGCTTTAACCTTTAACTGTAGGCGCCATAAATCTGCTTTATCGTGGACTGTTACACTCTGTCGCCTCGACCTGGTTATAAAAACACTCTCGGTTAATGTATTGACAATTAGAAAAAAAACAAAAAAAGTTGCTTAGAGCCTCGTGGGGAAGCCAGCCTAATGAAGAGAGAGGGATTTCAGGGCGGTGGCCTTAAATTTCCCCATCCTGTTGATTTTCTTGTAGTTTTCATTCTTCAATGAAGGGACGCACATGCTTGCATGCTCACAACCCAGGACATAATATATGTTTGACTGTTTTATTTGAACACAGTATAAATATCAGATTGCATGTTAGGCGTTATAGTTTGCCAGAGCAGGTTTATTGGCGCCTCCCAGCACCACGTGCCAGTGACTGTAGTGCAAGGGGTTGTGTGCCCCTATCACTGGGAGCTTTTTAGAGGCATTAGAGCTGTTGTTTCTCCATCATCAGGTAAATATTTGCACCAAGGCAAGCATTCCTAATGGAGAGAAAGTTGTGCAATCCCAACCTAGTGCTGCTGCATGATAAACATGACTCATGTACTCCAAGACACGGCTACCTCAGCCGCTGCGGTGCGTGCTGTGTGATTCATTCAGGCCTCCCCCCCCCCGCGCCCCACATCCCTTCTTCCCCAATAGCGCGTGTTTTTTTTTTTTTTACTGTTTCTCTTTCTCTGAGGTAAAGGGGGATTGTCAGTTTTAGTCACTCTTACTCTGACAGTAATGTCAAAGCCTTGTCATGGCTGAGCATAGGCAGAAGAGGCTGTTCTTTCCGACAGACATGACTGACTGACTGACTGTCTGTCTGTCTGTCTGTCTCACCATAATAACTTGTGCGGGCCACACAAGATTATTGGATACAAGATGTCGGGAGGTCAGATAGGCCTTTGTGTCAGTTGCTTGAATCCTAGTTTTGCATAAGAGATAGTTTCCAGGATGGATTTTCTCCTGCATGTCGGTTATCTGGATGTTTATGCCACCAGCATATAATCTTTCAAAACGAAGAGCTGGCTGCTGCCATTCTGCTGTTTATTGAGACTCTCTGATTAGATCTCCTGACTCCTGTGGCCTTATAGTAAACTTTTCTTTCAGTTTTTCACACAGCAACAACGCATTGGTTTGGTTTTTATTGCGCTCTGACTATACATACAAGGTGACTCATCATGAGTCATCAAAACAGTAAATCCCCACTTTCCTTACCGATGAATCACACCGGCATAACATATCCTGAAGCAGCATCGATATGCTCAGCCCTGGCATAGGTACAACCGCAGCGGATTAACTTGTCATCGGATGGTTCGTGGCGTTTCCGCCAGCGTCGGAAACAAACACCCACACTGCAACATCCAACCCTGTAGCTCATGCAGCTCCGCTGTCGAGATCGCGGCCCAATCCCACGGCGGTTTGGATAGTTTTTCTGGAAAGTGGCAGTTTGAACATCAAAGTGTGTAACCTAACAGAGGGAACCCTGGGAGGATGGAGGGAGAGGGAGAGAGAAGCCTCCAGCTGCAGGGCTTGCCAACTTGCTGTCATCTCACTGGAGGTGCTACAGAGAGTGTGGATGGAAATCCAGCGCTGCTGACTCGCATGTAATTAGCTACTCCCTCTTAGCCTGCTCGGTCTTTGCAGGCCTGTGTGTGTATCTTCATGTAGAAAATGTGCTGTACTAATGAAAAGTCCTTTTCCTAAAGTTCATAGGGTGGTGCTCTCCACAGCTATAGCTCATTCTTAGAATTCTGTCCTTGAAAGCTCATCACATCTGCAGCTATTTAACCGTATTTAGTTTACAACGCTCACATTTCTCCTTACAAAGTCCTCAGTACAGTTAAACATGGCTCCAGGTGCATCTGTTCCATTATAAAGAATCCTCCCGAGCTATGAGCTAGCTTGGCTTTCCATGCTTCAGTGAGTCCCTGAGCAGTACAGTAATGATGGTTATGGGACCCCCACCCCCACCCCCACCCCCACACACCCAGACACTGTGCATCCTACAGGCAGGCATCAGCTGCCTGTGATGGGGTGACCCACAGAGCGCCCGGGGCTCCACTTCTCCTTTCTTCCTGGTTCTCTGGTCCTCAAGGGGAGTTAGGTTCTGTCTGGTGGCTAGCCGTGCGTGTGTGTGTGTGTGTGTGTGTGTGTGTGTGTGTGTGTGTGTGTGTGTGTGTGTGTGTGTGTGTGTGTGTGTGGTCATTACGGGTGGTGATGCTTCCCGTCCTAAATCGCTGTCTCCTTCACACCTCCATCCTCTATCACTTCGTATTGTTTCACCTGTGTTGTGAAGGTCCGAGCTGCTTTCCGAGGACACGCGCTCAGTATCCAACCACAGAAAGACTGTGAGGAGCTATCTGGGAGTGCAAAAGGCGATACTCATCCTCATGTTTACATGTCTTTCTGCTGTAAAGACCTCACAGCTAATGACCCAGTAACTATCCCAGCTCCCCCTCTTCCGTGTCCCAGTGCTCACCTCATGGATTGGGGGGACTGTGTCATTTGCTCAGGGACCTCCTTTGACAGTGCTAATTATACTGGCTGCCTTGTAGGAGGGACTCCCACTGAGATGCAGCTATTCCAGGGCTGTGAGCTGTCAGCTGCTCTGCCATCTATTTGGGCTCCCCCCAATTCAAATGTACACAATAAAGGATGTCCTGTATCCTACAGTGTATTCCTATTCACTTAAGCCTTTTTTTTTCATATATCAAGCTCCAAAACAATTGACTGTACAGTTCCAACCTGGACCATGTGGTCATGTGTTTCAAGCTTTATGACTACTGTTTGCGATATCAGCTTTCTGTTATGGTCTCACAACAGTAGAGCAGTGGAAACCTCCTTCTCAAGCCACAACACATAAACCATTACTTTCACAGGCTGAGAGGAACTCTCATGATCTTGATGTGTAAAACTGGTGTAGTGTCCCTTTAATTTAAGCCGTATTGCCCAGCCCAGTTTTAGAAACCTTATTGTGGAGATTACAATTTCAAATCAGTCAGTTTCTTATAAACTGTATTGATCCCCTTTTTTTTTTTTTTATTTTTATTTTTTTTTATGAGTTCTCACAATAACTTGGTAAAAGTTTTTTTTTTATCAAGTTCCTGGTTATCATGCATGTTAGCAGCTGCAGCGAGTGGCGTTCAAGACGGAGCGCATTGACCTAAAATTAGCTTTGATTGATCACATATCATCTCCTTTTCCTGTTCACCCCCGCCCACCCAATTGAAAATGATTAACCAACATAACATCACAGCCCTGTATAGAGGTGGGATGAATGAGTTTTTTTTTTTTTTTTACCAAAATAAAACGCAGACTTTCAGACAAGACAAGGATTTGGGAAAAAACAAACAAACCTGACAGCCAGCATGTCACAGGCTGAGGAGTAACCAGTGTAATAACATAGAAAACTGGACTCATTACCACATCGGTGTGTAATAAAAAATAGTACAGTGTAACAATTAGCTCATATAGTATAGTAATACAGTGTAGTCTCATTCATAAGGCCTGTATATTAGATTATGTTTGTGCCAATAAAGTTTTTATGAATTTGAAAAAGAGAGAGAGAGAGAGACCTATGGTTGTGAAATGAGGCGAGAAGCTTCCCAGTGGACAATATACAGTACACACACACACACACACACACACACACACACACACACACACACACACACACACACACACACACACACCCTCTCTCTCGCTGCCTTCCTCTTGTTCCCTTAGCTCACTCACCCATGCTCACTCGCCTTCCCATGCAAAGAGCAGATTCTGTCATGAGCATTCCCGAGTCTCCCATCCCCCGTCACTTTCCCCAGGGGAGAACGAGGGAGAAACAGAGGCAGAAAGTGGAAAAGAGGATGTTGTCTTGACTCTATAAAGCAGAATGCACGCCAAATGAATACATCATCAGGCTAATTAAAGTAACAATGGGTTTTGGTTCTGGATGGCTGGCATGTAGTCAAGTAGTTTGGCTCAGCTGGAAGGGAAGTCTAGTTAGAACACAATTGCCATCATTAAAATGATGTACTGTAGAAAATAATGTATTTACAAGTGGCTCATAATCTGTGCTGTAAAGGTGTAAAGTTGTCTTACTCGTGTCGAGGTCCTCTGGAGGTCTACTACCTATTTACCTTTTTTATCCAGTCAGCCTTTAGTCTACTGTAATTGTCAGCTTGCCTCCAGTTTGAACCTCCATGTGCTCTTTTACTCTTTGTGTTTTATAACGTGTATTTGCGTTGTTGGCTAAGTGTCTGAATGTATGCTAGCTACAAAGAATATTTGCCTTGGCTAAATCGCAGTTACTTTTTTATTTAAAGGATAACACTGATGTTTTTCCACATTTTTCTCACTGTCAACGAGTCTCATTCGTTTACTAAAGTCACGAGTGTCTTAGTCCATCTTTCAATACTTTCTGACTTGCAGAGCCTGTATGAGGCCTGATCCCATTTGCCAAAGCAGGTCAGAAATAATTAGAAAGTTTTCATTTTTTAAAGCAGCATTTATAATTTTTTGGCCACTTGGGGGCAGAAATCTGCAAAAAAGTAGCATCACCGCCATTAGACATGTTATGAACGTGTAACGTTGTTACCACTAACATGTCAGCAAACTTGTAGCATTAATATCCATTTGAACTTGTATCCCTCGCCAGCTCTCTTTTCGCTCAGTTTTGGTCTTCACCAACTCCTGAGAAACATATTTGTGTCTTTAGCGGCTAAAACGCTCCAAAGTGTTGGCTGGTAGAAGTGGCTACGTTTGTCTGTCGCTGCTGAGCAAACCGTTTGCACTGCAGGTGTTTTGTTTGAGATTTTTTTCAGAAAACTACAAAGTTTATGAGAGTGAGGAGACTGAACCAGTAAAGTAAAGTTAAAGCTATAAAAACATGTCACTACGAGCAACTGTTTCACATTAAATACTGGCCTTTTGACCCTTTTTTTACTATGAAAATGTTGAGAAGAGCAGCTTTAAACATGTGGGCGCACTACAAAAGTAAACAGTTGACAGTTGGAACTATTTTCAGCCGAGGATTAAGATACATCTGGTGAGTATTTAGGCGTTGAGAGCATCTATGGTGCATTGGGAAAAAAAATGTCACCTAGTGTAACGTTGAGATTCTCTAGTTCCTGCACAGTATTGTAGATCTGTGGCTCAAAGGAATAAACTTTTCTACACAGTCAATACTTATTAGTGGAATCAATTCTGCGTTGGTTTTTAATCTTTTCCTGGTATGTGATGTACAGAAAAATAACAGTGTTCTGTTGAGTCACTAACAAGGTTTGGAAAGGAAGGGAGAGGACACATGAGGATAAGCTAGGGTGCATTAGGAAAGGAGAGGCGAGGGCAAGTGAGAGAGGGAAGTGTAGGACAGGTTAGCATGGGAGGGAGGAGAGGAAATGAGAAAGGATGAGGGGGTGAGAGCAGAAGAGAGGACAGGAAAGGAGAGGAGAACATCAGAGAGAAAATGAGAGGAGAGACATTGACGTCTGCGATGCTATCAGGTCTCGTTGCTGATATGACAGCCTCAGTCCCCATTGACAGAGCAATCAGCCTGCCATCTCCCACAGCCTGCTCTTCTCCTGCGTGGCACAGCACAGCTCCGGCTCCCATTGTCTCTCAGGGCTTTGTTCTAAATAACATCTGCACTCGTCAGCATGGGTTTTATTCTCTTCTGGGCTCTTATCCCTCAAGCAAAGTTTGAAGGGATTTTCCTGCCCCTGGCTGTGCAGTTTGAAATGCCCTTGGTGAAACACAACAGTGGGAAATATATTTTAGTCTGAGAAACACTGTAGGTTGTTGGAACTAGTACAAGTAATGTATAATACATTGTTACACTTCAGCACAGGATGAATCGTTTTCACTTTATGTTCAATAGTTAGGCAGCAGAGCCGCAAACCGTTTTATTTTCATAGATAATTAACTATGTAAGAATTTGATCTCAAACTGGTGAATTCATAGGCAGATATGTTGTCATATTAAGGCTGGACACAGAATTGTTTGTACCAGAGCTTGTAAAATGGATTTGAAGAATGTGATGTAATGTCTAATTTTCTCTATGACTCAACGGTAAAAAGTACTTGAATGTAACATTAGCAACTAGTGACTCTGGACTGAGCCGGAACAGAACCCAACTAGGACACCTGGCCTGTTGTTATATAAGCCTCCCAGCATGCTGTGCAAGAGTCGCCTGAGAGAGATCAACACAATGAAATAGAAATATGAATATAAATAAATAGCAATGCGGTCAAACAAAGGAAAAAACAGAGAAAATAAGATGAATAAAAAAAATGCAAAAAGGAGCCTCAGCAAAATAAGAGCAAAGAGAGTCGAATCGTGATAGCGAAAGACTGAGAAGACACTTTATCACTTGTATTGCCCCCCCCCCCCCCCCCATCCCCGCCCTCCCTTACAGAGTCAATGTAGAGGAAGATATACAGCATTTGACCCTCAGAGGGAAGCCTGCGGAAGAACATACGTGTCTGCTATAGAAGAGCTGGCAGTGCTGATGTTAAATGTATCTCTCAAAAGCGCCGGAGTACAGTGAGGATACACTTGAGGTAAATTCATCACAACACATTTATGGGATCTTCACTAAACATATGTATTGAGAGAGTGAAACAGAAAACACATTTGTCACTCATTTTTAAACTGGACCGGGGAATTATGTACAAATGTTCAGCGTTGGTTGAGCGTCTGTGCGTTCATGGTGCGGCGATCCAAAGAATCTGAACTGTTAAAGTTTGTGGAAAGAGGAGAGACACAGATACCCGGATGGAGAAAGTGAGAGACTGTTACGAGGCTGCTAACGGGCCAGTTACTAAAGGTGGGCCGTGGCACCGGGTCACCTCAAGCTGGCTGCATACAGAGAGTGAGAACCCTCACGCTGTTAGTTGGACTATTAATAGTGGAGACACTCTGCTTTCTGCAAGCAGCCAGGCATCCAAACAGGCAGCAAAGGCCTGCGGTCATTCAGGAGTCCAGGAAACCCAGGCAGCAAGGAAAAGAAGATTACAGGACAGAAGACCCCTAATGAAGAGACAATTTAGATAATCGACTGAGATAAGAAGTGAGCAAAGGATTTATTTATAGCATTTTAAGTTTGCTCTTAATTTTAAGGTAAAGAAGTGATCTAATTGTCGTAACTGAATGGACAACTATCGATTAAAACCAGGCTTTATTTGATGAACATGACCTACATTTAGCATAACTCTTTTTGCCTTTTATCATGACAGCTTATATTGTTATATAGTCAAATATTTCTGATGTAACTTGTCGCCAAGAGGCTCGTGCTCTTTGCAAACGTACTTAAAAGCTTTTTGTTCAATTTCAACTCCAATATTGTTGCATCTACTAATTTATGAGAAATAAGCTAATTTATTCCACAAAACCTTTTGAAAAATTATACTTATTTATCAGTGCACTTATCAATAATTTAAATGAGGCGCTATATAGAATAGACCTTTCTGTTAACATGGTTGGTGTTGAGTTACTTTGTTTGCTTACTGTAAGCTAAATAATTTGCTAGAATTTAGTGCTAGTGGCGACCAAGCTTCTTGTTTTGCTTCCCAGTTTTCAAGCAAAGCTAATCGCCTGCTGGCTCTAGACTCATATTTAGCATGCAAACATGAGTGGTATCAATGTTTTCCAGTAACTCTCAGCAAGGAAGCAAATAAGCACATGTCCCAAAATGTTAAATTATTAGGCTAATGTCACTCCTTATTAGTTTTTCTGGTGGTCAATCTGAAAAGGATCCCAATCATAAATTAGATATTAGGCCACAAAAAGCGGCATTTTGTGGGGGCGTGTCTGTTTGATTGACAGGTCTGTGGTGCAGTCAGGTTTTCGTTATCAGTAGGCAGGGCGTAGCGCTCTCAGGTCCCCAATCTGATGGAGTCAGATCCACCGCTCCAATAACAAGATGGTGAAGCCCGAAATCTGAACTGGAGGCTTCAGAACAGCAGTTCACAAACCATTGGGTGACTTCACTGTTGGTTGCTGCTTGATACTAAGCATGCAGTTGTTGAAGTCTTCTTTCAGCTCAAGTTGAGGAAAGACTGACCGAGTACAAGCTCATCCGTTTCATACTGGCCACCTTAGTAAGTTCTATTTTTGGTAAACTGAGACCCAAAATGTTTTTGTTTTAAAAGAGACAACAGTTTGGGTGGAGATTTCCGTCCTAGATTTTGACGTAAGTTTAAAATGTTAAGTTGCGACTTTTTATTTTTTTTTTTTTCCTCTTTTAGATTTTGGGACTAAGAACTGCTATTAACCAAGATGAACGTTGAAATGAAGAAGAATATGATGAAAGCAAGCAAGCGAATGATGTCTTAATAGTCCTTGCTGCTGATGCTTTTTTTGTGAGCTGATATATTTACCTGCGGTAGTTTACACAGGCCGCTCTAATCTCTCCTTCCCCCGTGTGGGTGTGTTTGTGTTTCTGTCCATGTTCTGCTCATTCAAGACTCAGCTGGTTGAAGCAGGTGCAAGCTGGTGACTCAACCACGTGCGTGCTGCCGAGCCGGTCCTTCAAATACGCCTTTGTGTGGCCTAAAAACTCAAACCATCCTGTGCTTTCTATAAACAAATGCCACCGCCCTGTATTTGTCGACCACACGCACACAGATGTAGTAAACTCAGTGAAATGAACCCACACACACACACACAGACACACACACACACACACACACACACACACACACAATCACACACACACACACACACACACACACACACACACAATCACACACACACACACACACACACACACACACAATCTCAGACGAGGCCTCACAACCAGATTTATTATGTTATAATCGGTGCAGTGATTCTATTGAAAAACCTCCCATTGTAGGCTCTTTTTAATAAATACATCCTGTAAGCTACCTTTTTTTTTTATTTCCCAGTTAAAATACCTTTTGAATTCACTAAATTTGTGTTTATTTTTCTTTCCTGCTTGATCTGCACTGAATTTGCCTTCCAAATGTATTGCTCTCTTGTGCCATCATAATTTGCCTCCTATCGCTTTGAACCGGTTATTGTTCTTCCAGGCAGGAATCACGAGGTTAGACAGTTCAGCAGCATTACCCTGCTTTCCATGTACAGTAGATGCAGATGCTGCTCGCTGTAGGTAGATTACAGAGGCAGCCGACTGACATAAACAGGGGAGGATAAAGAGCAGCCGTTACCGTGACGTCACTAATGCAGCCGCGGCCCTTATATAAGCCCACTGTTTGAACACCAGACCCAGGCACTACATACTCGGACATACTGTGCAGCATATAGACCACTGCTCACTCTGCCCAGGGCTGAAGGTGGCTTCGTGGGAGCTTTAAATGCATTATTCCAGAGGTTCAGTGTCTGTATGTGTGCATGTGCGTTCACGGTTGCTCGGTTTGCGTAGCGTAGCGTGTACTACAGTATCTACAGTGAGCGTAGCAGTGAAGAGGCCTGCTTTTCATCCCCATCATCTGACACTGATCAGGAGGGAGACGAAGAGAGCTGATATTGTGATCCTGGGATCGTGCTCCTCGACCGGAGTCTGATGGAGGATCTCCCGCTAATCCCTTAATATCACTCGTCCCACTGAGATACTGCCACCATCGCCATGGTGATCATGACATGGCCTGGATGTGTAGTAGTGGAACGAGGAGGGAGGAGAGCGGTGGAGGAGGAGGAGGAGAAGGAGGAGGAGGAGGAGGAGGGTCATGCACAGACACGTAGAAATCCTCCTGTTTGAAACATGAACACAATCATTTGAAGTTTTAGCTGAAGGCAGGACATGCAGGCATTTTAAAGCCACCAGGCATCATCACGCGATGAGGAGGGGAGGAGGGTGCTGCGTTTGCTGTAGACGGTGACGCCTTATCCTGGAGAGGGCGGCTGCTTGGCTTTAAATCTGCGCAGAGACTCTGCTAATGCAGCGGAATCCTTTGATTTGGGATTTTACAGCATCCGCAGTCAAACAGATCTCTCCACCATCAGACAGATGTTGAGAGCCATCAAGTTCAAGTTAATTTCAGTCTTACAGTACTGTGGTCACATCTGTTTACTTCGGATGAATGTGCCCATCTTTAGACTGTCTTACATACCCTGTACAGCAAATGCAGGGTTCCCACAGGTCAGGGAAGATCAGGGAACATCAGGGAATTAAAAAAAAAAAAATCTCTTTTCCAGACAGGGAGAAGTCAGGGGATTTCATAATTTTTGGGCCCAAGTGGAATATCAGGGAATTTTGTTTGCATGTTTAAATTTAAGTTGCCCTTAATCAAAATGTAATATGTCCCATGTATGTGGCTATAACATTAGTTCGCTACTTATTGTTAACGTGTATGTCGGGTAGCATTAGTGGTCACTGACCGAAATTTAAAATGTAGCTGCACAGGTTGCGAGGTGATTACAGTTATTGTTAGATTAATTCTTTGCCTCTCTAACCAGTATTTAGACATGTATTTTCTTTCTTTCAATAAAAGAGCAAACGGAGGGGCATGTGTCAGCCCCTTTTTAACAGAAATGTCTGCTCAGCACAACACAGCCCGTTTTTCTGTTCATTATTACTAGGTCATGGAATTTTTGCTTTTAGTCAGTGAAAGTCAGAGAGTTTGACATTTGACAAGTGGGGGTCGAGTGGGATCCCTGTATATTATAACTCCATGTATATTATAACTCCCTGTATATTATAACTCCATGTATATTATAACTCCCTGTATATTATAACTCCATGTATATTATAACTCCCTGTATATTATAACTCCATGTTGATTCAAAAGTGTGTAACATCATATGGCATGTACAGCAATGTTTTAGCGTTGTGCAGGGTGTGTGACCTGTGTGCATGGAGATGATATCACATGGCCCCCGTGCTTGTCTGCCTGGGTACACTGGGTGCAGTTTAGTTAAGGGAGCTAATAGTGACGTGCTGTAGCGATGAATTGGGACAGGAAGGAGTAGAGCAGGCTGGGCCAACAATAGGCAGGGTATCTATTACCTCTCTATTGTTAGCCATGGCTGGGCTATTATTATAGCTCTCAGTGAGAAACAGACAGCTGACTGCAGTTTTAGTACAGCCCATCTTACTGCTGCCAGCCAGGAACAACACCGCTCAGAGGTTTTAAGATGGGACAGGCTGGGAGTTTAGTCGAGGGAAAGGTTTGGATAGTGGCATGTTTTGGACAATATGACCACGATCATTACTACAACTTCTACTTCTGCTATGTTTTTTTGTTTTTTTTAACTGATGCCCCTTACAAGTCTTGTTTTTGAGATTAAACCTGTTGTAGTTACAGGACTCTTCCTCTCCAGGGAAACCAGAAGAACAGGCTGAAACTAGGCTTTTGCTGATTATGAGACTGGAAGTAATTTGGGGATAGCGAGACCCTGCAGGATTGGTTCTCGAGGAGCGGTTTTGATGCTTCGCTGTTCATAGTATAGGGTTAGAGGAGGACACGGAGCTGCATTCGTCTGTGTTTGTCTGGAGATTGGGTGAACACGCAGAGGGCGTTGACCCAGCCGCGGTGAGGTTAGGGCTGACTTTTCGACAGTATTCCCGGTGGAGCTGTTGAGCCGTGTATGGGAGGAGTTGTGACGTCGGCATGGGACAATGTCAGCTGCCAAGAAAGTGCTGATCACAGATGTAATAAAATGTATCTGTGTCAGGTTGAATAAAGTGGCTGACAGGAGAAGCACCCGAGCGTTCATGTACAAGGAAAGACACGTCAGTGCACACACCATTACCAAAGCAAACAGGCAACACATATGTGCAAGAACACAAACACGGTGTATCGGTGCCTCGGACTGAACACTGCTCATTGATGTTCCATATAATAAACTGTCTTTATCAAAATAAATATTGCACATATGTTTCCTGTAAGGTTTTGCATAGAAATACTCTTGTGGATGTGTGGGCTGCTGGGTGATTAACTGACTCTTTGCCACTTGGAAATCTCTCAGGAGTGGAGATATGGAGCAGCTCAATTGAATCCTGGCAGGTAATCTAAGGAAACAGATGGATTTTAGTTATATTTGGCAGGAGATTAGCCACTTCCCCGTTGCTCAGAAAAACCTGCCGTTGCCAAGTCCTGTTCGACAATCTGAATATTAGTTTTTGGTCAGGAGGTCTGGCTTGTGCGCTGTTAGATTGCCTATTCTGATGAGTGTGCCCCGTGAATTCAATCCTATCTGTGCTTTCTAAGGCCCAGCTGTGGTAAGCTGGCCAACCCCTCCACACCCAGGCGCCTGCCCTCTCGCCGTCCCTCCTGCCCTGCCTATCGCGCCGTGCCAGCGCCCCGTGCCAGAGGAAGTTATCAGCGCTCTATCCCCTGCCCCTAATCCTCTCTGAGGTGGAGAGAAAGTGTTAAGTAGCACTTCTCCTGGCATTTATTGGAGAGGAAGAATGAACAGGTGTCTGTAGACCTAATCGTCTTTCTTTAAATGAGCTGCTATTTTTAGTGCAGCCTCTCCTTTTCCTGGAGATTTGTGGGTAATGTACAGTATAGGTGGTACAATGGGGGATTTCTGTTTTATATAGCCTGCAGGGATAACGCTGACATCGTCATACTCTGCATGTCAATTTTCCTTATGTGGCTGGTTGAAGTACAGTAACACACTAAAATGTTTTTTGGGGGTAATGTAATGCAGTGGATTTTACAGTTTGCTAATCTATTTTACAGTAGTGATGTTCTTCTTTCTGCTGGCTTGCTGGTCAGTGTTGTTTCCACATTTTGGAAGTTTCTTTATAAGTGACATCATTTGGAAATGATTACAAACTACATTAGTTTTCTTTGGTTGGTTTTTATTCGGCCGTGAACAATCTACATTTAATAACATTTTTGGAAATAATGAAAAGACATTCATTCTGTCCAGATGGGACTTTGACATAAAACAAAACAGAAAAACACTTAATATGAATATAATCCTGATATGCATCATTACAGATCTTTTTCATTCATGACAAACAGATTTAGATGATCATTACTCAAATAGTACTTTTTTTTTTTTTAAACAAACATACAAAGCACATGGCTTTATCTCAAGTTTCTTTTAATGAAAATAATACAATTTTTAAAGGTCCCATATTGTATAAATTCAGATTTCCATTTCTTTTGTGATTATAAAGCAGGTCTAGCAGCTCGACAAATACTGTAAACGGAGAGATGCACACAGCCTGGATACAGCAAGTGTGTTTGAATGAACTGTTTCACTTCTGTAAGTTTGTGATGTCACAAACTCACAGTGGTGCCATATGTCCATCCTCAGCAGGACTCATTGTCAAACTTGGAAGAAACACTGATGCGTTATTCCATTGTGGAGCCAGCAAGCCACAAGAGAGAAGAAAACCGTGTGTTTGATCTGGGCCGCTGTCATTTAGAAAAGAGTCAGCCAATCAGAAGAGAGGGTCACTGATATTAATGCCCCTTAAAGGCACAGACACAAAACAGCCTGTTGTTGGCAGAGCTCAAGAGAGAAGCTGAGGAGAGGAGATGTAAAACTATATAGAGATAGTTTTTGGCACATAAAACCACAAACATATCTTCTCATGGAGATCAAGACTGCACATGAAACCCAGGGAAATTTTAAAATATGGCACCTTTAAAAACTAACTGTAATCTGAGTGAATTTTGCTTATGCGATACTCTGGTGCTCAAACACGTATTAACACTGGAACCTGGCCATGTTCAGCATTTATACACAAGACTCTTAATGTAATAAATCGTGACATTTACCAGGTAAATTTGGATCAAATAACCCCCACTAGATCTTTCATCACGGCTCCATCTCAGGTGACTTGACTCATGAAATCATTCCCTATGCATCACAGTAATAACATTATTGCACTTAAATTTGTATTCTACCGTTACAGCCAAGACGAGAGCAGAATTCCGCAGTGCCTCAGCCTCCAGTGAGAGTTTTCCCTGTAGCTCTGAGTGATTTCTGACAGACATTAACCTCATCTCCTGGCAGTACTGAGTGGCTCGGATGGTGTTAATGATGTATGCAGTTGGTATTTACCCACTGAGCCAGATTACTCCCTTATGATCCAATTATCACTCAGTCTGTAGTGGACTCAGAGGGCCCGCAGGGTCACTGCTTAGCCATGAGATCCTCTATCACATATTTTCTACTTCAGTGTTGATGCCAAGACGAGGCTTCTCACTATCTGTTGAAAAACTGCCGGCCACTGTGGGATGCCAATATCCTACTCTAAAATCATTTGAGGAGGCATTTGTAACATTTTATTGTAGAGTCTCTGCTGGGATACGTTTTCCAAGTCGGTCTGTTCTACACCCTGCAAAACAGTTCTAAATGCAAAGATTCCAAGTCAAGCACAGATGCATTTAGCTGTTCACATAGTTGATGTATGTTCAGTGCAATCTAACTGGACTCCTCAGAATATGTGCATGTTTGAAGGGCTACTTGGCTATGTTCAGACATACTTTCTCCTAATCATTGCTGTGTCACTCTTTCCTGAAGGAGAGCTCCCCCACTCTATACCTGACCATGTTTTACTGCTCTTTGCTGTTCTGTCAATATCTTGCAGATTTTTGTGAAGGAAATAAAAAGGGACTGAGCTAATGCAGAACTTTAGGCAGAGACCTCAGAATGAGTGGTTGGTAAAGGCTGCCACCCTTTGGGCAGGATAGATGGAACATGGCATGTGCTGTTAGTGTCTAAACTGAACAGAAGTAGATTGTTGTGGTGATTTATGGCCATCAAACACATGGAACTGCTTCATCATGTCATGTTTTTGACATTGATAAGATGGTAAAACAGCAGGCTACAGCATAAAGGAATATGTGCCGGTTTTCTGTTAACAGTTTAAAAAGCTCAGGCAGGAAATTTGGAAATCCTGTGCTGGATGGCACATCAGCGAGCCACCTAGTTGCACTGAGTGACATGTACCATGAAGTGTTGCCTATTTAGAATCAGTACCACATACACTGTTTTGCTGTTGGTCCTGTATCAAAGTACCTCCCTCAAAGAGTGTTTCACTCCCATTAGAACACATTTTCCCATTGTAACTTAGGACAGGTTGTAACCAGGCATGCCTGACTCGCCAGCCGGGTATCATGCCAAAGTTGTTTTAACCCAAACTGTGATCTATTCCAAACTCTAATGGTGTGGTTTTTCAGGTGTCAAAACCAAAGGTATGTTACTATCCCCACCTAGGCGAGGCAAGCCATGACACTGATACGGTATTCTCTTGTGGACTGATTGGTGTATCGCTTTGGCTTTATAGCGTGTTGTGCTGGGAATAAGATAAGGTTGGGTATAGGTTAAGGATCTCAATAATGGCTGGTTGAAGTTAGGGATAATGTAAAGGAAAGACACATGTCAACATGGAAGCAGACTTCAACACAATACCTCCTATACCCTGCAGAGCAGCAAATGGTCACAATATTTCCTAATACACATGCTATTTATTCATGTTTGCTGGGGGACCAATTTTTTTTTACCCTTCTTTAAGCTGTTTTGGTCTCCACCAGCTCCTGATGGAAATATCGGTCTCTTTAGCATCTGTATGTCAACAAGCTCGTTGTTAACTTCATCTGCCTCTTGTTTGCTGATAAAAGGTAATTTTTTTCTTGAAATATTTAAGATGTACAATGGTATTAATTTTGTCCGGACGATCTGTAATTTGTCAGTTTATCAGTGTTTTCACTATCCGTGAATGAGTGTGTCCTCTGTGCCAAGCCTTCACATGTCTGACTTTGATGACTCGTAGTATGCAGCTCGCTGTTCCTGCTGCCCATCAGAAGTTGTTATGTACACATTAGCTGTTGCTGGACCTGCTGTGGTGCAACTGACATGTTGCCAGACTTGTTCTGAGTGTGGGGGAATGTGATGATTCAGGGCTTGTTGTACATCTGTCACGTTACATTTTAGTTTTTACAGTTTCCTTTCCTTTCCTTTCCTTTCCTTTCCTTTCCTTTCCTTTCCTTTCCTTTCCTTTCCTTTCCTTTCCTTTCCTTTCCTTTCCTTTCCTCTCCTCTCCTCTCCTCTCCTCTTCTCTCCTCTCCTCTCCCTTCATTAATTAGCCCCTAGAAAAATTATGGTCTTTTTGCTTGAAAAAGTAAAAGTTAGCAGTTAATTGACTGATTGATTAATCAGATAATTGTTTTAGCTCTAGTTTGTACACCCTCGGCCTGTTTGTCCATGGCTTTATTACAGCTGAACATCCTGCCAGCTGGATCATTTTTTTGTAGATGACTAGAATTGGATCCAGTGCAGCTCTGGGAGACCAAAACAACAGAAGTGTCCTGGGCATTACTTTTTCAACTTTTGAAAATATTAGTCGTATTTCACTTATTTTTTTCTCTTCTTCCATTTATTGCTACTTTCTGTGAGCCACTTTCAAAATCCACTAAACAAGTTCAATCAAAATGGCATAAAAATAGTTTGTTGTGCATTCTCTCATAAAGCGCCAGTTATCTACTCTTATGAACTTGTGCAGCACATCCGTCCACTAGAGAGCAGTGTAGCATCAGTCATGCTCAGACATCTTTTCAAAGCCACTGATGCAGAGTAGGTGGAAACCAAAATACAGAACAAAACAACAGACCAAAAATAACAGCAGCATGTGACTAACTCAAACTTCAAAGTGACACTCCTGACACAAAAAAAAGAAAGACAAATCTATTCTTAACTCTGTCCCAGCGTGTGTGTGTGTGTTTCTCTAGTGTGTGTTTTGGAGGCTCATGGGATGCAGAGTGCAGGTTAAAGAGACGGAAAGCAGACACGGGATCTGCCCTACAGGCCTCCTCCGCAGCCAGGATACTGAATACGTCACTTGTGACATTTTACACTCACTTATTTTACTGCCCCGTGTCAAATAATACACAGCGCACTCACTCACTCGCGCATGCACACGCTCACACATACGAGTACAGTACACACAAGGATACGTGGACGTGAGGGCGCGCGCACACACACACGCACACGCACGCACACGCACACGCACACACACACACACACACACACACACAAACGAATGCATCGTCGGATACCCACACACACACTCTGGCCGGCAGCCGTCCAGGCAGACCGGCAGCAGGCAGCAGGCTCCATCAGATAAATATGAGGCTTGTAATGCGACCACAGAGACGGGGCTGATGGGATCAATAAAGAACGGTGCTGCAGGTCATCGGGAGAACACAGCGAGAGGATAAATATGGACTGGCTCATCGGAAAACAGAGCAGCGAGACTGATGGGTACACAGGACTATATCTTCTCGTGTGTTCTCGGACACAGATAGACAGACAGATTTCTCGCTCTACCTCTCGCTAAAGTGGAGGGTTGGGAGGCTTCGTTGGTGTATTCTGATGCTCCGTGTGAGATCTGCTTAGCCTCCGTATTTGTTTGGGAGTTGAATTAGTTTGAAGTATTGGATTTTGATGTGATAGAATATTGTTTTAGGAGACTTTTTATTGTTCGCTAACACACGTTGGTAAATAGTTCTTCGTTTCAGCTGCCACTGGTTATGAGTAATATGTAACTCTACTTAAAGGAGTGTTTTTAGTAGAAAAATTGAGTTTGGTATGGCCTGAAATTGTTTCAGAGGGCTTTCAGTTTTAGCCACAACACATTTCTGGAGGACAAACTATTTCACCTTGCAGTTTTATGTCGTTGTAATTTGATTATTTTTGGGATTATGGTAAAAAATGGGAACATGAGTACGTCACCTTGGGTCATTTTTCACTATTTTCTGAACAATTAACTTTTTAATTTAAAGCAAAAGTAGATGAACAAATAAGGAAAATAATCATTAATTGCAGCACTAAAGGAAACTGTGTGTTATGAGATGATAAATATAAAAAGCATCATAACACTCATAT
Organism: Embiotoca jacksoni; assembly: GCF_022577435.1. Taxonomy (NCBI): domain Eukaryota; kingdom Metazoa; phylum Chordata; class Actinopteri; family Embiotocidae; genus Embiotoca; species Embiotoca jacksoni. Next base: position 17,784,048 of record NW_027185241.1, read on the forward strand.
GATGAAATTAATTAATGTTACCCTGTCTCAGTCAAAATCAGACAAAATCTAATTAACACATTCCATTTCAGGCAGCTATATAAAGCTGACTGTGTGCTTAAAATAAGTGGCGATCAGGTGTGTGAAGTTCTGCCATGTGATTCTCAGCTGCAGCTCGTCTCTGTGTTGTTTAAAGTGGCATTTGTGAGTGGATGAACCGGCAGCGTCTGTTAGATGGTGAACAGATGCAAGGCGGTCATGTGGTGTTTGCTGTGTGTGTTTGTCTGACTGAATGCAACCGACAGTATTTCAGCATCCAAAGATAACTCTGCATGAGGATGGTGGAATTTAGACACTCTGCTTGTTCGGTGATGTTGCATATACATGTATGCCGGCTAGAATACTTTGGTAACTCATTGTATGTTAGTTGTATGTTACATGTCGTAAGAAAAAGTCATGGAAATTTGTGCTTTTCTGGGTTTTTGGTTCTGATTTCAGTGCAAAAGACAGCGTACTGTATTCTTTGTCTTATAAACACCTTTTTCTGCCAGTAAGTGATATTTATTTTAAAACATTATTTTTATGTATAGACTCCTGAGAACAGAAGATCAGTTTGTTTGACCAAAGAGAATTATCAACTGATTTGGTAGCAATTTGTCATCTAGCTGATTTTTAAAGCTGCATACTATGTTTCAAATCCTTTATTTAGTTATGTCATTTTGAAGGCTGTATTAACTAAATTCAAAAGGAAAAAAAAACACAGTAGTATCTTGCAATGGCGATAGTTTTGGTTAAAGGTTTTCAGGTTTTAGTACCCGTCTTCTGCCACATCAGTGGAGGTAAATTGACTTTTGTTATTTGTGCTTGCAGCAGTTAAAGCTGCAAAAGTTCAACAGCAACAGAAACAAATGTTCAAAATATATTAAAGAATTCACAGAACCCGCTTTCAAATGTTTTCAAAGGGACTATTTATTTTGTAGTAAGCACAGTGACAACTGTTTACAGCATGATCTGTGGTTTGTCCTTTATAACCAGGACGTTGTCCCTGGGAAAGACTTCATGCTGTTAGTGTTAATTTCAGCAAAGTCTGAGAACTTTAACAAATTAAAAAGAATTTCCAAAACTGAAGAAGCGGAGGATAAGATGTCCTGACTTTATGTCTCCAAAATGTGTCACGCTTTGCCAGCTGTATCCTTCATTTCCCATAATGCAACCTGTAACATTTAACCAACGCTCTGCCTGTTCAATGCCCCCGTCTTACAGTCTGTAACCATTTTATAACGCAGGTTTTCTTTTGTAAATTTTTACTCCTTAAGCCCAAGCTGAAGTAAAACTTATAATATCTCTGTGACTTCATCCCATTTTTCTCAGATTTGACACCACTCCCCCAGAGCCACAGACGATATTACGCAACTGTTCGGACAAGGAAACTGATCTTTTGTGTAAAAGTGGTGAAGTGGCCCTTTAAATGTTTTAGATTAATTAATACAAAGCACCACCAAAGAAACACTATTAACTTTCATGTTATTGGGGTAAAACTAAAACTGTCTACTTGGCTCGATAAGACTTGAGGTAAGTGAGAAAATATGTCTTTTGGGTGGAAATACCTGACATTTTAACTGCTATCCTATCAGTCTTTAGTATTTGGGCACGTGTTGGCTGACTTGGTGTTGCTAAAGTTGACACAGAATGAGTTGCTGCTCCCAACCTCACCATGTGGTGCTGTTCAGTGTGGAATTCAAGGCAGCGCTCAAATGTCAGTGAGCTGCACTGCTCTGCTTGTACTCTGAACCTGTGTTGTTGCTTTTCTGAGCTTCTGGGAGCTTGTGGTGTGGGCGGTGGTGGCCTTTATTAATTATGGATCTAAAGCTCCTCGTCGTAGCAGTGTTAAAACGTGCATTAGTTCTTGCGTTTCAGATCCTCCCTCTTGTCGTAGAAAGTCAAAGGTCCATGAAAAGTGCACGCTCCAACAGAATATGAGAGAGGGCGTGACTCACATGAAGCAATCATTTTTATTTTAAAGTCTATCTAAATCCCTTTCTTGCATTATGTCATCTTTAAAGTTACTGAATGTTATTTTTCTTTTATTTACTTCACTTTTATCATCGCTGCATTGTCATTTTCATCAAATCATCATCTGTAATATTCTGAGTATTGTTCATATTATAGTTGAAGTATTATTTATGTCATCCACATCTTTAACTACATCATCATTGTGTCCGTTTTTTGTCTTTTTTATTTATTGTGTTCCTCATCTCTTTGTGTTCTTTATGCACTGAGCTGTGCACACCTTTTTTTTATTTTTATTTTTTTTATGTTTTAGGATCAAAGAAGAACCAAAGCCTCAGCCGGCACAGTAAGTAAACTGCATTACCCAGAGTGCTCTAGGCTTTGACACTTCTTCCTGTCAGTCGGTGCTGTGTGCTTCATGTGGCTTCCTCCTCCTTGTCTGGGAGTTTAATGAAAGAAATGTCATTAATGTCTTGGAAAAGCCGCAGTGACAGCCTTTTATGTATTTATTTGATCTCTGAATGAGTTAACATTGACTAGATTGTTGAATTCTCTGTGTTGGACACTAAAAAGCTGACTTCCGTGACATTAATGACAACAGCTTTTGTTTTCTACCAGCTTTTTTTTTTTTTTTTTTTTTATAGCTGGGCCCCCTGAACCCTTCCCTTTGTCCCTGGTCTCTAAATGGCTGCCCATCTTCATCCAGTGTGTCATCTGCACTCTGATTGGCTTGTGCAGCCTCGTTTTCCAACTACTCGTGTGGACTAGATGCACCTGTCCTGCTCTACTGTACTGTAGCTGTATTTTGATCAAATCTACCTGTTGGGCTTACAACTCTGACAACCTGACCCCTTCTGCACCAACAAGCTGGAATAAGTGACACCTGTGTTACCCTCAGCTGAGCATTTAATGCAGCTCTCATTTCCATTGGCTGTAGAGCTTTCCTGCTTTTTCTGTCCTCCCCTCCTCTTTAAGTCTTTCTGTATCATCTTAATTTCTCCGTCTATCTCTGTCTCTGTATTTCTGACACTCTCTGGTTGTCAGTGTTCCACTTATCGCTGCTCTGCCCGTGTCCCGGCCTTCTCCTCTTTCTGCTCTGGTTTTAGTGAATGTCCCCTGCTATTGTTCACTTCTTAGAAACTGACCTGCTTCCTAAAAAAAAAAAGAAATCCTTTCCTGGACAGATTGTTTTCTCCCATGATGACTCATTGTGATGTTCCAGTCACACTTTGCTTATTTGAACAGGTGGTTTCCCTTTAGTGGGATCACTGAGCTGGTAAATAACGTTCTTCAGCCCCAGCAAAAGTCCCAAAATGACAAGGAGCCCGAGCCAGACGCGTAAGTAATAGTCCAGACCCCTTTTTGATCTCCTCCCAGCAGGCACAAACATACAGTGGTGACCCAAGCAGCTGGATGCACAATATGTTTGACCCTAGTTGGTGTAAGAGTATGTTATTGTCAGTGTGTTTGTTCGAGCACAGAACAGAGTGGTGTGGACGTGGTGTGCCACAACGGATTTCACTTTTAGAAATGACTTATTGGGGTGGAAGAAGTACCATTTTACTAAACTCAAGAAGAAATAGAGCAGATCTAGTCGTAGAGTGTTGTGTATTCATATTCATACTAAATATACATCATGGTCCTGATCACGGCTATTTTTTTATCCAATGAAAGCGTGGCTCTAAATACAGATCATTACCTGGAATGATTGACTTAGCATCACCTTTTAAATTCTTGATGTTTGATTAAAGCAGCCACTAGCTTAAGGTCAATTTACTTCTAAAAGTTCAATGCACCGAACCTCGTCAAACTACATGACCAACTAACCCTAACCAGAAATAACTGAAGCAAGACGGTTAGAGTTGGCAAGACATGGCTCAAATAAAGGTCAGATTGCAGTCACAGGCGTTTATTATAATGCTGATGATAGTTCTCTTCTGTTAAGTGTCGCAGTAAACCAATATTAGAGCCCTGGAGCAGGTGCAGCCAAGTGCAATGCTCCTGTTATCACTGATATTAACTACACCTTTGCTCTTTCAGTTATAGCATGTCAGAAAATACGCTGCTTTTTTTTGCACTTTTTGGCCTAATGGCATTGCTTTGGTATTGTGTAGAATTTAGTAGCTTGAACTTTTAATTAACCCTGAATATTTTGTAATATAAAGCTCTATAGACTGTTTAGCCTGTTTTAACTCCATTGAATTGGTTTTGCAGCTGACAAAGATAGTTTTTGTACTTTATATTATTCGGTGTGTCACAAACCGGCTCAATTCTTGTGACAAAAAGGACGGGAGACGAGACAGGTTGAAATGCCGACAGAGAGTTTTATTTAAAATTAACCATTTTTATTATAGTTAAACTATAAAAGAAACATGAGGTGTGAAGATGAGTAGCATCAGTGGGGAATGTAATGCGTGGAAGGGTGAGAAATGTGTACGCAAGTGTTGAATGTGAAAGGTAAAGTCAAATCAGGAGATGTGGAGCCGAAGAGAGAGACACAATGAAACCAGGCTGGTATTTGTAGCGCCGGTTGAGGCCGACACAGGCGACGCCACTTCACCCTAACGAACCTCCCCGACTGCAAGCTCATGCAGGAAGAGGCCACATGAGCCTCAGCAGGTAGAAAGGGAGGCGTCGTGACAGGTGTCATCGGAACATAAGTCTCGAAGATGTCTGTTTTGTTTCATTTAGCGGCACCGATGGTAATAACCGGTAATTGCAGCTGGGATGATTACAGCTTTTGAACCTCACTTCCCAGAGATGCCAAACTATGACTACAGTCAGTCTCGCGAGTCCAGTATCGCGCCAAAGCATGAAACACACCTACCTGCACACCAGAGGATAGCAATGTGGCATGGCAATCTAACAGAGGTACACAATTGCTAAGGCCCATGTTGGGAGATATGCTGGGCGTGGTTGGATGTATAAAACGGCTGACTATCATCTAAGAGATCAGAATTTTAGTCAGTAAGAAAGCAAAAGTATTATTTTCCTAACCACATCGGGTTTTTTTTCTTCTTCCCCTAAAACCGTGAAACTGCAAGACTTTCATCAGTGGGCCACAGGCTCGAACAGCACTGTGTTACCTCATTCAGCGATAGACAGTCATTTAACAGACATTGATTCAAGTGAAAATCTTTAAATTTATATCTTTAATGCTCTCATCGACATCATTTTCAACAGCAGGAAGGTGTTTTTAGTAGAAGAAACCCTGAGAAACCCACTGAACGTTCCACATTTAGCTCCAAAACAAGCAGAGCAGCCAGCAGGCCAACAATATGTTTTTGTATTGTGGAGACAAAACCAGAGCAGAAGGGGAAATGAATGTCGCACTTATAATTTGTCAGGTGACCAAACAAAGCACCTGCAAATGAATGTAAATGTTGCCGTCTGCTGTGTGTACTGTATGTATGTAGCATATTTTGTGCTAACGTGTTAGCGGTAGTCTTGTAAGGTGATAAAATGTCAGGCAGTTTTTTTTTCGTTTGATGTTGAATTCTTTTGCTGCAAATAATCCATTCATTAGTTAGTTTGAAGTCAAGAATCAGATAACTTTGTTACATAAATGATACGACGAATTAAATACAAAAACACAAACTGAATTGTTTTCCTTTCACTGGATGTCGTTATAACAGATAAAAAAAAACAAAAACAAAAAAACTTCAATTAGCAGTGCTGACCTTTAACCTTTAAGTGTTCGCGAGATGACAGAGAAGTAAACTTCAGCTCGGACGGTCTGCGGCGGCCGAAGAGTCCCGAGGCTTGTAGAGAGCTTGTGGTCGAGCCTCGCTGTTGATATGTTGAGTCTGTCGTATGTCCAAGAGAGAGGCTCACGTTACCGGCTGTGTGTCGCTCTCTGGTGTGGCTCGGAGGTAAGAGAGCTCCGACACGCTGGCGTGGGACGGGACAATGAGCAGCGTATGATTACTCGTCAGCAGTGTCACCTACATTTGACCGTGTTTGACAGAATAAGCAAAGCGTCTGGAATGAGTTCTGTGTACCAGCTGCCTGCTGCTGCTGCTGCTGCTGCTGCTGCTGCTGCTCGTACTCCGTGTTTACTCTGTTTTGTCTGTCGTGCTTTACTCGGTTACTCATTTGCTGTATTTAAGTCTTCTGCATACCTGTCTCTGTACCTGTTTACGCTTGTGCTTTACGAATAAACACATTTAATACAGAGTTCAGTCAACATGAACATGTTTTTTTTTAATGTTTTATAATTAATTCATGTTTATAAGAAATGTCTGATACAGAGGAAGGGAGAGGTAATCATTGGTTATCTTTAACAGCTCTTCTCCAGTGACCTTGTCTGTCAATAGAGCAGCAGCCTTTAGTCCAGGATCCAGCGCATGTTTCTGTAGACATATGAGTGTAAATGGAGATTAAGTGAGAATAAACCATTGCTTGTAGCCTTATTTCCTTGATTCTGTGAGACAGTGGCTTTACCTCATGTATCATATTCTTCATCAATCTGTTATCAGGCCCTCTGTCAGTAAATGAGATTTGGTGGGATCTGTTAAACAAGGCTACATACTAATCTCTGCTTGGTAAACACACAAAGGCTGTGACACAATTAGCCCTTTAATCCCTCAGTGGGTACAAAGAGGGGCACGCCAATGGCACTCTATCTAATGTTCACATGGCACCGAGACTCTCACACGCAACCGCACACACACACACACACACACACACACACACACACACACACACACACACACACACACACACACACACACACACACAGACCAGGCTTCAGGTGGTGTGTGGCTGTTACATTTGGGCTCCAAAGGTCTGGTTGTGGGTAAAAGAAGCACGTTTATCTCAAACGCAGAGCTGTATGTGGTAAAAGGATAGCGCTGCTCAATAATTCACAAGTGCTAATGAATGTTGCAGGGGATATGCGGGGCGAAACCAATTCTAATCGCCATATTATGAAGTCAGCCCAGTGTTTAGTTTCCAAGGAGACGCTCAATTGACATGTGTCATACAAAATGCATGTGAAGCGTCCATGGCCCTTTTTTTTTTTTTTCAGTGGCCTCTCAGGACTTGTTAGGAGTTAAGGGTCTACTGTATAAGATCAGGTGTAATGTATCAGTAGGAGGCCATCTATAGGACACAAACAGTAACACAATAGATGTTGACAAATGCTTACTGGAAGGTGGGCTGTACTGTGTTTGACCACCGATGATTACCTATAGTTAATACAGCAGAGCAATAATAACAGTGTGTATTGGTAATATGATTATCTGGCAGTATGGCTCTTGGGTGTTCTCGTCTCACCTTACAACTGTCCTGATATAGAAACACAGGTGCAAATGATTCATTAAACGCCAGGGAACCTGAGAAAGTGGAATTAAGTGATGTTCTTAAACTTGCAAAGCAAATCTGATACCCACCCCCCTGTGTTTTAGAAGAGGTGCCGTATCAAAGGAGAAGCTCAGCTTTGAAGCTTCTGAGGTCACGGTGTCTGCTTTTCCTTTCAAACTCTAACACACTGCACACATCTGAGGTTATATCACTTAGTCAGCTGATAGCAGGAGCTTTTTATGGAAGTGTGATTTTGAGAAAAAGGTTTCAGCATGATTTATATTGATTCTCATGCACAAATAGTGTCATCATACGCTGCCATAAATGTGCATTTGTCTGCCACGTAGACCGTAAAAGAAATTAAATATTGTATATGCAATATAATGTATCCTCTATTTCAGCTGGAAATATTTGCTCTAAAAATGTTCTGAGAATTTTGTGCATTGTTCTAGTAATGTTTTCAATGGGATTTCTTTTGTTCCCAGAATATTCTTCTTAAAGTGTAATGTTCTCCAAAAACATGATCAAATCTTTTGTTAACATTCTTACAGTGTTTTTTCGTAACATTGTCCGAACATTATGGCCAGATTCTCAATGTTTTTTTTTGTTGTTTGTTTTTTTTAAATATTCCCACATTGTTATTATTTTAGAGTAGAATGATATCTTTTAAAAACATAAATACAAATGTTTTGTGGTAGTATTCTCAAAATGTGTTTTGCTCCTGAAATCATTTTAAAAATGTTACGGTCTAATGTTCTGACAATGTCTTGAAAAGCATTTAAAAATGTGAACAAAAACCTTTTCAGAATGTTTCTGGAGAAAGTTATCGTACCTTTAAAAATAACATTCTGGGAACAACAAGTCACCAGAGCAATGGATCCTTTCTAACTGGGTATGTCAAGACTGATTGCACAGCAATTACACTTTATGTTATTTTGGGTTTCTTTCACTAAAACATTTGGAGTAAAACAGCCCTTTTTGAATAAAATATGATTATATCAGTGTATATTAAAGGCCCAACTGGGGATTGGCATTGCAAATTAGTTTAGATTATAAAAGCTGTGTTTTTTGTTCATGCTGTCTCCTTGTCTGCATATAGATATAAATAAATTAAACATAAACCTTCCTTTTTATAGGTCACCGCACCCTATCTCGCGTTCCTAACCTCTGCCCTTCCCATTGGCTTGCAGGAAGTTGCACCAGCAGTTTGAATCGTATAAGGACCAGGTTAAGCAGATGGGGGACGAGACTAAGCAGGTTCAGGACCAGAAGACCGAAGCACCGACCTGCGGGATATGCCACAAAACCAAGTTTGCCGATGGCTGTGGCCACCTCTGTTCATATTGCCAAACGAAATTCTGTGCTCGGTGCGGAGGACGAGTGTCTCTGCGGTCAAATAAGGTAACACCAGCTCGCATGCTTGATACTCTCCATTAGGGACTTACACACACACACACACACACACACACACACACACACACACACACACACACACACACACACACGGTGATACCCCGCCCTCAGGCAGATTCCTCCCTACGCTACGATTTGAAATCCAAGGTTATGAAACATTGCAGTGAAATCATAATCTGGGAATTGAGCCAACAGCTTCTCTAATGGCAACTAATGTTTTCAGATTATCAACATGTCCGAGACTCTCTGCATGCCTTTGTTCTGATTCTGTTCTCTCTGATGTGTTGGTTCACAGCTGCAGATCTACAATTCATGTCCACTGTAATTTACAGTTGTTCTATTTCACCACTGGAGGGAACTGTTCCTCCTCTTCTTCCCTCGTGAAGAGACCTGACGGCTGCTTTTGTATAATGTAGCACTACTGTGCCTAACTAACCTCTGTAAAATCCTCCCCACAGACTAAGCCAAAGCTTTTAGTATTAGACCGCTTAAATTTGAATCATGAGCTTGAGTGTTTTTATTTGATGCTGTCCAATCCTTTGCTGTTGGAGTGTGTGACAGTGCAACCAGGACCTACTAATGCCACTCACAATCTCTCTCTCCCTATCTTTCCTGCTCTTTTCCCTCTCTCTCCTCCCCCCCATCTGTCTCCCTATTTTCCTTCCTTTCTGATGCATTCCTGCTCTCATGGAATTGCAACAGGAGGACAAAGTGGTTAGCAAATCTTTTTTTCTGCGTTTCTTGGGACTGTGTCTGAACAGCAGTATTGTTTGTTAAATGCTGTGATATGCATAAATACACATACAGCAGCCAAGAAAACCATGAAACAAACCAGAAAAGTTCTGCTTAGTCTCTTCTGTGAGTCTACCATGCAATACTGAAACACACTAAATAAATATCAGTTCATTCAAAAATAAATAAATACATGAATAAAATTGCTGTTTTCATGAGGTTTTAAATGCTTTTGATATAGTAGCTCTCAAACGCAGATCCAAAGAGTGTTAAAAAACAAAAGATAACAGGATTGGGATTATAAAGGGATAAAGATTAAACAAAGCTCAGAATAAAGCTGTCCATATTAAAGGAGCACTCAACTGATTTTACACATGAAGTTCAGTTTACTTGACATGAGGAGTACCAGTTAGATAAAGATCAGTTAAAACAGTTGTATTTTTTGTGGCTCAGGGGGGGAGCTGGAATAACCCGGACGGGGTCTATGACTGAGACATGTATCTTTGTGTCATTGTGAAGGTGTGGAGTTTAAAGAAAGACACTACCTACTTGTTTTGAGTTTGCCCTCTACATTTTGACGTGCACTGGTCGACTTTTCAATGTTGAGCTGTTCTGCTGGCATAACATGCCTTCCTTCAGACTAGAGGAAAGAAAATGTCCAAAATACACATTTAGGTGTTTATTTCACTACATTTTACATGAATTTACATCTGTAGATTTATCAAAAATGCACAAAAAGCTAGCATATGCTATATAAATCTGGCTATGAATGACGTGAACAAATCACTCTGCCTCAAACTTTTTGTTGGAGCAATACTAAAACACTAGTGTTGTTGTTGTTTTTTTTAGCATATTATTGGCAATCAACATGGACTTGACTTTAAACATACAGGTGGAAATGAACCTGTGTCGCTAATTTGGATTATTATCCATATTTATGGATTTATTATGGTTATTAGAATTTTGTAATAAATGAAAGAAGTAGCTTTCTACTTGTCACATTAAATCCTGTAGACATGTCGTTGTGCATGTTATGTAGCACAGAACCATGTAGATCAGAATGGAAAAACTATAATGACTGTTTGCGGTATTGAATCCCCTTGGAGATACTCTACAGCTGTGTAACTAACTACACAAATATGGCATCAAATAGACTGTTAGACTCTGCACACAGAGGCTGCATTATTGCCATGTTCCGAGTACAACATAGATTTTCCATAGTTGTCTTAGCTTTAACTTGCCTGTGTTGGGCCAATGCCTGTGAAACTGTGACTGGCTATATGCACGAGGACAGTACATACCGGAGGGTTCGATTGAAACAACACAGCAGCAGAAGGACTGGGACAGACCGCCGTCCGGCTACATTCCCTTCAATGCCAAGACCGCAGTTGTACGGGCTGCCGTTGTTCCCTGTCAGATAATAGCTGGGAGATCAGTTACTGTGTTCTACAGATGGTGCTGATTAATAACAGTGGCAGCAGGCTGGCGATGGACCGTCGGGGCACAGGCCATGGGATGTGCCCGCTATTTACCTGGTGATGCCCCGGCCCCCTGGCACCCAGTCCCTTCTCCATAGAAACCACTGGTACTGATGTTAATGCAGCAATACAGCTCCAAAATGAATAACTGTAATTTTGTAATGTAGGGACATTCAGTGGTCACGCAGATGCAGGAGTAAACATTTAATCCCAGTGCAGGGAAATATACGAAACGTGGCTCTTTTCACTGTCCTTAATCACTCCACTATCTCTGTGCTTCACAGTGCTGCCGTATTTGAAATATTTTTGCACATATGCCTACAAAATGTGTTGAAAATCCAAGAACTTGCTTATATGCTCGTCTGCAGCAGGTGAGCAGAGTAAGCGTTTATGGCAGAATGCAGAAGTTCAGATGACAAGGTCAGTCAGAGGGTCGGCGAGGAAGCACAGAAGTGAGCAGCAGAGGTGACGAAGGCGGGAAAAACAACATTGTGGGGTTTTTAATGTTGTTTCAACGCTAACTGCACATTATTAGCCGGCACAGATGACCACAGGGCATTAGTGGGGATCCAGTATACACATAAACCCAACAGGACTACTGTGTTATTAGTTGCTGATTGTTTTGTGCGATGGTGTGTGTAGTTGCAGTCGGACAGAAGCTTTGATTACTCCCCGACCAACAAAGGGACACATTTTGGTGTGCCCAAACCATCTTGGCTGAAAGCTTGTGTATCAGTGAAAGAGGTGGTGGTGGTGAAATCTGCCCTTTTTCCATGCGTCTACTCTTTCCCTCTCTCACAGATGGTGACAGCAGTGGCGAGAGAGATCTTGTTCTGTGAAACGCCATTGAATATTTACAAGTCTCTATGTCTGCGACAGCTAGCAGAGCTATGGTACACTGGAATATGATCTACTGGCGAGGGACTGAGAGTTAAACAGCTGCTAAAGGAATTAAAGCTTGCAACGATGTTTCGCTCGTTTACCTCAAACTATGACTCTCTCCTCTTCTTGTCGTCACATTAATCATTGTATCTTATCACAACACACTGAATAATAGATACGAAAACACCGATAAAAATGCATTGATAACAATCACTGCTCATTGATCGTGCCAGGTAGCTCCAGCCTCTCCAGCAGACACTTGAAGTGCAGAGTGCCGAGTGACTTTTTGGGGGTAAAAATATAAAATGCCTTTGATATAGATAAACTGTGTGTCAGTGTTGTGAAGTCGTCAGAATCCCTGCTCGTAGCGCTGGAGCTCCCCACCATTTCCTCTGATGTGGCTTCAAAAGGGCCTGAGGAATCAACAGTCTCTGGGGAGGAAGTCATTTGTGATTAAAGTAACTCTTGAAGATGTTATATGTGCTTCTCGGCCCCTCAACGTTTCTGCTATGAAATAGGAGGGGACGGACTACAGGATTTTATTGGCTCCTCCATCAATTTAAAAAGAGCGTTTTAATGAGGACCATGTTGTTTTTTAGTTTTGTTTCTAACTGGCACCACTGAAATCATTATCGACTCAATTTCAGTGTATTCGCAATTTGAGTTCTTACAGAACTGTATAATTATTACCACATGTTAAACAAGCCTCAATCGGAACGAGTGAACTCTATTCATTTAAAGAGCTGTGGATTACATGTAATGTTACAGAATCTTATAATGAAGTTAAAAGACCCCACAATAAATGTCTTGTAATGTTTGGAAAAGATGATCCCACAATAAATGAATTTTCATCTCTTCACCATGATGGGAGTCACACATTTACATCTATGCTGCAGAGCATGAAAACATACAACTAAATATACATTTCCCCCAGCTGTATTAGAGATCTTTATGTTGGCAGAAAGAGACACAACTGTGCATTTTCAAATTGGCTGTAGAAGGATTTCTACAGTGAGCTACAGCTACAGTATGGCTGAGGTTTTCCTGATAGTAAATAAAATGCTGGTGTGATTACTTGAAAAAAACATCTGCTTTTCTAGATGATAATTTGGAAGTTTGGTTTAACAATAGCACCTCTTATCCATCTGTTTATAATTATTTCCTCAACTGAGATCATCGTTGCAGAACTCACTAGTGTGTTCAAATTTTAAGAAAAAAATCTCATCATTTTAATTGCTTCACATCAGCTTTATTTATTTATTTATTTATTTTTTTTTCACATGAAACCTTTCAAGACGTTTTAAACATAACGATAAGTCAGTTGTTCCAACAGCACCAGAACCTTTTTCTGCCACGTCCCGGTTTACTGACTGCTGCGGTTGTCTGACAACATGAGGAGAAACGCAGGACGATGGCGATGACAGCATTGGTGCTCTATTTTGTATGGAAGCTCAGGGTATATTTGCGGTACAGACGGAGTCAGATGTGACAAAGTGTTCCCGTCAACGCGAACACACTCGATATTCTACATAACCGCGTTTCTCTCTCCGTCGATTGGACCGTGGGAGCAGAGCCGGGACGCGTCGCATACGTAATGAGCTCTCATCAAGTCCAGCAGAGCTCTGACTCTGTTCCACATGAACTCATACAGCGGTGGTGAGAAGTGTAACGTGATTTGACGCGTTCTTGCTCACCTCACATGTTTTCTCCGCGCAGACCTGCTGACATTGAGACCCGGATTGTTTGCACGGTTTGATCGATCCCGTGTCACCGTTCACGATCGGAATCTGTCATGTTATTTCATTGATTTGGCTTATTTGTAGTCTGTAATTGCTCTTTGGATAGAAATAGGAAATACGACTGCGTTGGTTTTCCTGGATCGGATGTGAGTCCCCGGTGTAACCTTCACGGTCTTTCCAGCAGCTGCTGTCCGGCAGGCAGCCTGTTGTCTGGACTTGGAACTGTCCGCGGTGCTGAAGGTCGGAGCAGTTCCTTCGTTTTTAAGGAGCGGGAGCTGCGGACAGTTGTTCCCACATTATAGGGACTTCTAGACGGCGATCTTTCTCCACAGACTCGGCGCTTTCCCTCCGCGGTACCATGGGTAAGCTGAGCGAGCATGCGGGCTGCTGCAGCGCGTTTTTCACCGATTATTTTGTTTGTCAGAAATGTGACCATTTCAGCTCTCCCGGGAAATATGTAGTGCAGTATTTCCTTTTGGAAAACCTGTCTATATATTACATTACAAACATACGTCCTATTGACAGTATAGCATCTGCCAGTTATTGTGTTCGTTGCAGCATTTTACCGACATTTGGTAAAAGCACCTACTGTATACGTTCCGTCAGTGAACGCGCGTCATGCCTGTCAGAAAATTGAACCAGGTTTATGTAGGTCACGGAGAGGCTGAAGGGTGTGTGGGTCTGACAGACATCAGCCATTTCTCTGCAAAAACATATATTGGATTTCTACAGTGTTTTCCTCCTCTCTCTTGTGTCTCTGAACTTCAAACAAAGAACATAAATATTCATCAAGTCTATTATTATTACTGGCGCGCACACTAAAATTAGAAGCTCATTAAAATGTAATTCACCACGTGCAGCCAGTGTTGGAGCATGTGAATGTAGGAGCTCTCCTTTCATTCTCATTGGCGGCCTAATGATCCACACCAAAAATGCCCTGGAAACTTTTTCTTTTCTTTTTTGTAATTCTTGAGAATTGCCTCCAAAACCTAATTTCACAAGCAGCTTTGTTGGCACCCGAACAGGAAAAACGAAATCTCCTCCATGTATGCGTTGGGTTTGGGTGCATTACAGTCGACATCTGTGGTGTAGCCAACATGGCTGGAGGAAAATATATGCAGGAGCATGCCGCTTCACACAACGCTAGCCTGCAATAATAGTGGAGTTGATACACTTTCCTCTGCTGCATTGTAATGTCTGTCACTGCAGTCCATCACAACCACGTAGCCCCCAGCTGTGACAGTCATTTGCTCCGGAGTGTAGTTGATCGGATCCTTATTGATGCCTGTGTGCTTCAGCTGGACCCGGTCCAGACTGGGATGTTCCGAGGAACACTCCACTCCCCGAACAATGAGTCTTTAATGAGTTGTTCAGTTCACCTCAGTTCAGGTGAAGGAGAGAAACAGGAATGCAATATGATACCTATGACAGCTCATTTACAGGCCCATCAATATTGCAGCCTGGGCCATCTCTTTGGTTTTTTACTTCAGCTTTAGATTGGGTTTGGCTTATCGTTGCTTCATTAGATCGCTGGAAGGAAACAGGTTGAGAGAAAAGAGTCTTAATGTGTTCCTCAGATGGAAGCGAAGCAGGGAGGTCATCTCACACCACTGCCCCACTATGATGCTCACGTCATTTCTTTTAACTCTCAACTAAAATTAACGTAGCAGCGACAACTCTCACCTCAAAGGCCCTGTCTACATTTTTAAACAGCCTCGTGAAATCCGGACAATCATTACATTACACGTACAGTTGTGAATGAATGAATGTAAAATTAATGGATGTGAAAACGTCATTGATTTAATTTAACATTGGGGCTGGCTTCTCATTTGAGCACACAGTGATATGCCTGGAAGGATACTGCTGATTCACTCTGGAGCTCGTGTTAAGTAATGTTGTAGTGCAGTTTAATGGCCACAAGAGAGAGCTCAGTGATCTCTCTTTGCTGCAAATCTAGCAGGGTTGTGAGTGTTCGACTCCTTCAGGAAGTATCTGAATGGAGGAGCAATGTGCTTTTAATGTTATATGCTTTTTTGCATATAACATTAAAAGCACATTGCTGAAGGACACGTTATTTTCTGCAGTGTCATGCTTGTTTTTCAAAATCTAAATAACGTCATTGTAATGAGACTATATCGCTATATGACGCACAACACTATGGAATAGATAAATATTTCCTCTTAAATATCGCCCTTCCTTCTTTGGCATCCTTGCTTTTTCTATTGCAACTTCCCTAAGAACACCCATATTTCTGGAAGATTATATTTGCTGGTTTCACTGAAAACCGCCTCAGTCTGAGTCTGAGGAGAAACTATTAGAAAGGAAATTATTTATTGATCCCATGGTACTTGGTGTTTGTTTCCCTTAATTCAGCGCCTCACTAAACTACCTATAGCACGTTTGATGGAGTATATATATCTTCCTGCCGTTTGAAACGTGTGGGAGTGTGCTGTTTTTTTTTTTTTTAGCTTTCTATTTTTAACCGAAGGTTCAATGACTATGAAATGTGCAAACACAGGGAGAAATGGCCCTGCCCGAGGGCCACTGCCCCCAACCCCCCGCCTGCACTCAGCCGTGAAGAGTTAAGCCAAAGGGAAGTGTGTGTGTGTGTGTGTGTGAGTGTGTTTTTCTGTTTGGAGAGTCTTGAGCAGAATGGCTGCAATGAAAGTGAATATACCTCAGGCTGTTACAGCTGCTTGACCTGTGTGTGTGTGTGTGTGTGTGTGTGTGTGTATGTATGTCATCCCCAATCCATGCATCTGTTGTGGACACTGTCAGTGTGGTCTATAAGTGATTGGGGGTTATTACAGTTTCCTGTCAGTGTAGGTTGAGCTCACTGTGTCTCTGGACTGCTTCCTGAGATGGACCGTTAGCAGCCTTATGCTGTGTGATGTCTGCCAGTGTGACGAAGAGCAGAACAAAAATGTTTAATGAATGAACCAACGTGTTTCTGTTACTGTCACACATCTTGTACTGGGGTGCAGCACGAGTACATCTTTTTAGTTATTTCTACCATCTGAGAAATTTTGAGTTTGTGTAGTGACTCAAAAGAGCCTTATATAACGTTAAAACCCATTTCAAACTACACGTTGACTATATTTTGTAATCTTAAGTTTTGTTCTATGAAAAGAAACCTTTTAGCTGATATTATGTGTGCTTCGCCATCAGCAAATAAATCCTTGCCCATGTAGCCCTCTAAAAAAATGCACTGTCATCAATATTAAAAAAAAGACTGTTTTTATTTACCAGTTCATTTAATGTTTTGGATATATGAGAATTCAGCCCCACAATGTCTTTACTTCTTGCTCCTCCTGTCTAATACTCTTTGTAAACATCCATTTTCATTCTGACTTGGTTCCAAAGTGCAAATCAAATCCAAGTATTGATGTTTGAAGCTCTGTGTGCTCAACATTTGCCGGAGCCGCGTACGTTTTTGTTGGCCTGCGTTTTTGGAATGCTAATATGCGATTAGGTATTCACTGATGAGATAAAAGAGCTTGACATGTGCAGTCCAAGGGCTGAGAAGGCGGTTAATTATTATTGGCAGACTGGAGAGGTGCACAGCAACTGACTCTGTGTTAATTGCAGTTTGGAGGGGTAAATATGTAGGTCGTAGGCTGCAGCAGAGAGAAGGGCAGCTCTCAGTAATTAACCGCAGGTACAACATAATGTGTTTTAGAGATCAAACTCTCAAATGCATATTATATACATTATATACAGGGACATATAGATTATTGTAGAATATATAAGTATGCATAATGTTTTCAGATACCTAAACATTCCTCCCACTGAAAATGTCCATGTAGCATGCTAAGTTCAGTTAATAGTATTGTTTAAACAGTGGAACATACAACAGACTTCTTATTACTAATGAGGAGGATATTTTGCTGACAAAAAAAATTGAGAAAATCAGTGCAGTGAAAATCTTTTATTGGAAGCAGAGTTTTGAATTTAAAGTTTCTTGTATGTTGCCATTTTTTTGTTACTGCACACAAGTATGCAAAGCATCCTCTACCACATGTGCACCAATCATTTAAGTTTCACCCAGACTGATGTATTTAGGACCAGCTACCTTTTTTTTGTTTGTTTTAGCAGCATTAACATGTTTGCTGCATTGCATAATTTGAGTAATTTTTGCCTTGAATTCGTAGTTTTTTTAGTAACTAGTACAGGACTGACGATAGATAGTCTCAACCAAACTTTGACAGTTGGTCCACATTGGATGAATTCGATGCAGCACCCTAATATATATCGGGTTTCCTCTGTTTGAGGTTGGATACCTGCAGCCTCTGCTCATGTGTCTGCATTTGAGTGCTTTGTCAGCAGACATCTCATCTAAACATCCTGGAGGTTTAGATGAGAAGCACAAGTCCAAAATCGTTTCTCAGTTCTGTGATAATTTTGAGACAAGCGCCGTATGTATGTACATGTGTGTGATGTCCAGGTGTGGGGAAGCGTTGGTTGGACGTGTGGTTGATTAGCAGGAACACTGGCCTAGGTGGCTCCCGGGTCTCAGCCGATGACTCATGGTTCACTGCAGAGCTCTCACCATGACCCCAGTTAAATGAGGCAGTCATGGCCTCACTGGCTGCACTCCTCCAGGACACATAAAGCACAATTTGTAGTCTCCCTGCTTCCATTGTGTGTCAGCACAGTTATAGACCATCTGTAAAATTAATAGCTGGTCATACATGTGTCAATATCACAGAGGCCAGAACACACGGCCTGTCTGTGAGTGTGGAGATTTTCTATTCTGCATCTGAAATGTATCTGAGCAAATTCCTTATAGTTGTATAAATTATATTTTTTCCGTTTCTAAAAGCAACAGAGGAACATGTTCCTGCTTGTTTCAGTGATAGTGCATCACAGAGAGGAAGATTTTCTGACTGAAGAGAGAACAGTGGATGACCACCTTTGTAATGCTCAGTGACATTTCTTCCAGGTCATGCAGTCTTTTCCTACCTACAGTCAACTGTCATTGCTTTGCAAAGCTTAGGTACTTTTTTGTTGTGTTACTGTAGTTAAAAACACAAAAGCAGTTCTCCTTTTTTACTTCTGTTGTGTTTTTGTGTATTAACCAGCACATAATCTCCTAATCTGACAGTAAATCACTCTTTATGGTTGAAACTTTTGAATTCTAATTGACTTCTCCTGCAAAGGGTTTTAGATCAAATTAGTGCTGATTCCACATGTCAAGTTTAACTTCCAACTCCCTCACACAGACGGTGATACACCCTTAGATATTGAAATCCTAACTCCTGACTACCAGCGACACTCTTCTTGTTGCTGATATCTCACACTGTTAGTCTGACGATGTAACAAGCTGTCAGCTGAAAGTGTCACACAGAGGCTATAGCGGTGTCATGGCAGATTGGTGCACTGATTTTGTACAGGCGGCCTTCCTTGACCAACCAGTAAGTCACTACTTCAGTGACAGGGACATGATCTCTCACTGACCCCCCACCCATGAACACTGACACTGACTTTTTTCCTCTACTCCACCCAGGCTCCCCAAAACATATCTTTTTTTTGTATTTATGTTTTAGTGTAAAGACTTTGCGTGGCATCAGGTGGCCGACCCCTTTAATGTTGGTTTTCTATCACAGAGTTTAACACTCTGCATCTCCCCGTGCTTCACGTCCAGCCAGCCCTTGAGATCAGGAGTAGTGGTTAATGGCTCTGGCTACAAATGCAGCTCCTGAACCTGTGCTGCCAGTAACTATACAGACCAACACAGTTTAAGAGAGTTCAGTCAATCCAGAAATAACACATTGGTCAATTCAAGGCACGCTCATACTAATAACAGTAATGCACTGACTCAGCATTGGGCCTGTGTAACGAGAAGTGTGTGTGTGTGTGTGTGTGTGTGTGTGTGTGTGTGTGTGTGTGTGTGTGTGTGTGGGTGGGTGGGTGGGGGCGGGGGGGGTTGTGGGCAGTAGCTCTTGGCTGCCCCACTGGCTGTCTAGCCTGTCAATCATTTGGTCAGGTTAGTCCTCTTAGACACACTTAGATATCACTTTAAGTTGCTTACTGTTAGAAAACAGAGGTATTGTTATGTGAAGCAGGCCCGAGTGAGATTCAGATTAAACTGTTCCAGGTATCAGTGCAGTTATTGCAAATAAAAATCACATGAGTTTTCTCCACAAACATGACCAGAGACAGAAGGCGGAGCTTTAACATGTAGTGAGTGTGCGTGTACATGTGTGTAATGTGATCAGGGCTCCTGTCTGCTCCTGGATTTATGAGGCTAATGTGGTGCTGGGACTCCACTGTGGAGCAGATGAAGGCACAGCGTAGGCAAGCAGCGAGAACAACATACAGGGAATGTTGCTACTCCTTTACATTTATGGGAACAAATAGGTATTAACCCTCATTTGATTATCTCTATTTATTCTATATGTGTAACCTCTGCAGTCAGTAGAGTCTGTGCTGTTTCAGTTCACTAAACAAAAACAAGTTTAATAGGCATACACTGCTTTATAACAAATAACAGAAATTAGCAGTGTAATGTTAGCACACTTTAATGGAACTAAAACATCACTAAAAGATGGACTCACAGGCTTATAATAATAATAATAATAATAATAAAATAAACTGATGCAGAATCACTTTAGCTTTCAATGATATCAAAGGCTGCTGCATGTGTAAAGTATTTCATCCTTCACCTCATCAACATAAATTGTCATTAATGTTTAGGAATATTGTCGCTGTGGGGTGAAAACTCCAAACTCTGATTTAAAAGGCCTTTCAAAGCAATTTTTTTAATTCCTGGTTCCTAAAAGTTGACATTTTGAATGTTTAAAGATTTTCACCCAGTAACAGCAACATGCCTCACTGTTGTGTTACAGTTCAGATAAAACAAACACACACGTCACTCCATCACAACTCATCATAGGGAGCCTATAAGACAACCTGTGTCTGTCCATTTCAAACTGTTAACTCCCTCCTTCTCCTCCCGCCAGGTTATGTGGGTATGCAACCTGTGCCGAAAACAACAAGAAATCCTCACCAAATCGGGGGCGTGGTTCTACGGCTCGGGGCCCGGTCAGGTGCGGGGCGTGTTTGAGGGGGGGCCACAAGGGAAGAAGGC
This sequence comes from Embiotoca jacksoni, assembly GCF_022577435.1. Lineage (NCBI taxonomy): Eukaryota > Metazoa > Chordata > Actinopteri > Embiotocidae > Embiotoca > Embiotoca jacksoni. The sequence goes on from NW_027185241.1 coordinate 17,804,675, forward strand.
CAAACTGCAGGACCCGTCCCTGTACCCCTACCAGGGGGCCTCAGGGGACTTGACACCAGTGTCAGACAGAAGCAGACCTCACGGCGGGCTCCTCCCCAGACAGGCGTCCCTTGACAACGGTTCGGGGCTACGATACTCGGGGCCCGGTGACGCACCCATAGACAGGTCAGTAGTGTGTGTGCAGTGCTCCGTATGTGTTACACAGAGTTGTTTTGTTGTGTAAATTCAGGTTGATAATTTGATCACTGCTTAGTGAAGGTGCCTGATGTATCTGCAGGGAGACTTTTAGCATTAGCACTGATCTGTGGCTGTTGTGTAGAAGAGTCATTCAAGTCTGGCACAAGAACAACGTCTCCTGGCACGCCAGTCGAGGGCCCAAATAAAATGGCTGCTACATGGAGCATATAAGGCCTATAAAGGAGACAGAGACACATATACTGTATCTGGCACTAACTCAGCAATTCTAGAGCAGTCATCCACCCACTCACAGTCTCCCTATCACACACACACACACACACACACACACACACACACACACACACACACACACACACACACACACACATGAACCCAGATGGCTGCATGTCTGATTCAGCCAGGATGACGTCCTGGCAGGTGAAAGGAGTTTGCTATACTTTATATTATCTCAGAGACATCTTTGGAGACATAAATAACTCTGTTTTGTCAATTCTGGCACTGCACTTCTTGAAAATTACGGGTTTTTTGGGATGTTTTTGGAGTCAAAAAGCGAGAGCAGGCTAATTACAATGCAGCACATTGTGTTCCATTTGTCACATGCTCTAAGTGCCTCCTCTGAGTCGAGCGCTCTCAGATGCCGACGACACGGACATGCTGTCCTCGTGGATACTATATCCGGTTGCCCGTTTCCTTGATAGTGGTGTCAAATAAGGTAGTTACTTTGATGTCCACATGGGGGCTCCTTCCTCTTTCTTCTTCTGAAGGGAGGAAGAGCAGCTTACAGGATCTGTACACTCTCTAGAATTTACCTCAGCAGAGCCCTTTCAGAAAACCTCTCATGTCCTTGTTTGCTCCTTCTCAGATGTAACTCAACATTTGTTCAGTGCAAGGCTTTGTTCTCTGTAACCCTTCCATCGTCATGTCAAGCAGTCCACAGACAAACAGATGCCCTTGTCTCGGCCAAAGAGACCCGACTTCCCAGTGGGGTGTTGGGAAATGTGGACTGCATGTTGTGCAGTACAGTGGAGATCCAAATGAAGGGTGGCACTGAGTTAGACCATAATCACACATGTATGGACACTATGCACACACACACACACACACACACACACACACACACACACACACACACACACACACACACACACACACACACACACACACACACACACACACACATTTAAAGGAGAGGTGCAGCAGGAAAAGGAGGTGGATCTAACCCTGTCGCGTATTCCTGTCGGTGTGCTTATCGTACATCTGGTCTGCCACTCAATGTACTTCTTAATACAGTCAGAGTCAACAAAAGAAGAAAAGATCTCGGAAAAACTTTTATGTTGAATTGGCTGGTATTTTTCTCTGAGTGGAAATGTTGATGGATATATCCAAATTACTTGTCAGTTTCATCTTCCTGTCCCTTAAGTCCATTAATTGAACATACTTTCCATGCCTTCACATTGTAATGAAGCTACTGTGCAACAGTAACAAATAAAAACACACACTCAGAGGCTTTGTTATAACTCCATCTATATTTATTTTCCTGCCCTGTCGTGCTCCAAGCCTTCAGTCACTTCCTGTTCCAGTCCACTCTGTATTAATTGATTGCATGGCTCGAGAGGTGGCGATGGTACCAGGGAGCAATTCTCGCTTTGGCATTGCCTACATTTGCAGTGACACAACAGGAAACTGGCTGTCTGAGGATTCACAGGATAGTGCTGATGATGGATAGCAGAGAGTCCATAAATAGAACTCCCACTGCATAAGCACCAGAACCCACTTTCATTAATCTTAAAGAATGTTTAAATTAACTCCTGGATCTGTTCTGCTGAAGAGAGGAGGGGAAAAGCTGACGGCCTATTTATAAGGAGAAATAACTTGGGAAGGCTTCTAATTTGTCTCGGTCTCCGAGGTGTCATTTGAATGAACACACAGATACGGCAGGACAGCTGCAGTGTTGGGTGAGGTTGATGAAACAACAATGATTACACTGGGATTGGAACACACTCACTGGAGGAATTTCTCCAGATTCTGCATTTTTTAGATACATTCGGCCGGGCAGTGGCAGCGGCAGCGCTCAGCATGCCAAATATGGTCGAAGAGGAAGAAGAACAGAGTCAGTTTGGACTGGCCCTTTAACATCCAGCCCACCCACAACAGCACAGAGTAGCTTTGTATAGTTCAATTCATCATTGCTGTAACCTAGTCAGTTCAGAAGTGTGTACCAAAAACAGGCCATTTTATCCATGTATTCCGTCCGCTTTATACAACTCTGCAATGAATCAATAACATGGACAGATATTTGACTTTGACACTGATCGTTGAGGTTTTGTTTGAATTATTATTAAATGTACATTTCCTGACTTACAGCCTTACATTTAAGTCCAGTAAGCAACACTAGCAATCAGACACAGAAGAACATTTTAAAAATATCCTCAGTTTTACTAAACCACATATTTGGAAGTGATAACCCAAAGTCAGCCTTGTCCAATATAATCGTCCCTTTCACTATATCAGTTACAACGACATGTTACTCATTAAACAAATAGGTATTTTTCACAGCAGACACTTTGACATGTCAGAGCAGGAATGGCAATGAAGTCAATGATAAACTGAAGGTGCTCAGTGATGAGTTTCACTTGTTTCAGGGTCCTGGTTGTACAGGTTGGATCACTCTGTCTTATTTTCATAGCTTCATAGCATCGAGAAGAATGTTCTTTTAACTGTAAACAAATGATGTTGTGTATCATAGAGGTTTGTATCTTTCCATATGGGCTTCAACATTTTGTTTTGCCAGGAACTCGGTGAACCATTCTAATCCTTACATTATCACAGTCCTATCAGTCTACATATTACATGCAGTTGTCTTCCATCATGCTTAATACAAGGCCTGCTTTACTGTACAGAGTAGCTGCTGAATGGATACTTCATTGTGGTATTCTGTCTCTCAGAAGAGTCTGTTCACCTTCTTCCACGATGTCTCTCATCATCCTCCCGCTCAGGAAATGCTCCTTTATGCTTGTATAGACTGTAGCAGGACTCATTTACACAATGTCTTTAGAAAGGATCATAATAGCTCCATGTTTAAGTGGTTCCATGGAGAGGTTTGATTAGCCTGTACAAATAAATGGAACCATATGAATGCAGCAGCTTTAAGGAAACGCTTCAGCCAGTCTGAATGAAATGAAATACATCAAATAAATAAATAAGTAACCTCTAGGGAAAACCCACACTTTTATTATGTGTGCCCTTTTCTCACAGACAGTCCTACTTTATTACACACGTAGAGCCGATGCTCAGAAGCCAGATATGGAATATAAGAAGAAAAAAAAAAACCTGACGACACCGTCGCCTCTCTGCCCTGTATTGTATTGGGGGTTATCTGCCGCTGTGCGCGTCCCAAAGTAGGCTGGAGAATGGAGAGATATGGCACAGAGTCCGCACGATTGCATATCCGCCTCAGTGTGTGTGTGTGTGTGTGTGTGTGTGTGTGTGTGTGTGTGTGTGTGTGTGTGTGTGTGTGTGTGTGTGTGTACGTGGGACTGCGTGTGTTTGTGCGACTGTGTACTCTTCATAGGCAACGGGATATATGAGCTGAATGTGAGGCAGCAGCTGATGCGCCGGTAAGGGATGCTGCCGCTGCTGCTGCTGGCTGCCGTGTAGGATGCTTCTCCGCTTCTTCTCTCCTCCGGGCGCTCCTTCACCTCTTCCCGCACACCGAGAACACATTTTTGCCACAGCGCGAAGAAGAAAAGGCTTGTTACCAGCACCGGCACTACCTCGTTTTTCTCGCTCCCAGTCCGAAGCATTATGACCGCCGGATCCCAGCCGGAATGCGTTTCATTTAAGGACACTTTTTATCAGGAGCGGCAGCAGGAACATGGAACTTGATCGGCGTCTTTTCTGCAATTAATGCGCCCCGGGAGAAAAATAATAAGAAAACACTGAGGAGGTGTATGTGTGCAAGGGGGGGGGGCGTCCGGAGAGAGCGCAGGCTTCGGGATGTATTGGTGGTGAAAGGAAAAAGGGTGATCACTTACTGAGGATAAAAGCAAACGGAGGGGGAAAATGCAGTTTGAGACATTGCGTCAGTTCTGTAGCTCGGTTTTATCACATTTCAACGGGGCTTTCTCGGCACCTCAGAACATCTTGCAGACGGAGCTGTTCGAGCAGGCGTTGAGCAACATCGGGTGAGTGATTCCTTTGTAAAGAAATGCCCAGATTTATGAGGAAGGGCTTCCCCGTTGGTATGGCAAACGAGTATTTTGGGGGGGGGGGGGGTTGTTGCGTTTATCGATCGGTAGCCAGCCTGCGTAATAACAACCTCGAGTACTGTTGCTGCTGCAGATATTTCCTGGCTGGATGATGGGGCCGATTAGCGATCGTTCGCGGTTTGCTATGTGCGCGTGCATCGCGATTGTCTGTCGGAGATGAAATGAAGCGTGATGGTACACTGTGACCACATCGAGGTGTGCGTGTGCTGTGCGCGTAGCCCTGGATGTATGTGTGCGCGTGCGCGTACGCCCCAGCGCACCGCTGCTGCAGCATGTGTGCTGTAGTACTGCCGCTGTCGCTGCTGCTGCTGCTGTCGTGCCTGAGAGGAGAGCGTGGGGGTGGGTGGGGGGGGGAGGGGAGGGAGGGAGGAGGGGAAATGTACATCTTAAAGAGTCCAGAGCTGGAAATGAGTGCAAACACCACCCCCCCAACACCCCCCCCCCCCCCCCCCCCCCCCCCACACACACACACACACATTCACCCACCTACTATATACACTCAAACACAGGCCACTGTGGAGCAAGTCATAACAGGTATCAGTTACCTAATCATTTAGGACTAAACTGGAGAATTCCATTAACAAGCATATATGCATATATTGCGGCTGAATTATGAAATCTATACTTAGACTAATAGAGCAAACATATTTTCATTATTTAAAAAAGGAACTATGTGGTTGACACAGACCTTATGTATTTTCACTTTAGCGCCAAAAAGATACTTGAAAAGAGGTACTTGTGTAGCATGTGAAAAGAGAGAAAGAAGTTGGATCTCACTTAGATGCACTGAAGCACATTATGATTAGTCTGCTAAATGTTCTGCCCCCCCCCCCCCCCCCCCCCCACACACACACACAGAGAGGCTTCTGGTCATTTGGCCAAGCATAGCTGTTAGACACATTATACAGACTGCAGAAGTCCTTTAAACTTGCAAACAGACCCATGTTCCTCAGCCGCGGGACCGAGAAAACACACGGGCCCTCTTCTCTGTCTCGCTATAGATGCAGGCCCCGTATCGCCACGCCATCCACTGTCTGTCTCTGGGGACTGCGAGTCTTTCCCTCTTGTCCCCCACCCTACCGTCAGAAATAATTTACAGCATTGCTGGGCTCTCTGCCACCTCACATTACATGGCCAGAACACTCAGGCACTGGAAGGGCGGAACAGGGGGCTCTGTGCCTGGAAACTGTGATCCAGCAATCATCACATCTGACTGATTAAATTGAACTTATTTTCCATCACGGGCGGGGTTTTTTCTTCACAGCAAAATCCTTCAGAAGAAACCGTAGCTGAAAGCAAACCTATTATTTTTATGATAAATGATCATATTTGCAGTTGGTACGACAGTTTTCATTTTTTATTACCGTTGCAGGATGATGCAGCCAGTGTCACACTCTTTGTGCACTAATTTCTAGGTCTGTAGTATCACGTAGCTCGCTGCTACACAAGAACACAACTCTGCAAAGATGCAGCTGTTATCAGTAACTAGCCAGCTTCGCCATCCGTTCGATCAGAGCTGTTTGTGTGCGAGTCTGTTTTTTCTCTTTCTCTGTTTCTTTCTTGCCCAGGCCGGGCTTTCTAATGGGCTGTATGCTTTTAGATCCTGCTCACATGTATTATGCATGTGTGCGTCAGCAGAGGTCCTGATGGGGTGTGGGGATCTGTTCTTAGAAGGCCTGAATGGTTTTGAATTGAGTGGTCACTACATTTAAGCTGCAACCATACTCGCACCCCCCCCCCCCCCCAGCTCTAATACACACACACACACACACACACACACACACACACACACACACACACACACACACACACACACACACACACACACACACACACACACCTTCCCCCTATCATCCATCCGCTGCTGCAGCTCTTTGTGCTTGCTGAGACCTGAGTGTGTCTGTTGTCGGACTGCTGTTGAAGCATTAGAAGGGATGTTATTGAATTTGTGGTACACATCTTGTAGTCTTTTCCCAGATGAGCCTTTTGTAAAGTGTGTGATACAGTGTAAGTGGGATGTGAATGGCTGTATTTGATTTTCTGCATAGATGCAATGTATTGAAAGCATCAGCGTGTTTCAAACCCCAGCATATTAGATAAAAGCCATATGGCTGCACTTTAATGATTCCAAATGGGCCGCACAGTCTTGGGTGTGATTTTAGTGAGTCATACTCGCACTCACAGCTGTTTACTTCATCCCACGTTCTCATATATTGTCCTTCTGCAGTGACGGCGCATATGCAGCTGTGCACTTCTGCATTTTAGAGCTTATACATTCTGTACATTCGCAGGAAAACCAACTTCTTTTCCACCACTGTCAGTTCTACACTGAAGGTTCCTCTGAAGTGGAAAAGGGGGAGAAAGCCAGGGGGGCTTACTCGCCCCTCCCACACTCACCCTCTTCTCCTCACTTGTCCCCTCCACCGATAGGGTTGCCATAGTGACAAGGTGTAATGTTTGATAAATATACATGACGACGTGCTCTCCCTGTCTGTTAATCTCAATGTCAGCAGGACGCGATTCAAAATACAGAGAAAGCGATAAAACAAGGAACGCTCTTTCTAACAAAGCAACATACAGTGGGATGAAAAGAGGTGAAGCAGGACACCTTTAAACGGCTGTGTTGCAGATTTTTATCTCAAAATGCTACTCTGAAGTGTCCGGAGACACAATATGCTGCAGTGTTTTTTCTTAACGTATCACAGAGTTAATGCACAAATATACTGAAAATGAGTCATGCAGAATTGAATTTGAAACTCTGTCACCCCTTGAGTAACTTTGTGGTTTTACATCAGCTGTCACAAACAGCGGAAATATGAATACATAACAGAGAAAAAAAAATTCCTGTAATGACATTCAATCAGCATGATTCAAATTGACTTATTTTCCATCCTGAATCTTTTCCTGCTCAATCAGGACCCACATTTGATTTGCCTTTTAGCATTGCATCTGTGGCAGCTAATTTGTCTGCAGCAGTCCTACTGTGCTAGTTAAGCAGCAGGTGCTTGTCAAGTGCCGCATGTATCCTTTCATTATTTGCTGGGAGAGCAGTATTACATAACAGACGTGTAACGTATTAAGACGTTTTCCTAATAAACTACTGTTAAAATGCAGCTAACCTTTGGGAATAGCAGTATTGTAGATGTTATCTTTTCTTCTTGTAATCACATCAGTGATGGAGGTGGTTGTCAGGATTATTAAAGAGCTTTACTACCTTCACTTGCAGTGACAGCTGATGCTGCACACATTACTAGACATCTCTGGGCAGCATCTGGACATGTCTGGGCATTTGTTTCCTTATGAAGGAGCCGGGCACTTCAAAGGGAGGTCTGCTGTTTTACTGTAGGTTATAAAAATAAACTAATAGAGAGAGACAGAAAGAATTAAACAGAATTTACTCCTACTGTTTACATTACACCATGAAATTAATTTTGAAATCACACACTGACATGATTATTCCACATCTGAAGGCTTTAAGTGTCTTCATTAAGCTCTCCCATCCAGCCTTTCATGCATGTGGCATTTAACACACACTGATTTCTACCTTTGTATTGTGTCAGCCTGCCTTGATAAAATAAGTAGTGTGGATGTGAGTCGTAGAGTTCACTGGAGAGACAAAGCAGTGGACGAAAAACAGCAAGGAGAAGACAGATAGTACCAGGAGCAGGCAGGAACACCCAGGCATCAGTCACCATGGTGACAGAGCTGTAGACAAGGCAGACATAGCAGGCTGCAGCTTGCGGGATTCTGAACCCCTGGAGCCCCAGATTCATGTTGATGTGACAGAACTGGGGGAAAGGAAAGGAGGGAAGAAGAGTAAAGGGGTAGAAGGAAGGAGAGAGGTGAGGAGGAGGAAGAGGAGGAGGAGACATAGATCCAGAGCATTCCCTCCCTTCGCCATCACCTTGATCCAGGGTAGTCAGTTGTGTTTTCTAGCAATTCCCTGCTCTACATTCCCACAGTTACACATTAAAGCCTCGTGGAAGCAAAAATCAAGCTGCTCCTCTGCAGCCACTGGGGGTTACATTCATGCCTGGCTGTAGGAATCTTCAGCAGTAGCTGTTGAGGAAGAGGAGAACATTATCCTCTCTTTGTCTCTGCCCACATTTCCCCAGCAAGCCTCAAGACTACCATCACCTCTGTTTTTATCTCTTTGAGTACTATAAAGTAGTGTCTTGAGGGTTTAGGTGTGGGAGTCAGACTGAGACGCAGACTGTATCCTGTGTGGTGCTTCTGTAACATCCCGTCACACCTCGCCCACGCTCAGCCCACCCTCGGCCCACCCTGAGCCCCACGGTGTCGTACCCGGGTGTTGGCGGCACTCAGCAGCTGTAATTAAGCCAGCCCTTTATTGGTTTTGTCCTCGCCAAGGGAGATGTGCGGAGGAAGAAGGGAGGCCCTGGTTTATTGCCTGGGCGTCTAGGAGAGGGGTTATTATGATTGCACGCCAGAGAGAGAAAGAAAAGAAATGGATGGAGAGGCAGAGAAAGTGGAGAGCGCTGGAATGATGGAGAGAGACAGCGGCGGAGGCAGAATCGATATGCTTGACTCCTTTCTGCTCTCACCAAATCATATCTCAGCATCAGAGCGAGAGTGACTGAGGAGGAGAGCAACAGAGAGAGAGCTGGTGGCTCAGGCTGCCACTGCTGCTGATGCTGCTGCCCAGAGAGGGAGGTGAGACTGCCTTTGCTGAGGTTTGGTTACAGGTTGCCACTGCACGGTCCCACAGCACGAGGTACACGTGATGTCACCCACAGTAAGGTTGGTCCGGCCAGGCGGTTCTCAGCAGTAAAACAGGATGAGGAAGGTACAGAAAGGGGACGAAGATCCACAAAGAAAGGACAGTACTTTTGAAGAGAAACGGCGGCTTGTGCAGAGCGCTGACATCTGGGCTCTTTTCATGCTCACGGAGCGAGACTGATTCCCTTCAAAGGCTGAATGTGTGCATGCATTTGTGTGTGTGTGTGTGACCCTCAACCTTAACATGTCAGTTATGGTTGAGTTACAGTCGCCATACTGTCCTCCCAGTAAAACTACATTTCAGTTGCTTTATTAGAGGACACTTCCAGGGCCGCCTCAGGTCCTTAACTCCTTCTCTTTCCACTAACCGATGGACTGAAGAGGACGTTGCTGAGTGGTGTGAATGTGAGACTCGGCTCGTCTGTCTGTGTGTGTGTGTGTGTGTGTGTGTGTGTGTGTGTGTGTGTGTGTGTGTGTGTGTGCGTGTGCGTGTGCGTGTGCGTGCATGTGCATGGTTGTCCTTGTGCTTCTTTGTGAGAGTCCATGTGGCTGCACTTGTACACTCATGTGTTTGAAGCCGGGTCCCTAGGAGGTATTTTTTCCCTTAAAAAAGCCTCTTTTGCTGAGCTTCCAAACAGATGCCTGATGTCATCTTGTTTTTAAATAGCCACAAGAGAGAAGAGAAACTGCACACACCACATGGATAGTGCTTTGCTTTCAACCATATGCCTTGATGTGTGATGCTATTTGTCAATGTCAGTAACCATTTAACAGTTTATAGAAGGCTTTAATTTGAACGCCTCGGCTGGCGTAGTTTACCGACAGTGTATGGTGTCAGTGGTGTGCGTATGTTTTTTTCACAAATCCTCCTGCGGCCTTGATGGTCAGCGGAGTTGTTAATTGAAAGCTAAGGCTATCTGCTGCTAAAGGTACTACACAGCATCATCATTCTTGTTTTACATTTGATTTATTGATTAAAGAGGCTTGTAAGGTCACAGCGTCGGAAGGTCAGGAGGTGGACTACCTTAGCTAAATCCCTGTAAGTCAGTGCGGTGGAGTCCATATGACACAACTGAAAAAAACATTTCAAACTCTACTGTTTAAGTAATGACTTTGTATATGAAATCCATTTTAAACCCTTCATTTGCCGAAGGCTTTACGGGTCTGTATGTCCGGGTATTATGTTCCACGAATTGGGTTCAGTATTTAGTGAGTTTCCTCTTACTATTTCCACTCCACACACCCAATGCACGATTGACCTGTTAGCATATGCACATGCATTGTTTCATGAATGGGAAATAAAACTGCTTTACACGTAATCCTGTTGCTTTGCCCCAAATCCAAATCTTTTTCACGCTCCAATTTATTCAATTACCAAAAATACACTTGAAGAAGCCGTGTGATAAAGCAATAATGGAAAAGCTTAATCTAAACATCTGCGTCTATCCAGTCCATTGCTATCATCATCCGTCTCATCCCCAGCCCGTGCTCAAATCCTCTTTTGCAACACTGATGGTATTTCACGAGCTCAATGAGATTAATTATTTCCATATTTTGCAAACACTGCACCGTGTGTGCCGCTCCCCCATCTCCCCGCACGTGTACAATTAGCTCAGTGCATTTGTGTTGCAAATGAGCCGGCCCTGGTGGTGCTCGACGGCCTCCCCGGGCTTCTCCTGCCACGCAGCGGAGAGGAGAACCCAGCCGAGGAGTGATCAAACGCTTCCTTCTCTGGCAGGCAGATGCTGAGTAAACACAGAGAAGAAACGGCTCCAGTAACTGTCTCTTCCCACTTCCACTTCTCGCCTTCATTATTTTTGGAGTCTGCTGGCTGGCATTAATGAAACCCCATGTAATATTCATTTAATTCCCAGTGTTTATTAGTTCATTAGGTTTTAGGATCGTAGTTGATCTGATCTCCAGGGGTGGCTACGACGAGGAAAAGAGCTGACTTTGAAGATTCTTCTCTTTTTCACCAGCCGGGCTTCCTTCCATTTCTTTAAATGTCTCTCTTGATCCTGAACCATTCACAATCTTCTGCTTGCTCACTGAGCTGTTTAGCATTCCTCTTCCCTCGCCTGCATCACCACACTTCTGCTCTTATTTATACAACTATAACTTAAGTAGAAGGTTGAGTCAGGATTTTGGTGCAGCTGTCCATCAAAATGTAAACCAAGGACAATGACCCCATCTGTTTGAAATATGTTGCAACATGATACAGATAAGTAGAAAGATACTTCTTATAGAGCATCTAAATCCATGAATCTCAGGGCAAACAGGTGGCTAAATGTGATGTGGCTGATTAAAAAGAGGATAACATCAGTTTGGGTTCGTCAGCTCTTTACATCCCTGGTTGAATTGAACTGTCATAGATTAAACATTTTCTCAGACCACGGCCCCTCTGGCCAGTTCAGCTCTCTGCTTCACGCCGCGTGTTACAGATGCTGTCCTATGCAATTACAATTAACCCGCGCAGGCCTGTGGTCTGGGGCTCGCTCGGCAAAGGTCTGACCGTGGGTTCATCGATTGAGACGTTGGCCTGTCAATGCCATCGAGTGCAGCAGAAAAGGTCTTTCTGCTGAGCACACAGCAAGCGGCTTTTTCATCAGACCAGGAGGAAACTTCTTCACAAAGCTTTCATTTCCTTGTGTTGAAAACCCTGCTAGGTAGTGCTGCCGTTGTGTTGGAAAAAGTACGCTGTATTTTTGCACCTGAGTTGCTTCTGTATCGTCACTTTTCAATTCTGGCTTCTTTGACAGCACCGTCATTACTTAGCTGCATTTTCCAACCTGAAAGTTATTGAACTTCTACTTTCTGCATCTGTCTTTTATTATTAGAATGATTAAATTATTTGTGGGGATGAAGCAGCACTTTTACTAATGAAATAAGTATCTAAAAGGGTCATTCAAAAACAGAAAAAATATTTTTTGTGATACCTTGCAAAGTGCTAAAAGTATTAAGTTTCAATTAAGTAACTAGAGGCTCTTATAATTTTGGAGACAAGCATCTTCCTCATCTGTATCCTCATTGGCTTTCAAAAACCCTTCAACCCTTGAATTTCGCTGAGCGGCACAATGTTTCTTTGATCCCAATGTGTGAGTGTGTATGTGTGCAGTGACATCTCCCAGACAGGAAGAGTGTTTCAGAAAGGAGGTCGGGAGGCACCGTCTTCCCATTATGCACAGCTTCCTGTCTGCCTCCAGGCAAGCCTTCGAGCAGCCAAAGTGTTTGAGTTCAACTTAAGAGAGACTTGGGGGGGAAAGAGGAATGAAACTGGAATGGAGAAGATGGGTGGGAACGGCAGTTTATTAATTTGAAAAATGCACTGAAATGAGTCACATTTTCACTTATGACTGAGGGGGAAATGTTTCAGTGTGCTTTGCAAACTGGTCCCAGAACAGGAAGGAGAAAATTAGATCATTTAATGTGGTTGGTCTGATGGAACCTACCGTACATGCCTCCCATTATGTTGCTTTTCTCCGTTCGCTCAAGTTTGTATGTCCAATTTGACACTTTGTAGGACTGCGCCGGTGAGGTTGTCTGGAACAAACTTCAACTTCAGTTCTGTCTTTTGTCACTGTCACTATGTTACTTTCCCCGGCTCCGACGATAAGTCTCTGTGTGCTGCTGTCCCTTACCTTGCAGTCAGTACATACTGAACGAGAGTGTGTTAAGCTGGACAATCAGTAATACTGTAAGTAGCTCCTATCTGGATTTGATTATGCATTGGGGTAACATAGTTGCAGTGCCGTCTCTTCCCTATGGGTGTAATTGGAGAGTGCTTATTCTTCCTTTCCCAGGCAATATCTGTGCTTCCCATTTAGGCCTCGGTTTGTGTCCATCCAAGTTTCTACGAAGTAAAAGAACACATATACGTGAGTGATCGAGTCGACTTCCTGGTACTGAAACAGTTTTATAAAGATATGTTGAAAATTGCCCCTCGGCACGCCCACAGCTTTTACTACTACAGCAATCTGTTATATTATTATTATTAATTTATAAATGATGTGTTAAAAATAGCTGCAGTGATGGGAAACGTGTCGTGTTCACAATTGCCAGAGAGGCATTATGCAGTGTGTACCGCTGTGGAACAAAGAACATTTAAATGGAAGTGCTGCAGTTAAGTGGCTCCCTCATGTTTTTCTTGTGTTTTCTCTTCATTGTGTAATTGAAGTACTTAAAATACAGTGCATCATCTGAGCCACAGAGCATGTCCACTCATAAAAAAACTTAAGCTTGTCACCTTCCATCTATATTAGTTTTTACTGTTTACAGTGTACAAATCACACATTTAAACTACTCACTTCTACTGGATTTCCACTTTGATACAGACCATCAGATATTTAACGTAACCTGGCAACAGCATTGCAAAATTGTCCAGCTTTTAACTCTCCGAAGCGCTCAGGGCATAATGTGTCCACATTCACAAACTAGAGCAACTCGCTTTCATTCAGATTCAATGGAAGTGGCAGTCATGGCTGGTTAACGCTGGGTGCTGAGGCTCCGCCCACTTTCACTCATCTGGAGAAGAAATACTCAAACATGTTAACCATAAATTGATTGCATATTGAATTACCATTGAACAGGATGACTGGCATACTCAACCTTCATTGTCATGGTAACAAAAATAAACGTGGTAAATGTGGCACAGTCGCAGTTTGATTAAGTTTCAGCAGCAATAGTACTTGGTTAGTTTTAGAAAAGATCAACATAAGTTGACATAAGTACGTAACTTGAAATAAACCAAGGCTGATATTTGTTTTCACACGAGACCCAAACGGATCATGAACAGCAGTCTCCCGGGTGAAAGTCCTGTCTTTGATTCATCCAATGACCCTGAACTTACCTTCTAGTGAGCACTTTTTATACTACCTCACCTGACCAGTGGTGCTTCAGAACATGCTGTTGGTAATACGTGCCTATAACATCTATCAAATGGCTTTTAGACTTGGATTTATTTTTCCCGCATTACAGACAATGCAAGTTTGATAAATGTAAGATGTCTGAATAAGTAATGAATGAGCTGACATTCTGATCGGTTGCTGATTGTTATCCCGGCCCCGTTTGTGAATGCCTGCGTGCGGGACAGTTGTTAACTAAGGTTCTCCTGTCTTTATACGTGACAGTCGTTTGATTTTGAAGGAGCACAGCCTCCTTGTCTGAGAAGATAAATTCTGTGAGCATGACACAGATTAGGTGGAATTTAAGAACGTCAAATGGGTCCAGGGGTTTTGTGCAGAAATATTAGAATAGCTTCAGTAATACGAGCTGACAGGCTCATTTCGTGCCTCCATTTGTTGGCACAGGGCAGAACGCTGCGGGAACAGGCATGGCAAGGTGTTGTGGGGGACAATGGAGGCCCTGCCTTGAACCCAACTTGAAGAGCTATTTAGCCTGGACCCCATCACTATTTGTCAGCAGTGATTGGACAATAACCAAAGAAACATTGCTCACCTGTGAACAGACCTCATACTCCCTCTTCCCACTGACTGGATCAAGCCTCCTGCAACTTGTCGTTGTCAGACTCCAGTGCACACACACCTCTGCACTGCATAGTCCTGTTGTGTATTTGGTCCAGGGACGACTAGGCTGTCTGCGGTGTCGTTCAGTGCTGCTGCAGTCTTATCTGTCCAGTATAATGGACTTAGAGGGGTTTGGGAGGGGGAGGGGGTGGCATACATATGTGGGAGGCAATGGAGGAACAGACGTGAGGAGTCCAGACCAGCCTGGACCGCTGCCGCTTTCCCAAGAGGGTCATCGGTCCATCCGGCCCCAGAGATGTTATTTTGGGCAGCGAGGATTATTAAAGCATCCTCTGACTCACCCCTCAGCTTTTTTCATTACCTCCTCACTTTCTGTGCAGCCAGACAGCCGCGCAGCGTCACTGCCTTTGATTACAAATGCAGCTTGCTCACTGGGATGAAAAATGCATACTTAGCAGAACCAAGAAGAAATGCATGTGGGGTGTGTGTGTGTGTGTGTGTGCGTGCAATTACTTGTGTGTTATACTTGTGTGACTCCAAAGACATTTTATTTGTTTTCCATTGCAGAAATACAACCGAGTGTCTGGTTACAATAGAATCTGCCGGGTTATAAAATACCCTGACAAATCTCAATATGTCCTCTGCACAGAGCACTTTGTGAAAATGAACAATGACTGACGAGCACTGAGCAGTCAACATGCGACAGCACAGCAGCAGGCGGGAAGGCAGGGTCTCCATGGATATGCCTTTATGTTTTGCTGAAAAGCCTTTGTAACGTCTTTGTGTGGTGGGTGTTAGTGTCAAACTCCATTGTTTTCACATTATAAGGTGCCTTATTTGACCTGCGTATGGTCGGCAGGATGATGCATCAGTTCTACTTTGGAATCCATTATAAAAATGAGATAAATTCTAACCTCCGGTATTTTAACTTCTTCCCTTCCCACAGTGATGTAGCGTCTCCAGGGTGTGTTAACATCAGAGTGTATATTGGGTGGGCAAACCCGGTATCACTGCAAAGCGTGACCATAGCCACATCCTTCGTTGCGTGACATTTACATGCATGTAAGTTTCACGCTTATAATACGTACAACTTTCATGCCCACACACCCCGTCACATGGCTATCTCACATTTTGCTATAGTGGATGAGCGTGTCTATTTCACGCTTTGCTGTGATACAGGGTTCGGTGGGCGTAGTGTCCTCCGGGTTTCAGTCAGATTGAACTTTGAACACTTATTCACACAATTATAAGGACTTGCATACGGTGCTGCATCAGGGTAAACTCCACAGTGTACGTGCAAACACAAAAGCAAGACAGAATAGGAGGAGGAAAATTTTTACCTGTGAGCTATGATACATAGGGGTAAGCAAGTATACTATAGTTAATGGATGAAGCATATTCCTAATGATTTTAGAGTGGTATCTGAATCTAGGTGGAAAATCACTCTATGTAAAGCAGAATTTAGTGGACATTCCATATGCACTGTGACATATCAAAGTTATAAATGTGTCTTGTCATGTATTGTTTGCCTTTTTGAAAACATCAACTGAAAGATTACTTACTGATAGGCCTTTCCCAGCAGACATGTACAGTAGGAGTAACATTGGTACTCTCTTATTCAAGTGTCCCAGTTAGCCATAAGAGTGTGACAATGAGCAGGCATTCACAATACCAGGACGAGGGGCGCCGTACTGAAGGGGAAGAGGGACTGACTATCCAGGGCCTCCTCCAAAAACCTGCAGCGAAAAATTGAAGCTGGCTGAATAAATTTGTTGAGAGAATGAACTTTGTTTCAAAAGCACATTTCGTATAGAGCGTATCAGTCTGGCATCAAATAGTCCATGCAGAATGCAGCATGTATATGTGTGCAGTGTTGTATTTTCGGGGTTGTGGTGGTGGGATGTTGGGGCCCAAAATCCCTCGCAGCACCTCTGACCAGGACCCCAAAACAGACACACTTTTATGTTTCCTACTGTGCTGCAACAACACAACATGTCTTCAGTTAAAAATATCCATAAACCCCAAAGAAGTGAAGCTGCCATTTATTTCGAGTTAACAGCCAAGTTTGTGTTTCTCAGATGTTGTCACCCAGGCGGTTTCCTCAGAGTGAGTGAAAAGGATGACGATGTCTTTCATGTGGTGATGTAGCAGTATGGTCTGGTCACAGATGAACGCCAATCGCATGTACCTTCTCGTAGGTTTAAATAGTTGGCAAAAATGTTAATTACCCACCAGTGCTGTGGTGTTGATTACTCTCAGGCTCTCCAGAGGACACCCCACCCCGCCCTGCAACACTTCTCTGTATTAAACTGTAACTTTGTTCAATGCAAGCTGGATTCAATGAGCATAATTACAGACAGTCCTCCTGTACTGCTCCAGATTTACCCCAGCAAACTGTCTGGCTGGTTCTCTGCCCCACATAGGTGATTGCTTTGTTAAATTCCAAATGTGAGGTGCATTTTTTTTTTTAACGCTTGCTGATCTTGGCTGTGTGATAAAAAAAAAATGCACACATGTTCTGCTCCTCTAACCTCTCTCTGTAGGGAAGGGAGAAGCAAGCAGCGCTGTAACAGTCCTGACTTGTAGCTAATCTTAATGGCATATTCTGCTGGGGCTTGGCCTACATAGAGAGCTAGCTGTGCCTCTTCTTAAAAAGGAGACCTAACAGGCAGTGCAGTGCACAAGATATATTAACCGTACAGCGTATAAACATAGCATGAACACACAAGGCAGCGCTCGGTCTGCATGCCGTCAGGACGACGGAGTGTGTGTTGTTGGAGCCAATTAGTGAAAACACTCACCGATACGCAGACAGTCAGCTGAACTGATAGATGTGACGCTGCTCAACTTCTCCGTCCGCTTACTTCACACAGAAGTTTCCACAGAGCAGGGAGACAAAGTGAGGGGGTGGCTGCCATCTGCTACTGTGACTGAAACTGTGCTATCAGGCATCAGGCTGTGTGCATGTGTGCAGGGCTTATGATATATTTACTTTTCTTAAATCTTAAAATCTGGTAATCTGTCAGTTTACTTTAAAAGCTACGTCCAGATTTTTAGATTTATATGAAACAAAAACTCTAAATTTAATCATATAAGTTTTTCCAAAAATAAATTCAGTGATATTGTTAAAATCCTTAAAATGACACCTACTTCTTTTCCCTTATTAAAAATTCCAGAATGTGAGTTTGCAAATATTCACAAGTTTAACTACTCCACAAAAGATGTCTGATACTTCACTATAAATTTTCACACTACTTATATTAGTTGAATATTTGACCAGGGTTGACTTTCAAACTATTTGTGATGTCACAAATCATCCTCGTTGGCCCACCCCTTAAAAATTGATTTTCATTGAGAAACTTCCCCCCTTCAGCAGATGGTATATTTACACATATAGAACGATTTATGAGCAGAAACTCTGCACATACATCATTCAATTATTGAAACAAGAGCATAACAACATTTTTAAATGGAGGGGAACTTTAATAATCAGGAAACAGGTTATGAAATTTGATCGAGTTAGTCAGATTACAAATCTGATCGCAATCAATCTTTGCTTTTATGGACACTGAACAACAGTCAATATAGTTTTCAACATATATCTGTAAACCAACATGCACATGGATGGACTATAATTATCTTCATGGGCTGTCAGTCACTCTGCTCCCTCACACATACTAACCCATACTATTCTCTCACCGACAAAATCGTTCAGTAGTTTCACTGGTCAGGAATCAGACAAACATTTGGAAATCACTGGAGCCACCTCAAATGCATGCAACATGTTAAATAACAGGAGGTAGGCAGGAGTGAAGGTAGGCATCTTAAAGAGTCAAATGCGTTTAGACCTTTTCAACATCTGGCAAGAAAGTTGCATTTTCTTTGGGCTTTATTTTCAATCACACAGCTATCAGATTAGTCTCAGATGAATGAGGTGTGAAATGATAACTGTAGAATTTTAATATAAAAAAAAAATCACTATAATTTTACTTAAGATAATGATCTACAATGACCTTATTGTACAACGTAATTGTCCATATTATAATTACTACAAGACTAGAAAACACAGCAAGCACCATTGGCTCATAGCTGTAAGACTCTACAGCGCTTATTACATATTAGGACAAGAGAGTAAATTTGCTGTCAAAGGTCTTGAATAGTTATACTGCCATGTGTACAGCAGTTCCTAATGCAGTCCTCAAGCGCCTTTTCTCCTACAATTTACCGGTCCAGCTTTGCACTTGATCCATGTCATCAATGACGAGCGTCTGAAGGACTCGCAGCAGATGTACCTGGACAGAGATATCATAGAGTGTGAGCGCTTAAGTAGATCTGATGTGCAGCAGTGACACTGATGTGCAGCAGTGACACTACAGAACAAAATCTTCGCAGGACAGGGTATAGTTGAGGACTGAAGTGGGAGCACCGGGGGAGATTTTATTCCAACACAGAACTAGAGCTGTTTGGCTTCTTCCACTATTTTAAAATAGAATAAAACTATTTTAAGCCCGGCAGGTAAATATGAAAAGACCCCTCAGTTGTTATTGTATATTATCTTTAAAAACCGAGTGATATGGAGAGGAAATGTCCTGTAGAGCATGTTAAATACTCTGTTATTAAGACAAAGTCAGACATCGAGGAAACTCCTTTATGAAGGAGTACATGTAGCAGTTTGACAAACTCTCAGTGCCATTCAGAGTCCTTCTCAGGCTCATCATGTGATCACTGATGGTCTGATGTCATCCTCGACTCCCAGACTGTTAGTCAGACACACACTCAAAGCCACTGTGAGCCCCGCAGCCCGCCCTCCTCCCTGATTCTCTGTCGATAAAACACCCCTCCACTGGTACATCCCCCCCCCCCCCCCCCACACACACACACACGCACACCTCTTCAGCCTGTCCTGGGAAACACTGTGTCAACAACCCATCTCCCACCTGCCCTCCCTCATTCCACACTCCTGTCAGTCACCTGTCACCACCGCCGTCACCAACAGCACATAGTAGCACATCGTCAGTCCGGCTCAAAGCCCACCTCCTGGGAGGGGAGAGGGGAAGAGGGACCAACAAAGCGGGAGGGGAAGTGATTGGAGAAATACGGGCGACAGATGTGAAAAGTGTTGTGTCAGAAGAGTGAAGAGAAAGAGGCAGGAAGAGTGACTTCAACAACACTCAGATCCAGTCGGTCACAATACACCCACCCACACACACACCCACCCACACACACACACACACACACACACACACACACACACACACACACACACACACACACACACACACACACACACACACACACCGAGAAGACATATCTTAGAAATCTCTCTTTTTTTGCTCCCCCTCTGTATTTCTATATCTCTCTCTTTCCCTCTGTATATAATTTGATGCTTGAAAATCCACCCTGTAGATAAAAAAAAAAAAATACATAGACCATGTAATTTGTTCAGTTTAAGGATCATAAGATCCCAGGATAAATGAGATTAGGTGAGACCTCCTCATCTGTTTGTGACTGGTGATAGATGTCAGCCAGTAATCAACCAAGGAATGTAATCCTTTCCTAGGCAGAGGACTGAGCGGCCGGCGGGTTGGAGGCGGTCGCTGCTCGACCTCCAGCCAGCCGTCCACATCACATGATTATGGTGTTAAAGCCCAAAGTCGGCTCGCTTTCAGGCCCCCAGAAGCCTTTGCAGCAGGTCCGTAAGCCGTGCCATCTATCCACAACCAGCTGCGGGGCAGTTTGCTTTGGATGCAGCAGAGCGTCAGAAACAAAGCAGGTCGTACTGATGCGACGCTTCGACTTGGATTTTAGGAATATCAGGTGAACTGTGTGGTTGTCGCAGGATTATACGAGGAGGTTGGATTGTACAAGGTAATGGGGGGATTGGACTCTTTTACTCCGAGGGTCGTCCCAGATTCACAGCGGCCGGCTGATCAGCCCTGGAAGGAAGAGTGACGCTGCATCTCTAAATGGGCCATTAGAGGCGTTTTTCCTCTTCTTGTCTCTTCTTATCCGGTTGCTCTAAGTTGAAACGCGCACATTCAGCTTGTTTTTGCTCCGCTATTGCTTTCTTCCTGGTTATCTCTTTTCAATAGAAACCGGTCCAGGTGGTGTTGTCATTAGTGGGCTAGAATCCTTCTTAGAGGAGAGCTCTGCAACGCGGCGCCACTCATTTGTTCTCATTTGACTTCTCTCCATTATACGCAGAGCCGAGGTGGCACCATCCCCACGGGGGCAGCGTTGCATTTTCACCTTGATTGCTTTTGGCTTTCTTGTTGAACATGTTTCTCGAGCGGCAGCAGAAGTCGAGCAGCCACAGCTGGTGTCACACACTCAGCCTGAAGAGCGCTGCTGCAAGACTGCATATGCTGCGGCGTGCAGATCGTCCATAGCTCTCTGGAAGTAAAACCAGGATATATTTCAGTGCTGGAAGAGAGGGGATTGGAAAAAACAACAAGGGCCCGGTCACAGGCTGTGAGCCAGCACGGGTACTAGGTAGTTTGGATCGGACTGGGCGGCTTTTGTGAACGGCTTGTGCACATAATGTGTTTGCGTGGAGAAGCCAGGCAGAGATTTCAACTGAGCTCCAACCCAGGATTCGACAGCTACGCTCAGTAAGGCTGCTTATATCTCAGGATTTTCACTGTAATACGCAGTGAGGATGTATCATGTTAGAAAATGCAGCGTTTTAAATCCTTCATTTGATAGTCTTAAACTCTATTTAGTGACTATGAACATGTAAACTTTTAATTTTAAATGTAGAGTGTCGTAAAATCTGTTTTCTTTATGTAAATGTAATTCATGGTTGATATAGTCCATGTTAGTAAATCATCACAGAACAGATTTAGCAGCATGCAGCTTGTACATACAGTATATTGTGCATTTATGGAGTGCAATCAGTTTTTTTTTTTTGCAGTAGCACTGTGCTGTTGCTGTCGTTGCCTTTGGGGCATAATTGTCAGAGCAGCATTGGAAAGCTGCTACGACAAAGCAGCAACTTGATCATTTTGGCTTTTACAGCATCACAGAGAGGTTAAAGCTCAAGCTAATATCAGTGAAGTGCTGATTGAGGGTGTTGTGGTGAGAGAGTGAGTAAGTGTGTGTCAGTGTGTACGTGTTTAGGTGCCTACACAGGCAGCTGAGAGCATGAAACCAGCAACAACTGTGAAGGGTTCATCACTCACTGAAAGCTTCCTCATTGACTCTGAATTATTGATCTCTGGGCTTGTGGCATTGCTTTGGTTTTAAATGGAATATCAACATAACCTCGAGGCAAATAGATGTGGGGATGGAGGTCCACATTGTCTAATTCACTGTGGAAATCATCAAGAATAAGACCCTTTTCTTATCTTATTTATAAGCTTTGCTTAAAAAAAAACCCCTTCTTGTATTTTTATCATGCCTTTAACTGTAAGAGGTGATGATGAGGAACAGAGAGGTCACAATTTAGCCTTCCATGATCAATTAAACTAGCTCATGATGCTTTTCATTGAGAGTGGCTTCTCTTTAAACTGTTCGACCAATCACAGGCAATTGTTTTAAACATACAATAATTATCTGCTGCTAAAGACACAGTAGCAAAAGCAACCTGCAGTTGTTGTATAATGTCTTTTTGTCTACACTGTGTGGCACTATTATTGGTCTATTTGGAGTTATTTTGAATGTAATTCAATATGACGGTCGAGGCAGTTTGGAATTATTTTCAAGTGCATTAAAACTATGTTAGTTTTTTTTTTACTCTGAATGGATGAATGAGATAAATAATCATTATTCCAGTATTGAGAAAATGATTGATTATCATTTCAGCCATTATTGTGCATTACAAGGACAGCATGAAGATCATTAGCTGTGTTTGTGTGTGCAGGGCTTTTGAGTTTATATGAAATGTTCCCTCTGTAGTTATTTAGTGTTGCAGATTTGATCATAAACCCACATCAAATGTTAATGATTCACGACTCAGGCTTCCTGCTTGATCTGAGTCCTTTCATCATACAGAGTATAGTGAAAGAGAGTGTCACACACACACACACACACACACACACACACACACACACACACACACACACATATGAACTGAGAGAGTGAAACAGTTGGACAGTCCAGTCCGTTTGCAGCCTGCGAACTGGGCTCTGAGGATGTTGCTGATCCGATCCCGTCAGTAGGTCAGAGCAACATGATGAAGGAGAGTGGGACACGCCCGCCTCTCTTTACACCACAACGTAGCAGGGAATTTCACCAATTGTTTATTGTTTTTTTAATGTTGTGTGGCGGAAAATAACATCATATAAAGGTTTTACCGTGGCGAGCATGTCGGGTCACTTCTAATCTTTTCGGGTTACACTTTTTAATCTTCCAGGGCCATAGTGTAATCCTATGATTTTTGTGAGCCATGGATTTGATACATTATGCTGCTTTTGATAAGGACAGTGTATTTGAAAAAGATGATTATAACTGGAATTACTTCTGGAGCAGTGGAGGTGTATCAGGCGGTGATGGCAGCAAAAACAGAAGCCATGTTTAACGCAAGATCTGAGAGAGGGCTGAAATCTGAAGAGCAAAAATGACAATCATTACACCCAAAAGAACATCCTTGTCATCATACTTTCCATCACCATGTCAGGTGAAACACTCCGTCTGTCAATCATATAGCAAAGCCACCATCGCCATCCCTGAACTGAATCTCCTTGTCATCCCCGTCCTTGTCTGTAGCTGAATGATACACTGTTAGAGCAGAGGATTTCTATAGTTAGCTCAGAACAGGACAACAGCAGCAACAAGGGCTGCTGTTATTCCCACAGCAGGACCGCGCTGAAGCCCTGGCCTGTATTCCCATAATGCACCATTCAGACAGTGAACATGCCTCTCTATTGTCGGCCTGTTAGGTTGATTCACTGCTCGTCGATCTGCTGCACACCACGCCGCCTGCGCCGCGGCTCGGTGCCTCGTGTGCGGTGACATCACATGTGGATCTGTGCGACATAAGCGGGACGTGATGGAGGGAGCGTGTCGCCGTGTGGTTCGTGACTCAATCATTGCAGCAGCCGGTGTCACAGGCATCTTAATCCCATGGTGTCCCATCCTGCCTTT
Source organism: Embiotoca jacksoni (assembly GCF_022577435.1). Classification (NCBI taxonomy): domain Eukaryota; kingdom Metazoa; phylum Chordata; class Actinopteri; family Embiotocidae; genus Embiotoca; species Embiotoca jacksoni. The sequence continues at coordinate 17,828,448 of NW_027185241.1, forward strand.
TCATGCTCGAGCCAGACAAACACGATGCTGAATGCACCATGCACACCAGCTGCACGTTAAGTCACAGGCCACAGTTAACCGGCATCTACTCCTTTATTTCTTCCCTCTAATTCACATTCATTGTCGATGATATCTCCGTTCCCTTTTCACTTTCTGTTTCTCCTTTCTTTATCTCGGTGTCACTGAGGATCGAATGCAAATCTGAGATCAGTAGAGTGTGTCATGGCAGAGCTGTGCAGAGCTCAGAGGTAGACACGGGGAGGCTATTACAGTAGCAGTGGCAGCTGGAGAAATGGAGGAATATTGCACAGTACAAAATGTTGTGCTGCGCCACCGCTCTGTTCTGTAGACTGAGGGCTGGTTCAGTGCAGACGGCATTAGCATCATGATGCAGATGCTGATGGAGGAGAGCGGGTTTTGCTAGCTTGCTTGCTAGCTGCCACAGACATTTCTCTGTTTGGACAGGAAGGACGTACGAGGCTAAACGGGAGCAGAGAAATGTGATACTTGTGTCAAGATGAGTTAGAGCTCGTCAAAGGGCGGTTTGTTAATGTCTGTTGGAGTTTGCTTTGTGCATCTACTATGTGCATGTGTGTGTTCTGGGTGTAGCATTTCAAGACAACATCCCAGAGAGGACATGAGCCTGAAGCCCCGAGGACACCCTGAGGACACCCTGAGGACACCCTGAGAGCCAAAGTGGAGCATTTCTGAGCAGCCAGTGCAGTACCAAGCACACGCATACACACACAGGAATGCACAAGTTAACACATAACACAAACCTCCACGATCATCAAGTCACTTTTAAAGATGGATTTTCCGTGCACATCACACCCTCCCCCACCCCCCCACACCCTCCCCCACACCCTCCCACCCCGCGTCACAGCACCTCTCCCTTACTCCAGCACATCATCTCTGTTGCCGCCTCGCTTTGAATTTGTGAACGAAGCGACGCTCAGTTAGTGTCCAGGAGCACACCATGAATAATGCAACAACTGTCATGTGTTTTTCTCCGGCTTCGTCTGAATCACTGGTGCATTTGGATGCGAAGGTGATAGGAGGCATTTGTTTTGACGTGAAACAGAAAGGAGAAGTCACTTGTGTGAGCTGGCTGCCTCCTAGAGACTCAGAGTGGCCTTTTGTCTTTGTCTTTCCTGTAAATAAGGGTGTGTTCATTAAAGCGCACATCCATTCGAGTCTTGCTGTGTTTTCCATTTCTTCTTTGGTGCTATGATTGCTGCTGTGTTTTGTACAAAAAAAAAAAAGAAATCACTCATCTGTTGACCAGTTTGTGGCAAATACAGTCGCTTCTTTTGTCTTGGATTTTCTGTTGATGAGTGTTATGCAGCAGATGATGGCCATGTCTTTGACTGTTCACTCTTGTCCTCCCAGTAATGTAGCAGACGGCAAGTCCTGTGCCATCTTTTTTCTTATGAAAAACATGCCTTATAACTGGTATGTCAAATATCAATTCTCTACACTTTTATTAACCAGCTGTTGGGTCAATCAGAATCCCGCAGTCACCAGTTATTGCTTCATGTTATCTGTAGTGAAAACACAGGTCAACATTGGCATCCTTAAAGGCAGATTGGTAGTTTGTCAAAAGCTGCACAATCTGTCACAATCAGCTTTAATATAAGATATATGGCATTAATATAACATTTAAAATGGCATTAATTGATTATTTTAGCCACTTAGGAGGAACAAAGCCAGCTGTTAAAACAAAACTGGCAATTATATATAAACTCACCTTGGTGTGGAAAGTGGACATGCAACACATTGGACATAGGTGACATAGGTCATGTGACCGAGGTCATTTGAAAAAGTACAAAAGTGCTAAAGTCCATGCAAGGAGGTAGATTAGAGGTGATTGGATGCAACCATAGACTGTATATAAAAGTGGATGTTGCTTCCGGCTCTGAAAAATGAGACCGATGCAGAAGTGCCTTACGCTGCGACACCACCAAGTGCCGCTAGAGGTTGGCTCCAAAAAGACTCCAGCTCCATAAGCTCCCATTCAACTAGTCTCATACAATTAGTCAATCAAATTTCTCCATGAGTTATCTCGGTGTTGTCAGCTAAAGTTGCTCCTTCTTATTCGTTTTCTGGCGGTCCATCTGAAAATAATCCCGTTATTAATGATAAAATAAGCTTAAAAAAACCTGAGTTTTTGGTGGCGTGTCTGTTTGATTGACAGGCCTGTGGTGCAGTCAGGTTACAGCTATCGGTGGGCGGGACATAGTATCGTCAGGTTTCCAATCAGATCAGTCAGATCCCCCGCTCGTTTCTTTCCAGCTTGCCCAAATATGGTCACTACCGGCTTGAGATTTCATTACAACCGTTCACAAACAAATGCGTGACGTCACTGTTGGTTGCAGCTTGGATGGAACCAGGGTTTGAGTCCACTACAAAGCAAAGTGGATTTCTTTAAAGGAATCTTTCCCTAAATCATTGTTGTGCCTTTTGTGCCGTTTTTGTGTTTCTGCTTTCCTAAATGTAACGTTGTACTCCAGTGGACTTCTGGGTTTGTTGTGATGCCGGGTTGCATTATGACCTTATAGAGTTGTTATGGTTAGCACACTGTGGCCAACAGCATTCACATAGCAACATTACAAACACTCATGTGGAGTCCCGTTTGTTTCCTTCTGTTGAGTGTAACGTAATATTCATCCTCCTCTGATCTCTGTTTGCAGTCATGTTATTCTGTCCCTTCTAATATTAAGTAAAACTAACTTTTATGTACCCTTGTTGCTGGAAAGCACATTTTGTACCGCACTATTGCTCAACTTCTGCCCCTCTCTAACAGCCCATATTTTAACTGTACAGTAGTTCATGAACTGTAAACAGCCCTCATTCATCATTCTGTCTCTTCCTGGTTCTGGCACTTCACTTCAGTGAGATTATTCAGTGTTCGACATAGAAATTCAACACAGAGAACACAAAAAGCATCTTCTTCCACACGTGCCTCTCCATCCTGCTTATATCTATTGTTCTGCACATCCATTATGCTCAGACGAACCCGAATCGTCTGTGATCCAATACGCACCGGCCAAACCTCCTCTGTCCTCTCCCATGAAACAGCCAATCACACGTGAGCAGTCCTTACCTTGGCCAGTGAGCAAGGCTGACAGCAGTGATTTATGAAGCCCTTTGAAATTTATGGAAAGTTGTCACGTACAAAATTAAGGAGATGCTTCACAGAGCTTTTCCCTCACCAAAATGTCATTATTACTCTGGAGGAAAAGTGGAAGAAATGTAGGAGAAAAGTGGTTAATGAATAATTGATTCTGAACAAAAGAATAAATGCATTAATGCACAGTTAGCCTCCTCTAGGCTTTTCATCCACTTCCTGCCTGGTTTCCTTTTTGACAACCAGACAATGATAAAATGATTGACAGCTAATTTTTGAAATATGAGGCTGCTGACTCGAACCATACTTGAAAATAACCATTTTAGCTATTTTTTCCAATTCAGGACTTCACTTTAATTTTGATCTATTTTATCAACACATATTTTTAGACAATGTTTGAAACACAGCATGAGTTTAATGATTTTTTTTGTTAGTTGTGTTTGTGTCATCAGCTGTTTTCAACAGAAGGAATAAGGTGTTGAAATAAATAAATAAATAAGGTCCTCTGAGGTTCATAGATTCCGACAACTTAAACATGTTGTTTTTGTCTCTCTACGTCCCTCCATGTGCGCTGCACTGTGCACACAAATACAATCAGTCAATCTCTGAATCATTTATCAATGCAATTCTCTCAGTACACCGACGGGTTCCTTATCTGTTTCCCCTTGCATAAAGTCACACACACACACACTCCCGCAATTAATTTGGAAAACACTATCAGGTCATATCCGGGCAGTTTGTATAGTTCATCTCGTGCCATCCTGTTGTTTATAATTGATTTAAGCACTGATATCAAGAAAGTAATCAGATGCTATCAACATGAAAATGAAGTATTGCCTCTGTTGCTGAAAGAGTAGAATATTAAATATGACATGGTTGTGTTTGAAGACAAACAGGATTTTAACTGTATGACTGTGCTGTAGATTTTCTCAACGTGGAAACCTGCGTTTGTATTTGGAGAATCAGGCTTAAAGCTACATGTATGTATTATCTGTCATACTTTTTCATTGGGACAGATCCATTAGTTGGTTTCTCCATGAATATTGTTTCTGTAAACTCTGATATTAAAACCTGATTGCATGAAAAACATGCCAAAAGGAGAGCATTAGCCAGCCATGTTGCAGAGCAGTCAGAGTCTCTTGCACTTGTGAGAGGAGGGAGTGGTGCTGCATCCTCCTGTTTGGTCCCATTTCTCTCTCTGCCTTTGTATGTGAGTTTGACAGAGACAGTGCAGGCTTTCATCAGGGTTTGACAGGGACTGAAGTGCAAGGCAAAGTAAAGTGAAGCTACAGACGACAGACAAAAGGGCTCAGCCTCAGCAGAGTAGCACAGAGATGTGTGGAAAAAAGCACTGAGGCTATTATTTCATTAGTAAAGTACACGTCCGCTGTATGCTCACTGGAAATTTGATTAAACATTAAAAATATGCATAGACAAACTTCAGTTCTTTTAAACTTGTGATTTTAATCAGGCCAAAGAAATTACCATAATAAACTGTATATTCAAAAAAACAGACAACATCCAGTTCAAAGTGAACCGCATAATTCATTTAATACTTTTGTTCCCCTTTGTGGTCCACAGGAAACGAAGCCCATCTGCATCCAGGGATCCAAACCAAAAATACGACCAAAGGGAGGGGGGTGACCACTCACAGTATGCCCCGACGGACGGCGGCATGCCCAGATCACCGTCCGACTATGGGGATGGGGACCCTCGGCGGGCTCCGCGGGGCCCACACATGTACCCAGATGTGGAAGCAGCGCGGATGGGCTACCGGGACCGGCGGGGCCCCGGACGCTGGCACTCCCAGGAATACCCGCTTGACCAGGAGCTAGATGGACCGCCCAGCGAGTACGACATCCAGCGGCAGCGCCAGGAGGAGTTCCAGGCCCGCTACCGCAGCGACCCCAACCTGGCACGCTACCCTGTCAAACCGCAGCCCTACGAGGAGCAGATGAGGATGCACGCTGAGGTGGGAAGGCTGAGGCACGAGCGTCGACACAGTGATGTCTCCCTGGCTTACACGGAGCAGGATGACCCCGGCCCCATCCGGCTGTCCCGTCAGCATCTCACCGAGCGCCGGCCGCCGATGGTGGGACAGCGCTCCTACTCTGTCGACCGCTCCTCCCCGGGGCCCATGGGCCCAGGCCTCGGAGGCCACAGAACATCCAACCACAGCCCCCCAACGCCTCACCGCAGCCCTGTGCTGGGTGACCGGTCAGGGGACCTGCGGAGAGGAGACCTGGGGGATCCCATGAGGAGGCAGCAGCACCACCTGGACCCCAGTTCGGCTGTCCGCAAGACAAAGAGGGAGAAGATGGAGAGCATGTTGAGGAACGACTCTCTGAGCTCAGACCAGTCAGAGTCGGTGCGCCCGCCACCCCCCAAGCCCCACAAAACCAAAAAGGGAGGGAAGATGCGGCAGGTGTCACTGAGCAGCTCAGAGGAAGAGCTGGCCACCACGCCGGAGTACACCAGCTGTGAGGACGTGGAGATAGAGAGTGAGTCAGTCAGTGAAAAAGGTAGGAGCCACCACACCACCAGCCTCCTTGTCTGCTGCTACTTTACCTCTGCATACAGGCTTATTCAGCATTACTCGATATGGTTATCAAAGCTTCTCAGATGATTTTTGTGCAATCATAGTCAGCCTTCTTTCTTATTATTGACACAATATTGTTGTTAGAAAGACAGATTTCCTCTGATTGCAATTTGATTATTGTTTTTGTCTCATGTTGATACTGATTTTTTTGACTCAGATACTGTTTAACCTTCAGACTCCCCAGTCCGCAGTCTATGTATGTGCTTTGTGTATTTATGTGTAGGGCTCATTACTTTCAGTTTAAAAAACATTTAAAGTTATCTGCGTTTATTTATATGATTTTATCTAGTTTTATTTTAGTTAAACACTCCGTTAAAAACATGAATAATATAAATACATATTCAGAAAAAGATATCTTTTTATGCATGAATTTTTTTGATTCTTAAAAATGACAGGTAGAGCACACAGTAATAGGCAGTGTATAGTGTAAGTACAGTGTAATAATCAGCATTTTGTTTTCAGTAATTATCAATTGTGAACTTCTTAAAAGGTTTGTTTTTATTCTTTTTATGACTTTTTTTTTTTTTATTTTTTTTTTTTAGCAGAAGACACAACAACCTTTGCATGTGTCGCAGTTACACTGATTTATATCTATAAAATTGCTCTTTTTCAGTAAACATCTATAAAAACTGAAAATGATGAGCCTGATGTTTGTGCGAAGCCCTGCTGCGTTTTCTGTTTGTCATTAATGAATCTACTCTAACAGCTCCCGTGCCTTTGAGGAGGAGGCTTGTGCCTTCATGAGCCAGCCAGATATGTTTCAGTGTGGATGTGTGTTTATGTGTGTGGCTGTGATTTGAAATGAATGTAGCGCTGCTGCCTTCGAGGCTCTCTTCTTCTGGCCCACTTTGCCAGGTCCCACACCAGCTGTTTCACATGATCTGATGGACAGTGTTACATAACGACAGGCAGAGGGAGACAGTCAGAGGGCAGGGGTGGGGGTGTCGACACAAAACAGAAAACAGAAGTGGACATCAATCAATCAATCAATCAATCAATCAATCAATTAAATGTTAAAGTTGGATACAAAGCAAAACAACCAAACCATATAATTATAAAACATCACTTAAAAGCCGGACTGAAAAAGTTTTTAGTTCTACTTTTAAAGATAATATTTTCAGCCCTTGTCAGATTCTCTGTCAGGTTTTTTCCGGCGGTTTGGAATGCAAATGTTTTTAGAAATTTCATCTCCAAATATTAAATGCTAAAAGAGAAGAACCGGTGAATCTTCCTGCCTCATAAGCCAGTAGCATTTCTGAGAGGTAGTCTGGTGGAAAGCAACACATATTGCCATATAAACTATTATAAGAATTATAAATTCAAAACAAAAACTTATCAGGTAACCAGTGTAAAGACTTTATAATGGCTGTAATGTGCGCTCTTCTTTTGGTCTCTCTTCTCTCGTGCAGCAGAATTTTTTATTTATTGTCGCAGATGTGTTTTATTCTGTGGTACACCAGAAAAGAGAGCATTACAGCCATCTGACCAGCTGGTTATAAAAGCGTGCATCATCTCTGTGTTTCTTGGAGAGCGATACCAAATGTCCTTCACCTGTTTATAGACACAAGCACACGTGCCCAAGTGTGTAAACACATTCCAGCAAGCAAACAGTCCGAGTAACTGAAATAAACGCCACTTTGAATAGAATCAACATCAAAAGCAGTTGTTCAGGCTGTTAGTTTCTCCACCTGGTTGACAGTTGTCGTAATTGCAAATTGATTTTGTTGTCAAACCTGTAATTACGGAGGCATTTACTTCCCAAATGTTAAAAGTACCAAAGAGAAAAGAGGGAGGAGAAGCCGTTGGCAAACAGAGGGATGAAAAAGTACAGTTGCACAGTTTGCTTTTGTCAGTGACACCAGACCAAAGCGCCTGCCACATGCTAGAAATGTTTAATCTAGAGGAGAGTAGAGAAATTGAGTTGGTCTACTCTGTTATGTAACTGTTCTCCACACTGAGAGAAGCAGCCCTGCACCAGCATTACATTATTGATGTGGGAGTTCCCAGGTTCCCAGGTAGCCATGGAACAAAAATAGGGAGAAAGTGGGCTGTTTGGAGGGTCACAGTTTCTGTTGTTTCTGTCTGCGTCTGTCTGCCTCCTCCACAGGTCAGCCTGTGTGGGAAAGAGAAGAAAAACAAAGGACAAAGCTGAACTGTTGACCTGAATCAGTATAGTTCTCCAGGCTGGGTACAGTACATCCTCAGACAGATGATTGTGTGGCGCTATCTCTGGTCTTTATTTACTTCTAATTGGTAGTTTCATTAATTCATGACATAATTAAGGCTGCTGTGATTCAGTGCATGCAGGGAGTCTGATAAATGGTTCAGAAAATTCTACTGAACCATCTATTTTAAACCGAGTGTCCTTGTTGTCAAAGTAGACTTAATTATGGGATAGACAGAGGCGGGATTCAAACTAAAGGGCCCAGATTTGGACATGTGACTTAAAAATGTAAACCACACGGTTAGGCATGCACTACCTCGATAAGTCAGTGCCTAGAATTTACCAATGCAGTGAATTAAATGTGACTGAAGAATGCGCAGATGTGTTTCAGCTGTATCAGGTTGAGCAGGTATTCTGTACGCTCCCAAAAAGAACATCCTCACACAGTGATCATGATTGGGTCTAAAGAGCTGATACTGTAACACAATGCCAACCAAGCACTCTGTGATGTTCCACTGAAAAACAACATCAAACAGCCAGAGCAGCTATAGAAAGAACATCAATTGTGAGACCAAGGCAGGAGAGACATTTAAAAGGGGGCAGAAATCACTTTTTGGCCACATCATCAGTCAGCATCTCGGGGACTTGTACATTCAGCTTGACTGGACGGCAAGATGGGTGCGTAACAGCAGGCTAAGCAGGGTGCATGTCATGCTCTCAAATCTTCGATACATCGAGGGGGCCTGTGAGGAGGGAGGAGGGCTTGATGGGATGAGAATGGGGGGGGGGGGCAGTCCAAGAGAAGGAGGAGACTGGAGGAGAGAGGGTGTGCCAGCTGTAATGGGCCTGAGTCTGTCTGTGAGACTGATTTATCGTGATGGTCCTCTGCCTGTGTTTTCCTCTTTATCGATTCCCCTGACATGCAGTCTCATAATAGTGCCGAACACACAGAAAAGGAGAGGATGGCTGGCTAACTACAGCAGACGGGTGGACATTGTGTAGTGACAACCTAAGTTACATCCTCATTAATGGCTGTTGGGATGAGTTTTTGCACCTCAGTAAGTCTGTTGGGTTTGTGGTCTGTGCACTCATGCTAGGTCTTAGAAAGATAGTCTTATCAGTTTAGCTTTTTATACCTGGATAATATTGGTGTATTTTGTGATAACAGGAGGTAGTTGGGTCTTTTATATCAGAATAAAACTTCAAGTGTTACGGTCTGCCTTCGCCAGGGGTTTAACATGATACTGTATCACCTTCCTAGCATGGCGACTATGTTTAAACATACACACTGTTACACCCGTGCCTCTTTTCCGCTCTCACCCCTTGAATTGTAGTAAAAACAGCATCAATAATTAATGATCCAATTAATAGTTTACACTGGTTTTTATTGAGCCGTCAAAGTGATGGAGAGCCTGCTAGTGGTGAACTCCGCCACTGCCTGCGCTCTGCCTTCGACCTGAATCAGCACATTGTGGGGCCTCAGAGCCGGGGTGAAGCGGCCGGGCCGGGCCGGGCGCAGACTGCTGATGCTCACAATTTATGGCCGTGATGAGTTTCCTGCTCCCTGAAAAACCACACAGTTCCCTTGCTGGGGATCAGTGCCCAATTATGGCGTGCCACTGTTAATAAAGTTTTTGGGGAAAGAAAGGGGGAAAGGCTGGACGTGCCTCCATGCTGGCAAAGTCGTTTTCACAAACGTTGAAGGTGGGCTGGGGAGGGGGCTGCTGAAGGTGGAGGTGAAATTATAACTGATATAACCTTGAAATAAACCTGTAAGTCTAAATCTATAGGTCCAAATAAAACAGATAAACACAAAGCTCAACACACGGTTATTTCGTTTCTTAAATGCTGGCCTGAAGCTGTTTGGACTGTTATGACCACATTATGCAAGTGACTTGTTCAGTGAGAGTGAATACCACACCGAGCTGTGCTCCGGTGTTCGGCTGCTGACAGAACAGCAGCTGGAAGGCAAAGGGGGTAATCACTGTTGTCAGCTGTTGGTTAGAAGGCCACGGAGGCCACAGCCTGTCTGGGGACATCCATAATGTTTTATCACACCGCATAACTGTGTACAGTAAATAGTTTTAGCACTCTCTGAGACTGATGGATGCAGAGTGATAGCAAAGGGAACGGGACAAGGAGAAAAGTTTGGTTGTTTGGCTTGAACTGACCTTGCAGCTCCATCGCAACTTTGAAGAAAATTGTGTTGAAATCTTGGAGAGCTTTTTACTCAAATACGGATTATGGTGTTAAGTATTTGTTAAAACACAACATCAAAATAACAACAGATAGTGAAGATAGTTCATTTCAGGATCATCTTATATAATTGGTGCGATCTAATAATGCAATAATATCCGATAATAGTGCATTGTAAAGAATACAAATTTGTGACCTCTGAAAAAAATATTTAAAAAGCTATAGGTCCTAATTTTATAAAACAACACTGCTAAAAATTGTACCAAACATTTTCAAGAGTGACACAAAGTCTGGCTTTGTTAAAAGACAGTTTCAGTCTTAAGTTTTATTCTCATAGTTTTGGATATCATTATGAAATAGATAGATAGTTACTTTATTAATCCCACAAGGGGAATTTTTTTTTCACTACAGCAGCATTATAGGTACAGGAAGCAATAAAACAACAGTAAAAAATATTAAATATAAAAATGCACGTTATATACAATAAAATAGAATAAAAATAAGTAGAATAATTAAATTAAATTAAAACTAACTAAACAATAGTGCAAAGATTTAAACAAACAAGAAAACAGACAACCAACGGTGTTATTGTTGTGTGATGGATTTTGCCAGAGGTGAGTTATTGTACAGTCTTTTTGCAGTGGGCAGGAACGATCTCCTGTATCTGTCCTTGTGACAGCGGAGCTGGAGGAGTCAATAATTTCATTGCTAAAAATAAATCAGGTAGATTAAAAAACATGACTGCTCAAACAAACCTATAATGTAGCCAGAACTGGGTCGCTATGACTTAGCAGTATTTTACATTAATTGTTGGGTTGGTGGTTCAAACTCCGGCCCGTCCTGTCCAGTGGCAGGCGGGTGCATTGTGACATTTCTGGCTATATTTATTCACACTGATGCTATCTTTATACTGCAGTCCTCTTCCATTTAGTTTTTTTTTCTATACTGAAAATCCTCTTTACCCTCGTACGCTCCAGCTCCCCCATCTCCTCCTCCTCCTCCTCCACCACATCCAGAAGCATAGGCAGTCTATTTTTATGCCTTTCCGTCAGAGTTCCCTGATTTCCTTGAGATTGAATCCTCAGCCAGATAATGCTTGAAGGAGGCCTGTCCTCTATAGATCCATTAGGTTCTACAGCTCTTTGCAGGGGCAGTGAAGTGTGTGAAATGTGATGTATATGGTCCAAGGGTGGCACAAGTGCAGTGTTTTCAGATGACCTTACCCGTACCTGCGGCTCTATGGTTTACTACGGACTACATACTGTACATTCATGCAGGCACACAAGTATACCAACAGCAGCACGTGTACAAGTGAAAGACAGCCGTTTGATGAACGCCAGTCAGTTAATTAAGTATTGTTTAAAAGACCCCATCTCACCCTGTATATGCTTTAATAAGAACACGTTCTTTTTCACTTCTTAATTCCCTTCATTTTTGACTTGTAAGTGAATAACATTTAGAACTGTAAATACCCGTTGCATCTTTATATTGTGATGTTGAAAGTTTCAGATGAAGGTCTCTGGACGGAGAGGTGACCAGTTTCTCAGCAGTATTTTACTGATGATCCAAAAAAAAATCTCTTGAATAAGATTTTCTTTTCTCCAACTTTGAACTTCCAGTCCTGCTAAACTCCATACTGCTCTCCACTAAGAATCTTAGCACCACCTTTGGATTCAATATTTTTCACTCTTTTGAATTAGCGTGGATTTTTAAGCTTCCTAATCAAATCGAAAGTATTCATCAACTCGCTGCAGTGTGCATCAACAGAGGGGAACAGGCCAAATCCTGTAGGATGACAGACAGATTTCCATTAGATGAAAAACACTGAGTTATTGTTTGAGGTGTTGTTGTTTTTTGTCTCATGAGAAAATCGTGTCTTCTCTGTTTCTTTTGATGGCAGCATCACATCTTCACCAAGAGAAAAGGTTATAGGTCTTTATTCTCTTATTCTCACCCTATTCGTGCTTTTTCTCTTGTAAAAATATGAAATAGAATAAAAATGGCTTCAGAAACCTCCATCCTGTAACATCATCGTAGTCACTGGCCTGTCTTTTTCCAGGCTGCATGTCCACTGATACTATACCACAGAAGTTGTAATCAGAGCCTCATCTTTAAAACCTCTCCCTGGTGCACTTTAGATTGAGGTCAGTTAAGGCTGTGTGGCACTGCAATCTGAATCCCCAGTTAAACACATTAGAGATCAGCCCTGCTCTCTCCCACAGATGCAGCCACGACAGGATAAGATAGCAGCATGCTAACTTTGTTTCAACAAAATGTGCGTTGTTGTCTGCTGATGTCAAATAAGAGTCCAGCCAAAAAGTTTCTGAAGAATGTAGATGAAAATCAAACAGGGAGGATGTTTGTGTAGTAAGAGGGCAGGTTATCAGTCTTGTTTTTGAAGCTTTACTCCTCTCTGTTTGACTTTTCATGATACAGAAGCTTTGAAGAAGAAGGTTTGAAGCACAGTGTCAAATAATGCAGTAACGATGAGGTTCACGAGTTTACCTTTTGTGTTGAGCCAAACAGATTTGGATGCACAAAATCTTATCTTGTGATCAGTTCAGATAGTAGATGATGGACAAAACAACAGTCATGCTATCTTTTCCCCCGTAGCTTGGAGATTTTAATGTTTTAATATTAAAACTCCAGCTGCAAATTTGCCAAAAACCCAGATACTGTAAAATATAAAACTTTGTTTGACGACTCATAGCCAGTATCTTGTGAAAGTGGTACTGCTGTTTGAATTTTCTCAAAGTTAAGACCACATTTTCCAAATCAACCTCATTTCTTGACAATATTCAGAAGGTAACGTAGCTCCTTTCCCCTCCTCTTCATCACCACACTGCATTTATTATGACGAACAAGATGTGTTGAGGGACATTGATGAATGGATTGAAATGATGGTAAATAGTCTGAACTTTATCACCTTTGCTGTCTCAGAGGGCTTTACACTGTTTCCCATCCACCCATTCACACACACACACTTATAGCATGCAAAGCGTTCACCTGCCACCAGGACCAACTTGGAGTTCAGTGTCCTGCCTAAAGACACTTTGACCTATGAAGAGGAGGAACTGGGGATTGAACCATCAACCTTATGATTAGCGGGAAACCTGCGCTACCATCTGAGCCACAGTCACCTCCTGAAAAAAAACTTTCCTTCTTTCAAAGCAATATTCTTAGGTAATGTGAAGCAGTCCAACATATTTCGTCATCACAAATTTCAAATGCAGCACTGAAGCCAGCTGAGGTCAGAAAATTCTCCAAATATGTAACACCTACACTTGTTGCAACATTAAAAGAGGCTGATTTCTGCTGCTGTCAGTGATGAGTTTCCATGTTCTCAGCATCTCTACAAGGCTCGTCCTTGTATGTGCTGGTGGAACGCATACAAGACTTTTTTTTAAAGAGCTCTGAATTGTCTTTAGGTTTGACTGCAGCTGTCTTGTCAGCCCGGTGTTGAGATGGTCCAGTCAGCTTTGAGCATTCCTGCATTATTACCTGAGCTGCATCTTTCTTTCTCCGCAGGACTCTTAGCGTTGCACATGACGATCACCTTATCAGTTCGGGCAGTATGTGAGAGTGTGTGTGTGTGTGTGTGTGCGTGCGTGCGTGCGTGCGTGCGTGCGTGCGTGCGTGTGTGTGTGTGTGTGTGTGTGTGTGTGTGTGTGTGTGTGTGTGTGTGTGTGTGCGTGCGCGTGCGTGCGTGCGTGTGTGTATGCGCGTGCGTGCGTGCGTGTGTGTTTGTTTGTTTGTGTGTGCATAGATGAATGCTTGGATGTCTTGTTTATGTGTGTTCTGTGTGTGTGTGTGTGTGTGTGTGTGTGTGTGTGTGTGCGTGTGTTAATGTCTGTATGTTGTGCACTGTGGTGTCCTCACTTGTCCCTCTCGCTGTCCTCTCTCGTGTATGTGCGCCCCCTCCCCCCCACCTTACAGGAGATTTGGATGGCCATTGGTGGGACCATGCGTCATGGCATAGCAGCGAGGCTTCCCCAATGTCTTTGGTGAGACATGTGGAGCCCTGCCTTGACCCTCCCTACCTACCTACCTACCTCCCTCCCCCATCTCTCTCTCCCCTCTCTCTCTGTCTCTCTCCTCCCCCATTCCCCCCATTCTCCCAGAGTCTTTTGTCATTTCATGTTTCCTTTGTTTTATTTACACCTTTGCATGTTGTTTTTTCTGTTTTTCTTTCTGTTTTTTATCCCACACTTGTAGGGGACAGTCAAAGGGGAAAAAGAAAAACTATTGAGCAGACATTTATGTCCGAGCCGACACACACCTTATCTGAGAGGCAAAAGAAAATGGTGCGCTTTGGGGGACACTCATTTGAAGAGGACTTGGCATGGTGTGAACCGCAGGTTAAAGACTCGGGAGTTGATACGTGCAGTAGCACTACCCTAAACGAGGAGCATAGCCATAGTGAGAAGGTACTGAGACAATCTAGCCTGCATTTTGTTATGATTATTATTTATGACCTACCCATCCAGTCTTTGTTTGCTCTCTGTCACTAAGTGTAAATAGGTGAGATGTTTTTGGTTTTTTTTGGATTTGATTTGACGTTGTATAAATTGATTTCTCTTGCGATTTCGTTCCTTTTTGTTCGGTTACTTTTGGCTCCACCTTTGCTCGGTGTTGCCGAAAAAAGTCTCTTGGGGACACCCTCTTTGCTTGCTACTTGTACTTGCTGTTTTGCTCCCCAAACAGAAACTACACATCTTACAGTAGAAAAAAAAAAAAAAAGTAGAGCATTGACACACAACCTCTCTGTTTGTCATGGCACTCAGGAATGTGGGTCTCTCCTAGTTGCATGCTCGTTCTCCTCCGTATGTTGTGTTCTTGCTCTGCAGCGGTCCTGTTCAGTGCAGTAGGAACACCTTTATTCAGGCCCGTCCCTGTCACTCTGCTGCCCTTCCCCACAGCACCCAGTCCAGACAGAACCTGTCCCCCTGCCCGACTTTCCACTCACTTCTATAGCAAAACCCAAAAAGCACACCAAACAGGGAAGATTGGATTTGTTTTGCACAAAAACGTAAAACATTTGTTTTTCTTTTTTCCCTTCCACTGCCGCGTCTGTGATTTCACCCTGTCTGTGTCTCATGGCTTTCTTCTGTGCTGTCTGTTTTTCATCTTTTTTTTAACTTTAACCCGGCACCCTGTGGTCTACTTCATTTGTTCTCGTACCATTGGTTACTTTTCACCCCCTTTTTTTCTGGTGGTTGTATGTTTGTGTGTAGTGAAGCACCGGAGCGAGACTCCGGTCTTCCTGCTCCTGTTTGAAGAGCTGGTTTGAGGAGGAGTGTTGGGGCTGCTTGCTTTACTCTGCATGGGGCGTTGCATGTAGCTCACTTCACCCTCTCACTGGCAGGTTCACACAAGCTCTGGAAATAGTACTTTAGACTATTGATGAGATGTATTTTGTCTTTAAAATTGTTATATATACTTTTTTTTTTCCACCAGCAGTAGCATAACAGATAATATGACACCATTCTGAATGAAAATGACTGAGCACTCTTCTATCCAAACACCAAAGCAGTCTGAATAATTGAGCAGAGTTTGTGTGAACTTTGTTCCCCAAGTGAAGTAATACGGTGCTACCCTGATGTCCCCTTTCACTGTAGACAGTTGTCTGCTTTGGTCTGAAGTGATCAAATTCAAGTGGATGAGTTGTTAAACAAAAGGTGTGTTGTTGCTCTGACCTTGTAGCACCCGGTGACGTGGCAGACGTCCAAAGATGGGGATCGCCTAATAGGGCGTATTTTGCTCAACAAGCGCATGAAAGATGGAAGCGTGCCTCGGGACTCAGGAGCTCTGCTTGGTCTGAAGGTGAGTTTATATTTCCGTCTACCTGTGTGTCTGCAGGTAGGATCCACACACACACACACACACACACACACACACACACACACACACACACACACACACACACACACACACACACACGCACACACACTGTTATCCTTGCTGTAATTGCTATCATTCTACTCCCAAAATAGCATCTTAAAATATGCACATCTATCACATTGACACAAAATGTGTGAGTAATAGGTTTCACTTAAAAGCCCCATCATATTAAGGAATTCTGTGAAAATGTGACGGGACCATCTGTGTTGGTTACGGACATCTATGCTAACATGTAGCTGTGAAGTCAGTGATTGCGTGGCCTCTCTTGTGTTTGACTCACTGCATTTGGCTTCCAATTATTGATTACATCACTGTACTACTCAGTATTAATATTCATTAGAGGCTTGATTATATCCCAGATGAATATTAATGAGCAGCGTTTGATATTAGGCTGTATAATTTTCTGAACTCACTCACACTGAACTACTTTAATGAACTGCATTCAGCTGCTCAGAGAAAACAAGTCACACACTGCCCACGTTTGACAATTGAAGTATTTGTTTTTGCTGTTTCAGTGTTTATTCTTTATACCATCACAGTCTTATACATATTTACATTCTTTTCAGTATCGCCTTCTGTATGGGACTTACTCTTATAATGTCAAACCTTTTATCAGTTATTTGTTTCACTGTCGTCACTTTGTTGTGAAAGCATCGGCTTTTTTGTTGTTGTCGATTTTCCGCTTCACTTTTCAGTTGCATCTGTAGGTGGTGCACACTGTTAAAAAACAAATAGCAGAGCAGCCTAAGTCCAGAAGAGCCTGGTGGGCCATGAGGAGAAAAAATAGATAAACCGAGAGCTGCAAGATGGGGAAAAATCATTACTGATTGAATGAGCCTCCTGAAATGGCATGTTTGTGTCTGCTCAGTGCTTCTGTGCATTTCTGTCCGCTCAGCAGCAGCCAGCCAGCTCGGCAATCCAGCCAGTCAGTCCATCAGTGAGGCTGCCAGCCTCACCCTCACTGTCCATCTCTCTCTCTCTCTCTCCCTTCTCCTCTGCAAGCCTCCCTCTCCAGCTCCTGTCTGTTACATAAAGCCATTTCATTTAGCAGACTCCCCTAAGCTCCTTTGTATGTTGGCATTCAGCTGCCATTAAGAGGGATTTTTATTTGTATGATGCCAATGTATGCTGAGCGGAGTACATCAGCTCAGGACTGTACAGCTCTAGCCCACGGCCCTGCACTGTTACAGAGTGTGTCTCTGGGGAGGAGACCACAGCCCTGGACATATTTCTTTAAAAGACAGAGATGCACTTTTACCATTGACCCTCTCCTTGCAATGCTTTTATTGTAGATTCATACCTCGCAGGCAAGAGCTAAAGCCGTGACATCCACAGAATAGTTTGAGAAAAACAAACCTGTCTTCTTTTTTAAGCTGCAGTGCTCATGTTACATCTTTTTAGGCAATGCCACGGAGACTTAATGTGGTGCATTAAACCTGCAGTTATGAGAACAGAGCTGAAGTTTAGCTGTACAAATGTATCGCTGGGCTAATCCAGTCCCCTCTCTGCTTCTACAGGTGGTGGGAGGCAAGATGACAGAATCTGGTAGACTTTGTGCTTTCATCACTAAAGTGAGGAAAGGAAGTCTAGCAGACACTGTTGGACACCTCAGACCAGGTATTAAAAACACACACAAACCTTTTTATAGAAATTTAACTCGTGGATTTGTTGAATTTCATCCTTCCCCAAAGAGTATTATGATGTGTATATTTCATAATATGCCAACACAAACAGCACAAGCATAAAAGATGACATTCAGTGTCTCTGGTGTTTTTTCGCAGGTGACCAGGTGCTGGAGTGGAACGGGAAGCTTTTACAAGGAGCCACATTTAAAGAAGTTTACAATATCATATTAGAATCTAAGCCTGAGCCGCAGGTGGAACTGGTGGTCTCACGGCCTATAAGGTGAGAGCTCACCGTCAGCATCACACAAACACCATCCACCCCACTGTTTCCCTGACAATAAGCACAAACAACCTTGTTGACGGTAACTAGGTGGAATTTGTGCTGGATTTGTATCACTTTTTTTAAATATTAAATCAAATATATAATACAATGTATAATAATACATAATATACCATAATGAAGCAGACTACTCAATCTATTTGCCAACTTCGGTTTCAAAGTAGGATTTTTTAATACGTAACAAATACTGTAAAGCCATGAGAGACTAGGATCTGTCCAGAGCATCTACCTGCTTGATTAATCAACTCAATTATTTTATCAATCAAGTTAAATGTTACACTTTTGCCAAGCAGCCAAATATAGTGTTTGATTTGCAACACATACAGGTTTAAATTAATAATAAGATGACGTAAAAATGAATCGGCCGTGCAGTGAAATGAGTGATAAAAAAAAAGACTTAGAATATTTTCAGATGTGATTCAGTCAATCTGAACAAAGATTCACATTTTAAAAAATAATACTCTAGTAAACATTCATGTACAACATGCATGTCCCAAATTCAAACTAATTATAGGAAGAGATATGCATCAGATTGTGCCTACTTTAATTATCTTAATCTTCCATTCACATTTTTCTCTGAAGCCCTTCCAGTTCTGATGTCTTTACGCTCACTGCCTCAACGTCACTGCTTTTGTGACTCAGAGCAACTTTGTGTTTAAACTGTATAATACAGACACTTGAAAAGGGGAATCTTGGAGGAGTTGTGTCCTCACAGAATGTGTTTGAGAAGGAGCGGCGCCGACTTGTTTAGTCAACATCTGTTCCTCCTTCCCTCCGGCTCCCTCGTCTCTGGCCTCGTATGGGACCGAATGACGCACCTGCCGCCTCGCTCGTACTCCAACTGTTTGTGAAGAGGAAATTGTATGGAAAAAAACAGCAGCACCTTTGCTTTGTCAATTCCTATAGCTGACCTGCTTTGTGCTGCTGAGGGAGCTGTTGGCTGAATGAAGACTAATGCGGTGCTTATGGTCATTATAGCACAGTGCATTCAGCATTAGCTCAAATTGATCCTCTCCATCCCCTCCTTCTCTTCTGTCTCACACACTCACATTTATTCTCTCTTTTTCTTTTTTCAGAGATATTCCAAGGATACCAGACAGCACACATGCACAACTGGAATCAAGTGAGTCCAGCAGATTTTATTCTATTCATCATCCTAAAAACATCAAGTGAAGGAAACGTCTGCAGGAGTTGTTTTTTTCCCCCTCTGCCTCTTTCTGTTTCTGTCGTTTTCATGACAACATTTCTTGTCCCCTTTGTGTCTCTCGTGTTGTCTGTGTCGTCTTCTCTCTCCTGTTTCCGCCCCTCGTGTCACTGAGACTACAAACTAAAACCAACATAACCACGAGATAATCTTAACCGTTTTGTCTGTGCCCTGTCAGGTTCAAGTTCTTTTGAGTCTCAGAAGATGGATCGCCCGTCCATCTCCGTCACGTCCCCCATGAGTCCCAGCATGCTGAGGGACGCACCCCAGTACCTGTCAGGACAGCTCTCAGTAAGTGACCTCAACTTGACATATAGTGCTACATAATAATCCTGTAGAGGGACTGGAGTGTTAGAGTACTCTGACCACTGAATGAAATGGGATAGTGTGTATAATATTCACATTGTGTATTCATTCTGCAACCCAAATTATGACTTTAATCTCCAAACCATTGTCAGGAGTTCCAGGCTCTGCATCTATCTCTCAGCCTGTTTAGCTGGCCCTTCACCAACTCAGCACAGGGCTGTAGATCAGGTTACGTTGTGTGTTGTCCATTATCTGGTATAAAAACCCTCCTGGGGTAAACGGGTAAAGGGCTACATTAAAGCAGGAGATAAATCAACTCTCAGATTTAGGATCCACATGGGAAACAGCTGAGTGAGAGCTCCAGGACATGTTTCTTCTCTGTATTTATGAGGAATTGTTGGGTTTGACTGACACAGGGTTTGAATATCAATCTGCCCCACACTGACACATATAATACATTGTGTAATACAAGTGCATCCTGTCAGTCATAAAACAAAAAAAAAAGAATCTCCGCAGCCAGTTAAATCTTTTCTCACCCAGATACCTATGTTCTATATTTCTGTGATCCAAAACTAATAACCACTGAAAAATAAACCTCAGAGGACCCTCAGTGCCTGATGAATAATTCTACACAGTAAAGAGCTGTCTGTATGATATTTTTGGAGCAGTCTTCAAATCGTGTCTGTGGATAACAACCGTGTTTAACGTCACTGTGACGCAAGCTTTGAAGCGGAGGAGAAAAGGTCCAAGGAAGACAGACAGATAGAAATGCGAGCCATTGATAATTTGCTGAAAGGGCCGATGCAGAACAAAGCAGAGAAGCACAGGGACAGTTAATCTGCGATGAGGCAGAAATAGAATATAAGATACAAATGAAAGGTGATACAAGGAAACAAGAATGAACCAGCTGGCCTAAATCTTCCAACTGCAAACTTCCTGTTGTATTGTGAGTTTTTGTGTTGTGGGGTTTTGGTTTTATTGCATTTTCTTTTTTTTTCTTTTTTGTTTTGCTCTTTAATTTTGCTTATCCAGAGCCAAAGCCTTAGTAGAAGAACAACGCCTTTTGCCCCTAGGGTCCAGGTAATGGGCCCTGTCTGAAGGGCACAAACTCTGTTTGGTTTTTTCTCATTGACTGTTGACTGGCCTTTTTTTTTCTGTTTCCATACTTTGGAAAATGCATTCCCGGGGAAATGGCAGCTTCAAGTTTCCTCTCCGTGCAGTGCATTGTGTCATTTTCTTCTATTTGAGTTCTTGGTATCACTGTTATGATAACAATTCCTCTTACTCATTTTAACCCATTCACATCATTACTCCCAAGTAGTGCATGCTCAACTAATCCAACACATTTTAAGAGACACTCTTCCATTGCCTAGTTTTTTGGACTGCAGTGATTGAACCTGTGTTGTGTAGTCACTTTTTGGATTTTCTCTCGGGCAATGCAGGAGGGTGTCTCTGTAATTTTTTTCTAGGACAAAGGACTTGGATTTGTTCTGCCTCAGTGTGACATGAAGCCTGGCCTCAATAACTCGAACCCTCCACACATCCACAGAAGGACTCCTCCATGTGCGAGTTGAAGTGATGCTAATTAGCAGATCACAGCTGATGGCTGTGTGGTTTCATGTTGCAGTGAAAAGATACCAAGTTCCACGTCCTGTTTGGGAAGCCAAAGCCAAATTGCATTTTCCCTTCCGGATGACAGTTAACGAATAAGCAAATTGTACCTCCCAAGTAACTAATAAGAAGTTCAAACAGAGCAAAGCCTCAGAGGCTGGAAGGTTTCCCTCTTTTAGTCTGTCATCTTTAATATCAGTCTGTCTTTTTTTGTGCTTTTTGTTTTATGACCATGCAGTCGAATCACTTTGTGTAAATCTGAATTCTTAAATTAGTTCGCCAGAGGGTTATTATGCCTGCTTAAAACTTTGGTTATTTATCTCATGGTTATGTTGTTTTGTTAAAGAGAAACTCTGCTATGTGGTCTAACCAATAGGGAACATTATTCATATGCAGATGTCTGCAAAGATTCACACTGTGGGTTTTCAAATTCAAACACACACTACTGAGTTAGAATTGAGGGGAATGATTAGGTTTTATATCTGTGTATTAATGTGTGTATTCTTATTTAAATATGTTTCAGCTATTACATACTTGATTGGACAAATTGTAAAGGGAACTGAATTTGACTAGTTTACTATTGGATCACATATATTAGCACACAGAATAGGATACACTTATTGCAGTTTTTTAAAAAAAAAATTTTAAATTTTTATACAATCACAGTTTTCATGAGAGTATATTCATGTTTTGCAGTATCTGGTATTTTGGTGGGCTATCAGTTTACAGATTCCTGGTACAATTTGTTTGCCCATTACCCTCGTGCTGTCCGTTTCTGCCTCTATCAGGTCGACTGACTTGTCTTGAATGTTCTCTCTTGCATTGCTGCATGTGTAGCTGTTAGTCTTAAACAGTGCAGGTCCCTTTCCATCATCATATGTGTGATGAAGTATGGACAAGAACTTAGAAGTTTTACTTCTCATTTCATGTAATTTCTTTAAGACTTCAGTTGGACTTTTTTTTCCTTCTTCTAAGTGTCTTCTGCTGGAGTCCATACTTCCGTTTCAGCGTGACCCGTCTTTGATTCCTCTCGCAACAGCATGATTGATTTCTCCATATTGATCCCCATTGAATATCTTAGAGAACATTATTACTCAGAACATCATCACTTGTAGACGGAGCACATTGTTAATGTTAGAGCATGTTGCCCCTATTATTTCACTTCAGACAATGTTAGGTGAAATGACACTAAGGCTAATTGCATTTATTTAAATTGTAATAAACTTTATTCATCACTGCAGAGGGAATAATAAACATAAACAAATAAATACAAAAAAAAAACTTTGACATAAAAGAAAAAAGAAACACAATGCATACAGATATGGTATATGAAGAAGCACAACACATTACATTCATTAAAGGAGGGTCTTGACATGTTTAGCATTGTCACACCATATTAACACTGATATAGTAAATTCCACATTTTAATGACCTGTAAAGCTTTGAAAAACTGTCCCTCCAAGCATGTGACCCGACATCATTTTACCAGCTAAACATATTTTCCTGGAGGGTGAATACAGGAGAAGACACCACACTGAGGTCAAAAACTGCACGTTAAAATAGAAATGGGACGTAAACCCATTAAAAGACGACATAGATGCAGAAACTTCCCCTCTGACTTGATGAAGCTGTCTTCTCCTGCATTATTCCCTCGGTGTGTTTTAATTCGTCTTGGGCCCTGAGCTGTCTCTCAGCAGGCTGTCTCTGCTCTGCCCCCGCAGGTCAAACTGTGGTACGACAAAGTGGGCCATCAGCTAATCGTCACCATCCTGGGCGCCAAAGACCTGCCAGCCAGGGAAGACGGCCGGCCCAGGAACCCTTACGTCAAAATCTACTTCCTCCCTGACAGAAGGTAAGAGAAGAAACAGTTACCATGATTTCATGTGTTTATTTCATCTTCTTTTGTTATGTCTGTACATTTCATTCACTGGGACACACAAACTTTAGTGAACAGAGTGGACTGATAATCATTTTTTGAAAGTAGATTATGTTTTAATGTGCTAGTTTCGGGAGCATTGATGTGATGCACAGGGTCACCTGTCTGGTGCTGTGTTCCAAATAATGTACTAACACTCACTCTTGAGTGCATCAGTGCGTTCACACTGTCAAGTACAGAAGCATGCAGTGCTCTACAAGCACCAGGATGATGCACTCACTTGGTCCAAAAGAGAAGTGTGAAACGCTGGACGCTTTCCACCCTAAACGGTCGCCATCTTGAGTACGTAGAGGAAGGAGCGGTTCTACCGACATAAAGAATTTTCAAATTAAGACGTCTGAGGAAGCTGCAGCTGTTCCTGAACACAAAAGATGTTTTTTTCTTTGCACTTCTGCTGCTGTATAGAAGCCATCAGTGTGTGTTATTGTGTCTGTTAAACAGACACAATAACGCATACATTTCTGGGTAAAATAATTTAAGCTGCAGATACTTTGGTGGGTGATGTGTTCACATGCTGAGGTCATTTCCGGTCAGTTCAGAATGCCGGTGTGCGATTTGAAACAACATTACTTGGTCAAAATTCAAGTACTACACAAGTCCTAACATGGAAGAACACTTTTCCCTCGTGTACCGAAGTATGTCATTTGGAAAACATCAATAGCTTTTTTCCATTATCATCTGGAGAGGCTGTATGAGTATCTGTGGGTGTATCTGATTACATGGTTGGTTGTTAGGAGTAGATTTGCATCTTGTTAAGCAGTTTTTCCTCATGCACTGATGAGGAAGTGGATATTTAGATGGAGATAGTACAATCACCACGCCATCACCCTCCTCATGGGCATGCTCTGATGCTGTGCTCTGTGCTGTGTCGTGTTTTTGATCTGTTGTATTCGTGGCTCTTACCTATCATGGTTGTAAATAAAAACAGTTTGAATTATTGTTCCTCCAGCGACAAAAGCAAGAGGAGAACAAAAACAGTAAAGAAATCCTTAGAGCCCAAATGGAACCAGACCTTTATGTATTCGCCGGTGCACCGGCGGGAGTTTCGGGAACGCATGCTGGAGATCACCTTGTGGGACCAAGCCAGGGTGAGGGAGGAGGAGAGCGAATTCCTGGGAGAGGTAAGAAAACCAAACCGCACCCATCTGGGACACTCACTGACAGCATCTCAGCTTATCCTGTTGAATCGGGTCAGGCCCTTCACAGAGCTGTTGCCCAACAGAAGGCGTCTGGTGGTCTGGCCCTTGTCCAGCATGGACAGGGTACTTTTGTTGTTTTTAATTTCTGTATAAACCTGTTGCAATATGTAAACAGAAAGAAGATGTTGGGATTTACACACTCTATGAATGTTGTGGCACATGTGCGAGATGCACGTTGCTGCAATTGCTTCACTGAAGTCACAGATAAAAGCTACCGACGTTACCGAAGCCTTTTCCCCTTCACCAGATCCTGATTGAGCTGGAGACGGCTCTTCTTGACGATGAGCCTCACTGGTACAAGCTACAAACACACGACGTGTCCTCCATCCCACTCCCACGTGCCTCCCCGAACGCACAGCGCAGGCAGCTCCACGGAGAGAGTCCAACGCGGAGGCTGCAGAGTAAGTAACACCTCCGTCAGCGACATGTATCGGAAAACCTGCTGAAATTGACAGTAGAGAGTCAGAAAGTATAAAACCTGTAGGGATAAAAAAAAAAAAAAACGCACTCTAATGCAAAGAGATATGAAATATCTGCAGTTGATTTTCTTGCGTGTAGTGTTTGACAGATACGCAGTGCAATACAAGTATTTTCAGGGTCTTGATACCTCAGTGATGAGTTTGGCTTTTTCTTTTGTACCTAAAATAACGTGTGCTGTCATACAAATAAATTTGTGTCAAATGCTAATAACACTAAACAAAATGAAATGTTCAGCATTAAGTTACATATGATAACGATGATAAAACGATCTGTAATATAACTATTTTCATTTCCAAACGAGGAACCGCGTCGTTTCACCCGTTGCCTTTCTGTTTCTGCTTTACTTTATTAAAGCTTTAACAGCCGTTATAGTTTCTGCTTGTTTTGTTTTTGTTATCCATGCCACATCAAAATTACTGCTTCTGCTTTTACAGACAAAGGCTCATATTCATACAACTCAGGTAAAGGTCCCTGCACATGGCTGCACTCCGGAGCATTTGAGTGTTCTCCTGTCCTCTTTAAAGATGCATCCTTGTGCCCTGATTCTCCTCCCTCTTCTTTCCATGAACACAGCATGTCTCTGCTGCTCAACATGGATTTCAATGTGGGGAGCTGGTGTACATTTTCGGACCGCTCGTTTGAAATTCACACAGGGTAGCAGACGTGTGCACGCTGCGGGAAAGCAGAGATTTCGGACACAGTGGTCTCTCCTTCCTTCTCTGTGTGTTCACCTGTGAACTGTTTCACAACCCCGACCCCACAACCACCTCCTGCAGTACTGCATTCGACCCTAAAGTGATGTTGTAAAAACCCAGGCTTTCTGATAGCCCTGGCAAACATGATATCATTTGAATATGATCACCTGCTTTTCCTCTGTCATGTATATTCTTTGTTGTTTGTCCTGTTTTGAATATTTTCATTTTTACAATTGCACAAAATGCTGTTGGCACTTTTTATACCCCATTCTGCTTTGCTTGTGTTTGTGTGTCCTGAGTGTGAATATCTTCCTGAAATCGGAGGATAATAGATGACGGTTGCTTATGTGATAGTTTATTATTATTTACTTATTATCTTAATCTTACAAAGCATAAGTGGTATATTTAAAACTGAAAAAAAAAATATAACACTTTGATTATGTTTATGCATTAAACATTACTTTATCCTATGCAACCCCCCAGAGTGGATGGATGGGAGTTAACATGCTTTAGATGACAGTTCAGTAGTCGGTGTTACGCTGGTCTGCTTCACTGTCCTGCTTCTTGTAGACACTCATGACTTGCTTGCTCCCCCACCAGGACGATTTTCTGGCCGTTTGTGTTAGTGTGAGGTGAAAGAGCTGACAGCTGTAAAAAGTTTTCAGCCAACTAAGACGAGAGGTTGGGAGTGGCACTGCCAGAGTGCAGCACTTGTCATTTCTAAAAAAGCACACTTGTCCATTTGATTTAAGTTGACTGAACAGTGAAGGCGGTGTGTGTGTGTGTGTGTGTGTGTGTGTGTGTGTGTGTGTGTGTGTGTGTGGGGGGGGGGGGGGGGGGGGGGGGGGCTGTGAATCCATATCACTCCTCTCATTCCGCCACCTTCACATGTGCATTGGATGATTGAATGTGCCATTTGAAAGTGCCACAGTTCAGATGAAGAAAGAGCTGCTTTTTTTGTCGGAGTCGAGCGGTGAAATGCAGCATGATTTGTTTCAGTTGGAGCCTTCACTTAAACCAATGCAGATTACAGTCAGACCAGGGGGGTAAAATATTAATAATATTATATATAATAATAAAATCTGGCTAAATAAATGAACAAGGGAATGAAAATAACTTCTAACTCTCTTTCTCTCTGTCTCTTTATCTGAAAGGATCCCAGAGGATAAGTGACAGCGAGATCTCAGACTACGATTGTGAAGATGGTGTTGGGGTAATAACAGGTAAAGAAACAGGTCATATTAACATGCAGTCCAAGACTTATCAATGCTTCTGAGTAAATTGTTGTACAATTTAAGGGAATCTGGAGGGAAAGTGACAAAACAGTTTTCAGTGTTTAATAGGTGTCTCACCATCCTACATTATCATTTTTTTTGAATGAAACTAAAATGATCATAAACTTAGCTAACCTCACTCATATAATTTACGATCTGGGCAGCTTACAATCACAATTATATCTGATATTAGCAGGGTAAAATGATGCAGCCCATCAGCAGCAGCACAGTGAGGGAAGCAGCGAGCTTTTGTCTGCCTCTGCACTGCTCGCTGCTGTTCTGCTGCTCTCACTGAGGCTCAGGCAGGGCGCCCATGCTGCACATCAGAGGAGGAGAGTCAGAGCAGCTACCAGCCAAAGAGACAGCGAAGACGACAGCCAGAAAGAAAGACCGAAAAGTACTTTAAATTTGCCAACATGAAATATTAACCATAAGAAAACAATGCTGAAGAAAGTAGTAAAGCTGTATGAAATAAAAAAAAAAAATGGCTTCCTTTGGTTTTGTGTTGCTAAGTAGTGGGTACTTTGCTATTGTCAAGCCAGTGTCATTCCTCTTATTCTGTCATTTGAAGACCACAGAAAATGTGCTGACCTCGTTAAAATGCATGATGGAAACAGCTGCCTGCACCGTTTCTTAGCATGTGGCGAGTTTTCCCATCTCTGTTAGCAGATTTCAGCCACAGAGAAGAAGAGAGGGAACGAGTACGAGAAACAGAGACAATATACATTATGAGAAGAGAATAGATTCAGTTACTGGAGCAAAAACTGGCTGCCGGAGAGACAGACAGTCCTACAGAAGAAAAGAAAAGAGCATCAGCTTGGACTTGCTGATGATACTATTGCTGAGGGAAATCCTCCTTCAGCCTCTTTAACATTCTCATCAGCCCCTCGCTGCCTCACAATGCCAGTCCACCTCACTTCTTTCACAGTGGAGGGAAAACCCCTCCTGGTTGTGCGCTTCTTTTTACTCCATCACATCTTATCCTGAGTCTTTGCATTAATCTGCTGTCACACACTTACTTTCAAAAGGGAAAGAAAAACAGTGTTTTGAAATCTTTTACTATACAAACACAAACTGGCAGGATGTTAATTGTCTGGTTCACACGGTACAGCAGGCATGTTATTAGTGAAGGGCGCAGTAATGGTTACTGTATAGGTTCATAAATTGACCTTACAATTAGACTCATAGAATTTTCTCTTTTAATTTTCAACATTTACACAGTACATTTAACATTGCTTTAACTGTCAGTCCTGGTTCCTACTGCTTCCCTGATGCAGCCGATTCTTCTTGTTGAATGCCATTAATTGTCAGCAAAGGTTTCTCCTCTTTATATGTGCTTAACTGGCAGGCTGTACTCATGCGTGAAGCAGCATGTGAAGAGGAAGAATAGATTTAATTTGGCTCTGCATGGAAGTTGATTGCTCCGCTGCAGGAAGCTCAGTGTTGGAGCTGCTATTTAGAAATGGCAAATGTTTTTGAACCATTGTAAAGAAGATCTATTGCTCATTTCTTTTTGTTCCTAGCTTTTGTTTATTAAAATTAATAGAAGAATGGTAAAAGTACAAAATTAAATGTGCTATTAGAAATGTTGCAAGCAAGATGGATCATTTAACTTAAAATATTTTTATAGAATTATTCCATCTACTGCACATAGCTACCGCCAATCAAAAAGGAAATCTCATCATATTAATATGTCAGACTTACTTAGGTGAAGGTCAACATTTCTTTATCATTACCTCCAATTTCTCCTCCCTTTCCTTCTTTTCCAACTTTTAATTCAGGCTTTTCTTTAACTCATTTTAATGTGCTATACACTCTATTGAATATCAATCAACTTTAATAGTGCTAAGCATTGACCTTAACCATGACTGCTAGCCACGTCTGATTATCGGTTAATGAACTCTTTCAAGTTCAATGGACTAATCAGTCTAGCAGAGAAAATTCATTATAATGTTTCAGATTTTTTAAAGGCTATTTTCATGTTTAATGCACAATGTTAACACAGCAGATGAATTGAACTTTTGTTGAAACCTAGTCCTCATTTTCGGAATGTAGAGACTCAGCATATTGAAAATAGGGAATCTATCACCTGTGCAGAATGGCATTTAGCATAAGTTTGAGAAAGTTTGGTCTCTTTCCTCGAAGTTATGACAGAATGTGATCAAACTGGATCACTTTTCATTAACCAGGTACACAGAATCAGCTATTTCACTCGCTCAGAGATGTTGTCAAGTTAAATAAATGCAGAATTTCCTCATGTAATTTACAATAAACCAGCAGCACACAGTTAAATAACCAAACCCCCTCTCCCTCATGATCTCGTCCCTCCATCCCTACTTCTCTACGTCCATCCTTCTCTTCACAGACTACCGGACGAATGGCAGAGACTTCCAGAGCTCCACGTTGTCTGTCCCTGAGCAGGTCATGTCGTCTAACCACTGCTCTCGGTCGTCTGATATAAACCGGGCGCGGTCACGCTCTCCCAGCGTCCCCCCACCCTCCAGGTAACCATCACTCAGGACACCCGAAGGGTGATCCATTTATTATGGTTATGTTCATGTAATTCTGATGTATTTTACACCATCAGTTTTTATTTTTGAACAATTGAAGAAGGATGTCTTAACTTCCTTGCTTGGGAACCCACAAAAATGTGACAAACTTTAGTTGCTCAGTTGAAAGGGATACTATTTTAGCTTACTCTGAAATTAGTCATCAATTTGGTTGGAGCACCAAGAGCTGCTGTACTCGCTCTGAGTCCACATCACCTCTATGTAATATGTAGCATTACTTGCTGTAACATTTTATGCCTCAGTTAAACAGGAGGCCATGTGACACCTTGAACAGTAGGGGGCAGTCTGTGGTGTCTAAACAACATGAGGGGTGATGCCGTCCGCTTCTGTCACACAGCAGAAGTCTGGACCCAGCCTTTGACCTTAGGCCTTCTCAGTACAGCTCCTCCACTAGAGTGGAGCACCACAGTGTGTCTGAAGATAACTACTCACCTGACAGGTACACACACACACGCACACACACACGCACACACACGCACGCACGCACGCACGCACGCACGCACGCACGCACGCACACACACACACACACACACACACACTATGCAGCTTACACTTGTGTGCAGTAGATGCATGCACATACGTGGGCATGCATGAACAGACGCTGGCGAGCACAAGTGGGCTGCTGAGTAGATGTTTCTGCTCGCGTACACTTCAGCACGACGCCGTTTGCTTTAAACTCTCTGGGAGCTGATGTTGTTTGAGTATTTTTATCTGTCTGGTGTGTCAACTTTTAAAGAGCAACTTTCTCCTTTCCTTCAAACTAGATTTAATCTGACACAGCGCTGTGGAACACTATATTGTTGCTTCCTCTATCTTCTTCTACTCCAAATTTCCAAAGGAAAATGTTTATTATTGCCAAAATAAATGAACACACCAAATACCCAATTATAAAGTATGATTTTCAAAGATGAACATGAACACCAGACTTGAGTAAGACTGCACTGCTTAAGAGAAGTGATTATCAATTCATCTTTTTCCCATCTTGGAATCAGGAGCCTGAAATTATGCAGGAAACATTTGCCAATGCTGCAAATGCTGAGTGCAGTATTCAGTATTTACATGCATTTCACTATCTTTATGGAAGAGGTGGTCAAGGGGAAGTGGTCAGTTATCCTCCATCAGCACTTATTTTCTGTGAGGGTTGGAAAATGTTGCTCCAAGTGTCCAATCATAGCTTTGGCACTGCCAGGCCGCAGCTACTTTCCCCCGTCCAATTAACTTTATTTGATATTTCTGAGACTCGGCCTAAATCAGTGTCAGCTGCAGAAAATGCACTTATCTAAATTGTCTGGGACAGTGCTCACTTGAGTGTATTTCAGATGCTTTAATTAACAAACGTCCGGTTATTTATTGAAAACAGTTGAAAATGACACAGGAAATGAGTCACAGAGAATTTGGCATTGCCCCAGAACACCAGCATTAAAACAAATATTCTGTGCAATTTTGATAGCTTTCTGTTACTTTGTTCAAAACTTGTGTCCTTTTCACTGTCTTTTCCTCCTTTTTGAAATGTTCTTGAAGTTTCGTGTGTAAAAGAAGAAATCTTATGTAATAGCATGGTCTTAAGTTGTTTAAGTGACACCGAGCCAGTTGGGGTGATTGGACTGTGCAGCGGTGTTCTCTCCTCCGTGGATGCTGCTGATGTGTTCTGTGTTCCCTTTGTATCTGTCTGTGTGGTAAAGCTAAGGAAGACTTCTCCTCACCATCCGATTTCTCAGCTTTCTCTCAGCTCCTATCTTCCTCGCCTGTTTCTCCTCTTTGAAACGGTTACATCAACCTTCCCTATGAGCTTTCTCCGTCTCTTTGCATCCTGTTTTCTTTGAGAAATTCCTCTCTCCCTCGCTTTCCTCACCCCTCCATCTGTCTGCGTATGATTTTGTCTATCTCCAATCCTTTCTCTCTCTCTCTCTCTCTCTCTCTGTGTGTTCCTCCTCCTCCTCTGCTTCTTCCTCTTCGCCATCTCAGATCCATCTCTGTCTTCTCTCCTCCCTCCATGTGGTTGCAGCCATTTTCTCACCCTACCTCGAACCAGACATACTCAGCCTATTGATGATCCTCAGCAGGACCCCAGGTAGATTTTTACCTGAGCTTGCATGCAGCCTTATCTCTGCACCTCCACCTTCCAACCCCACATCCCCTCTGCACCGAGCAAGCCGAATCTTTTCTGGAGGAAAGCTTCCCTTTGGGTGTTGAACACATGGCACTGGCACTATGACAATGAAATTAGGACCCTTATATCCACTAAGTCTGACTGCAACACCTTTTCCTTTCCATTGTCAGTGCCATAAAGGTTGTGTTGTAGTGTGAGAGTATATATTTCTTCTGCAGAAGATTAAATATATACACAAGTTTAGCAGTGCAGTATATTGAATAGAAAACAAGCCACCTCATCCATCCAGTATCAGCATCGCTCTCTTTCACTATCTCATTATCACGTTCACATTCTTCTTATTTGCTCCAATAATCAACCATATGTGCAGGTGTATGACCTGAAAGAGCAAAATGTGTCTCTTCTTGTTTCATCTCGTCCCCTGAAAGAGTTACTATGGCGATACTGCAAATGGATAAGTGTAATGTGGTTGTGAAGTTTTGTCCAGCAGAGGTGGTTTCTCTTGAAATCATGTGGATAAATTCAGTCAGTCAGAATAGTAAACCTTCAGTTTAAAGTCTGTAACGGAAATCCAGCTGTAAATTCCAACTTTCTTTGCAGGTCCGTTTTTCTTATGTTACTACCTCCTCTTGTAGTGGAAAAAAAAAAATCAAACAAATGCTGACTAGTTGTGATTTTTTCGCCAGCCACAACCACCGTGTGTACCCGATCTGCCGAGAGGAAGCAGTCAGGTTACTGCGTTCCACTAGGATGGCCCGTGCCTATTCAGAGGGCGCCTACTCCTCCGACTATGACTTCGAGAGGTATTGACATGCACTGCTGCTGCATCTGTGCATCCGCCATCTTGTGGTCTCCTCAAGTTGTCCCTCGTCCGTCTTTGATTTATCCGTGATCATACATGTGATGACAGAAAATGATATCCTGTCTGATATCGTTTTTTGTCCCTGAGTCATCACAGCTCTGGAGTTGTGTCGATGTACAGTGATGCTACACAACTGCCTCCGTATGTGGAGGCTCAGAGCTCCTTGTGTTGCTGATGTCAGCTGTATGTACAGTATACTGGTCGTGGAGTAAAGTGCTGGCCAGCACTTGACTGTTTCTCTGTTGATGTCGTTGTTTATGTACCCATGTACATTATAACAGCAGTACGTTGACCAGTGGTGTGTGTGATTATTAGTGTTGTCCTTTTTTACATGCTGTTGGCAGCTGTCTTTTACCCATCCCCACAGTAGCATCTATGATGCAGATTTTTTTCGGGCTGCACAGTAACTTTAAATTCTGTGTTCAGCTTTTGGCTTCTTGTGTTTTGCCTGAATGGGCTGCCTGACTCTTCAAAGCACCCATTGAAAGGCCTGCTGACAGTGACACCCATCCATTCCCAAAACTCACGCCAGCGTCCCGGTCCACCGATAAAAAGAACTCCCATCAGCCCCTCTCCAGAGAAATGTTGTAAATGACTTCAATCTCCTGCCTGCTGCCATCTGGCTTTCAGTCAGGAATAACGTGACGTTTGCGCCATTTCTCTCCTCTCCAGGAGGAAAAAAGTGATGAGTCCTCAGAACTCAGCCTGACTGACTTTATTAAAGTGTCACAAAGTTCCCCTAAGGCCCAGCTTGGCTCAACTTCAGGCTCAGCCTATAGCCCAGATACATTGGCCACTAACGGGAGCTGTCTGTCTTTCTTTCCTTTCTTTTTATTTTGGTCTGAACTGGAAGAGAAAGGAAAACAGCAAGCATCTCTCTCCACAGAGGAGTGGAATAGATTCCCCTCTTTGTTTCATTAAGTTTGTTTCTGTCTGTGTTCAGGCAGAGGAAGAACTGAAAAGAAATGAGGGCGGAACACAGAAACAAAAGGCACGTGGAGAAGGGCAATGAGACAGAGATGAGCAACAGAGAGCATTAGTGGACTTTGAGCCTTCTGGCTAGTGTTTTAGTTTATCTGACTTGCCTGCAGAAAATGTTTTTCATGGTTCTGTAGTTTAAGTGCATCGCCCCGCAGTGAACCTTGAGTGGGACAACCATCACAAATCCAGAATCCAAGAACAGAAAACTAATGTTTTGGACTTTGTTGGCATCCATCCAGTTAGCAGTGCTGTTTCAGAGTGCAGTAGGTTTTTTTTGTATGTCAGTTGTATCCATCAAATTACACCTAATGAGATGTTTGATTTGTAACAGACTAAACCATCATATAAACCATTGTCCATAGCGATCGTATGCTGATCAGTGTAGATACAGCGTGTTTAAAGTCACTGACTGATGTGCCTCTGTTTAGATATTTTAGACATTAAAAGGACATCTCCTCTACTGGACAATGTTTCATGCTGCAAAGGCCAACAGACACTACAAGTCAATAAAATTAATCTATTACCTATTTGCAACATTTTTCAACAAAGTCAAGACTCAAATATGACTTAAGTCTTTTGGTGTCTGTTGGCTCCCTCATATCTGCAGTTCACAGACACCAACATGTCTTCTGCTTTTCACCCAAAAAATGGGTGCAATATTTTGTTCAACACTTCTAGTTATATGAATCATTTTTTCAAATGGCTTAAGGTCTTCGTGCTGGTAAAGTATGGACAAAGTTTACCCAACAACGAGCATGTTCTAACCCTGGTTTGTCTCTGTTGAGTATTTCCTTCACTGTTTTGATTTGTGCATTAAGTTCTTCTCTGAAAATGTCTTTGTTTCCTTGTTATGTCTGCAAAGGTAAACAATATCCCTGTGTCGAGTGATTTTTAATTTAAAAACGTCACCTGCTTTTTTTCCTCCAGCTCTTCAGACCAACAAGATTTGCCTTCCTCCTCACTGTGCCAAAAACACTCACCATGGTCGGCCATTTTTCAGGAAATCATAGATCTAACAAGCCAAATGTTATGTAAAGATGCACATCACTTTTCCTTCACATTTCACTCTACCTCAAAACAGACTCACCTCTCACGCATAAGTACACAGCACATAGTCCCTGTTTGTTTTTCACATCCTGAAGACTCCACAGTTAATCCTCCACAGGGACCACAAACTACACAGAAGCCACGCAGTCCTCTGTCGAAACTGTTCACCTTAAAAATGAAAATATTCAGCCACTCATGAAGAATACAAGACAACACTGTAATGTGAAAAGCACAATGTAAAGAATTGTATGCAAATTGAACTCTACTTTTTATGAAGTTAAAAATGCTAACTTAAGTAACCACAAAATATTTTAGATGTCAGTTAATTAAAATAATTGTCAGCTGTACATGCAATTCTGCAGCCTTTAACAGTAACATTGAAAAGTTGTCTACTGTTTTCTCAGAGTTTCTGAATAATTTCATTCGGTAATTTGCTTTAAGGGACCATGTCTGTAGTCTTGCATGCTTTAGTACAGTTTCTGCAGATCATATATACTTTACATAGCAGCCAACTGTCTCCCAAATAGTTGATAATAATGTGAAGTGTATGGGATTGGTAGTATATCAACCAACAATACAGATATGGTCCTCAAACACATGCACCTTGAACCTTTGAGGGTGCAACACATTTCTTTCCCCTCCATACTGTCCACCCTGCCAGCCTTACTGTCGCAGCCCTGCTGGAGTCCCACTGAGTGCCTGCTTATCTCTCAACAACCTCTGTAGGAACCACGGCGCCATGGATAGACACGAGTATCACAGCAGGTCCCGCTCTGCAGACCAGCGGCCCACTATAGAGCGCCCCACGTCCCGCTCGCGCTCCACTGAACGCCCCCACGACTCTTCGCTCATGAGGTCCATGCCGTCTCTGCCATCTGGGAGGTCTGCCCCCCCCTCACCTGCCTTGACGAGGTGTGACCCAGATCGGAGAGGCTAACCAACGTAGCACAGAAGTAGACAGGAGTTTTAGTTGTACAATCATTTCCTTTCGGCACAGCTATACTGCAGGGAGAAATAATTCAAACACTGTGTTATAACATCAAAAAGTAAAGAACCACAGTAATATTATTAGAGTAAAACACACTTAATACATTCAAACTAACATTGTAATTCTAACACAGACGCCTTGTAATTTACAGTATTTAGGTTAGTTAGAGCAGCGAAAAGACTATTTACCTACAGTTGTTGTTTGTCTGAACAGATTTATACAGTATATAAAAATGCTAGAAAGAAGACTACCTACCAGCTCGAAGATAACTTGTGAAAGTCTTTGATCCTTTCACTCCCACGTGAAGTTTAAACCAGCCGTTAAGTTTATTTCTGCCTCCAGAGCTGCTCCACCTCTGCTAAATGTTTGTACAGCTAAAACTTTTCTAAAGCTGAACCAGTTCAGACCCTGTCCCATGAGCTCCCACCCACCTTGAGCCTGACTAACTCAGTATGAACCACCAAAAAAACCCACATCACACTCACCTACCTCCCAGCCTCCCAACACCCTGCTACCCTGCCTCACCTCACCTCGCCTCGCCTCACCTCACCTCACCTCACCTCACCTCACCTCACCTCACCAGCCTCCCCCTCACGTCCCCTCCGCCCCCACGCCACCCCCCGACCCCACCCCCACCCACCAAGCCACTTTCTGTTTTGTCCCAAAAAGCCCCGGTGGATGTGCTGTATGTTCTGTACACATATCCCAGCCACGGCGATCCTGACACCGTCGATAGCTTGCTGACTCGTTTTATTTTGGCACACACTGCTCATACATTCGTATAACAGTGATGGGCCAGCAGTTTTTACTTTTGATTTCATTACTAACATCAACTGGTGCCGTTTATCCTGTGATGGCATTCTGTCTTTTGTGTTTGTTTTTATTAATTTTTTTTATTTGAGTTGAAGCCCTTTGGGGAGCATCTGAACGCATGGTCTGCTGTCTCTGCATTGAACTCTTCTCTCCCTGCAGCTTGATGAGTCGACTGCACATGCGATTCACACCTGCCATTTTTTATTGCAGCTCAGTTCTCTACAGTTGATGTATCCATCCACTTCCATGCCATGTGCCAAACCTCATTGCTGTGTGCATTGGTTTTATATTACGAGACACATTGTAAACTTTACAATGGTCCCTTCATTTGTACACTTGTTGCCTTCTGTTGTGCCTGACGGTGACTTACTTACAAATTGTCTGTGATCTAAATATACTTCAAATTAAAACCTGACACTAGATAAGCACATTAACTCACACATTGGACTTCCATTATAGTACATAGCTAAACTTCTAATGTTGCTCAAAGACTAAATCCCTTTGCTTTTGTCACACTGTGATGTGGGTGCGACACAGCCTGGCCCTGCATCCACCAGCAGCTCCTGTCCTAACACGTGTCTCACTGCAGTGTCCACCACTGTCTGTCATGTAGGGCACATCCTCGCAGCGGCTCGGTCCACACCAGTCCCACCAGTACCCCCATGTCCAGTAGACGAGGTCGGCAGCTCCCACAGCTTCCACCCACAGGGAAGGACAGAAGTAAGTCACCTGCATGTATCCTGTCTGTATTACAGGGTTTCTGTCTGCGTGGAGACTTAGTGCTCACATTCAGTATTTTAAAATGATGTCGTCTTTTTGGATGACCCAACTGTTGGGGGCTCAGGAAGAGCTTTGGTTTTATTGCATTTGCTGAGTCTTACACTTTTCACACCAAAAGCAAGGATGATTATTTGCTGATGTAATCGTTTAGTTTAAGCTATAGATCTTATGTAGAAGGATTTTTTTTTAATTTATGTTTCATGGGTTTTTACTTT
Organism: Embiotoca jacksoni; assembly: GCF_022577435.1. Lineage (NCBI taxonomy): Eukaryota > Metazoa > Chordata > Actinopteri > Embiotocidae > Embiotoca > Embiotoca jacksoni. The sequence goes on from NW_027185241.1 coordinate 17,865,471, forward strand.
TGCCTTCCATCCATAACATCTCTACTCGGTTCCTTTTCCATTTCTCTCAGAAGATGGAGACGAAGGAACAGAGCCTTGTGAAGGTCTGTACCTGAATATGTAGGTTTAGTCCTTCAGACTGGGAGTGCCGGTCGAGCTGCACCTCACTCCGACTCTGAAAGCCAAAACCCGGTCTGCAACGGCCGGCGGTTCAGGGGACACAAAACTTGATCCGTGCACCATGAACCCTCCCGCTGTTGCAGTTGTGTTTTTAACGTACAGTTGAGACGTCCTGTGTCATTGTGTCACCTGTCTGGATCCTATTGGTTGTATCGCTGTTGTGTTCAAATGTAGCCTCCTTTTATTTATTTTTTTTATTTGAGTTACACTTTAGATATTGTTATTATTGTCTGCGGATCGTTGATGTATTATTACTATCTGGACTGCTGAGATACTTTTCTGTCTGCATCTGCTAAACACAGTAAACTCCAGGCTTTGAATAATAACAAAGACAAAAAAGTTTGAACTTCTTCACGATTACAAAGTGACATTTGAAGTCATTTCTGTTCCTCAGCACTCCTTTAGCAAATGTTACGTGTTTGTTCTAACAACTTGTGACGTGTACTTTAAGAAGCACTGTGATGGACGCTATCATTTTACTCGTGATTTTGAATCAGATGCTATGAAAACAAAGGCTCTTTCAGGTTTCCAGTGACTGAGACAAAGCTAGAGAGAGGGGAGGAAGCTCATGCAGTTTTTGGAGAACGGTCGCACAACTCTTTCATCACTGTCAGGGTCCACCAGGGCTTTCCCCTGTCTTCTGTGTAGCTACCAGCCAGCCCCACTCTCTCACCATCCTCTTTACTCTCTCCTTTACTCTCTCTCTCAGCTCCACCCTTTTTCTTTATCTGTGCCATCTTTTTATCACTCTGAGTTCTCTGTCTGGAGCTGTCCATCGCTTCTCTGTGTTGCCTTTTCTTCCTTTTTTCCTCTCTCTTCCTCCCCTAATCACTTTTTCTTCTGTTTCTCTTTGATGGGCAGTCTGTCTTTTCCCACCTCACCTTCTTTCTTTCTTTTGTTGGTGTCTCTTTCTTCCCCGCTCTCTTCACAGTATCTTTCATGACTGTGGCGGTGTGTTAGCAGTGGGTGGAGGTATTGATCTGACCTTGTGCTGTAGTTCCCACAGAGCCGTATGGTACCTAGCTTATGTAATGCAAATGTGTGTGTGTGTGTGTGTGTGTGTGTGTGTGTGTGTGTGTGTGTGAGAGCGTGTGTGTAGCTCTTTATGGACTGGATCCATACTATCGCCCCTTGCTGGTTACAGCGAGGGGCTGGTATGTTGGTAAACTGCCACCTTTCTGTCTCGCTGCTGTGCCTCATGTTATAACTGTATATCTGCACATACCTGACTGTTCTGCATGTTGTCTGTTTATGCGTGGCGGCCTCTAAGAGGGAACAGGGGAGGAGCACGGAGCTCCTGAACCCCAAAATGGTCGCCCAGGTGTGTTAACCACTTCAGAAACCTGCTCTAAAGAAATGTGTTTTTCTTTTCCTCAGAACATGCATTCATGCCATGTTATTTACTCATCAGATATCATAAGAATGGAGTAAGGGCACTGCTTTGTTGTGGGGTGAGAGAGTAATGTACGGTACATGGTGATGTACACGATTCAACCACAGGCTTGAATGAGCGGCCAGACTGTTGGCTGAAACAGGAGTCCCCGCAGTTTCCACTTCCTACTTCTCCATCTGTTCATGTGGCATGCTTCTATCCTTTGACTGTGTGCTGCTATTAGTCAACAGTGTCAGGGCTGTAGTGCTCACTGACTCAGTGGCTATTCACAAAAGGTCTCTTAAAAGCATCATTGTGTTTTTAAAGTGTCTGTAATCAGTGGGTGATCTTGTGCAGGCTTCTCTAAGAAGGTTGTATGTTGTATTTTGAGTACAGTAACAAATGAATGGTGTAATTAACCACACAATGTGCAGTTTAATTAACCAAACCTTCATAGCATTTCTCTACAGTTACTATTATAGTTGTGGATATCAGATCCTGGTATGGCTGGCTGTGTTTTTGCGTGCAGATCTGTGGGTTTATGTGCGTCTGCGTATGAGCTCATGCAGTATGAGGTGTCATATTAATGTGACTTACGAGGTTTCCGAGCTCCATCATTTCATGGGCCTCCATCTGTCTCCCAACTAGCAGCAGACAGTGAGGACAAACCCCAAGGCCCACCGGTAAATGGAAGGAAAGGCAAGTCCTCTGAACAGTGTGATGCTGTGATTTTGCTGTGTGGGCTATCTCAGCTCTTCTGTGACTCTTACTAGCAGCTAAGGATCTCCATGCTAAGCTACTCTGAGTAATGCCGGCCTTGTTATTGGCTTTTGAACTCATAAAGTTCCCCATTTCTATCTTCCTTTTTGCCCTCATTTCATCTAATACATAAACTGAGTGTGGTTCATTCCTGTTGAGTTAATATGGATTGATCAAATTAGAGACTTGTATGTAGTTGATGTTAATACATGCAGAGTGCTGTGATGTCTGCTGGTCTGTCCTTCTCTGCCTCCAGTGCGGCCACAGAGCTCTAATCTGCCCTCTACTTTAATACTAATTAATTCTGCTCAGCTCCACCTCACAAAGACACAGCTCTCCATTTCCATTGTGAAATTGCCAATCATTTTAATTAGACATGGATTATTGAACACATGTACACACACTCTGTTCAAGCACTCCCATAAGACTGGCAGTCTTTTCCGTACATAACTCATGTTTAGGGCAGTTCTGCCAAAAACTGCAGGAAGATGAATTATTTAATCCCTAGTAATCTCGTTTTTATGTTAGTGTGCAGCATAAACAACAAATAATCGTTAAGTGAACTGTTTCCGAAACCGTATGCATTGCACTTTGCTGCAGACGTACTGCAGAGATTAATCTCTTGTTTTTTTAGACTCTGAGGTGTTGTTACCTCTGTTGGCCAGCAGATGGAGCAACGTTCTTAATCTTTGACGAGGAGCTGTCCTTGATTTCAGTGCTGAAATGGCAAAGAGGTCTTTGTCTGTCTTACTGCTCTTTGCCGAGGCTTTTTATTATCATCACACATTATATAACATATACACAAAGGTTTTAAAACAAAATATCAAAAGATAAAGGTATCAGAGAAATGGTAGGGAAAAAGATCTGACACCATATTTTTTGCCTAATCGAGCAAGATAATCCAAGGTTCCTCTAATTATTATAGTGTCCAAAGTAGTGAGTGTGTATGTATGTCCGTGTGTACGTATGTGTGTGTCCTGCTATAGAGGTGACATGGGAGGACCAGCAGCGAGGGCTGAATGGCTCTCTGTCTGATGGAGGGACGCAGCCACACCCCTCCCTCACTGACACAGGTTGGTTGGTTGGTTGGTTGGTTGGTTGGTTGGTTTGCTTGTGAATTTCTGCCACTTTCAAAGTCTCTTTTCACTTTGATAGAGTACCAGACTTCTTTACCAATCAATCATATGAGTCCATGAACAGTAATCACTCCATGTGACCTGTCACAACGGGTCACTATAAACAGAGAAGGGTAAGCTACTCCCTGACAGCGCACTTGGTGCATCAGTCTGTCTCATTATGGCAAGTTTAATCCCCACCATGACCTGATCAATAGCTGCACTTATGTGAAATTCAACTATTTGTTTCAAAATGTGTCATCAGACGCCGACAGAAATACTGCTGAAGCTCTCTACTGTCACGTTTGTATTTAAAACTGTAAACAGAATTAGAGTCTGCAGGGACTATACTACGACTGACCTTTCAAGTTAAGTCATTTGATGATCACTTAAACAAAACCAGCAGCTGTAAATTCATAAATGAAGATAAATTATTTACAGTAGTTACCTGCTGTCATTCATCTTGTCCTACGTACTAATCTCACTTTCTGAAAGTTAAGTTTTGAGAACCTTCTACTGTAAGTGACAAAATCCAGAATTAAAGGCCAAGAAGAGTGAGAAGAAAATAATAATATAATATTGGGGAACAACTTTCTAAAATGTAGAGAACAGTGTCTGCTATAGTCGGTTGTTTATTACTCATGCACTCAAATAGATGTACACACCCTCAAAATAACAGAAGGTATTATAACAAAGTGCTGTTTCCTTGAAGGTTTTTGATTTAGACTCTTTGTCAGCTGGATTAGAGCTGTACCTAACTCAGACTTGGACAATGTGCAGTAGAAGCTAGATGTTAATACAGTAATGCAACCGGCCAGAAGAGAGCTGGCTTTACATATTTGATATGAGCCAGCAGAATTATTTAAACCTATGATAAACACGAGGTTCCCCCATCAGCCTCTGGATGGTGTCCTGCTGTTTTTTTTTTGGTCTCTTCCTGCTTGGAGTGGTTTTGCAGTGCAGCATGAAGCTGATTACAGCACCTTTCAGACACTTTTTATTTTATACTGTATATATATTTCTTGCTAAGTGTCTTTGCAAAGTGTTACTCACTTAACAACTTTAATGGCGGGAAGGCTGATGATATGCTGATAAGGACAACATGATATGTGTTACTAAGGCAATGACACCTCGGTGTCTTCAGGTGCTGTGTTTGCTGTATTGGCCAAATATGTTTCCATGGAAACATGCCTTCACCTCCTTTTAAATTAAGCCTCATTTATGTTTACCTGCGATGCCATTGCTGATACGGTGTGCCCACAGGGTCCAATTTATGATCACAGCTTTAGACGAAGTTCCTTTTAAATATAAACATCATTACATTTTAAAGAAAGCCAATAGAAAAGCAGGTCAAACTGTTATTTATGTGCAACACGTGATTTTATGGGTTTCTTATATGTTTTACATGACACAATAACACAAATTACTTTGATATGTCGTTTTTTACTGATATATGGTCTGGTGTTGTGGCCCTTCGGTGGTTGTGCAGGCTGTCAGGCATGTCTGTAAAGCCTCAGCCTCCCTCAGTCTGAGAGTCAAGCTACAATGAGCCCCCAGTGAGCCTGGTCATCAGTCAGTCTGTCTCACTGTCTCAGTACCCCCCTTCTCTGACTCTCTATTGCTCTCCTCCTCCCCTTCTTATTCTCCCCCATGTCTCCATGTTGATTTATCCGTCTCTACATTTTTTTTCTACCTTTATTTATCCCTAAAAAGGCTGACGAAGCACAACTTGCCCTCATTCATGTTACTTTCACACTGGGAACTGTCTCAAGGCCGCTCAGTGGCTCCTCAGCAGTGATTGTGTAGGAGGGGGGAGTTTTAATGGAGCCCGTCACCACCTTCTGTTCACTATCTTTCCGTACCATTCATTTACTCTGAACCACACAACAAACACACATTAACGACAAATAACAACATCCCTGCACCAAACAAAGAAACATACCAAGGACGGAAATATAAGTCCAATCTTTGTCTTTTTAAACATTTACCTTTGTGCAGTTATTGTGTGAAATGAAGTGACGACAACTGTACTAATTTTCACAAGAGCAGTTTAACAATAGTTGTGTTTGGGAGCCCTTTTTCAGCCCTTTATTAGGATTAAACTTTTATTTTGAATTGATCATACCTTTGCAAAAGTGACCCTCACTCATGTTAGAATTTACTGTTGTGAGGAAGTATATGTCCACAGAGTGGTAACTGGAGGTTTGGAAGGCTGTATTTTTTTTTTCTTATGTTATCGTCGATCGATCACTAATTTGAATTGGCTCTTCAGTTGTTTCTGAAGTCTGTAATGAATGAAGTGTTTGTTGTTCAGAGGCAGTTGTATTGAATATGTTGTCGTAACCCACAGAAGACTTCTGCAGACCCTCATCCATCTCCATCTTAACACATCATCTCTTATCCTGATGACCTACATGACGCAGCTGAATTAAGGAAAAACTCACTTGCTCTCTTGATTATCATTCGACTCTCTAATGAGATGATGATGGCTTCAACAAAGAGGTGGACGCTAGTGATGTCTCACGTTGTCTTTTTATTAATGGGACACTTCATTACTCACTCTAATTGAGTACTAATTGGGCTAAATGCATATTGTGTGTGAGGGGGTATGAAAATGAAGTGTGATGCGAGGCCCCTCCCGGCTGTTAGTGTTGGTGTGTGAGGCTCAGACTCCGGGATGGAGATTAGACAGGACGGTTGAAGGGAGGGGAAGGGGCGCAGATGCTGCTGGTTACACACTGACCACTGATATCGAGCTCATGAGCCGAGGTCACGTCAGTCTATGAGTAGCTGCCTCACACAGGATCAGAGCATACATGGACCATGTATCTCGATTGCTGCTGAAAAAAGCAGTAAAGAGGCAGAATTTTGTGGGGCGTGAACAGACGGCGGGACACGGATAATACGAGATGTATCTGAATATTTCGAAGGCAACAGAGATGAAAACAGGCAGTTGAACCTGCTGTTGTATCGCATCCTTTCAGAAAGATCTGTAGCTGATGCCTTTGTGTGTGTGTGTGTGTGTGTGTGTGTGTGTGTGTGTGTGTGTGTGTGTGTGTGTGTGTGTGTGTATCTGTGTGTGTGTGTGTGTGTGTGTGTGTGTCTTTAATTGCGCACTCTTGCACTCTGCTCAGGTGACGTGTGAACTTTTGTCAGTTTGAACTTTTCCTCGGTGAAACTCTGCGAGGTAGTCGGCTCTCTCTTTTGTGTGCTCGCTGCTCTGTGCTTTCAGTTTGTGTTGTGTTGTTATTTCGCTTTTTTTCTTTTTCTTTTTTCTTTATGTTATTTTTCCAGGCTGTCTCCCCCACAGTTGCCCCATGCAGACTCAAGTGACATCCACTTCTCCTTTTACCCCCTCCTCCTCCCCTCTCTCCCCCTCTCTCCCCACCTACCTTCACAGAGGTCTCCAGTTTCTATCCGGTTCGGTGCATTAACATCTCTTTACTGTTTCAGCTCTTTTTCCTTTAAAGCACAGAACCTCCCCCTTCTGCCCCCCCTTCTCCCCCTCCCACACCCTTGTCTGATTTCTGATGACTAAACTCTCGGCCTCTACCTCAGCCTCCCCCGGCCTCGCACCCTCCTCTGCTCTGACTCCCCACTGTGCCCATGGTGGAGTTTGTGTTCTTGGTGTACTCTATGATTTTTGTTTGTGTGTCCTGTGCTTGTTTTGTCATTGTTGTGTCGTATTGTTGTCGTTTTGTGTGTCCCCCTCCTCCCTCCTCCCTTCCAATCTCCCCCTCCACTTCCTCTCCACCCTTGCCCCGCCAAACCTGGCACATTCGGTGATGGCGTCCCCCTCCCCTCCCCCCGCCCCCTTACCCTTCGTGCATCCTCTCACATCCATCTTCCTCTCCTCTGTCTGTGTCTGTCCATTCTGTGATGTGATCCCAGAAGACACGGACTCACCAAGTTGGACGAACTCAGGTCTGTCCCTCCTTCTTCTGCACCTTCTTCCTTCTCTGACTCCACTTCCTCTTCTTCTTCTGCTCTCTCTGTACGTCTTCCTGGCTTGCCCTCCCCCACCCGCCTCCCCTCATTTCAGTCGTGTTTTCTTTTCCCGCTTCGCTTGCCTTCATTCTCTCGTGCCGTTTGCGCTCATAATTGTTCCGTAGATGACACTTCCAGCTTCTTTGTCATTACTACTCCCTCGTTTTGCTGCGGACATGCTGTGTGGGCTCACTTTGTCTCAGGAGCATGGTCATGGTCACACCAGTGGGGTTTCTTTGCAGCAGGTCTTGACATGAGGCACTGTGTTGTTTTCAAACTAAAATAAAACCTGCTGTGAGTTTATGACAGCAGACTACTTCTTTTGAATTCTCTCCCTGTGGACACACATTTGCAACATTTCCCTTAATCGATTTTGTATTTAAATCCATCTGAAATTGACTAAATGTGTCCAGATGGTTTTTAATTGGAGTCCCTTAAATGATGTTCACATTAGTGACGGGTTAAAGGATACAGTGCAGTCAAAAAGGTATAAAGATGAATGAATGAATATGTTCTTTCATTATCTTTTTCTACCCCAACAGATTTGTTTTGAAATGAAACAATGAGGTTGAAAAGCAGACAGTCAGGAGACGTAGTCAGACACTTGAAGTTTTGTTGTCATGGTAATGTTGCCGGAAAACAAGCAATGATTCCACAAAGTTTCTTCGCCATCCGACATATATATATATATATGTGCACATATATATATATATATATATATATATGTGCACATATATATATATATATATATATATGTGTGCATATATATATATGTATATGTGCATCTCAATAAGTTGATAACCTTAGAGGTTCTGGTAGGTGGACCAGCTGATTCCACCTGTTTATGCTAAGCTAAGCTAACTGCCTGCTAAATTCAGCTTCATATTTAGTGTCCATACATGAGCAGGCTATCAATCTAGTATCTAACTCTCAGCAAGAAAATAAATAACTGTATGTCTCAACATTCAAAGTCATTGATTTAATTCTATATCTTGTCTAATCATGTCTGTCCCCTAAAATTGGAGGGCTACATTCAGTTGATGCGGCTATTAAGACCCTCAAATCTTTAACCTCATTGTAGTTGTTTCACTTCAAATGAGACAGTTAACTTGACAACCACTGTCCTACTTTCTGACTGCAGTGTACAGCAGTGAATTAACAAATGGTGTTATGTAACAAACAGTTTACTGAATGCTTCTTAAAATAAATTACATTTCCCTGTAATTTAGAGAGGACAGTGAAAACACTGCGGCGTGTGGGTTGTGAGATGTTCCTTAAGCTGCGCACATTTAACTAAAAGATGCAGACAATGAAGTGGACTCTAATGAGAAACATTCACTTTGCCTCACTTCTGCAGTCATTCATTTGCTCTCTGCATGCATTGCTTTTCTTTGTGTGCGTGCGTGTATGTGAAGGCACAGGCATATTGTGTTCGTGCATGGCACCTGTACGAGTGCACTCGCCTTCACTCTCTCATTGCCATCATATGACACAAAAGTAGAGATAAAGAGAAAGAGTCGTGAATGGAAATGCAGATGTAGCAGGAAAGTCATCACTGGGTGGCGATTGAGAAGAACACATGCAGCAGAAAGTATTGTTTGTTGTGAGGTATTATGTTTTTTTTTTTTTTGTTCTTTTAGTTATGTAAGACTGCATAGTTTTTACTCAGTGGTATAATTACACCCACAGAACAAGGTTAAGCTTGTGGATTGATTATGGGATGATGTTGCACGAGCGCTTGCATCAGTATGAAACAGAGCACAGAGCTTACATTGAGTTTAAGAGGTGAGAAGATGGTCAAACAGGATGATATAATGAGTTTTACAAAAGACTAAAATGAGAAAAAAGTAGTTTGAAAGCATTTCAGTTTGAGGTGAGAGGGACGTGTTGGTTAATTAGTCTGATCATTTAGAAATTGAATTTGTTGTCAAAGGACTGGCATTTATCAAGAATCTTACGTAGAATGTGTCACAAGTATTTTTAGGGTGAAGTAATACTGCAGTAATTTGGCTCAGACTTCAAAGCTGCTTTACTGTGGAGTAGGGATCAATAAATTGTGTTATTTGAATTCTAATCACTGAAATAAAAGCAGCATTTTGGTCAAAAGTTTCCGTGAAGTTAATTGAGCCTGGGATTTAGAGAACTGGTAATAAATGAAGCAGTTTATTATGTGATGCAGCGTACCAGTTTGTGTTTGTGTTCCTTTGTTAATACAACCAACCATTCAGCTTTTTCCCATTAGATCTGTCCTCATCATAGCTCATGGCTCATAGCTCAGCAGAAGCTTGTCTCTCACCATAACAGTATGCCCCTCCATCAGGCCTCCCTCACAACACCAGTTCCCATCTGACCGCTGTCTGTCTCTGTGCTCAGGTATGGACATGGAGGAGAGGACCAGGCAGATAAAACTAAAGATGAACAAGTACAAGCAGGGAGGCGGCTCCGACTCCAGACTGGAGCAGGACTACCACAAGGTAAAAACTGGATTCATGCTTCAGTACTCCAGATCCACAGAGAAAAACATGTATCTACAGAACACTGTTTGCATGGCTGCACCGTGCACAGGCCATATGGCACGTTTTTGCAAGCATGCACACATGCACGTATCAACATCATACTGCACATGTGCATTGCTCTTGGCATAACGTACATATACACAAACATACGAACCCTGGTAAACACTCAGCTCAGTTCAAAGGCTGGAAAACACTCAGGTTGAAGTTGTTTTCTTAATGATCACCTCAACCAAATCATAGATTATACTGCATCTCCGTTTAATCTTTTGACTCATGCAGATTGTTTTGTTGACATTTCAATTGAAAAATGGATTTTAAAAATGCAGCAGCATCACACATTTCCAGAAACAATGTCCCAGCTCAGCAGGAGAAATGACACGAATCCCCTTCAACACTTTTCTTGCAGGTTTTTTCCACCAAAGGTATAAAATGATGACAATACTAATTGATGTTCTCAGCACAGTCTGTGGATTATCATGAATGAGTGGGACAAAGTTACTGAAAGACTTTTGAGCTCTCCAAATGTCATTATTCAGTGCTTTGAACTGTACAAATACAACTCCATGCACCTTCACTGTAACAGAAGAACGCGGAAGTTTTAGTGGTGGATATTAAAATCTTCACATAAAACTGAAACTATGTCAGAGCTAGATAGAAATACAGGTGTGAGAAACTGTATTTCCTCTTTCATTTAGGTGCCTCAAAGCCTCTTGTGCTGATTTCAAGGAATGTGACAGTGAGTGTCTGCAGACTCAAGTGTTTACTACTCTGTTCGTGACAGCTCCGAACATGTTTAGAATGTTTGGCCTGGTCTGCAGTCTCGCTGCAGTCTGGGCCAACACGCACAAGACGAAGGCTTTCTGTCCGCTCTCCTTTTAAGTCAGTGCTATGAAAAGTATTGCATGAGGAGAAGCCAGTGTGTTCGCTAGAAGTCTATAAAAAGCAGATTGAGTTGTGAGTTGTCCTTGTCTGTTGAACATTATCTTCCCTGGAAGTCCCGCTGACAAAACAATGCTCTCTCTAATATTAAACAAGACTGGCAAGCACCTGCTCTTAAACCACATTGTAATAATATGAAGCAGTTACAGTGACACTTAGTTCAGGCTCTCTTACGGTAAACACTCCACTAAGAAATACACACAGGATATTGTATAAACATCCAATTTCAAAAAAATGTCTTCAACTAGATCTGTACCAAGATTGTATCCCATGTCAGCTTCTAAGGAAGCCTGTGAGGAAAAGTTCGTTAAAATGTCACCTTGTACGCCAAATAACTGTCACTGCTTTTCATTTTATAACTCGGCCTTCCACTGGTGGAAGTACTCAGATCTTTAACTTAAGGAAGAGTACTTGAATCAATAATTACATCTCATGAAATACAACCCCTTTTCCAAAAAATTTAGGACACTGTAAAATGTAAATAAAAACAGATTGTGATAATTTGCAAATAATGTGAAATCATATAAAATTGAAAATTGCTTGCTGTCATCCAACTCAAAATCCGCCGATATTTTTCATAAAACGATCAAATTTCTCAGTTTCAACTTATATATATGCATATATATTGTCTTTGGTCTATTCTCAATTAATTATTGCTTTACATGATTGGCATCGCATTCTGTTTTTATTTAACTCTTTGGGAAAACGGCGCTGTAACTACATATTTTATAATGTAAACATACTCCATTGCAAGCGTGCATTCGTAATTCATGAGTTTCAGTATCAGCAAAATGTTTGTGCATTGTATTAGTGGATTATTATTACGGCTGCATCAACATGTAAGCAAGATTTTAATGGTGTAGCTTTTCTACACATAACTGATTGTTCCCTCTTTAAAAACCCTTTAAGAAAGGCAAAGATTTTGCTCCAGGGCCCCAAAGGCCTCAAGTTCATTGTTCATCAGTGGGTTGTATTACAGTTTGATTATTTACAAATTAGTTTAAGAATATGCACCGTTGAAGTAAGTTATCAACTGCATTATTACCCAAACCCCTGTGGCTCTGCTTTGTAGAGGCCCCTTGGTCAAAATCAAATTTTAAGACTTCAAGGTGGAGTGTGTCTCCTATGCACTCTTACAGGGGCGGGCCATTCATTTGTAATCTGCATCCTCACCACTAGATGCCACTAAATCCTACACACTGCTCCTTTAGTTTGAATTAATGTTGTGATGACATAGTTCACTACAGTAAATCAAAATCTGTTTATTTAAACTGTATCAAACCAAATAAAACAGAAGATGCACGACCAGAAAACTTAGGTTTGTCATTGTTATGATTATAAAGAAAGAGGACAATAATCAACATCAACTCTTGATCCACTAACATGTTGATCTCGACATGCTATTATGTATCTTAATATAATGCATGCATTTATTATGATTATGAGTTTTAGTATTATTGCATTTCTGAATTTTAAATCTTAATTAAAATGAACTTGCTCTCAGAATATATTGGGGAAATATGTCCCTATGAATAGTCCCAGATTAGAAGTATGAAGTAGCATCCAATGTAAATACAGAAGTGACTACCATACATGGTGATTTCATGTATGATAGTCACTCAGCAAGAGATCACAGGATGATTTATAACGACAGGTCCGGCCTGGCCTCTGTGACATTAAATGAAAGTGAGTCCCAGATTAGAAGTATGAAGTAGCATCAAATGTAAATACAGAAGTGACTATCATACATGCTGCCACCTTTTCGAAAAACTCCGAACCTACTGAGTGCCCTGATCGTATCTCACGCTGTGAAAACCTGTAAGGTTCTGAACATCGTGACCCTTCAAATGGGACGCCTAATACTCTTCATGAAAGAATATCATCCCTTCTCCTTCTTTCTGTTCTTCTCTAAGAGCATAATTCACATCCATCAGCCTCCTTCTGCAGCAGGACTGATTGTGATCAAGAATAGTTTCAAATCGTACCAGCAACGATTCGGGCTAAACTTGAAGTTTATATAGCCCTATTATCACTTTTTGAAGTTTGTATTCATCTCTCATTATTATGAATGTGAATAAGAACTAACATTTGAAAAGAGCATGGACTTGAAATTGTTGTACTTGTTGAACCTGTGTTTGCCAAAAGGACTGAGAGAAGAAGAGATCATTTTAACGTTGTCATCATAATGATGTTTTCTTTTAGTCCTCTCTGCAGCGTTCGGGCAGAGATCCACGGGGCTCCGACAACTTGTCAGCCAAGTCGTCGGACAGTGATGTAAGCGACGTGTCCGCTGTGTCGAGAACCAGTAGTGCCTCTCGGTTCAGCAGCACGAGCTACATGTCTGTCCAATCAGAACGGCCGCAAGGAAACCGCAAGATCCGGTAGGCTGACATCCACATCAGGGGACAGCGAAGTCTGTCTTCATTTTGAAAATTCCATCAAGCTGTTATCAGATATGGACATATCCCCCTCAGCTGTGAACTCCATATACGTTACCACGTCCAGACGTTTTCGGCTCTGAAACTGTTTGCACCTGGTTCAACTTGTGGAAGAAAATGCACCTCGTAGCTCTGTGTGTCATTTTCTCACCGTGATGAGTTCAGGTTTGGCTCCATTTTAGGAAACCTGGAACCAAATGGTTGAACTCTGCTCCCTCACACTTTGGGGGAGCTTTGTCCATATCTGACAATGCACATTGAAACTTGAAACACATTGCATCTCTTTGGGTGTTATCTCATATCAAAGCAAAAACAAATTCATTTGCATGGTGCTTTGCTGTAAGTCTACATTTTTCTGTTCTTTTGAATCAGTCTGCTTTTGATCTCGGCTGCGCAGTGTGTCTTTGTGTTTGTCTTTCTTTCTCTTGCTTTTGACATTGTTCACTCTTTCTTTGTTTTTTTTTCTTTCTGCTTTGCATGTTCCCGGTCTCTTTGCTTCTGTCTCCGTCTTCAGCCAGTTGCGATCACGGAGCCAGTCTCGGGAGGGGGAGGAGCAGTTAGGAGAGGTGCGAGAGGAGAAGGAGGCGGGGGAGAGAGGGAGAGGGGCCGGTAAAGAGGGGAGGTTGCAGGGAGGGAGGAAGGAGGCGGGGGGGAAGGTAGACACACACAAGGAGCATCAGGAGGATTTGGTGGAGACAGAAGAGGACTTGCACCAGAGGAGTATCTCAGAGACTGACCTCAGGTAACACACGTGTGGCAGCCTGTAGACTAACACTAATCAAACACTACTAACAATAGTGCGCACCTGTAACTCCCAGTGACCTCCTGACCTCTGCACGTTTAGGTGATGACGTGCAAGGCAGAGTGTGGTGACTGTCCTCCACCCTTTAACCTTGATGATAACATAACTGTGTCCCTATTTACCCTTACCGATAATACAGTAGAGTAGCATTATTGCTTGGTAATAAGCTGTTAACCCATGCAGCCTTTCACACATCAGTAGCAGATAACAGGGACGTGGAGACCGTACAGCTAGCATTCAAAGAGGAACCTCTCACCACAGTGGTGCACAGGTGTACTGCATGCCCCTGTTCGGTGTGGTCAGAGATGCAACAGATTCTGTGATGCTGAGTGGGGTCAGAGATCTAACAGGTTGGAGTCTTTTAACCAGAAAGAGCAGTGAAAATCGTCCTTCTAGCCTGGCATGGGGTGCTCTTTAAAAACCCAAATTATATGAAAAAAAACAAAAACAAATTTTTTACATAGTCATTCTGACACGTTCAGTTTTAATCTGCATGTACAGTATTCAGTAAATATAAGTAGAGAGGGTCAGAATGTCAGCGGGATGTTAAAATGAATAAATGTGAGATTATTTGTGTGTTGACACCAAACGATGTAGTGTTTGAAGAAAGGTGAAAGTCTTTCTTTTATTGACCTCCTCGTGGAAAGCATGAAATTTAATTAAAAAAAATTATGAATACCTAAAAGATCTTTGTCCTCACACCCCTATACTGTAGCAGAGGTGAAGGGAACAGTGTTTACGGTGCACAGAAAAGACAGAAACAAATTATTGAATCGAAAGAAAATGTCTCAGTTGCTCAGTCAGATGCACAGATTTTGGCAAATTACAGAAACAACTCTTTGGTGTCTGCAGTGATCCTCTAGTTGCTGTGCCTCTCGTCTAATTTCAGTACAGTGGCCTTTGTCTTGTTTACAATTCTAAAGGAGTCTGATTCAGCTCAGATTAGCTCTTGGTACAGTATTTTAGCATGGAGCATGAAAACATGTTTATTTCAGTGTAATCTACACATACATGACTGAGAGCATGTATGGATATCTTTCCTTTCTAAGTTGATGCATGCCGACTTTGCTTCCAATATGTTAAGACCCTTTTTAACACAACACTGTTTCATTGTGACCACAGGAGAGAATCATTTTGTTTCTGAACGCTGTTGGACCAGCAGATCTATAAAGTATGTCAAGAGCAAATTCAAGAACAGATTGATTTGGAGTCCCACAGCAGGAGAATCTTAGCCCGCACTGCTAATAAGATGTCTTCTCTATCAAATCACATTCACAGCAGGATCCAAGTGAGTTCTTCCTACCAGGAGAAGTACTGCTCAGAGTCTCCTCAGCCTTAAGAGAAAACACATTAAGATAAAAGCCGTACCCTCTCATGTGCGATTAACGCTGCACCAGTGTGTACTGTCTGATTGAGAAAACACGCTGTGCATGTGTGGGAGGCTGAATACACACAGCAGAAACATGAGCCGATCCACTTAAGTCTATACACAATGTAGTACTTAGAGTGCATTGTAGATTACGGATAAATGAAAAAGGAGATTAAGAACTCCTGAGATAATATCCAGTGGTCCATTGGTTTGCTGTGAGGCTGCAGTCTGTGTTGCTTTTACTGTTTGTGCTGCTCAATGCTGCGATGTTGCATCAATATTTTGTCTGTCAGTCTGTGTTCTTCACTCGAGTCCCGCAGTGTCACCTCGTCGACTCAAACCTCCTCCACTCCTCCAGCTGCTCCTCGCCATGTCAAGAACATCCCACTTTCTGTCTTTGTCACACCTCAGCCCCACACTGTCGACCAGCAATTAATTCACTTTCAGTACAGCCACTGAAATCTATTATTAATGGGATTATAAAAGCCTGCTTGAGCAAATATATCCTGAAGTTATATTTAATTTCAACTCTCTAATTTCAAGCAATGTAATTCATCCTGACTGAAAGTGAGCTGGGTTGGTCCTGCTCTTAACACACTGACAGCTCCTATCTGTGTGATCAACCCTCCTTCATGACAGCTACAGTATAAATTAATAATGTACCGACTTGTGAGTCATTGCACATTCTGCTTTTTTGGGAAAACAACACACGAGAAAAGACGCAAAAGGATAACAAACAACATTCAGTCATCTTAATTCAGCTTTAGGGAGAAAGCTGCGTATAACCTGGCAATTTGCCTCAAAATACTGTTTTACAATAATGCAGTTAATAGACTGCAGGTCTGTGGGGTAAATCACAATATGTACACAGTATATAAGATAGCTGCAAAATATAATGATTGACAGAAGTCCTATTTAACCCAGTAATAATTGCAGATTTTTTTTTTAACCAAACAATAAAGTCCCGTAGTGAAACGTGGTTGCTAAGCAGCAGCGATTATTAATGGGAGTAGTAATTGTTTAGATATTACAGCGTTTTCCGGCATCTAATCAGAACTCAGAACACATTGAAGCATCTCTTCCTCTGCGCTCCTGCTTTATGATTTGTTTGCATGATGCTTTCAATCAACTTGTGTCAGGAAATTGCTGTTACATTGTTAGGTGGCACAGAGGACCAGAATTTATCATAAACTATATATAATGAGCATTCATGCAAGAGGCAGGCTGCAAAGGGATAAAAACTGGAATAAGAAAACTATGAGTTGAACAGTAAATAAATAAATAAGGAAAAAAAAAACATGAATTAGTAAAATAATTATTATACAAGTAGATGTTAAAGTAAAAGTAGTTTCAGATATCTGTAGGCACTTAAACGTTTGGCCACTACCGGCGCAGTAAAATAATTGTGATTACAATCAAATTATCATCTTGAAGCTTGTCATGTTAATGATGTTAAATTACATAAACAGGCACAACTATAGATGCTCACACAAATACTGTTTGTATTCCTTTGTATTGCACATAAGTAGCAGGTATATTCTCTGAACTGTGACACCATTTTTCAAGTAAAAGTAGAAAGTTGAGGAGAATCTTTCATTTCTGACTTTTGTGCCACTGCTCAGTAAAGTGCTCTTATTTTTTGTGAATCAAGACTTTCAAATAAGTGTCAGTGAGTGTTGAAGCTAAATCTCAGAATCTGTTCCCTATTTAAGACTCTCGTATTTGAACATTGACTGTGATAAAACAAAAAGGGACTTCTGTCCTCCACATACAATTATGAAAGCTCTGCCAGTGACAAGACTATACTGTAAATAATGGAAATAGTCAATCACGTGTTTCGACATCACTTAGAGAGTCCTCAGGCTGCTGTTTAACTGACGAGGTGCTGCCAACTTCAAGTTTTAAAATGCTCTGCTTATCTACTGTCTGTATGGGAGCAGTGAAGCAGGATGATTTGACAGAAACATCGCTACCAGCCACATTTGCTTACGACTCATCTATGTATTGAGGTCACAGTGTAAATATACATCTGCTACACATTAAACAGGCCCGTTCACATGGCTTTCATCATGATAGCCACATGTCATCATAGTCCGTGAGCGCTTCCACTGCAGACAGAAGCTTGTGCGCACACGAGACAGTAAGCTGCTGTTGTGTCCAGTGGTCTCCAGGATGAAAGGAGCTTTCCATCAGCACTTTCTAATCCCTCAGCACCTCTTCTCCTCCACGTCTCTTTTATCCAATATCGTTGCCCGGGTAACGGCTCATCCGCACGCAGGAGAGTGAAGACTACTTTGACTGTATTGAAGGACGGGGGTTCATCATAACCCAAGGGAAGGAAAAAAATGACTTTACTCCCCCCCCCCCCTCCCCCCTCCTTCCACCCCGTCCACCCAACTCATTCAACAACAGCTCGGTCAGTGAGTCGCAGTCGAGTCTCGTTTCCGAGTTACAGCCCGAGATAATTATGATCTCCAGTATTTCATTAATCACTTCAGCTTCGCTCATTACGGTCTCCGACCAGAAAACTTTGTAGCTAGGTTGACAGGCATGCTAATGCCCCGGCTGGGGCCACAGTTGCCATGGAAACCCATTTTTCTGCCTCACCTGGTAAAGAAGCAGTGATCTTCTCAGTGAAAGGTGATCAAGATGAAGGGCTAAGTATCTCGTGACTAACATTTTCATACATCAGCTGTCAAAACAGCTTATCTGCTCCTTCCTCATTAAATAGGTGAATAAAAGTAAATGGCCCTTTAAGAGATTAATTAAAATACTGGATATAACTGAATATGCAGTGTTGTTCACAACAATATGTGTTGTAAATAAACATGATGTGACCACATGAGAAAAACATAAATTAAAAGGAGAACTTAATGCTCAGTGGGCTTTTGACCATTGAAATATAATCATAACTATTTTGTCTTAAGATGTTCACCAACCCAAAGTCAGAGATTTCTCAGCTCTTTTATCTGGCGGACGTGTGTTGTTGTTACATGACAGTATTTAAATAACCCATTTAAAGAGGACGTGGTGTCAAATCTGTCAACACTTTCGCAAGACAAAAAATTAATTTCCGGGCTTTGTAGTTTTGCCCTGAGAACGTTTTGGCCGAGATGAAAATGCACGGTGAGCAATCTGCATGATGAGGGACACTGTGTTCTTTGGGCTGAGGTTGGAAATCAGAAATCCCTGGAGAGGCCCAGTTTTTCAAGCAGGCACATTTACACAGTGAGTCCGGACTGAGTGCCAAGACCTCTTCAGAAACTGGTGATACTGTAATGAGAGGAGGTGCGACAACATTACTGTATGCAGTTCTATTTATTCAAGGGAAAGTCAGAGTAACTATGAATAAATGAGACAACGTGTAAGATTAATAAAAGGTGTTGATTTCATCAAACTTTTTTTCCTGAAAAAAAATGGAAATCGAAGTAATCCTTGCAAGTATTAAAGTCATATATCCTTTCATACCAGCAACTTATTTATTAAGTTTGATCAGTAAAGTGTGTCCTCATGTGCTCAGTATTTGAACCAACAGGATGTCCATCAGTTCAAGCATAACAGACTAAAGTTACATTTTAAACATTATTATTGGCCTGCTTCCTGGACCGGGTTAAAGCCTTGTCCTATATATTAGATATAAACATGTTAAACTGGGTCCAGTTGGACTATATTGTGTTGAGGCCACAATCCCCCGGTCCCCCTGACCTCGCCGCTGTGCTGATATTCGATGTAATGAAAGCAGCAGCATTATCACTGTGTCCATGAGATGAAATGCGGCCGCTCTGGTATGATGGTGAAAGAGCATATTTTAGAATGTCACCTGTTGCACAGCGGCCCGTGGTGTTGTCAGGAGTCGAGACGCTTGAAGTCTGCTTCAAAGCTCGTGGGCTGCATTAGCTGATCAAAGACACTAATCCCCCAATAAGCATTCAACATTTATGTATTAAAGTACAGGCTGATCCATAACAGGGCCCACTGGCATCAGAACTGGCATCAACAAAAGGCTGCAGGCCGAGACACGAGCTGTTTACATTCTCTCAGAGCACGTCTGACTCATTTCACCAGCTGACAACCAAACTAAGAAGTATAAACAGCCAAAACTCAGTGTTTACTCTTCTTTAGGATCCAAACGCGACTGATGTGAGCAGTCACTTCTGCATCTTCAAACACTCACAAAAGATCACAGTTACAAACATTATTTCTGATCTTACTGCTTCAGTATGTGAGTTACTGTGTCTGTCTGGCACTACCACACACTAAAATGTGTAATACACCTGTCGGACCACCGGAGGATACCGTGTCAGTGTCACGTTTTGCCCCGCCTAGTTGTAAAGAGTTCAAAGAAAGAGGTCATTTAACGGAGGTTATGTGATGTGATAGTGAAGTCCAAGTGGAGAGGTTGGATGGATCAAATCCAAGACTTCCATCCTGGAGACCAGGATTTGAGTCTGTAAGATGAGACATGGATTTCTCAGTAGTTTTTTCCTAAACCTCACTCAATGGTTTTTGTTGGCCAAACCAAAGACAACTTACTTTTCATGCTACACAAAACATAATACTGACTAAGCATCCTTTAGTGGACTAGCGGGTGTATCACGTGCTTTAGTGTGATACTTCGTTGTACTATAAGGCTTGAAAACACGTCGATCATGTTATAAAAACCTTTTGATTTGGACACGGCCGATTGTTAAAGCTCAAGCAGCTGTTAACATTTCAATCACTCACCTTTATTGACAAGGTGATCCAATAATGCTTCCTGCATTTAAAACAAAACAATGTCCATCATAATCTCTGTTATATAAATGTTATTTTTCTAAGTCTGAAGAATTTGAAGTTGAAACTTCATGTTGGATATATGAAGGAGCAGAATCTGAAGTTTAATTGAAGTAATTAATAGAAGCACTTGTCATAATGCGTTGATCCTTCTCTCATTTCAGAAAGCATGTCTCTCCATAAGTTGTCTTTATAATATGGCTACATGATGAAGGTCAGACACTTTAATTAATGAAGAGCAGCCTGAGGGCGCTACACATAACTCATCCCATTAAGAATGCAGAGCCTCGGATACAGAATGTAATTTGTCTCTTAAAGATAATTTTACTGGCAGAGCTAAAATAAGACCTTCATTTGGACGCTGGCCTATTTCCTTTCAAACAGGAAAAGCTGGAGAGTAATTCTGATGACAGACAACTTTTCTTTTTGCTTGCAATTTTTGATCAACAGGCGGACATAACAGAGCATCTCCTATTATCTCTGAGTTAGTTGTATGAAACCAAACTGATACTTTTCTCAGGCATCTTTATGCTTAATAAACTGTGGTACATTAGGTATAAATTAGTCCAATTTAAAGAAAGTTCAAAAGTAGAGTGGTAACTTCTTAAAAGAAACTTCTTGACCTAATAAACAAACCGTATTAAATGCTTTAAGAGGAAGAGTTGCTGATTGGGATGAAAATCCTGCAGCATTCTTGTGATTTCAGATCACAAACAGTGTAAAAACACGTGTAAAAAAAAAACAGCTAAATGCAGTAGAATATGTAATGGTTGATCTTTCACGCACTGCATCCACTAAACTACCCACCCTAAACTCAACTATACTGTAAGTCATGAACTTGTGTACCTGAACTCTGTCCTTTTCTCCTTCTCACCCCACACCTTGTCATCTCCTGTCCCTCTACTGTCACCTCTTCTTCCCTCCTCAATCCTCTCCTTCTGTTTCCTCCTCCATCATCTCTCCTCTCCTCTCCTCTCCTCTCCTCTCCTCTCCTCTCCTCTCCTCTCCTCTCCTCTCCTCTCCTCTCCTCTCCTCTCCTCTCCTCTCCTCTCCTCTCCTGTGTTCTCTGTCCTCGCCTGCCCCCCGTGTCAATGGTGGTGGCTGACAGTGACTTTGCATCCAAAATGAAAAACAGGCAGATGGGCTCATCGGGCGGGATAAACATGACCAAGAGCACAAGCATCAGCGGCGACATGTGTAACCTGGAGAAGACGGACGGCAGCCAGTCGGACACGGCGGTTGGCACGGTAGGCACTGACGACAAGAAGAGGCGCTCCAGTATTGGTGCCAAAATGCAGGCCATGGTTGGCATGTCGCGCAAGAGCCGGAGCACCTCTCAGCTCAGCCAAACAGGTAGGGCATCCAATGGCACCGCTCGTGTGCTCTGTGTATGTTCACATCTGTCCTGCGGCCTCTCATTGTCTCTGTGGATTTCTCTTCCGTTCTGTGCTTCAGTGTACTAATTCTGCTTCTGTCCTAATGTTTCCTAATTTCTTTATCTACAAAGGCTTTTCTGTCGCTGAAGACGACATCATGGCTTCTCCTCACAGTCTTTTCTCTTTCCTGTAGGTCGCAGTGATCCTGGAAACTCCTCTCCTTTTTCTTTTTCACCTACCTCCCATTTTTCATTTTCTTTCCTTTTACTCTGCAGCAGTTGTGTTTTTAAGCTTAGAGTGGATGATTTACCGCAGTGATAATTTGCCTTTTCACTCTGGACAAATCTGCCACAGCTGCTTGTAGCAGGTCCTGTTGTTCTGTCTCGGCTGTGATTTCTCAGTGTAAAACGCTACCTCAAACCGTGGTCATCTGCAGTTGTTACTGTTTGTTTCTGGGTGCATGTGAGAATGTGAGCACGTGTGAGGTATAAACAAGAAGGGGTGTGTTGTGTTTGTTTTCTTACTTTCTCCTTCAGCTGAATGCAGAAACGTGTTCTGCAGTGTAAAACGGTCGTTGTTACTATTCTTCACTTTGCCGTGCTTTGTTTTTTTTGTCTTTCCTACTTTCTTTGTAAACTGCTCAGTAACCCTCTGAGCTGAATTACCTGCTGGTAGACTGGCAGCAGGTAATGCCGCCCAGCACGTGGCAGCAGCCCAGCAGGTGTTGTGCGTCGAAGTGTCTGGCTGACAGATTGGGGTCTGCTCTGTTTATGTGTAGGTCAGTCCATTTGTCCACTCCCTCCTCTCGGTGGCCATCTTGAAGCATTCAGCACCTATTCATCTCGTCTATTCAACCTGAAGGTGGTCAATAATCACTTCTACCTATTGGCCCTTTCTATTCAGATCGGGTCAGATCAGATAGCGTGGCGGAGGGGTTGACAGACAAATGTAGAGGTGGATGCATGTGAGCGATGAGGAGGAGGGTGGAGCGAGACGCTGCGCTCATGTGTCACCGCTCTGCCCCCCCCCCCCCCCCCCCCCCCCTCCGCTCGTGATTTGTCCGGCACATGTGCTACTGGCTTATCTCTGTGGGGTAATAACTGGAATAATTGTCAATCACTTCAATGTGACAATCAGGAAGTTCTTTGTGGCATTTAGATGTGGCTCCATTTCAGACAGGGCTGCTGGACGATAGGATTGTCTTGCGTTGTTAATGACGGTGTTGTTGCTGAATGAGATGACTCCTCTGACGTTAAACTTTGGGAACAGCCAAATACCAACTGACATTTGTTCCCATTTTTATTTTGACAAGAATTTAGAAGATGCCCTAACTCATAGGATCACACACATGCAGACTCTTTGTTCCCCCATGCAGACACAGCACAAACTGTGCAGCCTGAGTATCGTAGAGCTATCAATATTTCACTCCGTGCTTCCAAGTGCATAAGATGAGGTTTGTGAGAGCGTGCATACATCTGCCTTTCAATATCCAAGCTCTGTATTTGGTTCTGCACCAACACGTACGCTGCCAAGTTGCCTTCTGCCCTACTTTGTTGTTCACTATCCTGAGAGGCTCATCACCAAATTGAAAGGTGCATGTTTGTGCACCGCCAAGTGCCAGTGGGGGGGGGGCAGATCAGTCGAGCAGCACGACTCTGGCTTTGACAAACACAGGTTAGTCAGATGGAATGGATGTGCTCCCAGGTGACCAGCACTTTGGGTCTCAACCGCTAGTTTTGTGTGGAAACCACCCAACTTTAAAGGAAATAAAAGCGTTTTTCTTGGTTTCAGTGGATGTTCAGAACAATCACAACTGCTTAAGTTTCAAAAGGAAGTGTACTGTGTATGTATGTATGTCCATGCATGGGCATTTTGAAAACAGTCCTCATATGCATTTGCACTTCTGCATACACTGTCAATTAAGCTGATTCAGATTCAGGTTATTAAGTCATCCCGCAGGTAACAACTGCTGGTAAACATTCAACAGTGACCAGAAAAAACATACCTGTATTGAATTCTTAGATAAAGAATGGAGGTTCTTGCTGAAACTGATGGTTTATTGAGTTCACATGTCTCAGATTAATTATACACAAAAAATAAGTCAGTTCAGCACAGGGAAAAGGAACACCTGTAATAAACACCTGGAAGAAAAGCTTTTTCTTTTTAATCACAAATTGATTAGATGTTAAGCAGAAATTAGATTATTACCTGTGGTTTCTGAGCAACAGAAACGTTTTACAGTCTTTGCAGTGAGCTTCATTAACATTGAATTTAACTTGAACAATGTTTGAATATTTTTTTAAAACAATGTTAAGCACACGATCATTAAGGGTTACTGGTGTTACGCTGGTCATCATGTGCGAGCTGAAACATTAGCTTGATTTATTATGTTCGATTGTCCCTTTCAGCACTCAGCAGTCCTCTAGTTCCTGCTGCATTATGTTTTAATAGAGAACCAATTTATTCCCCAAACGCCCCAAACAAACTGCTTCTATGCAGCCTGACTCGGCTAAAACCTGTAACAGCCAGTGTTGCAAGCTTACTGAAAATCCAACCTTATATAATGTACATTAATCTCTGTGTTTCTAGCATCTATGATCATCTAAAAAAAGGTCTGCTTATTTCCACCTATTAATTCCAGTATGATTACTACAGCCCACAGCCCCCAAAAAAGGACGCAGCTGAAGATTTTGCCATCAGTTAACAGTATTGACCAGCTGACCACATGTTCATTTCAGTTTTACTGTGAATCATTATTGCCTTTGGTGCATTCTCGTATTTTCTGGTTGAAGTTGCTCCGTGTTTTTATTATTTTAAATGTTATGTGCATCGTTACAGATACAGTGAATACATACCTCCCTTCTTCTTTTTTTTTTTATTGTAGTTTTTTGCAACATTGTTTATGAGCTATAGTTACAACCGACAGGGCAGTAATGGGCTCCATGCTTGTGGTGTGCATGACCATTACAGTAACCGCTGGAGTTTGTGGGAACATGTTGCTCTGCAGTGGCATTAGTGGTGATAAACCCATGATGCTGTACCTTTAGTAGTGTGTCATACTGTCAAAATAATACAGTGTTCGTGATGCAGTTTCTTTGTCTTTTTCTTGCAGCTTTCTGTAAACGTAAAGCAGAGGAACTTGTTTGAGCTCTCAGCCAAACTGCTTGCAATGTACAGAGCACTCTGCTTCATGTGAATTATTCAGGACTATTGGACTTGTTTTTGTAGCAGGAACACTGATTCTCTTTTCAACGGGCATATTGGAAAGGCAGCTCCTTCAGCCTTATGAATGATCTGAGGTTTACCTCTCTCTTTCATAACACTTCATAATTATAAAACAATTTCTCTAACTTTTTTATAGTCAGTAGCATTCTACCTAATAATCCATTTAAGTAGCTTCACTCCCAGATGGCTTCTGTCTGCATCTTGACGGTGTCCCAGCAGCATATTCAACAGCCAACTTTGTAACTCAGCCCCAGCCGCTCACTATTAAAACTGAGCAGATGAACAGTCCAGGAAATACAAGAAACTGGGCCATACTGGGCAAGAACTGCCCAAAGGGATGTAGAAATAAGAAAGAGATGGACTCCTTGGGGTGCCTGTGGTCGAATACATTGTGAGTAACATCTAGTTTCCTGTTCCCTCGGCTGCAGCCTTCAGTACTCCAGTGATGCTGCTTACGTCCTACTTTTCTCTCACTGACATTGGAAGAAAACTAGTTACGTGAACCAGATTTGACACTCTCTTGACACTGAAAATAGTATATATTTTTATAATATCTTTCTTCCAGACCGTTTATTGAGGCTGCACTGCCATGATATGTGCAGGCAGTAATCTGTGGGCATTCTGCCACCTCACTGTCCTACTTTTGCTTCGAAGAAAAAAATAGTTTGATGACCTTTAATTTGCTGTTGATGCGGTACTTGACCTCTCAGTCCCACTGCTAGGTAAAGATGAGTACAGTAGATGTATTAAGCGTTGAAAGATGTTGCCATGCTTGATGAGTAATACTGTCTGATCCCAGCTTGATTCTGGTCATGAATTAAAAAGTTTGCTCAGAGTTAAATGTTTCCTCAGTAAAACAGAGAACATGTATGCCACATAACTCCCAGAGAAGCTAAATGTGTGCAGCACAGAGAACAGTTCACCCTCTGCCCCCTCCTTTTCTCACTCCTCCCTCTGCTGCACCAGATACTGACGTAGTTTTGGACCTCCAAAACCCTCAGACAGGCTGTTTTGTACGCAGTAAAACAGCTAAACTTTGAGCTTCCAGCCGAGGTAATTTATCTTCTGTGTTGAGTTGGGTGCCTGTCTCAGCAGCTCCTACGCTAGCTGAGACTGCTAATTAATCTCCTAGGGGGCCGGAGCAGACATGCTGCTCTCAGGGTGATGCATGAAGGAAACACAGCAGCACAGATACAACCGAGGCTGAGGGACACCAAAGTCCCACTGCTTCCTCCCCTTCTCTCCCTCTGCCACACTTACTCACTCATTCTCTCCCGACATTCGTGTCTCCTTGTCATTATGTCTTCTCTGTCTTTATTGTCTCTTTTTCATTTCACCCTGTCCCCTCTCCATCCCTACAGTACCTCTTTTCCCCTTCTCCTCTCTCCTCTTTATTACAACAGCTGACAAGAGGTCTGATGGTTGTTAATCAGTCTGAGCTCTCAAATGAACCATCTCTGGCGTGACCTAAATATCTGCAGATGATAAGAAATGTGATGCTTTTATAAGTTTCATGAATCCACTGGAACAGATAAGGAATGAGTCATGAGGGTCTGTAGTAAGACCAGTAATCTACATGCATGTGGAGGGATACAAAATCCTTGTTAGAATAGTTTCCTCACCTAGGACTCAACGGTGATGTAACGTCCCGATGTTGAAGCTGCACCGTGCAGACACCAGTGATCTGTGGTCTGATTGATTTATTGATGAGGATAATTTGTGGACATTTTTCAACATATATAATGTCTGTGATCTGATTGGCCAGATTGTTAATGCTTCTTTTATTAAGGGAAACCTGATCTAGTTGACAGTGTTAATCTATTTTGATTGACTTTGATCTAATAGACAAACATAAATAACCTGAAAACTGTCACACCACCAGTGTTTATAGATGTCACTCATGATTGTCCACCATTGTGGAGGTGCAGGTAGAACTGAATTTGTCCACTTGACTGAAACAGATTCCTAAGATTGGTTGTTGTGTCCCAGCTGTCACACTGAGGACTGGCTTCTGGTGTTTTCTTGTTATGGACATCTCTCTTTTTCTACCAGCAGCAAACTATGTTGCTCATTTTAATGAAGTGTCTCCATACTATTTATTCTTAAAACTCTGAGATCAACACCTTCATAAGATCATTGCTACTTTTATAAAAGTGGCGAGAACACCGGGGCTGATGTTGTAATTATACAATACTCATGTCGTAAGTCGCACTGTATTTGTGAGATCCTACTGCAGCATGCACCTGTTTACCGTACGTGATGTAAATAGGGGAGGCGGCCCTACTTTTGCGGGGCTAGGGTTTCTGTTGCCATGGTAACCATATATTTTCACCCAGGTACTGTGCACCTGGTTAGTAATCAGATCAGGTCAGTATTAATTCTCACAAGCAGGAAAAATAGTCTCACTTGTCTTGAAAAGCAGATTTATTTCCCCTACAATACATTGCCATAGCTGATTCAAGTACATCTTATCCAAACTGCCTATTCTTTATTAAAAGCTTATTTGCAAGTGTCTTATTAAATAATTGATGACCTAGTATTTATTCATGAGCTGTGATGTGAATATGAGAGTTGTACCACTGAATAAATTGTTTTCACAGTGAGAGCAGCGCTGTGTCTCTCCTGGCAGACAGTGTACTCAGTGTTACCCAAGATATTAACCAATGTTCTTATTTTGAAGGATTTTGTGGTTATTATGCATGTGCATAATTTAGCTGTGATCCATGGGAAGCATAAAGATCTGTCAGTGTTAACTTTAGATCAGATGTCTGTCGTACTGGAC
Source organism: Embiotoca jacksoni (assembly GCF_022577435.1). Lineage (NCBI taxonomy): Eukaryota > Metazoa > Chordata > Actinopteri > Embiotocidae > Embiotoca > Embiotoca jacksoni. The sequence goes on from NW_027185241.1 coordinate 17,893,083, forward strand.
ATGTTAGCCTGCATGTGTGTCGAGCGATGATTCTCTGGTCGTTGCTGACGTTACTGCAAACTCTTCTCAAACAAAAAAAAAATTAATATTTTATACTTATTACTGAAATGAAAGTGTAGTTTTTGTTGTGTTTTACTCTTGAATAGCAAAAAGCTAACATTTTTACAATTACTTGATTTTTTGCTAGTTAAGTTCTATTATCATATTCAGTGGTTCTCTGTATTCTGCTCTATAAAAGATGACACTGCACACACGTTTACTGCTCCCTTTGAAGCCTACATTCTGTTGATAATTTAAAAAAAATATCCATTTCGAAGTGGAAGATTATTTGTCTCCAGTCAGCATCTCAGTGAGCTCATCTTAAAATCTGTTGATTCATCGTCTACGGCTGTCATGCTCCACTAGCTGCTCACTGCTTTTTGCCTAAAAGTGTGTCTCTATTCTCAGCCACATGTCTCCTTTGCCTGGATCGGAAACTTGGACACATTCAAAGTACAATACCCACAATTCAGCACAGTACATTATCACCTCCTATCTGAACCGGACTATAACTGAACTTCCACTCTTCCACATTTTTAGATTTGAACTGGAACTAAAAATATTGTGTGCACTTCCTCTTCTGATAGTGTTTTCTTTAACCCTCGTGTTGTCCTTGGGTCAAAATGACCCGCAGCTGTATTCAACCAAGTTCTATTTTATTTCTATATTTTTATATTTTTTGGGATCATTGGTGATCATTCTTTAAAGAAACCCTCACAGCCTCCTTGTCACCAATGATCCCCAAAAATATGAAAATGAAATAGAACTTGGTTGAACACAGCTTCGGGTCATTTTGACCCAAGGACAACACGAGGGTTAAATGTTGACCGCTCTGTAGCCGCCAGTCAAAGAGGAAGTATGATTAGACATGTACTGGAAAGATATATTGGTAAGGCTAGTCATACAGTGTGAGCGTGATGCTCTCATAAAAATGGTTAAAAAAAAAAGGATATTTCCTCTTTCTGAGAAGTAATCACGCTACGGTGACATATCCGTTGTAATTTTCTCACACAAGAGGCCTTTTTGTAAATGACACAAGTTTATTGTGACTGTATAAGGCAGAAAATTCAGCTGGAGTGATGTAAGCAGATTTTATCAGGGTTCTTCATTTAGTTTGGCAGTATTCAGATCCCCTTTCACTCTCTCATGAGCTCTCCATCTGCTGTAGTTTCAGTGTTTGCACCACTGAGTGGAGAGAGGCAGCCAGGGGACACGCTGTTCCAACAACTCCTGCAGTTCACGTTGGAAATATGCTTGTTTTACTTCACAACTTCCACTTAAGGTGTGAAGGTTTTCAGATAAGGTGTGAAGCCACTGGCAGCACATGTTTGCGCGAGATAACACGATTCTGATTTCTACACTTTCAATTACATCAAGGGAACAGATAAAATTTAAAGATGTATTGATACCTTTATATTTGATTTAAAGATATCTGTGAGAGGATGTCGCTCACAAACAGAGTTAGCACCAAACTCTGCAGCTTTATGGAGCGTTTTAGCTCCTTTAAGTTCTTGTCTCTCTTTTTAAGTGTTTTACACATGTCGATGTTTTCACTAGTATGGAACGAGGCATTTTCCAACAAATACTCTGATGACTGTAAAGTAAACTACTTCCTACAAAGTTAGAAATTATCTAGTAAAAAACAGTTGAACATGGCAAGCTAAATGGCCTAATTTTGTTATTAATTGATGGAAACCAAACTAATGTAAAAAAGTAACCTTTGAACAAAATGAATGCTAACAGCATTGTTTCTTCTAGCTGTGTCAGTAGGTTACTGTTTGCTGACGGAGTTATCATAGAGGATTCATAAGGCTGTAATATGTCGGGAATGTGCGCCTCACACGTAGTTGCAAAAAGTCTGTGAATGTAGCTTTAAGATTCTTTCTCTTTATAATTCTCATCATATTTGCGAGAGTTGAAACTGTACCTCCAGACTGCACGTCTGGCCTGCTTCATGTCGGCAGCAGGGAATGTAAACTGAGAGAACAGAGTGTGTTTGCCCACCTTTGTGCATGTACTCATGTGTATCCCGGTGTGTCTGCGCTGTTAAGTGCTCATATGTGTCTGTTTGACTACATCCTTGTATGTGAGTGCCAGGGGTTCGAGCCCTCCATTAAGCTGTGTTTACTGTGTGTACGGGGCCACAGTGACTCTGTGACGCTCGGCCTGGCCCCGTCTCATCAATCAGAAAGACTTCCGAGGGCCTCCGCCTGTGATCCGCGCCGCCTGCCCGGCAGACCTCACGTAAGGCTTCTGGGATATAACACTCTTTTTGTTGTTGTAGAATTAGAGAGATTCTTCACATTCTTGCCGTCTGAGGTGCTTCTGATTCCCAGTTGTGTGGTCACTGTCATGTAGGTTTGTCATAGTTTGGAGTGGGATCAGATGAGTTGTACAATGTTTTAAAGTATTGCTCTGCACTCGTCATGCTGTTGTGAAACCAAAGAGAGCCCCAATGACCTAAAATGGAGATTCTTTAGAACAAGGTTCTTTTAATTCTAAAAAAAAACGTGAATTAAACAACTGAAGACTTTTGTTAAATTCCCCCCAAATGTTCATAGCGCAAGAAAAAGTAAGTTGATGCAGGCTAATGAACTTTTAACACATCATTAATCTCATGTGTAGTCCCCTGTTTTAAACTATATAGCTAACAGACATATGAAGGACCAGGATCACTGTTTATCTACAGGCACAATTTTGAATTAGTTCGCAACACTCTACTCTTTAATGAGTTGTCTTTTAGTCAGAATGGTCTTTATTATCCGGCAAGTAAAAGTTTCCGTGTAGCTTCCGATGTGAGGTGAGAACTCTATTTTCAGAGTCCTTGAACACACGTCCTTGTGCTGTATTATACTGTCATTAAGCTTATTTTTTTCTTTGGGTGTCATGTCAGGTAAAGAGGGTGTAGTGAAAAACGTAGCGATGAGTCCTCTCTTGCTGTAAGTCGCTGAGCAGTGGGTGGATGGGTAAGAAAGCTGAAACTGCCAACACGTGCCAAATGTTTTGTCAGTGAATAGACATGTGTGCTGTGACACACGAGCTATGACTTAGGCGGAGCAGAGACGAGTCGTCGTGTTCTGCTGTGTTTTGGGTTATTGTTCAGCCAAGCAGTTATATTAACAACCAATTTCTTTGAAGTGGTTAATCCGAAACAATATGGAAAATTCAGTCTTTTAAGTAATTCAGGAGCTGCTCTGATCATTTTCTGTTGTGGGCTAGCTTTCACAGAATCAACCAGTTCAATAATGACAGAGGGATGACTTTCTGCACAAGTAATGGTTTTAAAGTCCCCCTTCAACTCAAAAATATATTTTTCTGCTTGTTAATAAACTTGAATGTTAAAGCAGATTGTAAAACTTAACAAATTAAATATATTTGCATATTCACAGATTCTGTAATTGTTTGAAGGGTGAAGATTTTTACAACATCATTTATAGATTTTTGCAGAAAAAACATGACAGATTATTATTCAAAGTAGAGTATTTTATATTTTATATACAACTAAAAACATGACACGAGGGCTCTATAATCTTAGAAGTCCTTACAGTTGTATTATTTATGACAGACATTACAAAACTCCTCACAGTCCAAAACATGTGGTCTGATTGATATATTGATGAGGATGATTTGTGGACATTTTTCAACATATATAATGTCAGTGATCTAATTGGCCAGATTGTTAATGCTTCTTTTATTAAAGGAAACTTGATCTAGTTGACAGTGTTCATCTATTTAGATTGACTTTGATCAAATGTCCTGCCCTTTGTTGATAAAAGACGTGTATGCAACCTGTAGTGTTAAAATCACAGCAGTTACTCCTGTAGAGGAGAAAATGTTCCTCTTTCAGCATTTGCTGTAGCTGAGCGAAGAGCAAAGAGCTGAAAACATTCAAATGTCTTCAATATATAGTTTATTGGTAATAGTATCAGTAATCTGTTGCTGCCATATGTTCCTATCGGATTTGGTATTGCTGATGTGTTTGTCTCACACGTATTCCTTTAGCAGTGTTTTAGTCTTCTCACAAACTGACTAACTGCTTTCCGTTTTTGGGTAAAAGTAGTAACAAAATAGGCCATACATAGAGTTTATAACACTGACCATTGATTTGAATGGGTATTTTACTGCAGCTTTTGTGTTTAAGTATCTAGATCTAGACAAGCGCTTACAGATACTAGCAACTCTCTGAGGCTGTATGTGATCTTAATAACATGCTGACCACTATCCTAGTTTATCCTGAGCCTGCACATATTGTCTAATTAACTCTAAACACAAAGTTATTTTACAGCTGATGATGATGTCATTGGTTCTGCAGGTAGTAAGTCATAAATCAAAGTTTTGCACAAGTTAAATGTTTGACCTTGTCATGGTGTTGGACAAGTTAAGAGATGACCAAAGTGTTAACAATTCATCCAGAGTTAACATGAATGGCAAACCATCCAGGAGATCACCAGATTTATAAGAATTAATTCAACTGAAAAATGATATCCTTCCATAAAAAATGACTCTTTAATGAGATGGCACTTCAAACTGACCCAACTGCCTCCATGGTAGCTGTCTGTGTTTGTCCGCTGTAAATGTGAGGTGTTGTTTTTGGCTGCGCTGACCTAGATGAAACCTGAAAATGGAAGCCGTCCATCAAGTGGCTCCATCGTGGAAGTAGGTTGCAGTAACACTACAGGGAGCTGGCTATATTTGTGATAGTGCAGAGAAGCACCATAATTGTCTTGTCCTGTGCCTATTCTGCCAGATACATATTCAGAACAAAAGCGTAGTCGGTTCTCTGACAGTTTGTCAAAGCAGCACACTTTCACTGGATTTACTTTTTAACCAAGATACGGCAGAGACTTTCCAGAGGAGCTGAAGTTTGGTTTAGAGCTGTACATGTGCTTTATGTGTTACTCATCACACATCATGCCAGCAGAAGATTTACTAGCATTTCAGAGACCACCTATGAAGAAGTACGACGGTTGTGTTTCTCAACTCTGTTCTTGACTCTGGTCTGTTTAAAGTAGTCTGACCCCGTGCGTCCACAAATGGTAGAAACAGAGTGAAGATAAGCTCATGTTTAGGTCTGTTTGACAGCGATTCAAACAGAGAGCCTTTCTGATTGTTTGAAAGTGTTGGTTGTGATTGATCGAGTGAAAACACAACAAGGCTGTCACAGAGGAAGGGCAGATGAAGGTTTGAACTTGATCATCCATTTGATTTTCTTTTTTTTCTCACAATTATTAAAACACTGTGAAGGAGGAGCAAAGTGAATTTGCCCCAACAGCACACAGCTGTGATATTGTTGTCACTGTGTGAAAGAGATAAAAGCAACGGAGCAGAGTTTGGCACGTGAACTTTGAGTGACCGCCATGTGGCTCGAGCCCTTTCAGTGGGGAGCACGTCTGTTGGCAGACCTAATGACAGTTTGTTTTCTCTGGCTTTTAAGGATAAGAAGGGAAGAGGGAGGGATGGCGCGACAGAGGATGGGGAGAAAAGGAAAATAATGAGGAAACGAACAAAAGAAACAAAAGAGCAAGCTGAGAGAGAAAAAAAAAAAAAGGAAACGATGAAAGAAGAGGTGAAAAAAATGGGTGAGAAACGGGGTGGGGAGGGTGGGCTCAGTATCTCTGGGTAGAGCTTGTTCACCCGCAGAGCCCGCCGAGGTGCGCCTGAGCAGCCCGGCGCTTTGATTGGTGGAGCGCGATGCAGCTCTCTCCCCTCCCCCCGCGAAGAAAGAGGTGCAGCAGGAACGTCAGAATCAGACAGCACAAGAGTCGACTACTGAAGCAAACTGAAGGCTTTCTGAAGCTCTGCCTAAAATGCAGTCCGCAGACCGTCTTGGGACAGACTAGAAGATACAGCCCTGATCTCCTACAGCACCGCAGCATTCTCTACTACTGGGCTCAGGACTCAAGCACATTAGATCTGACTTTAATTTTAAATCTTTATCAGTCAAAGCTGCGCATTCGATTGAGAGCTCTGAGGAGGACGGTTGCTGGTCACCATGGGCAGGCAGGGGCACGATACCTCTGCTCCGGCTGCAGGGATGCGCATCCAGTGCTCCCAGAGCAAGATGAGCCTGTCTGCATCGTTTGAAGCGCTGGCCGTCTATTTCCCCTGCATGAACTCCTTCGATGAGGAGGAAGGAGGTGAGACGACAGCAGCTGCTGGCTGGGGGGGGGGGGGGGGGGGCTGGAGGATGGCAGCGAACGAGGGGAGGAAATTAGGATTATTGGGGGGGGATGCAGAGGTATTGATTGTGGGGAGAACTGGCGCAGGTTGAGAGATATAATTAGTTTAAATAAGATGACACTACAGTTCAGTTTGTTTTATGTAATCCTTGAGCCGTGCGTAATATACTTTATATAATATGATTAAAACTTGATATCTGGCCAGTTCATCATCTATTTTTCATGAACTAAACATACTGCCTCTGTTGTTGTGAGAAGTGGTGTTGTGAAAATGGATGTTTACAGGAGCCAGTGTGTGTGCAGATAAATTCTACTCCTGCCAGTCTCAACAATATCTCATTTCCCCTTGATAATTTTAAATCTCCTGGAGTGAGTCATTGTTTAGTAAACAGGTGGGTGGTAGTGCTATTTAGGTTAGGATGACAGTGACTGTCATTTTGAATTTCCTCAACAGTGACGCTTAAGACGTGTTTTATTTATGTCTCCTGAGATGCTCTCATCATTTTCTGTTCTAGTTGCAGTGGTTTTATTTACAGACACAGATTATTGTTAATGGATTTGCCATGCAGTAGATTTACTCCTCACCTTATCCACATATTTTTACCACACCAGCTGTTTCATGCTACAACTTCACACTCACTCACACTTACACTTACACTCTTGGCAGCTTCACTAGACTCCATCGTTGTCTTCTTGTCTGACCATCTGGAGAACTTTGAAACTCCTGCTGCTTCTTGTTTGTGATATTACTTGACAAAAGTAGTGCATTATTCTACCAGTGGTGATCTCAGTCTCATCTCGGACACGTTTATTTTATCTGTCAGTGCTTTCCATGCACTTGTGTGTATTTTCCTCCATAAATTAGATACATATGTGTGTGACATGTATGAAACAGAATTTTGGAGCCGCAAGTTTTATATTTTTATATTTATATTTTATAACCATATCTACTGTGCAAGGGCGGCACAGTGGTGCAGTGGTTAGCATTGTCACCTCGCAGTGAAAAGGTTCTGGGTTTGATTCCGGGTCGTTCTGTGTGGAGTTTGCATGTTCTCCCTGTGCCCGTGTAGGTTCTCTCCGGGTACTCCGGCTTCCCCCCACCATCCAAAAACATGCACCTCAGGTGAATTGGTGATTCTACAAATTACTCTTAGGTGTGAATGAGAGCGTGAACGGTCTTTGCTTCCGTCTGTCTCTATGTGTTGGCCCTGTGATAGACTGGCGACCTGTCCAGGGTCTACCCTACCTTCGCCCCAATGTGTGCTGGGATAGGCTGCAGCCCCCCCCCCCCCCCCCCCCCCCCCCCATGACCCTGTTCAGGATAAAGCGGGTATAGATAATGGATGGATCTACTGTGCATCGATATTACAGTAACAGAGCTGCAAAGAGCATCATGAATGCTTGCTTATGCCTCTGTGTCACAAAGCAGCAGAACTGATTCACAAGCATTTAAATGACGTGTTTTCAGTGTCCATTGATAACATCTAACTGGCCACTGATTGGCAGAGAAGGTGTGCTGCAGATGTCAGAGACGACCTCTGTGGCTGCATCTCTTATTGTGATGTATGAAGAGCAGGAAGAGGAGGCGGAAGCCAGTTGGATAACTGAGATTTCAAGGCTGAAAGGCTTTGTGTGTGTTCACGCCGGTGTGAGATAGGACGCAGAATCATCCTTCTTTCCCTTCAGCTCGTCCTCTGACGAGACGAGGCAGGGCAGAGGAGGCAGAGTAAAGACAGCGGGCCTGTGATGAGAGCTGGATTAGGATTGCTGTAGTCCAGACGTGACTCATCCAAACAAACTGGCAAATTATTACAATTACATAAGGCCTATGGATGGCCGATTGTTTGACAACACTTTGCATCCTGCGGCGGTGAACAGTGAACTCACGCTAACTCTGCGTTATTACTTTCTTCGGCTCTGCCTGGATTTTTTTATTTTTTATGACCCGTGGGAAATAACATGCTGTCCTCATTTTGCATTTGATTACAGATAACAACAAAATATCTCTCACACCTATAAAGAGCTCCACAACAGTTACAAATTGTTGGGATGAGTGGCCTTTGATTGCACTATAGCCACACCCAATAACTTGTTTAGAGTAAAGACACATTTTTTTACGTCTAAATGTGAAGTTAGTACAAAAACACTCTGAGCTTTTGAAAACTAGTCTATTGTGCTTGGTTTCATGTTTATCTCCTCAACTCCTTCTCTGAATATTGTGCTGACTTGCTCGAAACGATGGGACCGTTTTTGCTAACCTTTTTCTTAATGGGATAGAAAAGCAAACATACTAGTGACTGTGTGTAAAGTGCTGGAGCTTTCATTACTGTACTTTTGTGTAAGTGTGTGCGTGTGCTACAGGCGTAGCCACGTGGTCCTACATGCACGCTGTCAGGGAGGCTGGGTGGACATGAGCAGCAGCGGGTCCAATGGGGGGAGTCAGCTGTCTTCTTTGATCAGTCCGGATTGGGAGGGGGGCAGACGCTAAATGTTTGTAGGTGGAGCGTGGATTCACTCCAAGACCCCCGTACCGGAGGAGGGCTGTACACGTTGTTCTTTTAAACAGACACGCAAAGAACCGTACGAATGTTTTTGAGTTAGTGACCGTGTTTGACTGCGACAGTGAAGTTGACATGATCCTACCGAGAATAAAACATACTCAGGTCCTGAGAGAGACGCAGTCCAATTCACAGAGGTGTCTTTGTGTTTTGTTGTCCCCTGTGGAGTGATGTCGCATGTGAGCCAGTGAGAGCACGGGTATGTCAGTGACAATCCATGTGAATGCAGCTCTCAACATGTTCCAATGTCACGGACTGACAGTCTGTACCTCCCTTTCTTTCTCTCCCCCTTTCCCTTTCTCGTCATGTGTGTCACTCTGTGTGCAGAAGCGGGCGGTAAGAAGTTGCGCAGCACTATCCAGAGGAGTACAGAGACGGGGCTGGCGGTGGAGATGAGGAGCAGGATGACTCGGCAGGCCAGCCGGGAGTCCACAGACGGCAGCATGAACAGCTACAGCTCCGAGGGAAAGTAAGGACACGACGGCTCGCACTCTGTGGACATTTAAAACGCTGCTGATCTCGTGTTTACCAGGAGCAGCTTGTACATAACATCAAACAATTCAATAACTCACACCAGGCTTCACTCTACCTTAGTTCTCCTCACATTTAATAGGCTACAAACACCTGCTCGTCTCTATCTTTAATCAACATGGACATACATTTACTTCCTTGGTAACCAGTGTGTTCCTCTTTGTTTCAGTCTCATCTTCCCCGGTGTGAGGCTCTCCTCAGACGCCCAGTTCAGTGACTTCCTGGATGGTCTCGGCCCCGCCCAGCTGGTTGGACGACAGACGTTGGCTACTCCACCTATGGGTGAGAAAAATGTTTAGAAATTTTAGTTGGAAGCGACGGAAGCCTCAGAATAGTTCTTTGTACTTTACTTCGCAACTGGATTATATTTTTTTTTCCAAGAAATGTTTTGGGCATGTTTACCTGCAGACATACAGGAAATGTGGGGAGAGAGAGAGCAGGGGAATGACATGCAGTAAAGCGACCATGTTGTATGCACACTAGCCACTATGGCTATCTGGTTTTTCTGGGAATTTATTGTATTTTTTTTTAAAAACCTTCTGTTTTTATGGTTATACAGGTGACATCCAGATTGGCATGGTGGACAAGAAAGGAGCACTGGAGGTGGAGATCATCAGAGCCCGTGGCCTTGTGGGAAAACCAGGTTCCAAGGCACTGCCAGGTAATTTAAGCTGTCTAACAACCATTATTATAGAACATTTACACACATATATCAGGGATACATCATGCCGTACATACTTACTTGGGGATGAGAATAAGAAGTATTCTAACTACTCCTGTACTCTTTTATCATTTTTAGCACCATATGTAAAGGTCTACCTTTTGGAAAACGGAGCCTGCATAGCCAAAAAGAAAACTAAAGTAGCAAGAAAAACCTTGGATCCTCTTTACCAGCAGCAACTGCCGTTTGAGGAGAGTCCAGGAGGGAAGGTTTTGCAGGTAATGATTCCTTTACATACTAACAAACTGTCGCAGTAATAAAAGCAGAAACGTTGAATTAGTCTCACTGAAAGAACTTAATTTCTCTTTCTAAACTTGTTCCATCCTTTTGATTAAAGTTTTTTTTTGTTCTGCTCTTCTTCGCAGGTCATCGTATGGGGCGACTATGGACGTATGGACCATAAATCATTCATGGGAGCAGTTCAGATACTGTTAGACGAGCTGGACCTGTCCAACATGGTGATTGGCTGGTTCAAGCTCTTTCCTCCTTCCTCACTGGTGGACCCTACCCTGGCCCCACTGACAAGAAGAGCTTCCCAATCCTCACTGGACAGTTTCTCTCGATCATAGCAGCGTGTGGACTGATAGCGTTGTTGTAGCAGCCAGTGTTGCGATTACAGGTCACGCCCCCCGGTTACACTGCATGCTTGATGTTGTGTCTTCTGAGCCTGTTTCTAGGGGTGCAAACGTGATCCTGTGTTTTGAGCAAAAACGTTGCGCACATTGTGCACATGGCGAAGGGTGTCTCGGGCGCCTGGCGGCAGGGATTGCCAGGTGTTGTTGTTTGGAGGAAGCTGGAATGAACTCCTTAGCACGAGGAATCCGTCAGTTCCAGGTTTTCATCCAATTCGAAGCCATGGGGGTCAATACTGGGAACCGCTAAATGAGTTCTACAGAAGCCCTTTTCGAATGAAAAATCAATGTGTTGCTTTGATTTTTTTTTTTCATTTTTTTTTTTTCATTTTTTTTTTCATTTGTTTAGTTTTTTTTTTTCTTTGAATGTCAATGTACTTGTATCTGAAGGGGGTGACAGTGTTTCTAACCAGATGCTTGGTCACGCCACGCCAACAGACCTAGCTGTGTAGAAGGAGTTTTGGAGACCATCCCTTTGGGTGAGGTGTGTCCCAGCTTGTATCCACACTCACCCAAAACCCCAAAAGAAATGTCCTGCATACTCTAGGTTTATGTACTGAATCAACCCGTACTGATAAATCACCTTAAGGATTAGTTAATTAGAGGCAATATTGAAGTGGCTGCCATCAACACTCCAAAATATACAGTAACAATCCAAACCCCATGAAAAGATATACAATCGTACCATCATTCTTTCTCTGTTGATATATTGTATGAAACTTAAATGCGAAAAAATATTTTTTTTCCTTTTTAGTTCATTTGCATGGACACAAATTTAGCTGAATAAAAAAAAAGAAAAATTATTTTCTTGAGGCTGCAACTTGCAAAAAAGATGAAGAAAAATAAATAAAACAGATCAGCCATTTTCAACAATTTATATTATTTTTAAAGAGAAATTTCACTAGTGCATGGTTTTCAAGGGGAGTGAATGCAACATCGTGATAAAAAAAAAAAAAGAAGACATTGTTTATCATTCTTTAGACCATTCATGAGTCTGTGTTTTGCAGACATGAAGATAAGGGAAACTTAAAGGAAAATTTTGGAGTTATTTAACAGAAAATGTTTATGTGACAAAAGTGATAATGAAAATAAATGTAAATTATTTATTTCATTGTAAAAGGCTCATGCCTTATAAAGATAAACATTATGTGCAAATTGTACATGTTTCTCTTTTTCTTCCTTGTCCCAGAGTACTTCTCATTGTACTATTCATTGCTACCATTGTTCAGTCCCCTGATATCGTCCAGATTTTAGGACTGTTGGTTATTTTACAGTTCTGTATTGTTTCAGTATGTATTTTATTTTGGATTTGATTTGTTTAACAAGCATGTTGAAAATGATTTTTTGCAACATGGCTTGGGCACACCTTACAGTAACTCAGCATGTTTTGATAAAGATGATATTTGGAATTTTTGCAGTTTCTTGTACAGTGCATGTCAACTTCATTACTTTTCTCCCTCACCTTAAATTGAGCTCTACAGCAAATTAGTTCTTGGTCTTCCGTGGCCAGTTATTGAAGTTTTAACAAAACATTCCACCCCCAAAGTCATATTTTCTTTCAGGTTTTTGAGACTAAAAAAAAAACGACAAGGAAATATTTTATATTTAATGGAGGCTGGCGAAACAGTTGTGATTGCAAGTGTGTTTTATTTCAGTATTGTTGATGAACATGCAAAAATAATCTGTACTGCTACAGCAGGAGGTCTATACCTAATCAAGAGGCAGCAAACATGCAAGAGAAGTGTGTTGCTGTGGTTCAGTTTTACAGGCACTGTTTGTGAAGATGAGCTAATCACAAGTTCAAATATGAAGGGATATTGCCACAGAATTTTTTTTTTCTTGTTTTAATGAAAATGAAATTAATTTACTATATTTTTGTTAGTTTTATTTAAAAGCCAAGACCAGTTTATTTTTTATTTTCTATTTTTAGTAATTATAAATACTTCTCATGTCTGGGAAGTATATGAATCTTATAGTTGCAGTATGTCTGAATGAAATTGAACTGAGGCATTGTTCCTTTTCCACATGAAGATAATGCATTTTAATGTCCAAGAAAAACCTTGTCGCTGTAACAAGCTACGGTATATATATATATATATATATATATATATTTTTTTTTTTTTTTTTTTTTTTTATTTTCAATGTACATACCTTTAGATGTCAGAATTTGAATAAACAAGCTACCATGAATAGATTGATAGACCTATTTGGAACAGGAAAAATGCCTCATGATGACAAAGACATATGTTATCTATCCTTTTGAATGCCTTTTAATTTTTCTCTTTTCGGTGCAATGTGTTAATGCCAAGGCTATGTCTTGGTTAAGTATGGTTGAGTACAGAGATTTATGTAAGTTATTTTTCAAATTAAAAATAAAAAAATGTTATTACACTGATGCCAAGAGTTTGGTGATGCCAAAAATAACACACATACAAACACAAATACCGTGCACAAAGTTGGGGGGGGTTTGCAAAAGACCAACAAAGCACATTCACATTCTCTTATATAACCTACTTTGTGTCACAGACTTGGACTAAACTCCATGTCTACAATAGGTAGAATGACCCTTTAGGTTTGAATGAAATGTGAAATTTGCCTATTAAACTAAAGACCATGTGGTCCAGCACTAATGTTCAGTTTCAAATAGCCTACATCTATTAATTAAGGCCAGAGACAGTTTTCGATAGCTCCATTTATTATTTTATTTCATAATTTGAAGGCGCATACAGATAGAACCATTATTCTGTAACACAAATATAGCATTGTTTTTGTGGCGGTTCAGCAGAATCAACCTGCCAGACAAGGAGGAAATGGTTTCATAAAATTTTGAAATAATGTTTTAGTCACTACTATGGCAGACATTTCATTAAATTAACAAGACCTACAGTCATGCTAGTGGCTCTTAAAGGCTATAACTAGGCACAGTGGTGCTTTGAGCTAAATGCTAATAGAGTGCTAATATACTGGTGTTAAGCAGCTTTAATGTGCATTTTCACATCTTATCTCTGCGTTAACATGTATCATTTACCAGCATGAAATAAGACTTCAAGTAACTGTGTTGAGACAGTTTATCTTGAAAGCTTCTCCTTGATCCACTATTAAATCTGTCAAATTAACAAATAGAAATGGAAAGTGAAGTATTTGACAAACTGGACCAAATGTTCAAAAGATTTCACGACATTGTTAAGACTTTTCATTCAAAGCCAAATGTGAATCTAAAGGTGTCCCTAAGGGGCCTGTATGTACAAAATAATGTGCCAATCCATCCAGTAGGCAATAACTTGAGTTATTTCACTATGTGCCAAAATGTCTCCCTGCTGGTTGTACTAAAGAACAAAGTCAGGAGATCATCAATGTAAGTGGGATTCTTCTTCTGGGAAAAAACTATATTTGTACAAATTTCTCAGAAATCCATCAGATATAGACATTTCAGTCTGGACCAAAGCAGTGGTCTTGAATTCTTATTATAGCTATTGTTCTATTAATCAAACCTTACTCAATATCATAAAATTCAATGACAATATGACAATATTACAACATTGTTGCAAATCTTAATCTTTCTTGTGTGTCTGAGTATTAGTCTTCTCTCCCACCACCTATTATTATTAAAAGGTATTTAAGAGCAGTACTAGAATTTAGCATGTCCATGTATTAGTGGCACACAGCTTTGTAATCCCGAATAAAAGCTTCATTTTTATACGAAATGCACAATTGTGTCTCACACATAGTGAGAATTCGACCTCACATTGGCTTCTGCTTTAGGTTAAAAAAAAAAAAAAGAATGACTGAGAAATGACTAATGACTGTGGTTCAAGGGGGAAAAAAAGAGTTCCTGTTTGTCACATTTAAGAAGACTGCACACTACATGCATGAGAACAGATGTCCAGTTCTCTACAGCAGGTTTGTACTACTAAACTATATAGCATTTTTTTTTTATTTAAAATGTGTCTTTTCTGAATCTGAATTTAGACAATTACTCAACATGCTACATTGTTTATTTCTGTTTATGTGTTCTTCTAATGTAACCTCTCCTTTTGCTCCAACTTTGCTTTTGCTTTCCAGTGTTGAGTTTTTTCCTTCTTTAACATTCAGGATGCTACTCTCACGGATTACGATAAAGCAATGCCTCGAGGATGTCGTTGTTCTGGCTGTGGATGTTTTCACCACCAGTAACAGGGGTGGCGTCAGAAGAACTGTCATGCTCCTCCTCATGTGTAGCTTCTTCAGCCTCCTGCTCAGCTCCCTGCTCCTCCTCTACCTCTTCTTCACCCTGGACTATGAGCTGGTAGTGGTTGGAGGAATCGCTGGCTGCACTATGACACTACTGACTGTTGCCCTCTTCCTGTCAAAGAGAGTGAGGTGTTTAGGAACTTTATTTGTGATATCTATTTTCATGAAGAAGAGCCGGAACTTGCTCCTGACTGCTGGGACCAGCATAGTGGTCCTGAAGAATATCCGGAACACCGTGGAGAACCTCACACGCCTGGTCAGGAGCATGATTTGTAACCTGAAGGCAAAGAAAGAATCCATCACTGCTCCGTTCAGTAACTATGGCAAGATGCTGAAGTGGATAGGAAATATGCTGAAAGGAGTCACAGACTTGGGAGTGGTGAACCTTGACTCTCAGCTCAAGATTTCACACAGGCTGGAATCTGAAAAATTCCGATGGACACTCAGTGAGGCAGAGCAGAAGCTGAACGAGACTGTAAAATACGCACAGACCATCATGAACACAGTCTCTTCTGTGGCCGACAAGGTGTTTCCCGCCATCAGCTTCCTCATGCTCATGATGTTTATAGCCCTGCACATAAAAAAATACTTCAAGGACCTGAAATATGAAAATAGGTTCATCAGCAGCAAATTTGTTCATTTTGATGAGAAGCAGAAGGCGGAGGGGAAGTCACACGTCCTCCCCCTCACACCAGAGGAGGAGAAGCTGTACACCTCCCTCCCCTCCGTCCGTCCCACCACCAGAGAGGGGAAAGCTGCAATGAAATTTGGAGTTCCAGTTGTCTCCCATTCTGTAGCATGGGTCATATTTATAACTGCAGACGCCTTGTTGTATTGTTTTGTTGATATCATAACAATGAGGTTATCAGAGCTGGAACCATTCCATGTCCCCTTGTTAATGAGCATCAAGGTAAGTATGTTATTTATTTATCATTTTTTTTCTCCCAGTCAGACTACAGCCTCTAAATATATGTCTCTTTTCAGGAGATTGCAACTTTAATTGTTATCCCATTTGGTGAGGAAAACCATCAAAAAGACTTTTCCTACTCTGTGACCTTGTTTGAGAAGAAGTGCCTCCCCAAACCGGAGCTGCTGCTGTATAACTCTGTTATTCCGCTGGCTGTCATCCTGCTCACCCTTCTCATTATGGCTCTAATGGCCGGCAAAATGTCCCAGCTCAGACTGATGGTCTGTGACCGATTCTTCACCTCTGCTGCCGAGGCGAGAGTCGAGTACCTGCATGCTAAAATCCTGAGGAAGAGATTAAAAACGAGGAAGGACAAAAACTGCTGCAGACTTACGTCTGAATTTTTTAAGGTTTGCATTACAACATATTGCAAGAGAATAATAATTGCATTATGGGTATAAAAGGCTGAAATGTCATTTTTCTTTTCTTCTCTCCTCAGCTACGTTTCTTGTGCCCACTGCTCCTTCAGCCCAAAGAGAGCCCACAAAGTATTGTGTGAGGAAAGTCTTCCTACTGCTGCACCATTGGCCACACTAGCACCTTTTCTCTAAGGAAGGCAGACTGATCACAAACTATTAGATGGAGTTGATGGAGTTTAACATTCATGGTCCTCTGAAGATGAATTATTTTGTCTTTGGTGATTCCTGAACCTCCACCATCATATGGATCACATTTTAGTTTTTTGTCTTGCAAAATATCGAGCAGGCTGACATTTGGTCCAGATATATATGGTGCCCAGAGGATGGCCTTTAATGACTTGTCAGATTATCTGATCATTTATATGAGGTCAAAGGTGACCACTAGTCATACCTCTGCTTGAGATGGTGACAGATGCACATCTTACTTTTAGTCATTATTATGTTCTTTCAAGAACAACAGTCACTCTTTATGTTGAAGTGAAGCTAATACAGAAGTGACTGCTGGTCATTCTCAGTACAACTAAAATAGCTCAGATCAGCAAAACATTGAATACAAACATCCATTGTTACCACACAATGACAAATTTGGCAAGGTTAATATTTATGCTTCAACTTCTATGTAATATGTAAATAACTATATCTAGCAGTGATTATATTGTTGGTTTAAGACCATATGCAAAACCGATGAAAGTAGTGACAGCAATACTTTGTGTGTTCAGTAGTACATTTTACTATGACAGCATGTTAAACAAAGATACATTAGAAACATTATATACGCTAAACATCAGCATGTTAGCATTGATATCGTGAGTATTTTAACAGGCTGATGAAGATGCATCAACATGGCCTTGGACACTGCTGTGTTGGTTTTTTTTTATATCTGCAACTGCAATATTACCTTGAATATTTTGAATAATACATATGTGCTCAGACACAGTGCCCAGTACTCATCTTTAATATTCTTTCTCAATTGTATCATTATTATTCAGAAAAAGACAGTAGTTCATTAAGTTTGATCAAATTGCATGACATACCAGTCTTTCAATGGATACTAATGATAACCATGAATCCCTTATGGAGGGAATGCTTTCATATTGATAATAAGCAAACAATTACAACATCATGATTTGATTAAGTTAAGCTCAAGTGTGTACTCAACTGTTCTTTCACTTACACATTTCATCATGTTGATTATATAACAAGGCAGATGATATTATACAGTGTTGAATATACCCCAAACTGTGAACATAGTCATAAGATTTCAATTATAGATTTGTTTATTAAGAAGCAGTGAACTGTATTTGTATTACATAATAGAAAGAACAGCGCAGCATTGACTAACCTCAGAGGCAGGCTTTTGTATTGTACCTCCGTGTGTAATGCAGAGGTAAGAACAGTGATATTGGTTTACATAATCGCAGACAGAAGTCCCCTCCATGTGCAGTGAACACCACTGTTCTCTTCCCACTTACTCACTGTCACTGCTCATCAACATCTCACAGGTGTTACTGTCTGCACCTATAGTGATGGGATGGGACCTCAGACAACCCACTTATTTATACAAGATATTCAGCCATGGGTGAATATTGAGGCATCAAACACTGTTGTATATGCCTTACTTTAAACAAATAGTTTACTATTGCTGTATTTGTAGTTAGTTATGAAAATGGTGTTTAATCTGGCACTGCAACCTTTGTTATCATTACAAGGTTAATTGGTCTGCAGTTAGTGTTATCAGAATTAGAAAGTTCATTAATCAGTTCAATGAACTATTGTGTAAGTATTAGTTAAAACTATTAAAACAATGGTGCTCTCTTTTTTAACGTAGTGGACTTTTTTTTTTTAAACTTTTTTTTTATTCCGATTTTTACTTTCTATACACTTATATTTTCCATGTAACAATTTTCCATCAGCTTGCCTCCAAGGATTGGATTTTAATTAAATTGGCAGCAGAGAACAAATATTTAAAATTGGAGTAGAATCACTGACAAAAGTCAAATTTCATGTTTGTACCTGCATTTTTACTGTTTTCATATTGTTCTCTTAAATGTCTTTGCTGTTTCCAAAATCCCCTTGTTGTTACCAAAGTAAATGTGGTGAGATCATGAGTGATGTGTGAACGATTGGTCACACCATTGTCAGCAAAGCATAATGGGGAAATACACTAGTGTGCCTATATTCGGTCTAATACCAAAATAAAGGGATCTATTTTAGCTTAAAATGACAGTTTTTTTCTGCCTTAATATTTTGCTATGACTTAAGTCATGTTTTTATTTATACGAGTGGAGTTATTTGGCAGGACTTTCCTTAATTTTTTAAAGTTGAATCAATGCTAAAAATATATATTTAAGTGTATTTGTCCTGGTATTAACTTGCATGAGCTCCAGTTGTAATCTAGATGCAACTCCGTTTGGACTGTACAGTCTCCTACCGTCGGGGCCCCACCATCCCTCACACGCTCAGAAACAAGAGGAAGGAAGTGGTGTAGCTCAAGGATGAGTAGGCCTTCTGTGACTCACACGCTGCCACTGACCCGTGTGGCAACCTGATAAGCTCACACTATGTCTCAACTGGCCCTGTGGCATAATACCACGCCAGCATGCCAGCCCAATAGGAGGCTGCCGCATGATGCTCTGTGACAGCCACAGACCTTTTTACCACAGGAAGGAATGAATGCAGTCCATACATGGGCATAGATGGGATGCATAGGATAATGTGAGCTCCTGCTGAATATGCAAACACAGAGGCAGTCTGGGTCAGTGAAGTAAATCTTAGCACTTTTCATGCATGTCAGTGTATTTTAATGAATATTTCATCAAAGGGAAGGATGCTTTGGGGTGAGAAACATGAGTCCTGTTACCAATGGCAACAAGGATTTGAAAAAAAAAAAATGGGGGTACAAATCTTAGATTAGGTTTTTGTTATGATCCTATTGCACAATTATAAACACATATAAAATGAGAGATCATCTTTTGTAATCACAGCACTTTTTATAAAAATTAAATCATGCACGAGCTCTATTTTCATTCAAAACAGTGAATTACGTGATTACATAATCTACGTTAGAGCCAATGTCATTTTCAACTGCAGAGTGGGTTCTACTGACCTGTGCACTGAGCAGAGATGACCTGGAAACCTCACACAGCTGGAAAAATATAACCTGGTTTTTCTTCCGGCTGAACATTGATCGAGGTGTTGACCCGAGGGCCAAAATCCCAAAGTAGTGTTGCACACTGTGATTTAAATGACTGAACGACTGTTGAAAATAATTTAATTTTTTTTTTTAATTTTCACTTTATTAACCCCCGAGGGGAAATTTCTTTGCTACAGCAGGGGGGCTCTCAGGGGGGAGATGCTGAAACAGGCTGCCACTAGTGCGGTGCCAGGTAACCTGACCTGAGGTGCATGTGTTTTTGGATGATGGGAGGAAGCTGGAGAACCCAGAGAGAACCCACGCAAGCACAGGGAGAACATGCAAACCCCACACAGAAAGGCCCAGGACTGGATTCGAACCCGGAACTGTTTTGCTGTGAGGCGACAATGCTAACCACTGCACCACCGTGCTGCCCTTAATATCACATTAAAAAAAGTAGAAAATACTCAGAGGAGGTTTATCTGTGAGAAAACATTCAGTTGTTTTGGCTTGGCAGGCTTCTGGATTGTACTGGAGACACACAGCTGGAGATCCAAAGTGCCTTCATGTTCTCGGTCAGTTGTTCATAGGGAAATGACTTTGCCTTTATAGGGCTTTCTGATCACAGCTGTAGGTTTCCCCACCTGCAGGCCAAATACAAAGCAGAAAGAAAGGTTAATTCACCTTTGTTGTGCAGTAACTCATCAAGATCTGGTTGCTTCAAATTCAATAGAAATCTGAATTTCCTCTGAAATGTGTCACACATATTTAAATTCATGATGCTCATGTGAGAACAAGAAATTATTAATTCTACCTGGGCTATGTCAAAATCATGCCCTTATTTACTGATTCACTATTCCGTCCTTTTTTCAACATTTTGATAAATACTTTCATTTGTTTTCTTCCTTCCTTTAGGTCAGAAGATCGATACCACTCTAATGCCTCTGTACTAAATGTGAAGCTACAGCCAGCACCCGGTTAGCTTAGCTTAGCACCAAACTGGACAAATTAGGAAACAGCTATCATAGCTCAGTCCAAAGGTGAAATAGATAAATAAATAAATAAGTCTTCTAGGTCTTGTAAAGCACATACGTAAACACGTGCTTTCTCGGTGTAAAAATTGTAGAAATTACAAGTTGTGGTTTTGCAGCGAGTTACAAGCTGAATCAAAAATGAATGTCTGGCTCTTGTACCGTTGACTTCTTCAGATATAACTCTTTCTCTCATTTTGTGGTCAACAAAAACAAGCTAAAAAAAAAACGACAACCTGACTTGCGATCACCTTTTAAGATGATGCAGCGAACTTGTTAGCAAACACAGAAACCATGAGTCCAATACACATTCTCATTTTAGCTCTGTTCTCCAGTTAACTCCTTAAGGAGAAATATCCTTCAGCTTAGCAGCTAAATACTGTTCACATGCTGTCTGGCGGTGATTAAAGATTTCTCAGTGAAACCAGATGCTTGCTGCAGCTAAAAATGAGCCCATGAGAGGAGTAAGAGCAAACCAGTAACACTGTAGTAAAGTTGTTGGCTGGTAAAACCTAAACAATGAGCTGAAAAACAC
Source organism: Embiotoca jacksoni (assembly GCF_022577435.1). Classification (NCBI taxonomy): domain Eukaryota; kingdom Metazoa; phylum Chordata; class Actinopteri; family Embiotocidae; genus Embiotoca; species Embiotoca jacksoni. Next base: position 17,914,058 of record NW_027185241.1, read on the forward strand.
TAAAACTAGAGAAAACTAGGTTTAGAGCAGAGGGAAACTAGATAGTCAGATGATAATTCTTTATTGGATTGTGACTGAATGACGACTGATCCATTTCAATAAATCGGCCCATTTATAAGTAAGCTATTGAACGTACAGTGGATATTACAAACTGTTTCCACTTTTAAAAATATGTGTTTGACACTCAAAGAAAATGACAGAAGGCCCATTTCATGCTCCAAGTAGCAATGAAGGTTTTGATTGCTGGTTGATTTGGTTGATTTTGGTTGATTACAAACACAGACTTGGAGCACATGGTTTTAGGAGACCAATGTTGAGTCGTAACATTTTACTGAATGCACTGATGTCATGACGCGTGCAGGGTTTGACTGACCTGCTCCCGCTGCCTGATTCTTTTGTAAACAAACTCAGAAAAGGGTTTTCTGTGGATGAATCTGCCATCCCCTGGTGACACCTTCAGCCGCCCGTCCTCATAGACCACTTTGCCCCTGGAGATGGTGACGACAGGGACACCGTGGCACTCCATGCCCTCAAAGATGTTGTAGTCCACAGCCTGGTGGTGGGTTGTGGCGGATATCTTCCTACCAAGTCACAAAGAGAAAGCTACAAGTTTGTAAACAGCTGTAGAAAGTTACTTTAGATCTGAAATGGTCACGTGCAGCCCTTTAGAGAAGTGAGGTAATCACCGCATGCTCTCTGAATAGCAAAAGAAAACATAAACCTATTGTGAAATCTTAATGCATTCTGCTGTTATCTGAAACTGATTGAATCGGGCCAAGATGTACTCATACACAGCATTTGGGTTTATATAGCTCTTTCACTGCAGTTCACAAGCAATACAATGTATTATTTACAACTTTTGCTCGTGATGCTTTCCTCTCTGAAGGCTTACTAAGCACATAACCCAAGCTTTTTTCAGTCAATAAAAACGCACCTCAACATTTTCAATGTTGTTTATTACATTATTCTGGCATCTATCCAATGGCTGCTGCATGAGCCCGCCACATAATATTGCAGTATCACCAGTTTTCTGATATAACAAAACTGACTGCCCAGCTAAAGCTGAATGTTGAATATGAATGAGTTTTGATAAAGAGACACAAGGGAGGCAGCACTTTCAAGATTTCACTAAAACCAATTCATGACTGTGATGGAGTTTAATGGCAGAAATAATTCAAATCATTTATCTGAAAACACTCATGGTTAATGGATCTATGGCAGGAATGGCTTTATTCAAGATTTATAGCCCGCAATTTCAACATGACAAAACAGTACAGTGTCCTGTATATCGACCATAACAACAGCACGTTTATATGCTGGATAACTCATGAATCTGAATCATCTCTCCCCAATTCCATGTAGCCAGTGTTGGCATGTAACTATTTTGTTAAAAAAAAATCTACTACTAATATATTTTTTAACTTAATATTTTCTACTTCACGTCTGTTTATATATATATATAGTAGTTTTCTCCACTACATTTCCTAGCTGTTGCTACTAAATACCTTGCATATTAAGATTTTACCTCGATAAAAACTATGAAACATTGTTTGAAGATAAAACACTAAACAGTATATAAAGCACTTTAAACTTGTCCGCTTTAACCAACCACAACATGCAAAAGTGCTTACACATTAATGCATTAGTCATGTTAATAATATACAGTATAGTAACATAGCACTCACAGGGGCCATATAGTGGCTGCATTTAACAGCAAGAATAATTTTGTTTTGGCACTGTATAAATTACATTGTTCTGCTATTTTGGTGTAAACCTAAAATAACTGATATTTTGTCCATCAACGGTACAACCTGTGAACACTACTCTGAAATACTAAACCCTCTAGATTGTTAGCAAATAGCAGATGGTGAGCACAATTAGCATTAATTTGAAGTTGTGCGTCTGGCCACCTGATGACCCCAATATCACACAAAAGTGGGTTCTATTCCCATCAATCCACTAGAAATACTTTGTCTGTGTCAGATTCTGCCTCACCTAGGCTTTAAAATCAAGGTGCCTTAAGTTTAGGGAACAAGATCATGGTTTGGGTCAAATTTGACACGGTCACTATCTGGTTTAATTTAGGCGCAAAAACGACTTTTTTAAGATAAGGAAAAGGTCATGGTTTGGGTTAAGATAAGTCATTTCTATTTAAGTAACAATATGTATGTCCCATAAGTTACTTAATATATATTATGAAAGTAAAATATGTTATGTTATGTAAGTAACTTGTGTCAATTAAAATAAACCCATGCTGACTTTTGCTTTCTCACAGTCAAACACAGGCCTTTTTGATGAAAGTCCTGTAGCGTGTACTTTTCACGCATAGCCAAGGCAAAAGGTGAAACTGACACGATTTCCTCTGATGCATTGACAGGTATAGTACACGCTTTGGTGTGATACCTAGCTGAATGGAGGTAAGTCCACTATTTGCTCTCTTTGTAGCTCTGTTTTTGGGCACCGCTGACATCTGAAAATATGGCTGCTAAATGTTGCCCACTGTTCACTACAGCTGCAGTAGTTGCTAGCATGCCTGTTTGGCGTTGGGCAGGTAGTACAGTGGGTTTTTAGAGCTGATTTCCTGAAAACATGTTCAGAAGATAAAATTGATGCAAAAAAGCATGAAAGTGTAAAACCATAACAAAAAGCTGAAAGACGCAAAATCATTTAAGGGGCATCATGTGATACGTTGTCAGTGTAAAATGATGTGAAGATCCTGCGTACTTCCACTGCCGTTATTAATAGTAGCAGTGACTTACTGTGGTTTCAGGTACATTGTCATTGGGCTGGTTTAAGGGCTTTATGGAAAATGTAGGAACATGTCATTATAATACAACGCTGTGCAGAGTACAGACTAATGATGCCTAACTAATAAACCTTATGTGAGTGACAGACTAAATCAGCAGGGAACAGTGAAATAAGTGTGACTCAGCCACTTCCTTGAAATGCACTGAGCGTCTGGAGCTCTCTTTTCTCCCCATCCTCACACAGACACATTTCCTGTTGATCTGTGAAGCCAGACATCATGCCTAGTGTGCACTGACAATAACAAGATGTGTCCTCATTATTCAAGTAGCCCAATTATGAGAAACAAGGCAATTGAGTGAGCCTCCTCTGTGTTTGGGGTTATGCAACTGTTTGTGCCCCCTGGTCCCGGATGTTATGAAGCGACACTTGCGCTGAGGGCAATTAATTACGCAGTTTTACAGATGAATTCACAACCGCTGCAATCAAACACGAGGTGCTCTCAGGCTTGAAAGGCATTGTGACAGCCGCAGACATGCACACATGGTAAAGCCAGAATAGAAACAGACGTTAAACCACACAGGTGATGTCCGGGGACAAACTACTGTAAACTACTCCACAGTAATAATCGTGAAGCTCTCTGCTCCCTTACACAAGCTTTTTCCATGTTACCAGTGAAGTCATTAACAGCAAATTACACCGGAGTGTAATGTGTTCTTCTCCAATTCACATCAGCGGTTAGTGACCCCCCTGAGGGGCTCAGCCCACATCCTCCAGCACACAGACCAGTGCCATTCTGGGTTATATAAGCATGTGTGCGCTACAGTACGCAAGCTACTGGAATGCAAACTGTCCTCTGAGCCTGCGTCTGTGCATGTGCTCCACAGAGCAGCATCTGAGGCTTGGATATAATAATGATCAGTTTTTATATACGTCAGTATGATATTCAGAGCCGGTTTCTGAGAATAGCCTCAATACGTTGTGTTCTCTACTATGAAAATGGGTTTAGCTCCCACATGAAATATTCGTCATATTTAAGATCCTCATCACGACCCATCAGCATCGTCCCACTGGTGCTGTGCATATAGAGCTTATGTAAGTGTGTTAAAATCCCTTCTTAAAAATAACTAAACATAGAAAAGAATTAATCATTTCAACAGTTTTTTGTTTTTTTTACTGAGTGATGAATTTGATTCATATGTAAATTGCGTTGTGCTTTAATTTGCGGCTCAAGATAAGTGATGACATACTCTGACTTTTGGATGGAACACAGACGTAATCAGCTTACGTGGCGGGATAGTGTGCGTGCGCATGTGTGTGTGTGTGTGTGTGTGTGTGCGTGTGCGTGTGCGTGTGTGTGTGTGTGTGTGTGTGTGTGTGTGTGTGTGTGTGTGTGTTTTGAGGTGGCAAAACATGAAAGATACATCACTTCTCCTTTTAGTTACTTTTATCTTCAGCCTGCATGCTGCTAAACTTTAAAAACCTTATCTTATTTAACCAAGTGCTTGACACCCTCAAGACACGCTTTCAAGTTTGCTCAATGTTTCAGCAGCATCATCTGCAGCTGAAGCTGTTCACAGAAATGCCTGACTTAGAAATACTCGTCTCTGCTTCACGTGTACATTTAGGATTTGCATTGCAATCACCCATTTAAAACTGTACACACACACTATCTGAGGGCTTTCTTTTGCTGCTCGGTTTCAGAAGCTTTCTCCTACACTGCTGAATGGCTGGAGTCAGGGTCCTCACCTTATCATCTTAGGGTCCCATATAACCACATCAGCATCCGAGTTCTTGGCGATGCGGCCTTTCTGCGGGTAAAAGTTGAAGATTTTTGCTGCGTTGCTGCTGGTGACAGCCACAAATCGATTCTCGTCCATTTTGCCGCTGTGCTGAAAGGAGGAAAATACACAAAGCACCTGGTTTGAAGTAAGGGGGCCACAGTGGATGACAACAATATACAGAATTAGCAGACAAAAGGTCAGGGCTTAACTGTGCAGCAAGCAACTCATTTCTGCCAAAATATCATCTGATGTGTGATTTGTAAGCACTGTTGCGCGCAGTAAATCTTTGCAGTGGCCTTGGGGCGGTCGGGCTGATACACCCTCCCCTCAACAACGGCAAGAAAACGCAGCGTCTGCACTCTGCAGCAATCTGCAGCTCAGACAGTTTATTGCCTTCTCTGTTTGCACTGTAGAAAAGCAAAAATGTGTATTTTGTGTAAATATATACACAAAAAAAGTAGAATAAATAATTAATATCAGTAACACCATTTAAAGGAGTAAATCAGACTAATATTAAACTTATTAAACTTAAAATAAAGGTTATAAGTTCATGCGCACACACGACCCAGTACGGAGTCAAAAATGCACATGGGCTGCCGACTGTTGTGTGTACAAATAAAAATATGGCTCTAAGTCATGACAAATCTTCACAACTTGATATCTTTAAAGTGTTCCTTTAATAGCCTAATCACTTTAACTGATATTGTGCCTGCATGATTTCGAAGCTCCTGACACATCCTGACCAGAATTTGGCCTCAATACACAATGAGTAATCAGCTATGACTATGCATCACAGTAAGACGTAGTACATGCAAATAGAGACTTATAAAGAATACATTATGTTGTGGCTGTGTTGTCATTTGCCCTGTTTTATCTAAATTATCTTTTTATTCAGCCCATTGTCACATCACTGCAAACTGGTCTAATTACATGGATAATGACAGGAAACAGCATAATATCCGTCACTGCAATCTCCTGCTGTGTCAGAGTTTAATCTCAGGTTTGATCAGTGTCAGCTAGAGGAAAGGTGTATTATTAGTGCATACCACTCCTTTCTCCCAGATGACAGACATCCTGTCCTCCACACCGTTCACTCCGTTCGGGATCTTGGTGAAGTCGTCTTTGCCCAGAGCCTTCTGGCACACTGAGAAGGTGCAGTTGTCCGTCCCAGTCACACTTAGATCATCACTAGCACAATTAAAATGAAAAATGTATGAATGAATAACAGGCTTGATGAAATGAACCTGAAATGAAATGATAAATATAATTATGAGTTTCAGCCCAGTAAATTCTACCCCATATGACACATTTCTTCTTTAGCATCTCCCTTCTATACTCTATTAGCTCCAAAACCCATCAGCTCTGCAACATAACTACCAAATTACAAAGCACATTGAATAAAACTTTCCCCCACATGTTGATTAGATGTTATTGGTTGCTCCACTCTTAGTTTCACCTACTTTGCCAGTAGGTCCATGAGGTACCCAGGGGTGCTGGGGTCAGGTCTAAGGGGAGGACCCATGACAAAGGCGGCAGCATGAGCCCACTCTTTGTGCCAGTAGTGGGTCCCATCGGTGCCCAGTCCGGCAGCAATTGGCTCCCCGAATACCACACGGCCTGTTGAGAATGAAAAAAAACAAAAGAAACACATGATCATATCTGCAAGCTTAATCCACTGAAGAGGAATCAGAATGTGCAGGCTGTGTTTAGTTTCTCAGTGGCTTTTCCACCACGACAACAACAATAATCATGTAGATACGCTGAATAACTTAACATTTTAAACACCGTTATTGGCCCCTAAAAGGCCCTGCAGGACCCTCAGCTCTCAACCTCTTTAAACAGCGGGTGGCAGCAGCCCACACTCACCATCCCTGCGTGCATTTGACACAACCTTGGCGGCGGATTTGCTCATGACATGGACCACATAGAGTGGGCAGTTGACAGCGTGGGCAACGGTGATGGCTCGTTGGGTGGCTTCGGCCTCCACCTCCTCCGGCCGACACAGTTCATGACCCTCGGGCCCCGTGATGCCCATAGACAGCATCTTCTTGGCCCCCTGTCGGGTCACAGCGGGGACAGGGACAAGAAGACAGGATAAAGTTTAACACAGCACAGTGTCTGTCCAAGCACAGAGGGACCAGCCAGGTAAAGACTGTGTTTGCAATAACTGAAGTCACATCACACACACGTCAACACACACACACTTAAAAAAAAAAATCAATACTGATAATGTGCAAGTGTGAGTAAATGGTAAATGGTCAGCACTTTTATCCTTTTTATCCAGCAGTCTCCATTTACAAACATGCTCACACACTAGTGGAAACAGAGCTGCCTCGTAAGGTTTTCGCCTGCCATCAGGAACAACATGGGGTTCAGTTCAGGTGATCAGATCTCAACAAACTGAATGTGGGGTAAAGAGCATGTTAGTGTGGGACGATGTAAGTAACATTACCAATGCTGGGAGGTTATTTGAAATGTAGATATGTCTCTCCAACTTAAGAAATAAACACACAAAAGGCTATGCAGGTTACAGGTTAGGTATTTAGCCTGTGAAGGACTAAACAAATATAACTTGTTTCCATAACTGAGTAAATACGCACATTAAGCATAAAAGGGAGTTAGTGTTAGCAGCAAAGATGATGACAGACTAACCTGCACTTGATGTGCAGTTTGACTGACATTAAACACATCCCCATAATAACAACCTTCCATGCTCTCTTCACAGACTTCAGAAGAAGACAGATTCTAGAAAAGTGTCTGTCCTGCAGTGTTGACTTTTAAAAACTAGAGCCAATCAAAATGTGGGACATCGTCTCGTGGGACAGGGAATAAGAATGCTGTGTAGTCCAACATAAAGTGGGACACCTGGTCATCCTAAATTCAGTGTTTTGCCCTTCAGCATGTGGACAGAAGGAACCGTGGCAATTGTATGATTAGTGGGCAACTTACTCCGCCATCTAAGCTGCAGCCAACAAGGCTCAGGAGTGCCTTAGTGTTATTCTGGTTAGACATTTAACTCACTTCCCAGCAGCAGCAGTATTCATGAGCTCCCCACCACAGCTGAGCCACAGGAGTTGCTTTTCAAGCATTTGCTTCCCTCTAGTGATGATTGGTTGCCATGACATTTGATTTTTTTTTTTAATGAAAATTACAAACACTTTATGAGAAATAATACTTTTCTTTTTAATGGTAGGCAGTAGTGTGAGAAGCAAAGGTGTGTCTGATTAAATTAACAATGGCATTCTTGATTTCTCAGTTACACCTGTGAACCTCCACGAACAATACTACTGCAGCTGCTTTAATTTATGTTATTGGTTGCTGTGCTGGTATAACATGTCAGAATATTTATGGAGAAAGTTTTAGGGTGGTGTAAAAGCTGCTTTATATTTCCATTACTTCTTCTGGACATTTGCTCTCATTGTTACAATACATGCCAATGAACCTTAACCCACTTTAGTTAACATGCTCATTCACTCAGACTATTCATTTTTAGTTCAAAATGCAAATTTTGCATCTCTATTACTGAATACTACAGAATTGTCCATTTCTCTTGCTGCCACAGGGTTCTTCTTTGAACACAACCTTGAACTTTGCTGTAATCACAGTGAAACATTAACTCCTAATTAGTTCTGGGCTGTGGTGTGTTTACACAGACAACCTGGCCTACTCTCACAAGACCTCTCCAGATAAAAAGCAAGGCAGAGTATAAACTTGAATCTTTATAGATCTGATTTTATGGGTCAATTTAGCATCTGACAATGCTGAGGAAAATGTTTTAACTAGTTGTATTCTTTATATTTATTAGATAATTAAGCATATTGCTTGAGCTTGGAATGGAAACTAATGCTCCTGTGGGTGAACGGGAAACAAATGTGCTAAAGTTTTTGTTATACAATATGATTAGCCAATTATTCACACTGTAAAAAAAACCAAAAATGGCAGGATGTGAGTAGTTTATAACAAAAATGGGTAAAAACAAAAACCATAGCAGCTCTTCGACACAAACAAATCCAACTTGACATTTCTCAATTTCACAATTCTCTTTAAACGGGTTATGCCATTTTATCATACTAACCTCTGCAATCAAATCTCCATTCTCAGCATGCACCTGAGCTATAGCTCCGATCTCCTTACACTGGGCGAAGGCAGCGTATAACTCAGAGTCCTGCAGCATGAACACATCCTTATAGGCCATAAACATCTTAAAGGAGTTCACTCCTTTCTCTTTGGCCAGAGTCTCCATCTCTTTCTTCACCTGATGAAGAAAACATTTTAGAGAAACACATGGACTAACAACTGCATAGGTGTGGGTGTGTGGGGTTCGGTGTGTGTGTGTGTGTGTGTGTGTGTGTGTGTGTGTGTGTGTGTGTGTGTGTGTGTGTGCAAAGGGGGCATTTATTTATTTAGAAGTGTATTTATAATAATCCACTCCTTCACCTTGTCGCTCCACCACGTGACAGCAACATGCAGCGAATAGTCACAGCAGACTTTGGGGTCAGCAGTCTTGCGCCAGGAGTCATAGGCCTCCAGGAGAGACTTGTTCTTTTGGGGGATGACAAAGTCCAGGATCATTGTGGTGCCTCCTGCTAGAGCAGCCTGGTGGAAAGCACACATTGCAAAAGAGATGTAAGTTAAAGATTAACTTGAAAACTATTAATTAGAATTACATGAAACAATACAAAATCTAATAATTTCAATAGCTTTTTGTTTGTGGTGTATTTGTTTCCTGCAGAAGGCTTGAAAAACAAATCTGAGACTTAAACGTGCTGCATTTTTACACTGAATGAAACTATGAAATGGTTGCTTGAGGTCAAAGATGAAATGACAAAGACCAAAGACACGTTAGAACAGACAGGAGTAGAGATGTTAAACTGTTTAAAGTGATTCACAAAACCTCAGCAACCTGTGGTACCTTTAAAATGTTGGAGAGATTGCTCATTATCAATCAAACAATACCTGACTGACAAAATTGTTTCGTAAACCTATATCAATACAGACAAAGTAACCATGGACATTAGGCAACACTGACGTCTGATCAGAACCATGAATGAGTTGTGGGAAAGCTTTTGCAAACTTCTTGATTGTTACATTATTCAGACATTATTGTGGAACAACACAAAATAAAATAAAAAGTAAATAGAATAGGCCTGCAATTTCTGACAGGCATTGATTAAGAATGATGGTCATTATTGAGACTGTAGTTTAAGGGGTTGCTCACAGGGGTTGGTGACAATTTGCTGTAACTGTAAACCATTTGTCAAAAGTCTCTCTTTCCCACTTGATGTCATTTTGCAGTGTTGTTACTGATGCATTCAGACGGTGACTCTGTGGCCTCTGTGAGCTGCTTCATGTCGCTCTGACTCATCAATTATGAAAACAAGCTTCTAATTAAACTGCCACACGCTGTAATTGGTATTTGATTCATACTGACTCACTTGTGTAGCAGCCAGTTAAACTGTACACACAGGGTATGGACAACAGAACATAAACACCAGAATAACTGACTGACACTGTAGTGAAGCTGCATTCATGCACCATGCATCACACACATCTTCCAATTAATGTTGTGTACACTGTTCTTTACCAAAGCTGTATGTTTACAAGTTCAAAACACACTTCTGGTCATAACCTTCAAAATAAAACACCAACATACACTTCAAATAAATAAAAATACAATCAGTTACATGAGGAGGCTGTTTTTGCAGAAACTCCTTCATATTATTCCAACCACTGAGTAAAGATGTAACTCAAATACCAATAAACTTGATCCCACACAGTACTGCATCAGTAAATGTCATGCGGGTGTTTTATACCACCGACAGAAAATGTGTTAATTCTTAGATATCCAAATTCACTGGACATTAATATGGAAGTGCAGTATTTGTGGTGAGCAGTGGTGGAAAGTAATTAAGTGCTGTACAGTACAATTTTTAGCGACTGCACTCATATTTTACTTCATTATTATTATTATATATATATGATGTATTATTCTTGGTTACAATAATACTTTTTTTTTTATTTAGGGGGAATTTACAAGCTACACACATTAAGTAATTAAAATCAGCCCATCTCTACCGCCTGCAAAACTAAAGTGATACTCAGGAATTTCATGGTGATGAGGAAAAACATGATGCTTATGAGATAAATTGTCACTGTTATTATTATAAGCGTTTCAGTTTGTTACCTAAAATAGCAAAATTATATCTATAGCCTATTCATTAATCATTAAAAATTAAAACAGCAAAATAAAGTGAAAATTGCTAAAGTCAGTGAATTTGAGAAGCGTCTTAATGCGAAGGTAAGACTGCCATCCCTTCCGGTTCTGCCTCCTTCTAACTTGACCGAGCGTGTTCCGTTAAAGCAGTGTTATTAAAACACTCCACCTTGGTTCCGATGTGGAAGTCGTCCACCGCCTTGGTGCCCATGAACGCCAGCTCCATGTGCGTGTGCGTGTCGATGCCGCCCGGGATCACCAGTTTATCAGCGGCATCAATGACTCGCACTCCCGCCGGGATTTGAAGATTCAGTCCAACTTCAACTATTTTCCCGTTTTCAATGTAGACGTCGCTAATCTCGGAGCAGTCCTCGTTCACAACTTTACCGCCTTTAATCAGGATCCCGATGGGCTCTGCCATTCCTGCTGCGCACAACTCAGAGTGTTAGAAAAGATCCGGAGTTTGTGCAAACTGAAGTGAACTGTGCGCTCTGACACTCGTCTGTCTGCGTGCAGCCGGTTCCAGGGGGGTTGACACAGGTACGTGGGTCAGCTCCAAAGTTCATCAGATATGGATGTCCGCAGGAATACAGCCGAGATTCCTGCAAGGTAACAATCCCAGCTGTCGCACACAGCTCTGTTTGATCTCCTGCAAAGGACCTACAATGAAAGAAAGACACAGCCCTATTAATGATGATTTACAGGACCTTTGCAACTGCAACACATATTATCTGCACAGGTAGGTTACAAATTTTGCAGTCAGACAAACCATCAGATGAATCTACACCATCAACTCCTGCCTTCATCCACATTGAATCACTGTAGAAGAGCAAAACTGAGTTGGTGTCCTCCACTGTCTCCATTGTGCAATCAACTGTGTCAAAACTGCACCAACCAGTCAAACTGAGCAAATGATTTATGTCAAGTCAACACACCCAAGCCTTGGCCTGCTGCACATGATTCCACCGCAGAAGAACTGTGAGGATCTATAACAACATTATTTTCATCAATACAGAGCTGTGGTGTTAAATACAAGATGTATTAGTTGGTGTATAAAATGTCAGAAAGTAATGGAAACGCAACTTAAATATTCAAATTGCTTTTTTGTCTGAGCAACAATTAGAAACCCCCAACATATTTAGTTTCTTGTAATATAAAAATTAATAGAGGGGAGGAAATTAGTGGATATTTACATTTGACATACTGGTACCAGTGGATTTTATTTTTTGTTATTTATTGGCTAAAAAAAAAATACTTATCTGAATTCGTGCAAATTTAGTGTCAGTAAACTGAATAATCAAATGACCAGCTCTAGAGTACTGGTTGTGTTTTTTGGTGCGTTGGGAAACAATGAAACTGTCATGTACAGTGGGGGGTCAGTGGGGGCGCTATAACTAATGCCACTGGGCCCCTCAGAAAGGTAATCCAGCCCTGCAAACTGTGCATTATTTACCAATAGATATCTATCTCAGATTTAAAGATTTAAATTTGCACAGAAGGTCCTCTTACAAGAATTTACTGGACGAATCTGGAAACCTTGACACCAAGGCCTAAAATGTTCACAGTGTCCAACAGCATAGTGGAAATGTGAAACACGTGTTTGTTAACTAAAAGAGATGTGCCTGGTGATTTTTTTTTTTTGTCTAAAAGATCAAGTTTGTTCATTCATACACACTGTACAGACATTATACGTACAACAGTGATGCCGCTGCAGCTCAATACAAAAAGGTCTCATCGTTGTCATTTCAATCATTATTTCATATAAGACATGGACATACACTCTCACTGAGAAATTGTTCAGCTATAGTCTTATGCTTATATTTAGCCATGTTTGGAACTTAAAATTATATAAAGCCACTTCAGCTGTTTACCACAAAGTTGAAATAGAAATCATCCAATCACACTTGTTACCAACCTGAAAAATTCAGGAGTGTTTTGAATGCCTAATTTGACTGAAATGCTCCTTTAAGGAAAAATGTTGTGCTCACTTTCATGTTTTTCATTTTCATACTTGGAGAAACATCACATGATTCACAGTTCAGAGAAATTTGCCTACTGTCTTCTGATTGGCTAATTTCCAAGAGATTCTTTATTATTTATTGTCCTGTACTGGAAGAAAGATTAAACTGGCAAAAGAGCAGCAACAGAATTTACAATAGGGCATTTTCTCTTTCAGTCAACATGTCAAATCAAAAATATGACCACACCAGCATATAAAACATGTCTGTTTTTAGCCTTTGATTTTATGCACACACCTGTATCTAAAATACAAATACTTCTGCACATTCTGTTGGGTTTCATGAAAGCTTTCTTTGGGCAAACAAAGAAAATAAATGAAAGAGCAGTTTGTTTTAACTGTATACAGTATACAACACCGACATCATAGTAAATAACCAAATGCAAAACATCTGTCTCCCTAACACAACATTATACTCAGGGGCAATGCTGCTTTGCAGCAGTTATCGACGACAAACATGGTGGAGTGGAAGGGTGTGAATTAGAAAAATAAAAACTACACATCATTCTGAACAAAGATGCTATTAGAAATGGGTAAATGCTGTCATGCCTTATGGTTTAAACCTATCAAATTAGGGCTTTACACTCGATCACTGACATCATGGAAGACTCTGTCTTGAGTCATTTAATTGTCCTCCACGAGAAATATTTTTTTCACTACCTGCAAAAAGACAGTAACCTGTAATCTACAGTTTGTGTCATCCTCCAGCTTAATCATGTCATTTTTAAATGCAGGGATTTTATAGTAATGTTGAGTTTTCCATAAATCTATTGGCCTCTGTCTCGGCAGTCATTTTGACTTGTGGCAACAGTGAAAACAGGAGTAAATATAATTAATAACAATAGTAGTGGAACTGTGACATAATTACAATTATCAGTAACAAGTCAACATGTCTGCTGGAAAACATTCTTTGGTCTTTGGCTCCGACATTTTGAATGCGGCCATTGCTCGGGAAACATGTGACCTCATCTACCAAATAAGTGACTGTGTGTTATGGAATTGTTTATATGTAGTATTTATTTTTTTAAATCCAGACAAAACAGCATGCTTGTGATAATGCTGTGATATCCCTGGAGCATGCAACTGCCTCTCTTTCATGAGGAGTTGTTAGCCACTGGGAGAGATTAATATTTTACTGCAGTGGATTGGTTGTCTGCACCGCATCAGTCCAGACAACTTTTCTCATCCATTAGTGTATTACGAAAACAAGACACATTGGAGAGACAAAGATGCATGCGCTGGTGAGATAAGCACACGCACAGGGCTTAGGAACACCTAACCTTCACAGTTGCAATAAACAATAACATGTGACTTAAGAGGATTTACATAAGATGAGAGGAGTAATCAGAGGGAGTGAAAAACCAATGAGGCAGCAATGGCATCTCCTCAAAAGTCTCTGTGTTGCTGAATGAGGAAAGTTGCCATTCCGCTGGATTTAGAGGAAGGCTGTTGTTATCATTTTATTTCCTCTCCCAGCGCTACAAACCAACACAGATGTCACTTTCTTTTTGACTGAATTGAAATTCAGTGAGTGCAGCTTGGAGTGTTGACATGGTAAAACTGTGGCATCAGAAGGGTATAGAGTGCACTAAAAAGTGACATAAGATAGTGTTCAGGCAGATTATCAGTGCTCTCTGCTCAGGCAGCAAGACGCTTATTTACTGTGTTTGTGCGTGAATCCACATATCACACTGCAGCTACAGTAAAGGTGTATGAAAGACACCAAGATCTGAAGAAGAAGAAAGCAAGATCAGTGTGCAAATTCTAAATGTTTTAATAATTGTCTTTTGGTAAAACAAACTGGAGCTTTTCATTAAACAAAATGTTCCTTGTTTCTCCTTTTGCCCTGTTTCATCTAATATGATTTTATTTAAATATTAAAAAAAACATACACATCGTACATATAAAAGAAAACATTATTTTATGAGTCTTGCACTTAAAGGATACACTGTTAAATGAAATCAAAGTGGAGTTAAGGTCAAATCTTGGTGTTGGTGTGCGCTGAAAGAAGCTGACTTTGAACATGGACAGCAGACACGTGATGTGGTTCCAGTCATACAACAATTTTCAGGTATGTGTCGGTCTGCTACCAGCCGGGGTTTGTGGCCTTCCCGTCCCAAACACAATGCGCAGACAATAGCACAGGATTTCTGGAGCATTTGGAACTTCCCACTGTGTTTGAGCACCATTAATGTAAAGCGGTGCAAATCACAGCACCTCAAAAGTCCAGGAGTTTAATGCTATCCGTGTGTCCTTGTACTCTTTTAATGATGCATTATAAAAACACACCCTCTCCTAAAAAAAATGTCTACATTATTTTCCTGTTGCATGTGCCAGGAAAACAAATTTTGGGCTGCACGTCCACAGAGAGGTCTGTGGGCAGATGACACAATTTGTGGACCCTTTGTGGACACAGAAGCATTAATTACCCTTTACTTCAATGACCTGCTTTACTGTAGCTTTTATTAGCCTATACTGTATGCAAATACTCACTAATCCAGAACAACCTGGCTCTGAACATGCTCACATTTGTAGAGATGATAATGACTTCAGGAACAGGCCTTTACTTGTGGGGATGCTTTCAAGTTTCTGTGATCTACAACCTACCAGGACTTAAAGTTAAAGATAAGTCCCAGCAGCTGTTACTACTCTCCGACACACCAATCACTGCTCCTGTACACATCGCTCACAGTTAGGTGAGGCTTTAAAAAGATCATCGGTGCCACCCTGCCCTCTCCATACCCACCGATCCTTGTACACCTGCCAAGTCAGGAAAATCAGTACACACCCCTCCCACCGAGGCCAGGCAACTTGTTTCATTCCCTCTCCTGTCTGCTGCACTAGAAATCTGCGACTCCACACGAGGCAGACACAACAACAGTGACAACAACGCACTGATGAGTAATCCACTCATCTGTCGTGCGACTATAGTTCTTTAAAAATAGCCATTACAAAGCAATTATTAATTCTACAGAAATGTACATTCTGTCCATAGCAATATCTGTACATGTACATTTTATTTTATTTTACTATTATAAAACCACTTATTCACAATACAGGCAATGCGTGTTTCACACAGCCACTAAAAGCTCTCTATATGATTTATTCTACAAATATAAAGCCCTTTTTATGTTTACACTATTCAATTCTCTACCAGTCATTTTGTATACAGTAACCAAACATTCTTGCGTGGTGTTTGTAGTCAATTTGACCTGTTTATGGCCATCCATTATCAGCCGTACAGATGTTTTCCTCTCTTTCTATTTCTGTACATTTTGCTGTTGAACTGTTGAACTGAAGTTTTTATTAATGCTACTGTATGTTTTCTCACATTATGTAGTTACATTATATGTAAGTATTCATGACTAAAGCTGATTCTGGCGATGACTGAATATTCAAGCACACAAGCAAATGGCCAAGGATTGCATTACCACTAATTGCAGCCCAGATGGCAGTGTTCTCCTCAGATTGAAATGGAAATGTGACCTGCAGTTCTGACTGCTGAAATGTTTTATTGTACAAGGAGAAAATGCTCAGCACCATTACGTGATACGTTGGTGCAGAAAAATAATGTTCATGTAGTGCCGATTTTTATATGATATAATTTAAAGGTATAGTTTTTAAACCAAAATTTGAATAAATGGCAAGCATAGTGTTTGGGACATTTTTGTAGTTTGAGTATATTCCGCATATAACAGATATTTATGTAATATTGCAAATGGTTTCAGAGAGAAACTGAAGGAGCTATGGTAACAGAAAAATCAGAAATAGCAACTACATTACAAGTGTTATTAATGGCACCAATTGAATGATGTATTTAGTGGTAATTTGCAGCCTTGAATTAATAAAAAATGTCCATGTAATAAGGCTTCAAATGTGACAAAAGTGATGTAAGATTCCCTGACACGCTGCATACGAAGACACTAGGAAGTCTGCAGCTACTTCAAAACATTTGTCAGTCACATTGTTGCAGCTGAAGCATCACAAGGCAGCTGTTAAGCAGACTCTAAAAATGTTAAGCTTCCAACAATGGGAGGCAGAAAATGTGAAGGGAAACAATTAAATTACGCCTTGCATGAAGTTTGCTTTTCATTTTGTGAGGCAAATTTAGTGCCATGGTTAATCATTATGCTGTTGAACACGATTTGCAAAAATATTCAAGAGCTTTATGTGCCTCAGTGCCCCTTCTGTATTGAAAAATAATGGGCCTCTATCCAATTAAAAACTGCATTAAATCTCTAAAGTATTACATGCACTTTACTGGTATCTCTCTGATTAGGCTTTTCTGCATGTGCAGATGCTGACAGCACACTGAGAAAGGGAGCTTTGACTGACTGCTCCCTTTTAAATCTAGTTCAGGAGTCCAGCATTTTTTGGGATAATGAAGGTGCATGCATGCATTTATGCTGAAAAAATGAAATATTTTTCATCAAAATCATCAATCTGAAAGTGATTCTTGATGAAAGGGGTTCTTTTTAGACTCTAACACGTAAAAAGTCACATTAATCAAAATAAAAACCATGATATCTGACAGGAAACGTTTTTCCATCTTTAAGCTGTTTTTCACATAATTTACTGTCAGATTTGTATATGTTTTACAAAAACTGAATAATTGAACAAAATATCTGAGATGAGGCTGAATGTGCCCACATTATGATTTAAAGAGATTTTGTATTCATCACAGCCCTTATGTTTTGATTCTAGCATTGATAGGCAGTGATTCATTGTTCGGCAACAGAGGCACCATTCCAACATGTGAATGGATGATTTATGTGACCATCTGTTTTGTTTTGATCATAATTTGATTATCTCTTTTTGTAGGATGACTTTCCACGTCAAAACCCATTTGACACACACAAACACACACACACACACACACACGCACGCACACACACACACACACACACACACACACACACACACACACACACACACACACACACACTGCACATGTGCACGCCCCTCACATGTACATTCGCACACCACCATGCACATGCGCAACAAACTTTGGAATAATTGAGCTTCCTCTCAATCCCTGTCTGAAACCCACAGTCCCACACTCACACCCTCATTCTCTTAAAAACTGACCAAATTATGATTACAAGTAACAAGTAGGATAGTCGTACAACCGACTCACTCCCACTATCTATTTGTGTTAATTAAAAGATTTGCAACTACATGTGTCTGCAGATAATCAAAATGTCTTCTGCAACAGCACTCCCAGATGCATCGGCACTCCAGAGCTCATTTGCTTGCTGCGATCTCATGTTTGTTTAGAATTAATCAATCTACCCACAATTGAGTTAATTAATTAGTGTTTTAATGCTACTCTTTATAATTGCAGTCAGATGAGTCTGCCGACAAAGCAATCACATTAATGCAAATACAACAGATAATTGTTATCCAAACTTCCTCAGCAGCAGCAGCAGGGGAGAGCTCTCACTGTACTGTGAAGCCCGGCCCAGCTCGTCACGGGGAGGCACTAGATGGCACCATTGAGCAGAGTTTCTCCTCTCTGTCCTCTTGTCACTTCCTGGATATTGTTCAATTAGCTGTCCTATACTGTCCTCATTGAGTGGGTGTACATATGCATTGAGGGATAGATGACACAAGGGTACCCGTGATACCCTCACTCGTAGATGAACGTCTATTAAGTGTTGCAGCGGTGAAATGAAAGGTCAGCGTCGCCAACAAGTGCCACATGCAGCACATCCTGTTTAAAAAGTGCTATTTTGCAGGTATCTAGTGCAAATCAAAGGGGAATTTGTGTGTGTGTGTGTGTGTGTGTCTACTTGCCGCCCTTATAATGTTTAATTTGTTTTTTCACAAGAGGTATCAACAGCATGACCTTACAGGCTTCTTCCACTAAATGTCAGAGGCTGTGTTCTTTTCAGGAACATTTTCCACAAAGGTTGCTGCGTGTTTAGAGCATCTGCATCTACAATGATGTCTGACAATGCTTACTTCATGCAGGCAGGTCAGTGTTTTTATCGCTGTCGCACATAAAAGAGTGAAATAATTGAGTAAATAATGCATGCTCTCAATGTCTTGTTTTCTGCTTCTTTTTTTTTTTATCTGTCCAAATTTCCTTTTTTTTTTTTTTTTTTTTAAGTAGCCGCTTCAAGTAACAGAGAAAAAGTTTTGCCTTGTTTGCATGGTTACTCCTTAAAACTTTCCATCATTCAAATTTGATTCACTGCATCTTCATCATCATTATCATCACCATCATCGCCATCATTAACTGCAGCTCATTTTGAATTGCATGGCTTTGTAGTAGTACATTTTTGTTTACCCAGTTCCTGGTGTTTTTCAGGAATATTCTTGTATCACTCGGCAGCCTCTCAGCAAGAGCCATTATTCCCTCATCTCTTTAGTTTATCTCCTCTGATGATCTGCTCAGATAGATATGACAGCTGAATAAATATGCAAACGTAGTGCGCAGCTCCACACTTCACCACAGAATTTCTATTATGCTCTCAGATTTAGAGACGAACAGTATATTGCCATAACAATGGAATTCTTTGGGGATTTGGAAGAATAGGTTTTTTTTTTTCTTCTTTATTATCTTCTGATAAACTGCAGATATCAGCTGAAAAAAATCGAGACATTTCTTACTCATTCACTTGGACTAATTAAAAATCTCTTTTCACAAATCTGCTGTTGATACTTTCTGAAGAAGTCTTTGAATATCAGAGAATAAAATGGGATTCATAAAATCACACTTTCATTAATTAACTTCAGTCAGCAGTGTCATGTCTTTTACTCTTTTACCAGCTCTGCTGTGTCCTTCAAAACCTGCTCCATTTGAAATAAAGAGGAAGTGATCGCATCACACATGTTTTCATTTCTGTGACCTAATTACCTGGGATGTTTTGGAAGAATTGAATGGAATGACAGAAACTGTTAAATCAGATCATTTGTGAAACGTGAAACTTTCAATCAAAAGAAAAAATACCGATCTTTTAAAAATTGTATTTCAACTGTTCTGCGGGTCTTTTATTTTGTAATGCAGCATTTCAAAATATATTACAAAAAAATGCTATGTTTTGTGCATGTTTGTCCTTAACCCAGACAATAAGGCAGATTATTTTAACAATTGTAACAAAAAAATTGCACAAACTGTTGTTGTTAAAAATATTTTTTTTAAAAAACCCTTCAGAATCAGAGTCTGCATCGCTGGTGCACTGCTGGACTTGTGGGCATATGTTGCCTTTTTATAGCATACTGGTGACTATCTCAGCTTTAATACTTTGGGCTTTCGCCTGGCCCCCAGCTCCCAGCATGCTTTGAAACATGTAAGTCTCTTTTCAATCAGTTTTTGAGCATGGCATCGATATTGGCTACATTTGTGGCAGAGGAGGCGCTTTGGCAGCTCCGTTTGAAAAGAATTGCCATGGGAGGGGTCGGCTTGACCCAGCTTTAATGCAAAACTGAAAAAGAGAGAGGAAACAACAACAACAACAAAAAAAAACACTACTATATTTAACCAAATCTGCAGCTTACTCGGAAAACACATGATAATGATATCCTCTTAACACTCCTTGCTGCAGAATTACAGCCCTCACGGCAGCAGGGGCCAAGATTCAAGACTAGAGAGAAGACGCGGTTATTACAGCACAATCATTATGTTGTGACTGTGCTTCTGGCCTCGTTCACCTTAGTTGGTCGAAAGATCAACACTACAAAATTAGCAATTAACGAAGCCACGCTGACTCTTTCCACACAAAAGGCTGCATTACCCTAACATCCTAAATAAGCACTTGGAAATGTGATTATTCTCCTGTTTGGCTGGTTGTTTTAGGGGATTTGTTTCTACACTTCAGTAGCGTTAATTGAAGTACAAATGCAGTTCAACTAGATTCCTGCCAGTTTATTGAAGTAACATTGCTCCTCTTCTTCTCCAGAGGAACTATAAATTCTCTTTGCTTATGAGTGGCTGTCCACATGCAGCTGCTCCATCCTCATAATATACTCTAAAAATAGATACATTTTCCTAGACAGGTTTCTTGTTGTTTTTGCTAAATCTTAATTAGTGATTAGTTCGAATAATTCTCAAACTGCTTCTTTTTTTTTCTCAGTGGAGGAGGGTCTGTTATTTTAATTAAGCAGAGGTCAGATTTATTAACTCAGCAGGAGTGTGTTGAGTGAAACTGTGGAAATCAGCAACAACGTTACACATCGTGCCACTCAACACACCGATGCGCATTGTACATCTGCTTTCCTTTCTTCCAAACTGTGAAAAAAGGGAGGACGGGAGTCTTGGGAGGAGAAGGGGGTAGTTTTGTTTTATGTTATGTTGCTCACTGATTCCTTTTGATACATTTTTTGATGTTGTCTTTCCCCCACCCCTTCTGCGCTTCTCAATGATTACATGATGACATAGCTTGAGCCAGACCCCTGAAGGGAGCATTCACTGGGTTTAGAGAGGTGGGGTGTGGCACAGGAAGAAAAGTTGGAGAAACACAGGGAGAAATAAAGATTGTGTGGAAGAAAAACAAGCAGAAATGGTCCCTGAAAGGGAGAAAAAAAGATGGGATAATTAAAGGAGAGTGAGGGAAGGAGTTTCATGCAGCTCACACAGAAGAGAGCTGATCAGACTATAAATCAAAATGTCTCTGTTATATCTCGGTTCAGATCTTTTGACAGTATATTGCTTGTTTTCCTCGTGCAACTTGGCAGCTGGCGCCACATCAAGTGGATCAATGTACAGTAAATCAAGGTTTTCAATCTTCTCTCTGATGGTGAAATCTAAAAACACAAATGTTACTGAGCCAGTCAATGTTACTCAATGCTTTGCCCATGAAAACTATAAAAAAAAAAAAAAGAAAGAAAAAAAAGGTTTTTTTTCTTTTCGTGCAGATGACTTGATTTTGGACTTCAAACCTAGATTAGAAAGATGATTTGAAATCCACAGCATCCCTCAGCTAATATATAAATACAGAGAGAGAGGAATGCAAATTTTAGCTGCACAGAACGAGAGTTCATTCTTGGGTTTTATTTGTAAGAAATCTCTGCAGGGAAAGATTGCTAAGTGTTGTACATTCTGTCTGTGGCCACAAGGCAATTACTGCCAGAAAGCTTTTGACTCCTCCTGATTATGTGATGCCTTTCAAAAAATTACACAGATTTCACATCACATGCAGAGCATACCTCGGCTGCAGTTGGGAGCCTCAGAAGAAAATCTTGACATTCATGCGCACCACCCCCCAACCCACTGTAACTACTGTAGGCTTTATTTTGTGTGTGGGGGCGACGAAAGACAAATAGAAGGGGGTGCCACTTCCACTCCCCGGTCAGCACTGCAAAAAATACCCTTCTTAACAAGTCAGTTGGAGTAGTCTTGATTTTAAAATCCAATTTTTATGACATAAAGTGACGACTTTGGCAGTCGGGATGGTGAGCTCACCTGTTTCTAGTGTGTACAAACAATCGCACAGTGGAGTGAAAAAAGAAAAGTCAGTGTCTAAAGTCACCCCCTTGTTCACTTATTCACTATTGCAGATATGATGCGCTCCTAATAATGAACAGTAAATTAAGATTTTTGACAATGCACAATCGTAATTTTGACACCTATAGAATCTGGTGCATTGCATCGTGGGATTGTGTAATTAAAGACATTTTAATCCACAGACATTTATGTTCCATTGTGGATATTTACACACTCAGAATTCGGGCCCTCAAATAACATGTAAAAATGGTAAATAAGTGCACTATGTGGGAGTGATTTCAGAAACAAGTCTCCCAACACATATGATCATATAGTTTGTTGTCCTTCTAACAAGGAATAACTTACATTATATAGACGTCATCTGAACTGCATCACTTCTTGAGAACAACAAGTTGGTGTTTTGCACACGACTAAAGGACACTTAACTTTAAAACAAGTGTTGGGGAGTTACATGTAATAAATTACAAAATAAATGTAATTGTAATCAGTTACAGCCACTGAGAAAAACTAGTTAATTAAATTACAGTTTCACTTCAAAATCTTGGGGTTTACAAAGGGGATTCATCTGAATATATTATTTTCAGTAAAAAGCTTATATGTAGAATTTTTTTTATTCATGGTGCTGCTTTGCATCTTTTTGCTATGGAGGAATGCTTTCTGCCCACGTCTAAAGCCTCCATTCATTTGGCAGTATGGGCTCAAATTTTAAAGCAGTTTTTGATTGGTTCTCTTGTTTGAATCAGCACTGCCGAACAAATCAATGTGCATTGCTCTAAGCAACCACACCGAGACGGTTGTTCACATTGTCGGATAAGACAAAAAAGTACTGTTAAAAATGACATTCAGGGACCAGTGTCAAAAATCTTTGAACAGAATCCTGCCCTGTTGAAAGTTCTGTCATCACTCAGCATGGAGTCAACCTGAATGCAGTTTTGGTTCGAGGTAATCAGAACATGTTTTCTTTACTGCAGTCAGTTGTGATTTACATACGTATGATTTGTTTTGGTGATTGTGCTTCAAAATTAAAACTTTTCATTTTTAATTGAAGTTTTATTTAAGAACTCATAACAAATGTTTGACAGTAATGTGACGAAGTTTACACTCCCTAGTTTGTTAAACAAGTAATCAAATGTAATAAGTTACATTATTTTGATAAAGAAGTAATCAGTAACCTATTACTTTTCAAAAGAAAAAGCTGCTTGCACAAAAAACCTTTTGAGATGTTTTTTGGAGGAAAATAATATTGATTTCCGAAACATTTGCAGTGTCTGCAGTGGCATGTACACATGGATGTATAGTATAATAATATAATATTGGACTCAAAAAAGGCAGCTAGTCACTTGAATGAAAATTGATCACCTGGCACACAAACAAATGCCCATGCCCTGCCCATAGCCTTTACATTGGGATAATGTTAGTAAAACTTGAATTAAAAAAAACAAAACAAATAAAACTCACTACTGTGGACATAATTATAAAACCTTTATAGATTAAAAATTAACAGAAAGAGGGCAAATGCTTGTTTACAGTTGGAGGTGCTGTGTCAACACTTGTATACACATCTCTTTTGTTTATGGGAAAATGCTTTTCTTTTTAATTATTATTTTAATAGCACGAGTGACCATGGGGACAGATTAGCAGTAAGGCTGAGGGTCAGCACTGCATCCAGCTCTCTTGATACAACCCATTATCATGGCAAAACTTGAAATAGACATGCGCCTCAACTACAGCAAAACATGAGATAGCTACATTTGGTGCTATATAGGCGTGAGATTAATCACAGACAGCCATGTAGGATGATGCACTTCAAATCCAGGAGGTGACAAAGTTTCTTGTTTTGTTTTTGTTCTTGTTCCTATCCCTAACCATGTGGTTTTGCACATGGTTTTATTTTCCTAAAAATCACATGGTTGAAACAGCACTGGTGTGTAATAGACGTGCATGTCCCCAACATCAAAACGTGTAACTCTCACGCCTATTCAGAGGCAGGTGTAGCGATCTCACGTTTTGTTGTAGAGGAAGGGCGTGTCTATTACACGCTTTGCCGTGATACCGGGTTGCTTGATACATCCATAGTTTAAAGGAGCTGAAAAGAAGAACGTTTGCTGAATCTAAAATTGTATTTTGAAAAGATCATGTAGGCTAAGCAATCACTACAAATGCCTGCAGTGACGAGTCTTATTTTTTATATTCTTGTTTGAACTTATTAAGTCTATTTTTACATTAGCTACCATGCTCGACAGCTCGCTGGACAATGCTATTTGCACAGCTAATTCTGCTGTTTGTTAGCAAGAATTCATGTTAATTATCAGCAATACAGTTTGCTCTGACTACCTCAACATTGCAGCAACAAAGAGCACATTTTTAAACAGTATTATAATGGAGGTCTCTAGCATGTTAGTTGCAAACTCTTTTAGTGAACTGATGCGTGTTAAGTGGGGCTGTAGAGGAGCAAACCTGACCCACTGCACACATTTTGAAATAGCGTTTATTACATGCTACATGAGACTTAAAATATATGCACAATCTGTGCTGCAGCTGGCAGACACTGCAGGAACTACCTTCATGGGGCAGAGTTCAACGTAAAGACATGAAGACATGAGACTGAGAATGTAAAATGAAAACCACAAAGTAAATTAAATGAGCCTTTAAGTGGGCCTCAAGTTATTTCAGCATGTACTTTGAGTGTGAGGAGCAGCTTGGGAGTCCGCTGATGGAAAATAAACTACTGTATGAGAGAGCTGAAAAAAACTATGAGGTCAAACTTATTGGGTTTTCTTTATTTCAAACAAAATGCTAAACACAAGGTTGGATGGAGCCTAAAAACTGTTATTTTGTCACAGTCCACTGGCATCTCAGCGTTGACGAAATAGCAGAATTTGACAAGCCTGTTATTACCAGACCCAAATTCACTGCGTGAATACATGGATTTGTCCACACTACATTGAGAATTGGTTCCCAGTTGTTTTACACTAATGGGCCCAGACCTCAAGTTAATATTGAAACTATGGGAGCTTTTAACCAATCAGAATTGACCACCATATACTGTACACTGTGCTAAAACTCTACCAGCGCTACTGGTCAGCCCTTCAGAGTGCCTGAGTAAACCTTAATGTGAGCAGGGTTTCCAGACTATAATCACAGTGAAAACTGAAGGCGTGACCAATATGTGGGCGGAGCCAAGATTACAGATTTATACTTGACAGTAAGTGACAATAATATCCTCATGTGCCACATTTCTTAATTCTTATCTCCTAAATTACTAATTCTTAATACAAGTAAAACTATAAAAGCTAAATGCTCCCATTTCTTTCCTAACAGGAGACTGATATCAGCTCTCCTGCTCGCCTCAGTGCCGGACTAAGCTGGATATTTTTTGCAGTGTGCCCTGAGAAGCGTTCGGGTTGCACCAGCGTCAGTCAGGGGGCCTCAGCACTGGCTGACACTCTGTGAATGATAGTGAAATCTAGCAGGTGCATTTGGCTTGCATACCTCTGATCAGTACACCACTGTGCTTGTCTTCTTAGCTTGCTCTGTAATAAGCTCCTTCAAAGATCAGTATGTACACCCCCACCACCGTCCCCCTCCCACCTCCCTCCTGATAAGATCTGGAGTATGTAGTTCTCTCTTTCCCTTTATTCCCAACTCTTTTCGTTTTCTTAAGAAAATGTCAGTTTAATCATATCTTAATGCTTTGATAATGGGGTTCTTTTACACGGGCGAAGAACAGTCACTTCAGTGTCTTAAAAGCCCAGGATGTGGAGGGAAGGAGAGAATGTCTCTAAATTAAATTTGCTAGGGCCCTGCCTCAGCGCTGTGTATGTGTATATGTGTGTGTGTGTGTGTGTGTGTGTGTGTGTGTGTGTGTGTGTGTGTGTGTGTGTGTGTGTGTGTGTGTGTGTGTGTAACAGAGCAGGAACTGAGGCTCTTTTTCACCCCTCTTGACAATCACACAAAACATGTAATTGTTTCATGTGCGTAAGTGAAGACTATTAATATTTAAATGTCAGGTTGCTTGATTTAAATAATTGTCAAAGTTTAAGTGGAGACTAAACAGGAGTGTCAGTGGAGGCCGAAAACCTGCCTTTTTAAATGTATGTAATGTGTTTTATCTCCGCTGCTTTACTTTAGTTCTTCACATAATGAGGTGCCGAGAGAAGTCACTTGTCATATGAGACTTTGTTAGTGTTTTCTCAGTATATTTCTATCTCCGCTGTTTTGGATATAAATTATTTCAACAACAAATCGCCAGAAGGAAATGGAAAGAAAACAAGCGCGAACAAATACATTATTTGTGAAGTGTCACTACTTGCTAACAAAGAAGGAGGGAAAGCGATGGTCCCCGATGGAAGTGCATGTGTGATTGT
This sequence comes from Embiotoca jacksoni, assembly GCF_022577435.1. NCBI lineage: Eukaryota > Metazoa > Chordata > Actinopteri > Embiotocidae > Embiotoca > Embiotoca jacksoni. The sequence continues at coordinate 17,940,633 of NW_027185241.1, forward strand.
GCAGGTGTGACGCCAGCTGCTGAGCTCCTGAACACCCCCCCACTCACACACACACTTCCCCTGTCACTCACAATGACAGACAGGTGAGGTGATGAACGAACATACACACACACACACACACACACACACACACACACACACACACACACACACACACTCCCTTACATCAACTACAAGTGCACAGTTGTTACGGTGTGTGTTACTCAAACACCATAAGGGAACTGCGCACTGAACTTATGCTACTCAGAGTGTGAGGGAAAAGGGAAAGTTGTTCATGTTAGGTAAAAGGCTCTGCTACTCAAACAAACCCTGGAATTGGTTTGCATTGTGGAGGAGGAAAACTTGTAACAGTGCCACCCACTTTCAGCCATTTAGACAATGTGAGAGGGAAAGACCAGAGGGCACATTTAAACAGCCCTGTGGCTCTTCGATGTCGCTGTCAGTCCTCTCTGAGGCCGAGACACTGCCGGCTGCAGCACTGTCTTGACCTACTTGTGACTCGTTATTGCGCTGAATTAGAGGGATGGCTGACAAAAACAGCTCAACAAAGGGAGGGGGGGAAAAAACAGCTTAAGAACAAATAGCCATTTCTGGTGGAGTTTTGAGTTCTAATCAGTGAAGCAGAAGCCAGCGCAGAGCAGGGGAGTCTGCGCGCAAAAACATTATCTGCGTCTCAAGATGGATCCTTGACTAATCCCGCTGTCTGAGCTCAATGCTCCCAAGATGCTCCGAGAGGAGAGAAGGAATACTGGAGGAGAGGAGGTGGTGAGGGGGAGGGAAGGGCACCATAGATTCAATGAAAAAAAAAAAAAAAAAAAAAAGCCAGTTTAGTCTTCCCACAGGCCAGTGTCAGTTCAGGGACAACATTGTGGCCCTAATTGCACTCTCTCCATCCGCAGAAGATTACGGTTGGGAAGCCCCAAATCAGGACTGAGAGCTGCTCGAGATCCTTATTAGTGTCACACTCATTTTGGCCAAGTATTCAAGACTCCAGTATTACCATTCTATGAAAAAAGCATCATCAAACTGCGAGGAAGACGTCCCCCCTTTCATCTTTTAATTAGTTAGTTTGCATTGGCTGCTACTGTAAGCGGCGGATTTGTTATTTATTTGCTGAAACACAGGCTGCCACATTATTGTGTCGCTCCACGCAGGCTGCTGTCCTCTTTGATTCAGGCTAATGGAGTCCCACCAAGCTACATAATATGTGCTGTATGAAAAGCCTGTAATTCCAAATCATCTTAAAGGAGCAATGCGTACAGCAAGAGAGAATGTCTTTACAATGACACACAAAAAAAAGAGGAAAGAAAAAGAGGCAGAGAAAAGACAACACAAAAACTCCATGTGATTTTTGCCTGGACATGAAACCAATTTGTTCACAGGATCATTTTGTTGCCACTCACTGTAAATGATTAAAGGGGAGCCACTTCACAGTGATCTCTGGCACAAAGCTCAAAAAGAGACTGTAGAGAAACAGCGAATGTTTTTGCATTAACAATAGATGAGTTCCAATCTTTCGAGTATTACAGTTTATTTAGCTTACAGTTGCATACGATTGTGACACTATACTCACTATTGTGAGTACTTACAACTGAACCGTATGTTCAGTGCCCTTTAATTGTGCTGTAATTTTCAGCTAGAGGACAACGATTTCTCGAGGACCGAGAGGAGAGGCCACTGATGCGGTGAACAGTTTTTAAGCTGTTGCCAACTATTGCTGCTTAACAGGACTCTGTCACTGGCACTCTGCAAAACTGTCAGGGTTACCATTGAGATGAATCTAAAACTGGCCACAGGGTTATTTTTAGACTTGGCCGCAGGATAAAAAGTTTCTGAGCCCCATAAGTAGGTCAGCTCAAGTGGTGTTCACATTGCTGTTATGTACAATTACTGAAAAGTAGCATCTCCGGTCCAGAGCAACTTTTAATCCACACTCCAGTGAATGAGCAAGTCAACTTCTCCCTCACCAACTTAAAAAAAAAAAAAAAAAAAAAAAAGAAATCTCCCCTTAATCCTCACAGTTTGTTCTACAAGTCGGTTTTGTTCAGATACCTGACGTGAGGGTTCTGTCAAAAAACAGCTGCTGTCAATTTGTACAGTTGCTGCAGCTTTTCCTGCCGGCTACAGACAGAATTTATATAACTGATCTAATAATTTCCTACAGTTACTGCTAGTTTCTCTTTGAACCTCCAGTATCTTTACAGCATTGTTTAAGTAGAACAAGCATTACAGCACCAATCAGTGTAAACATCATAGTCCAACCTTTTTGTTTTGCAGTACTACGTGTGTTGAAAAGACAGTCCTATGGAGGGTTGATTTGAATTACAGCAGTCATATATCAGCTAAGGGATGCAGGGTTCCTTTTAAAGTCTTATGTATTTTGTGTTTACTGCTGGCTGATGGTTGCAGCAGAAAATATCACACATTTTCAAGTGCTTTTATCTTGGCAGTTCAAACCTTTTACTTTCATGAGGTTCAAGGGCAGGTTTCCATACTGTTTCAATGTTCCATATCATGAGCGCGCGCACGGTCAAATAAATCCCTGCTGTATAAAGGCGTTGTATCGCAACCGTGTATTCAATTGCATTAATTGAATAACAGGAGGAGAGCAGGTGACAGTGTTGGAGTGAAAATGATGAGCGACCGTTAGTACCGCGGCCTCCATTCCAACTTTGACAGGTAAACAATCTAATTGATTTTCCATGGCGTCTCGCCGGACTGTTCAATGCCATATTTCCAGTTTAAACGGCGACCGTTCTCAATGTTTGCAGAACAGACAAGCCCGTCATCTGTAGCACTGAAAACATGTCAAGTTAGAACGAGTAATTTGTGGTGATGAATGACAAGTGCAGGCTCCTGTTCAGTAGTCTGAGCGCTCATTAGAAAACACATTTTCAGATGTCACCAGGCTTCTGTGTTTTTGTACTTTTTGGGTAAAATAAACAAATATTGCTTGAATACTGCAGTGTCACAGAAATGAGCAGAAGGAACTTAAACCTCAATTGACATGTCTCACGCAGCCGACTTTTTTGAACGTTGACAGCCATCTGTGTGGATTCCTTTCACTCTCCACTAATGAGCTGTGGGTTGAGGAGACCCAATCTACACAGGCCTGTCCCTGGGGCCCCGTGCAGCTGCTGGGCACACACACTCATGTGCATGCACGCACCCCCCCCCCCCCACCCCACCCACACACACACACACACACACACACACACACACACACACACACACACACACACACACACACACACACACACACACACTCATCCAAACACACACAAACATATACAACCCCCAGCATCCTTCTAGGTTTGAAAGCACACTTTGGCTAACTAAGATCTGAAGTCGCACAACTTCGTGTGGAGTATCTGTTATTTTCTTGCACCACACACATTTCTGTGCTGTGTGCCAACTAGGGAGTGTAAAAGTGCCAACACCATAGTAAAGAGAAGCACAAAAAAAAATAGAATCCAAACAAAATGCGAATGCTGCACATTATGCTTTGGTGTGGCAGGAGCAGGATACAACTGTTGAGTGCTTTCATGCAGAGATATGAGATAAATTATTTATTCTTATACCTTCTGTGTGTCTTGGTACAGATGATTGTGGGCATGTATCTTCAGGTCTCTGATCAGTAATGATGTGTGTGTGAGAGAGAAGCAGGCGAACACACTGAGGAACCGGAGACATGGCAAGAATATGTTATTAAGTCAAAGTTTGCACGGCTATTCACGCCTTCCCTCCCTCACATTCCCGCACCTGTAAATGTTGTGACAATGAGTGCAAATCTATTTGATCCCTATCACGCACAAAAGCAGATGAGCTGGAATGCCACTGATACAGTGTGTGAATAGGAAATGACAGGAAGAGCCTAATCAATGTCCTCCAGGACTGGCAACCGCCTCGCCTTTGTTTCTTTTTGTAAATACAAGCCTCTTTAACATCACAATATAAGCCATTATCTCGCCTGGCAAGGTAAATTTTAGGGGGAGCCGCACAAAAACATACATTTTCCTGCAGCTTGGAGCAGATCAGTCGGGTGAGATCTAAAGTCATGCAAATGTTACAGCAGAAAAATACTGGCAAAACTCATTCTAATTATTCCATATCAGCACATTTGCATGGGATGGATTTATTTTTTTTTAAGAAGGGAAGAGTTTATGATCAGTGAGGCTTGGGCATGGGGGCTGTTTAGGAATTCACAGCATTTTGATCTAATCACAAAATCAAAATATTCATGAAACACAATGATATCTCCCTGAAGCAGGCGGCTAGCCATTAATTTTCAAATTCAGGTAATTTATTAACACTTATCAGAGGCTGAAAAAGCCTTGCTCTGTGTTTGTAAAGTGGCTGAGAGGGAGAGAGGAGTTCGAGAAAACTGATTCCAGATGATTTATAACGGTGTGCTGGGTGCATTTTCAACCAGGTATTCAATTAGAATGTATGTCCAATTTTCTATTCTAGATCTACAGTTAAAAACTCTATTAAAGCACCATTTTCCTTAGCATACATATCTATTATCAGCGTTCACAGCAAATTTGATAACTTTGGCTCTGGCTCTGTCATTGTGCTCATTTTATGCTCATTGCTCTCTTTCTAATTGGAAGCGCTTTGACTATAGTCTAAGATGCTGCTTGGACATATTTTTCTAGCCTGTTAACAACTTGCCTTTTGTATTTATTCCTCTTAATAAAGCCATCATTATATAATAAAAATCACAGCTGCAACCAATATCACTCCAAGTACAACAACTATTACCAACTCACGACAAGTCTGACCACCCGATGTTTCATCTGTTCTTGTAGCACACAGGGGTTCAGGTTTGGTCTCAACATTGGAAAAGATACAACAACCATCCTCCTCCCCCCAACATCTGATGTGGTAGGGGTTAGATTACAGTAACGTCACATATAGATAATCATGTGAAATGAATCCATAATAGCACATGTTTAATTGCACTATTAAAATAAGACCTCACCTGAAACCCTGAAAAGCCAGCAGCTTCTCCCTCAACCTGCCCTTCAGCACCTTTACTTTATTTCATAAATGACGCACTAACGAATAAGATACATACAAACATGTGGTTAAACGTGCAGTCCCATTTACTTTAAAGGGCAATTATAAATATTGAGCTAATATGATCTTATCAATCCAACTTGTTCTGATATATAATGTCTTTCAAAATAATCACAATAATCATCATGGTGAGCTATGTTGACTTTCAAAGGTTACATTTTCTGTCCAATCTAAAACCCTGAAGATGCACCTGCTTCCTCATCACTTTACAATTTAAGGTTGCTGCTGTTTCCTGTATTCAAAAAAATGGTTAAAGTCACATTCTCTTTTCTAGACTGAAATTTCATTTATAATTTGATATATACAACTATTTTATGTGTACCTGACATTTTATGTGTACCTGACTGCTAGCCTACAGATGACAGAAGACAGGGTTGACCTCTTACTCAACGTTACCTAACATGTTAACTAACATCAGATCATATTATATTCCACATTGGAAAGTCTGGTGAAGTTATTTAGTTGGCAGGGTTTAATTTGGAATGAACATTGCTATTGGTTAGTTTATTACATATTATTCACACTGTGGGTGGTGAGACAGCTCCTGATGTCCTTTGGGCTGACAGCCCTGATAATTTACTGTTGTCAGCAGCACACTGATCTCTTACTTCATGTCTCGAAGTATATAAGTATGATATTTGCACATCACGTAAGCCTTTAAAAAGCCACTCCCTTTCAGCCAGTAAAATCTCAGTGCGCCTAAACTGGTTGTCTTGGAGACATAATCTGTGGGAGGGCACATCAAAATGATCTAATATGATTTCACTCCAAAGATAATGTGAACGAGTTCACTCAGACATTGATACAGACAATTGTTTCCATGTCCCTACTATTTATGTGCACATGTATGCCATTTACTGCACACATGTAGTTTACCACTATCTAAATTCTCTACATTAGTATCATACACACCTGTTTGCATTGTGGAAAACAGTCCTGGAAGACAGTCCGATCATGCTTAATTACAGTTTCTAAACTATGATTGGACAATTTCTCTTTGTGGGAGGGGTTTAACAAGCTGTCGGTTGATGTAAGGCAATATTGTTTCTCATTATAATAACTGCTGCTATAAGCTACTGTACAAGCTACTGTACACAGCCACAACAAAGCATTAATTTATATTGTACAGAGCTCAGATTTTGCAGCCTACAAATGGAAGCTACTGTATATCCAATAAGGTAAACTGAGCAACAGCTTTCAACAGAACAGACTGACAACTCAGGCCATCTGGGTGTATGTGAATCCATCTGGGTGCAAGTCTCCTGAGGCAGGGAGTCAACTGCTCTCAGCTGCAGCCTATATTATGATGCTTTACTTCAAAGTAGTTCAGTGTTTCTTGCTCTACTCTCTGTTTCATCCAGATTGCATGTTTAAACAGGTAAAGAGAGTGAATATCAATGAGTGTTTTCATTAATATGCACTTTGAAGCTGCACCTATTATGGGAATATTTAAATAAAGACTAAAAAAACAACAACTTGATTGAGTTATTGTGAATCATATCTCCAGAAATATAAAAACACATCTTTGCATGTTCCGAATGAGTACGGAGACTCTCATTGCATCACTGGAAAATCATCAAGGGGATTGTGTGGGTGTTTTTTCTTAATCATTCTACTCCTGTGTGCCAAGATTATATCTCATACCTCCCATTGTATATTTAGTCATCGCAAGGAAACAGCCAGTGACATATCTTTCCACTGCTTCACAGACAAAGTGGTCTGGGGGGAAGGATGGTCCAAGGACAGGGTTAAAAAAACAGAAGGGCTGGATCTCTTTGTCTCCCAGTAATATTGCAGGGTGGATTCAAACAGTCCCTGAAGCTGAGCTGAGCCGAGCCCTGAGCTGTGATCGCGGCGTGATAACAACCAGATGGATCAATACATGTGTTGTAAAGGTTAAATGATGTTATGTTGTTCGTTGTTATTGGACATGGCATGTCACACTGCATGATACTGACACCTTTTTTCTGCCCTTCCTCTCCCTTGCTCCTGGCTGGGTTGAGGTTGAGGCCCCCGCGATGAACCCGAGAGGAGGGTCAAGTGTGAAGACGTTACCTGCTCAGTCAGGGAACCGTCCCGGCTGCCACAGTGATTTGTCCAACCCGCAGCGTAAAGGTCCAATAAATCAAACTGTAACTGCCTCACTACCAAAATGACCATCATCTATCTATAAAGAATTCATTGGAGGTTGGTCAATATGAATGACTTCAAAATGATTACATCACTGCCCTTTGTAGCCTTTAATGCTTTTGAACAAAAGCTCCTCCAACACCCCTTTTTATTTAATTTAATGATCAAATGTACCTGCATTGTGAATATATAGGCCAAAGTAGAATGTGTCACCAACACCAATAGCGTGAATAAAATACATACTCTTCATTAGAAAAATTGGGCTATGACAACAACATAAAACAAAGAAATAAAGAAATTCCAGTGTGTGCTAAGTTGTAACTACGGGTTAAAACTAGATCAGTAAACGACTTTGGTTTAGTAGCTACAGAGGCTAACAATTTAGCAAGCTAACAAGTGGGTAACATAATGCAGGAAATGTAAAGGCCCAGAAGGAAAAGATGAGGTCGTTGGAAAGATCAACATTTTCCTCAGACGTAGACTATTATCTTAGTAATGTAAGTTATCTAAGTCATGAAGACAAACTCTACATGACTAAAATTACAAAATATTCACTTCACATTCAACAAAAAATGAACTTTGCCTCTACCATTTCCATAAACATCAGCAAACATATCACAATTCGTGAACTCGAGGCTTATTGAAAATTTTTAGTTTCGACATCGCGAATACTACGAGAGGAGACCGTTCATATGGACTCTTCTGGTGTGCACAGTAAATACGACCCCATTTTAACGCAGCAATCGTCCCTCAGATTCCATATCCATCCCACCAGCTTGTTAATTGCGTTCCCCTGGTGCCCCAGCTGTTCTTCACTCACTGATCAGCAGGCCACAGAGAGAACCGGCAGCTCCGGGTGCAGCGGACCAGGATCAAGAAGCACCAGGTTAAAATCGACTGACCAAACCTTTTATTTAAAGGCCTACATACCCACAGAAATATTTTCAATTCTTGTAAATAGATTGCTACAAATGAAGAAGAATTGAATTAGGTAGGCTCACCTGACTTTTGGAAAAGGCGGAGTAACCTAGACACCTGTCATTCATAGGGCCAACACAGAGAGACAACCATTCACACTCACGTTCACATCTATGGCCAATTTAGAATCACCAATCAACCAGGCAGGCATGGGAGGAAGCGAGGGAAAACACATACAGGCACAGAGAGAACATGCAGACTCCACAAAGAAAGGCCTCAGCAGGTCGCAACCATGAACCATCTTTTTGTGAGGCAACAGTGGAAACAACTGCACCTCCATTCGGCCCTGGTGAGTGGATGAATCAGCCAAAATAGGTGCAAGTGTGCCGAACCTATAAAAGAAAATAATGATAATTTGTTTTCTCTTGAGCAAAATGTTAGCCTTGCATCTGAGTAGATTTGGCGATCATTTGGACTCTTCACGTGAAATACAAAGACAACAATAGTATTAACCCTCGTGTTGTCCTTGGGTCAAAATGACCCGCAGCTGTGTTCAACCAAGTTCTATTTTATTTCTATATTTTTTGGGATCATTGGTGATCATTCTTTAAAGAAACCCTCACAGCCTCCTTGTCACCAATGATCTAAAAAAAATATGAAAATAAAATAGAACTTGGTTGAACACAGCTGCGGGTCATTTTGACCCGAGGACAACACGAGGGTTAAGTTGATATAGTAAAATTATTAGCAAATAATTACCTATCTACAAATCAGCTGACACAGCGACACATTAGCAATGATTTGAAATTGTCTTTCTGGCCACCTAATGTAAGTCAAGTATTGATTCTCCTTTTAGCTCTGATTTCTGTCTCCTTTTTTTTCTGTTTATCAGAGCTTTACCATCAAAACCAGCTGGTTGCTGCCGCTGCTCGCAACCACACTGATGAGAGCAGTTAGACTGTATAAAAACCAAAACAACGAGCTGAAAGACATCAAAGGGCTTCATAGAAGTTGCCAGAGCTACAGAGGTGGGTAACATTTATCTGTCGGTTTGACACTACAAGTGACACCTTTCCCTTAACACACTATCATGTGATCCACTTTTAATATGAATGTATTAAATGCCGCTTTGAATTCAGTATAAGTAGCTGATAAAGCCACTGAATTACGTGCTTAGACTGACCCTCTTATTTCCGTTGTGTTGCACACCTTAGTAGTTCATTGCTTCAGAATTTATTACCTGAAACCTAAGTCCCATCGTGTTTACTCATAACAGCACAGAGGACTATGGCTTACATTACCAGTCACATTACCACACCCTGCAATTAGCAGCTTAGTCTGTACTTGGCTGCATGTTGACGACTCACACTCTTGTTTCTGAGGTGCGCAACTTGGCAGTCCTGGAGGATTATCAGTGCTCCAAATTACATAACTGAACTAATGAGATACATACTCTCACAGTTTCAACCCCTATTCCCACCGGGTGCCTCACTGGCGGAGTGAAATATTCCACAGCTCCCTGTGGACTCCCTGCACATCCCTGCCTGTCTGGGGAAAGGAGAGCTGAGGAGGCGAGTGAGCACAAGGAGGAAATGTGGAGAGGAAATAAATGGAGATGTATCGCCTTCCAAAAGGTCTGACTGACAAGTAGCTAATATGCTGTAATTGTTTAGCGAGTGGATTGGAGCATCTCTCCGCAGTGATCCAAGGTGAAAATGACTTCCAGGCTAAGTGTTTGTTGCACTGCAGGTTCTTTTCCGTTGCTGATGCCTCATTAAATAAAGGCTAAAACACACTCAAATTGCTGTGTGTATGTTAGAGATGTATTTCTATCAACAAGCCATATTGCAGGGAAAAATAGGCTGTTGTAATAGTTGCCTGTGGACAGGGACCCTGAATATTATTTCTACGAATTCAATACTGAACTGCCTGATTGTTGACTCCGTGATAGGAGTGAAACTGAGACCAAACAAGCACTTTGGGATGGAAAAGCACTTAAACCATTGGTTTTCTCCACTCTCTCTCACAGTGCAGAAAATTGAGGTCACGCTGTCATTTGTATTCATGGTAATATGGCAGTGCAAATAATAGACGGGTTTGTTTAAAGTTCCATGTTCCAGATGTATATTTATGCTTCCGCACCTGGCACCCAATTCATTCTCAGCGACCACTCTGCTCGCAAATCTGCAGCTAAAACCGCAATCTACTGATTTATACCAGATAAGAAGAACAAAGCTAACATATTGTTTTGGTGCTATTTCTCCTCGACTATGCCTCAGGCGACAGTAGTTCAAACATAAACGCTGCTAGTCACACCAAGTATGTCAAATATTGGTCACACTTGTGCCTGTTGTTTAAGTTATTACTTGTTACATTTACTTCATGTCACACTGCGATCATAGAGAGACCCAAACATAAGGACTTCACACGGCTGCTTTTATCAAAGAATGTAACTCTTTAATAAGAAGTGAGAAACAGTGAAGCTTTAGAAGACACACATATCTTCAAATACACAAACTCAAGTCGCGAAAAATACACATTTGGATTAAAAGCTACGTTTGTATCTGGATTCAGTCGCTACTAAACTCTCGAGAAGCAAATTTCTTGAGCTGCTGCATCACGAGATGTGGATTTAAAGTCCACCCTAATAAAACGAGAAGACAACCTAACTGGAGGGGACAGATTCACGGCATTATTTATCATGTTACAATGAGCTTATCCCGTAATTACCGCATGGTAATTCCCTTATGGATGTCAACTGTGTTTTTTTCCCCCCCCTACTCTCCTCATCCAAATTAAAATCTACACTGGCTTCTTTATCATTCTAACTACTGTATATTACCTCTAGTACTAATAATGAGGCTTTTAAAAGACACTTACCTCAAAAAGCTAATTGTTTTTGTTTGATTTTGGTGACACTTTATCAAGACTGGCTGTTAATTAACGGCAATTATACATTAACTATTAAAGGAGGCACCTTATTAATTAATGGCCTCAGATGCAATTAAATTACAGATGCACACACCAATTTAGCAACCAACTTTCCTTAATCCTGCATAATTTCAAAGGGATTTCAGAAAGGGGGAAAACGATTCTATTATTATGGCTGCAGTAGGTGTTAATTAAGAAGTAACTAGCGGGTGCATCTAATATGGATGCTCTGTGTGTATGTGTGTGCGTGCGTGTATGTGTGCGTAAGGGCAGGCGGGGATCAGGCTGAGTTTGTGGGGGTATTTACGCAACAGAAACAGAACATGGGAATTCACCCCACGCACCAAGGCCACATTTCTGCTCCAACAGCGAGCTACTTCACTGATAGAGCTGTGTTCAGTTATGCTGCAGCTGCTTGAGTTGTGTGTTTCTATCTGCACTGTCCCTCTCTGCCTTTATTCTGAATGCTCCTGTTGAATCTGTATCTTTGAGGTAGAGTTTCCATTTGGCTTCTGGCAGTAAGAAACAGTGTCCTCATGCTGAATCGCTGTTACTGAATCCGGTTGTTCATGGTTGAATGGTTTTTGGGTGTTTTTTTTTCCTTTGCAATGATGTGATAGATTTTTCTTTCCAACAGTAAAGGCTATAAAATATAAGGCGACTATTTAGTTTCAATAAAGATGACACCATATAATAGTGCATCGCTAACTATCCATTCTAAAGATGTTAATAGAAATAAAAGAGGTTTGTGTCTGTCTTTATTAGAAGTGATCAGAACTAAAGCCAGGTCTGTGACCATGCTGAAGAAATTTCTCCGCGATAACGTTTTTCACTTTAAGTGGCAGGTAGCTGTACGTCCTCCAATAGTTGGGCTGAAGTTAGAGAGACAAAGAGCAGCTCTTGGGACCTGTGTGTACGTTCACCATCTTCTTCTTTAAGGTTTAAAGGAGCCGTGCAGCTCACAGGGGAATATCCAAGTCAACATGCACGCTGTCCGATTATGTTAATAGTAAATCCAATTATGCACTTATAGCCTAATGCTTGAGAAGTAAACTAGGCTTGTTGCCCATGGGGTCCCAGAGAATTGGGACCAAAGTATGTCTTATTTGCAAAACGCTGGAATTGATAGTTTGTTTTTTCTGTTAAGAAGACATTGAATACAGTAATTACCTCAATGTCTGTGTTTGTTGCATCAATGTCATTCCTCTTAATTAAACTAATTAGAATAGTAGGTCAGGTTGAGCATCCTAATTTATTCTCAAAATCTGCTTCGGTGTAATAGAAAGCAGTTTAGGGTTGAAACAATTAGCTATTTAATTGACAAGTGGACTGACAGGAGTGTAATCTGCAACAGTGTTGGTAACTGATTTTTTTTTTTTTATCATTAAGTTAAAATCAATTCAAAAACAAAATACCCCCCGAAGAAATGATTGTTTCCATTTCGGTAAACATAAATATCAAACAGTTTTCTCATTAATTGAATATATTTTGCACTGTTGGTTGGACAAAACAATACAGTAGGCTCTAGGAGAATGTGATGGACTTTTTCTTTTCAATTATTTACACACCTCATGATTAATCATGTAATTAGTAACTACACAGCTATTGGCAATTTAACAGCAAATAATCATAAATTGCAGTCCTATGAGCTTGTTGTGGCACCACTGATGTTTCTCACCTTTACTGGGTTCTGCTTTTAGTTTTTACTGACTGATTTTTGAGATATAATTTATCATTATAGTCTACAGTATGCTCTGCACTGCTTATGTTTTAGTGTTTCGGCATTCGAAAATATGCACACGCAGCTCTGGCAGCCCTGATCCATGTGATTCAGACATTTGCTGTTTATGCTGTACATGAAACGCCCTCTAAAATACCCAACTGTCTGCGTCCACGCTAATTAATGTTTACTAAACTTGAAAGTCTGTATAGGCTACACTGGGAACCATAATTACAAATGAGCCTTCAACAGCAATTTGTTTCTTGGGTGACAGAGAACATTAAAAGTCTGACTTAAATTAGACTACAAAGCTAACAAACACATGTATTTAAACTATTTCAAGCCCATTTTGATCCCCCAAGACATCCTATCAGTAACAAGTCCCTGATCGGAGAAGAAACTGCACAACACAGTCAAACCAGCAATTAGTGCAAATTAACAGACATTTTCAAAAATGTCTTTGCTTAGAAAATGGCTGCTTTGTAGTTCAAAAAATTCCCACTTTGGCCTTAGAGTGGGAGTGTTTCCAGCAAATGCTTAAATCCTAAAATAAGTACTGCAATCTTCTGGCACAGACACACTGTAATGCTTTAAAAACAATTTAGCAACTGTCATCGCTGTAATTACAGTAACTAATTACCATCCTCAGCAAACAAATAGCTTAACATAATACGCAGGCCCAATCAATTTTGAAGAAATGCAAATTCCGAAAGAAAAAAAAAAAAAAAAAAAAAGGGACATTTTGGCAAACCTGAAAGAATTACAGGGAAATAATACACTTTGTTTTATCCACATATAATTCCCAGGGAATATCATATCATAAATATTTGCATTCAGTTCTTATCAGGACATTTGCATTTGCCTCTTATCAGTCGGCAAGCCAGGCACTGGCAGATAGGGAGAGCTGCCTCCACGCCATACACACATTTCTAATGAGTCACGTCGCAGGCTGATATCATATTTTGGCTAGAACTTTATCACCAAAACGAGGAGGTCATTTTCTCCTGGAGTTGGCTCATCTTGGAACTGTCTTTGAGTTTTTTTTCTCTGATGTGATTCAACTGAGATTCATTTTTTAAAGCCCACAAAAAGGATTATTTCCTCTCCTCCCCCAACCGAAACAGCCCCATATCAGTGGCACGTATGCTTGCAATGATTATCATTCTGTCATAAAATATTTCAGTTTTATCAGAGTATTATTTTATTTGCCACAGCATCCCTCGGAACAGAGACTCTGGGGAAGGCAAGAAGAAGAAGAAGGGGAAAAAAAAGAGCTCATCTGCATGAACAGCAGTGGATGACAGGCAGGAGACTCTGCACCACCATCTCATTTTAGGTAGACATGTGCAACAGTTTCCAGGGGGAAAAAATTAAAGTAATTGTTTGATAACATTTTCAAAAAGGTATTCCACAATAACAATTTCATGGTGCATTGCAGAGTATAATTATAAATCAGCCTTTTTTTTCTTGGACAGCCGAGGAACACTGGGGGTCAAGTAAAGTATCCTAGTCAAATTCTCCTCTCATTAGTGCAATCGCTTCTCTCTGCTAATTATTTCCTCCCTCCCTCTCTCTCCCTCTCTCTCTCTCTCTCCTCCTCACTGGATTATCCTGAGCAACATGCAGCATTAGGCCGAATGATGATTTAATATAGTTTTCTTCATTGAAATGTGTTGTTCTTGCAAATATGTTTTGCATTAATTACAGCTTGATGTGACAAAATGTTAAACATTCTTTTGATGTAATGTAATCATGCATATGACAAAATGCATTTATATGCATGCTCTGCATTTTTTAAGCAATTGGACAGTTGACATAATTTTTTTTTCCAGGTTTGGTTTTGTATGCAATTAAAAGACAGAATGCATTTGCCTGCCCACAGTGCGGGGGGGGGGGGGGAAGAGAAGGAGACGAGGAATAATTGAGAAAATTCAAACACAGTGTAATCATTAAAATGTGCTGTAAGGAATGGATGCGACACATAAATGATTTGCACTCCAAGTAATTCACATGTAAATCCAAAGCAGAAAATGCCGGTGAAATGACAGGGACTCGTGATTAACGGTGGACAACAGCAGTGGCTATTCTGAAACAAACCAAGGAAAACGATAGCAAGGAGTGTGACAAAACTAAAACAGAGTCATCTCTCTTTGGCTGTCTCTTTTTCTTTTTTGGAGAGGGGATAAGCTGTACGGAAATGAGAGAGGGAATGTATTCATCTGCAGCCCTGCCTTCTGGAGGTGGGTCTCTGAGTCTTTTTCCTCAGTCTTCATTATGGCTCTGTGCCGGCTGCAGCTTGGAGGAGGGCAGCTGGATCACCTTAAGGATTCTCCTTAAATCTTATCTCAGGCTTTGTTTAAACAGAAGAGGGGAGACATTCCACTATAGGCCCAGCTCTGAAGCTCTATCAAGCAGCATTCATATAATCAGCAGCCTCTCCTTTCTAAGCAGCAGATGAGGAAATTTGGATCCCTGATAGCATGCTATGTGCACTATGTCTAATTAAGTTTGCTGCACTGGAAGCATCTGAAATGTGAAACAGTGCACCATTTCCTGCAAATCTGTGACTGTAAACTTGGAAAGACATATCTTGTGTTACTTTTGAATTTTGTCTCTGTTAACAGCAGCACATGCTGTGTCAAACTGTGCTGCTATTAACACGTCATTAACATATTTAATGGAAATTAACGCAATAACTGCTGTTGAAAAAAACAAGCTCGCAGGTGTGCAGATGAACATTTCAGCAGTGTAAAGTGTGAGGACATTATTGCAGACCCCGTCCTGACCGGAGCTCATGTTTCACAGAGCCCAGCCTCAGGCACACAGCCTTAGAGTCTGCCTGGACCGTGGTGGCCACCAATCCCTCCACACGGCCTGACAAACTCAGACCCAGAGCTGTTAACTAGCTGTAAACACCATGATCTACTGTCTTTTGCTCTGCTCTGGCCCACACTGCACACAGCTATTAACTGTTTGTCCAGCAAGTGAACTCCAATATCTCTCTCTCTTTGTCTCTGTTCATCTTACTGCAGCCATCAACCTGCTGCAATTTTCTCCAACACTTCACACTCTGTCAGTCACATCCGTTTCTTTAATACATCTTTTAAAATAGAAAAGCAGAGTCCCTTTCTGCAGGAAACGTATTACAGAAATATGTAAATATTTCAGGAAGCATTGAATTGTTGAGCTCAAATAAAACTGATTGTAGATGATGCATTATTATGTGTGCTGATCTTGCTCTAACTTAAATGGCAACTAATACATCATTTTTCGCATATAAATATCAACATGTACCTGTGATTCAATCAAAATACCAAAAGCATTATCACCTTTCATTGCCTATTTCTTAGGACACTGTAAATGTAAATAGGATATAAGATATAAGATGTGTTTTTATTGTCCTATTTAATTTTTTCAATTGCTTTGTTTTTGTTTATGGTTGTTGTGAATGTGTATGTGTATGTATATGTTTATAAATGTGCCGGGCATGTGTGTTGTAATGTATATACAGTATATATTTTAGTGTACTGATTTAGCTAACAGTCATCATTTAAAAGAACCTGTGGAAAATACATTAAAATCTATATTTATTATACCTGTAAACAATAAAATAACATGAACTAAAAAGCTGATAGTTCTTAAGATGTGTATTTCATTTATTTCCTATGACAAACCATTGAGCACTGTGCTATAATGAACCTCAAGTGTTCCTTGTAGCACCTAATAAAGTTTTATGGTACAAGCATAATGAGCCATTTCCCATTTTGATATGAAATTCCTGCTATAGTCTGTGTGTGCATTACTTCTGTGAGAGCCAGTTAAGCACATTAGTGTTTGGTTTATGTTGTCATAAGTTCTATATAACTGAATTTCATTCATTTTTTAAATATGTATTTATCTGCAAAAGCCACTGTGTTTTATCACGTAACACTGTGTTGGAGTAATATAGTGCATAGAGTTGGTAACATGATGAAGATTCTGTTGTGATCTAGACTTTCCAATAAACCTCATTCAAGATTGTCTCTGTCTCGTGGGCTTGTGAGTGCTGGTTTTATAATAATATCAGATGTTTACTGGTTCTGTTGCACTACAGAGAATAATGAGAAGAGTCGAATTGTCACGGTCCTCTGTAGACTAACAGAACCAGTAAACACCTGATCACCAGGGCCCATATGGATGAAGTTCAAGGTTAACTAAAAACAGGTTAACATTTTCATAAAAAGGGAATCTGAGAGCAGTTCTCTAACTGTTTTCAGACATCTGAAAGTGATTTGATATCACAAAACAAGCAGCGATGGATGACTCCACATGTCGCCTTAACTTCCATTCTGGCCCTGTGTTTACACGAGTTTCCAACATTTGTGCAGCCTGTGGTGTCATTATCTTTCAAAATGCTTGTTGAGCAGCATCATTGGAGCCCAGCCCTGCAGCCGAGGTTGGGCCTTGCCTGCATGGTGCATGTGGGGTCGGCGCATTAGAGGCCAAGTTACCAGTCGCTCTCAGAGGGGGGCCACTGTCCGCGGCGACTTTTACAACTGGTGAGCTGCCATCGAACCAAAGCGCTGCTAATCGCAAACTCATGAACAGCTAAAGGCCTCGCAAATGAGTGCAGAGATGGTGTTATGGTGTTTGCGGAGAGCCGCAGCCGTGTGCTCGTCCAAATCAAGAGGAGTTGCGGGCCAGTCTTTGTTCGAGGATCTCAGTTTGGCCAGTGGTCTGTCCGCAGCAGGGACCGGGATCGAGAGGATTTGAGTAGAGCTTCGGCAGCTTTTAGAAATAAGCTTGTTGGGGAGAGGACGCTGTACAGTACAGCGGTGGATCACAGTGAATGGAAAGGAAGTTTAGAGGGAGTCTTAGCCACAGAATACAGAATATACTGCATGTAGCTGTTTTATCAGCGTGGTTACTGCACGTTTGACACCTTGGTCGGCAACATTGGTTGTTCTGCTCATGTGGTGTATGAAGCCCTCAGTGTGCAGTCTGGGTCAGTCTGACATCAGATCTAATTTATGTCTTTCTTCAGCAGTTTCATGTCATGTTTCACACAGAAGTGGAGGAGGTACTCAGACTGTTTACTTAAGAAGAGTAGCAATGCTATTTTAGAAATACTGTGACACAATCCTGCATTCAAAGTTTTACTTCAGATGCAAAATTACTCAAAGTATAATCAGCAAAAGCACTCCTTCTGCAGAAAAGTAGCCGCGCAAGTGTAACCACTGTTCCAGTGACATTGGAGAGACACTTAAATTTATTTTTCTTACTTCACAGGCTGCTGGTAAGCTGCTCATAATCATGTTCAGTGTTCAGAAATCAGCTTTTCAATGTAAATTCTTAATCTGCAAAGTAACTTCAGGTGGAAAAATATATGACAGAGTTCAAAGAAAATGCCTCTGAAATGTAGTGATGAAGAAACATTAAATGGTGATATGTCAGTAAAATGCAAATACTTCAAAATTGTACTTAAATAGAGTACTTGAGTAAACATACTTTTTGCCACCATAGTTTCCTATTTCTTCACATTAGATTAAGGATTTACAAGTAAATTTCCTTTTACCTGCTTTTGTTAGATTTGTATTTAAATATAGTACGTGTGTGTATGTATTATAAGAATAACTGAATCTTACTTTGGTTTGGTTTCAGTTGGTATTTATTAGTCCAGTTTTGTTTTGTTTTAAACATGACTAACTGAATCACGACTGTGGACAAACAATATAAATCATTCTCTCTCAGCCTACATGGTTTCAGACTGGTCATCTTGTACGGACTGAAGTGCAATCCTTTGGTAATGCTAGACCACCCTCCACTATGACAGAGCCATCAACGCTTTCTGTAACCCCTTTACTCAGATGTTGCCCACACACACGCACACACAGAGTGAAAATTGACTGTTTGGTGCAGGGGAAATAGCATATGATGGAAGACAGGGACGGTGCTGGGTGGAGTTAGGCTGATTAAGTGATTGTGACCATTCTGTTACTGAAATGCTTTCTTCAATCCTGCAGATAACATCATCCTTGGGCTTTATCTTTGTTCTTGAACTTATTTTAAACATTCCCCTCTGCTCTCTCTTCATTACATACTGTCCTCTCCTTTTGGCATCCAGTTTCATTACTGGCGACTTATCTCATACATCCTTCCTTTCTGTCACTCTGTTTATTGTGTGGCAGGGATTTTAAGATTAGCCGTTCCCGCATGCCCCTAAACACTACTGTATAATGAAGACTTGATGCACCAAACCAGTTCTGGCCTGCACGCTGCGCTAGGAAGGAACTAAATATTTATTTATAGTTGAAGTTAATTAATTAGACTATCTAAAAAAAGATAGCAGAAAAAGGCTGTGCGTTTAATTTGAAATGGCATATCTGTAATGCATTTTTTCATTCTATAATCCCACAACAAATGCGCTGTCTGCTCCATATGATATTAACACTCACAGCAGATTATTTGCATATAGGTTGCAAAGTATGAAAGGGTGTCTGATGTTATTTTGATTGATGAAGAAAAGTGTGCGTTGAATCGACTGATATGGAGTCGTCTTAATAGAACAAGGCTTGACTGCCTTGCTGGGATTTAAGGCACATGGCTCAATGCAGCTCGCTATTTACAGCAAAGAAATCAAGGCCTCATCATGCTGCTGTACACATAAGTCACACGGTTGCACAGATAGATGCTCTTGAATGGCCTCTTAATGAATGTTCTATTAGAGGGAAATTTAAAAGTGCCTTCATGAGTTTTGAGGCGAAAAGAAAAACAAGTAGAACGAGTTCCTTTCAGATTCTTCTTTCACTTTGATTCAAGATAACTGAAGCGTCTGTTGCACCTTCGCTGCCTGTTGACTGCTTACTGTCTTTCTTATTTCAAGGCAAGAAAAAAAACAATATATCTTTCATCTTTCTTTAGAAATTGGAGCTACACAAAAGGGAAGAAGAGCATATACGTCACAGGAGAGTATTGTCTCTAAATACATGATATGCTAACACAATACATTTGTACATCCTTAGGAAATATATAATAAGTATGAAAACATTTTTTTATAGGCATTCATACTGTATGTTTGTATGTGGAGGGTGAGTGTGGGGGTCAAGAGGCAATGTGAGGGGCAGCCTTAAAACATTCATGTGTTTTATGATCGCCTGCTGTCAATCTATAGCGGCGTTCAGATTGTCCACTACTGTATATAGCATGCTACATCTTGGACAAATGGTCAATCTGAGTGGATTTTGTTTATTGTATCTATATAGTGGACCAGTGGCCAATCCAAACGCAGCTGATGTGAGTGATTCTCATCCAGGAGCATTCCTACATTTTCTCACCTCTGCAGTTACATTGAAACATTGTGAATATCTGTTCTGATTTGGGAGAAAATAATACAAACTTTGGGCTTAAAATGTTTTTCAGCACAAATATAACATCTTCATACAGCTCCTGATTATTATTATTTTTTTTTTTTTTCTGATCACCAATTACACTACGTATGGACTCACAAGCACTTTCCACTTCAGTGAAGTTTCTTTTTTACAACTTCATGAAGCCATTCTAACAATTACTGCTATCATAGTTGAGCTCAGACATCAGCTGCGGCAGCATGCCAAAAAGGTTGGGAACCACTTATCTATGTCACACGTAAAAGGTGTGATGTCATGATTTACATTGTTCCCAAACTTTTCAGACAATTTATCACTATCTCCGAAACCAAATTTCCCAAGTACCACTGTAGATACCAACAGTATTTCATACAATAACATTTACTAATATATCCAGTCGCTTCAGAAAGGCTTAATAACAGCAACGCAAGGCAACAGTACATCACTTGCTCGAAAAGCTAACTTCTCTGAAGCATCGACATGTTCATCTGACCTGTCAGGTCCGCTGTTGATGCTTTCCAGTTGACTGCTTTTGGACCTAATAGCTATTTTAAAATTTCACTCCTCCCACTCGCTACAATTAATGCGGTCAGAGTTTGAACCCAACTGCCGGGAGCTAATATTAGCATTGTGCTATTTCAAACGTGCGTCACGTCATCCCATGGGGCCGAGCACAAGAAAGTTTTACATCATTGTAATCTGATGTCTTTATGTAATAATTGTTGGCTGTAATAAAATTAAATCAAAGGATAATTTTTTGGACTTTGGCATTTATAATACTAGGCTTTCCACTAAGGCTAATGGGTGCCACCAGATGAAGTGTCACCTTAAGAGAAAAACCCATGATAAAAGGAGAAAGGGATAAGTTTTGACAAATTAAGATCACTAAATGAGAACTACAATTCAAAACAATTCTTCTGAACATTTTTTTAATAAAAGTTCTGATAAAAGATCTTGAGACTGTTGCCTTATCCCCTCAGTCTCCCCAGTTTGCCCGACATTGATATCACTGAAAAACCTGAAGTCATCATAACCTCATCATCAGATGATACCATCACCGTTTAGATATCTGTGTGGGATGTAAAAACCTTCCAGCTTCCACACAAAGTGATCCAGTGTCTTTTTCATCTACATCCTATCAGCCCTTGTCGGCACCACAAAGATGTAATTGCATCACTCAACAAGCAGGTTAAGAGATGGGGTTGGAGAAATTAACATTTTTTTTTTTACATTGCAGATTTCCCCAGTTGTTTTAATAACCCATCTCAAACCTGTGATCTAATCTACAGGAACAGTGGAAGTAATTAAAGTTGAAATTAATTACCGTCTGTGCCTGATATTCTAATAACAGCTTTGAGTTTTGTAGCAGGAAGTTGATATTTTGTCATTCGTGTTTTATCTCTCATGGCCGTGCGTGATTCTCTGCTCTTACAGATTATTAATGTAGCCAGGAAAGGAGCAGGAAATGGCAGATAAAGGCGGAGAGACTTTCCTTTCTAGCGCTCCTCCTGACCACAGTGGCCCCTCTTGACAGCTCCAAAGGCCCCTCCTCCCCACCTCCTCCACTCGCGCTCTTATTTTAACAGTCCCTTTATCATGACAGTATTTAGAGGAGATACCGTAAGACTGAGCAGGCCTTACGACTGCTTTTGATAGAAATTATACAATTGTTCATTAGTGGTGAAGATAATGTCCACCCCCCCCCCCCCCACCCCACCCCACCCTCCGCCGCCCCCCACGCTCAGCTCTACTTTCCCTTTGGGATCTCATTTAAGACCCGCAGCGTTCAGCAGTGCATACTGCCGGGGCTATAGATGTGACACCACACAGGACCCGCCGCAGACAGTGCAGCTGGAAATGTCAAGTTAAGTGAAGGAAACTGTTCGGCCTGCACACTCTAGTAAGCAGGGTACGCACCTCCCTGTGTGTAGGTGGGGGGTAGGTATGAGTGTGAGCTCCCTCTGCCTGCATCTGTCACTCTTGCATTGGCTATCATGTTTTTAATAGAAAATGGTCAACTAAAATCAAATAATAAGCTTTGATAACCATGGTGGAGGAGCAGAGCCTTTTGAAGTGGAAAAAAAACCTTTCAGCTTTCTTTATACTGTATCAGTTTACGCCAACTCAGGAGCTTCAAGTTGCTTCCTGTTGAGTCCTGTTTGCTCCACTTGCCTTCAAGATAAATTCAGCCATTGGACACTTACACCGTTAGATCTCATAAATCTGCGCTGCTCAGCGCATCGCGGCTGTTTTTTTCTGACTAAGCCGTAACTTCTTAATTGATCAACTTTTTGTGGTACTCACTCCTGCTTCATCTACTTCTGCTGGAGAGAGCAGCTCCCCAAATGACCAAAACTTAATGCGTTCTATTTCGTATTCACAAACATAACTGAAGTGGATTGCTGTCAATTTCGGCAATTTTTTAGCCATCCTAGCAGCATGGCTGTGGGGATGGCAATCTCCTTCCTGGCCCAGATTGAAATATCTCAACAAGAATATGATATATTGCCATGAAATTTGGTTCAGATATTCATGGTATCCAGATGATGAATCCTAATGGCTTTAGTGATTCCCTGACTTTTCTTGCTACACCACCAGCGGGTCACATTTCTAAGTCCAACATTTATGAGCAAATTCCTGCAAAACAAGTAACATTCCTATGAGCAGAAATATACCACAAAACTGAATTAGAATAATTTATATTTAAATTTGAATTGCTCGACTTAAATAATTACATCAAGATCAGATGCATCAGATCTTGAATCACACAATTCAAATTTTTCTTTTTTATACATATTCTGGGATTCCACTTGAAGAAATGTCCTTGATTGACTGTAATAAAAGAAAATCCTCATTTATCATATACTGACTGGGCCTTTACGTAGTCCCTTGGTTCGTTGTCTTTAACATGTCATTTTAGCTCCTCTCTCTTTAAAGCCCTCCGTCCCCAGTAGTCCACTGTCTTCTCATTGACCAACTTCCAGGAAGCTCGTTGAGCAGCAACACCCAGTCTTTGTGACCCCTTCTTCATCATCCTGCTGGTGTGGAGGTACCGAAAGGACTAAAATTATCATCTTGTTGGTTGTTCCTGTCTTGTGTCTTGTAAGCCAGTGAACACCAATTGTATTATCAAACCCAGAGAGGTGTCATTTTGATATCTTTTTTTTTTTTTTTTTTTTAAAGAAGAAAAAAAAGCAATTTTAATATAGCTCAGTGAAAGTCAACTTGGGATAGTGGAGTAATTAGTAGTTGTATCTTTACTGTAATGAATTTCAGCACGTTTGACATGCTGAATCACAAACTATTATTAAAGATGGATGTAACAACTGATGACATCTGTTGGTTTGCATTGGAAATAGATTGAAGCCAAGAGAATGACTTTGTGGTCGATGCCTCTTTTCTGGTTCAAGCCAGGAACTTCCAAATGCAACTCATGCATACAGCATCGTTGTACACATTCTATTAAATGCTAAAATTGCATCTAGGCTAAAGTGCATTACAATTGGAAACAGCTACATAAATAAACAAACATTTATTTAGAGAGAAAACTGGATATCAGGATCCCTTCAGGGTCTCTTGGGAAAATTAACTGAAGAACAAGCCATAATTACAGTGAATTGAAACTGATTAAAACAACAGGAACACTATCGGTGGAAAATGTGATGCCTACTTCACTGACAAATGACAGCTAAAGTCAATATATTACAACTAAATCAACAAATTGTCCATGCAGCTAAAGTTCATCGGTGAAAACCCCTCCGAGCCCACCTCAATCAAATAACTTGTCAATCGCTCCACACCAGGCAGTCACTCACATCCCCACACATACTTCTCTTTTAGGCCTAGAGTTTGCTTAATGATGGCATTATTTTTTTAAATAACCACCAGCAAAAGCATCAGAAGGAGTGAGTTTAGCTAATGCTATTATAATTATTTGTGGATTACAGTTATTGACTTTGTATTTCAAGAGAGACGTTATTTCTTTCTTAAAGAGATAAGATATGAGGAAATAAATGCACCTCCAAAAACACAATGATCCCATGATTTCAGGGCTTAGTGATCTTTAATTAATTAAAAGTATGTTGTGGAGCAAAGTGTCCACTGGGTGCTGCAACCCTTTTCCTTGGCCCTCCCCTGTCCCCTGAATATCTCTGTACCCCAGCGCTCTCCATTCATTTCACGCCCAGCCTCCCCTGATTCCTTGTGACCCTGTGGCCCCCACCCCTTAAAAATATCCAGTGCACAAAAACCTAATGTAGTATTACCGGAGAATTTGAAAGGATGTGACGAAAGGTATCCAAAAAAGCACACGCACGCAACTGTCATATTTGAGTGCAATGATAATAATACTTTATATTATTATGCAAGATTGTGCTTACAGATAAGGTAACTAGAAATATATCTATTATTATACAAGTTAGAAAATAGGGTAGGAAGGACAGATTGCCAAATCTCTGCTACTTATATAGAATTACAGGAGCTCCCTTAACACATGTTGTCTCCCTCCTTATTTCTTTCAATAAAAACTTGAAAGTTGGCGCCTCTCTTTCTCCAGGAGAAGAACTCAAACAGTGAAAAGTGAAAAATCATATGTTGAAGACAAAAATGTAAGTGTTATTTCTGTATCTTCCACAATGTTACGTGTACACAGTGTGTGTCATCTGTGTTGTGAAGATTTGAGTGGCTGCGAGAATCCTGAGCGAGCTAGCCTAGGTATCGTCTCAGCATGCTAACACCAAACAGTGAATAAGCAATACGTAGGAATACTTACCTGAGTTCTCTGGAGATTCGACAACTTGCAGACAGTGTTTTGCACATCTTGTTCGGCATGATGCAAACACTGTAAAGAGATTACATTCTTTGAGTACGTGTTACCGCTGATTCAGTGGAAAAGTGGTCGGTAGCTCCAGATTCCAAAATATAGGCTTCAAAAGTAAAAAGTTAAACTTATATTTATTTAACAATTAAAATTCAAATAAAATAATATACAATGATTAAAAACAACTCATAATGGTATTCTAATTGGGAAAGTTTGGAGGGGAAGTACTCAGTAGTTTAATTTCCAAAATAAAGGCTTTGACAGTAAAAAGTAAAAAGTAAAACTGGTGAGTATTTATTCAAGATCAAAAAAATAAAATAAAATGATAAAATACACAGATCAAAATACACCATATGCAAAGGTTGGCCTCCCTGAACCTTTTGGGGCAGGTCTAGAGGAGATTGGAGGACACACAAACACAAACCTACAAACACATTATTGTAGTAGGAGGATTTTAGGATGTATTTTTTTCATCTGAACTTTGTGGCCTGTGTTGTTATGATGTGCTGTACAAACCACAAAAAACATTTTATTAACAATGTGTTTGACTGACCAGTTAGACACATTGTATTTCCTTGCCAAGACTGTAGTTGGGTGACAAACAGCCACTTTCCCCCTGTCTCCTGGATCAGCTATAAGACGATTTCAATGACATGCAGAATATCAACTGTTGGGAGAGTGAGGACTGCAAGACAGGGGCTTAGAATCGCGGCCGGATCAGAATGAGATGAACATACAATCAGAGGCAAAGCCACACGGGCTTATCTGCCCTTTCACGATGGCTGTCATCATTTGAGAGTTCCCTCGGCTGCTCCTCCGCCAAGATGAGAAGGCTTTCTGGCAGAACCGGAAAGTTTCTCTTTTTTGCTTCAGGAAAAGTTCTGGAGGAAACTTGCAGCGCCCCACAAAAGAACACATGAAAGTCATCGGGAAGGGGGTAAAGCAAAAATGAGAAGTCAGGAGGTGTCAACCTGGGTGAGAATAACAGAATCAAATACAAGGAGGGTGCGATATCACACCGCGGGGCATACAGAATAAGATGAAGTAATATATGGATCTGTGGAGGCATGGCTTTGGAACACATGCATGGTTTAAAATAAAGTTTTTTTCCAATTACGAGCTTCCCTTCTCTCTTCCTCTTTCTCAATTTGATCTATTTTTCTGATATTCTTGAACATTAAAATTCACTTTCCCTTCCAAGCCCTCCTGCTGTGATATTTCATGCTTACATACAGTATGTAGCTTAATGTAAACTTGCCATATCCTTCCAAAAACAGAGTTTCATCCCTTGAGTGTCATTTTGATGTGAGCTACTGATGGAATGTCGGCGCACTCGGCACATGTCACATATACTTCATACAAAACCCCATTTGGCATCAGTGTTATCGGCCTGTGTGGGAGATCTGTAACATGAAATGGCTTCATTTCAGTGCACATCACTGAACATATCCCATACAAGGCTGCGGCCAGTGTTTATAGCTTACCCCCTGTGAAGTATTGGCATCCAGTAGCGGCTCTATATCTGAGACAGTATGGTGGTTGGTGTAGTCTTTTCCCATGTGAGCCCTGCAATGCGAGGTGATTAGAGCATCCCTGTCAGTGGCTGAGGGGACAGATGGAGCAACAGAGGACTTTCTGGAGAGGCTATGGTAATTAGGAGTGAAAGGAGAGAAAATGGCGGCTTCAGAGCCACTGGGTTCAGGGACAAGCTTTAAACAACACTATTCAAGTGGCACAGGGACTTGTAGGCCCTTTGGCCAGCCAACATGGCATTGTTATGTTCATGTTAACATGTTTGCACGTGCTGTGAGGTTTTCCCTGCAGTAATCGCTGCTGTGTTACAAAACTATTTATGGTATGTATAGAAATTACTTTATTTTTTTTATGAGCTAAAAGTAAAAACATCTGTACACTTAAAAAGGTATTAAAGAGTCAGTTTGAAAAGAAAACAAGAACATTAAACATATATAAGTTGTCAGTGGCGTTATTTTCAAATTACTGTTTAAGTCTGTTTTGTTATGTTAACGTGTGCTATCCATATACCCGGGCAAATTATATCAGTCGATCAACAGCATTAGAATTAAGTGATTTTTTTTTTTTTTTTTTCTGTAAATGGAGTGAACTCACTAATTGCTAATTAATGAGTAAGAACACCTATGCCACGCTTTCCTTAAGTTTCCTTAGTTATTTGTAAGCCCTTTTTCAGATCAACATGGCATTGTTATATCCAGGTTTTCGCAGTTTCTAATCACAGTTCTAATGAATACACAAATCCAAACATCGATTAAAGAGACACTTCACCATTAAAAGTTTCAGGTGGTACCCACTGTGTAGCAAGATCCTGCCTCTGCCCCAGTACATTGGGAGTGAATTCAATATTAGTTTGTGTGTGAATAGTGATAAGAAATATCGATAAAAAATGGACCCAACTAAAACTGCTCTAAACAAAATTTGTAGTTTACCCTTACTGACAGGGACTCTGTTTCTGGAAGACACAATGGTGTTGAGTTATTTCATGTTGGCAATGTGATGCAGACAGAATTCTTGGGGATGATTATGTCAAAAACAACATCAATGACTGAATGTGAGTGAGAACATTTTTTATTTTGTAATTTGTGCGAACTGAACCTTTACTTGATAAGGAAACCTTTTTAACTGATTGCGAACACCAATGACACACTTTTCTCTACTCATGCCAAACAACATTGCATTGTCATGTTCATGTTAACATGCTTCCACATGCAGTATCAGTATTATAATACAAGTATAATTATAACAATAAACTAAATAATTGTGAGTTTAACCAAATTAAAAATACACATACAGTATTGATTTCTATCTCTATCTAAATACAGTGGAGATGAATACAACTTTATTCCAAAAAATAATTATAATAATAGACACATTTAAATACAAAATGTGAAGAATGACATCTCTTTCCAGAAACGATTTCAGTTACAAATGCCCTCACCTCCCTGCAAAAAATGTCATAGTCCTAATATCTTTGGCAGAAAGTCGTTTTAAACACAACACACTTCTCCAAAGAAATTAGTTGTTGAATTTGTGAAGATACTTTTTGAATGTTGTGAGCACCACAAATTAAATTCTTTTCACCTCAAAACGAGATTTTGAAACCTGGACAAATAAGACCAAATGGATCTGCATGTCTGCATAGATTTAAATTAGAAAAAAATATTAATAATTTGGGTGCACACCCTTTTTAAACAGTTATTGATCTTTTTTTCGGCTTTCAAAAACCATCAATTCCAGACTTTTTTCAGTTAATTAAAATTATATAAAATTCAGCATTAGCTCATCCCTGTTGAAAATTTAAACAATCATTCCTCCTGCTGCTACACACACTGAGGGGATGGTCGTTCCTCCATGTGATTAATTGCTTTGTCAACTATCAATCTCCAGCACCATGAAATAGCCACAGGACCTGCAGCCAGCAGGTTGCTGGTGAAACGATGGCATTGAAATTCCCATGGGGGACATATTAATGAGGCTACAGCGAGAGTTAACAATTCACCATTAAAATGTAATGCATTCTTTAATTAATTAAGCTCTCATTTATAAACATCCACCTCTTCTCTCTCACTCCAAATTTGACCTAACAATAGAGTGTTTAATGTTTTATGGTGAAGGCATAACATATTTAAACGTCATTAATACAGGAACAGCAAGATAAACATACTGAAAAATTCTATTAGCAGTAATAGGTGGTGTCTTTGCAAAGAGTTTCCCCTGTTTTTAACCAAATAATTCAAAATTAATTTAACATTACAGCTGGCATGCCAGGGGTTGGATTCGACTTAAATAAGAAATATTCTGAGGTGTGTATTTTTAGCCTGAGAGTAGGTAGACTATCACTCTTTTAGGAGATACACACACGACATCAAATGATTATCTTCCAACTCTTCCAGATATCAACTAACTGAGGATCTAATTTCATGTCACACATGCTTAATAAAAAAAATCAAATTGGCTCCTAAATTGGTTGGTCACTCCAACATTGAAAAATAGGTCAAAGTTTCTCCAATCCAAAGTGTCCGCTAGGCTCAATGATTGCAGATTGATATGTGGGGGAGTTTTTTTTTTTTTTTTTTTTTTCCTGCCAAGGCAGGAGCTAGAGATCCCATGCACAGTAGGAGCTAAGGTAAATTTTTACCCAGCTACAGAGGAATGTGGAATCAAAAGTCAAGAAATTGGCAAAACTGATTGTAATATTTCGATGATTAGATCATATTTATTTTTTGCTTCTCTAAAATCAGATTTTTGGAGGGACATGATGTTGTTAAATGTGTCCCGTGGGTTGTTTCAGGTAAAATTAACTCACTGAAATGTTTCTTTCCGGTGAGTATCAATCTGTTGTGAAGTGCAACTCTTGAAGGTTGTACATTTAACAAAGGTAAAGCAGAGCAGCGATGGATTCTTGAGTAATTCCTTTGAGTTCCAGATTTAATTGGACATGCTTATAGCTTATTTCAGTCAATATGTAAATGTCAGTGTTCTAGCGTCAGACTGTGGGTGAATTGGTGTGGTTCAGCTGAGCCAAACTGTTCTGCCATAATCATTTTGATGTTAATGATGTCTGCAGAACTGCAGCGTCACCCCTGTGATTTAATCAAACCTAATTTGGGTCAGTCCATTTTGGCTGCAGCTGAGCACCTCAACATCATCATTACGCTCCTTCAACCCAACCTCTGCGCCCACCTCGCCTCCTCGGACTCTCCGATGAGCCTGCCAGGCCGCAACCAGCTGCTCGTCATCTGTCTTGTCACAACCTGTCCCGCTTTCGGACATGGGCTCACACATTCTCCAGTTTTGGTTCGGGATTTCACCATGATCCGAATCAGAAATGAGACTTTGTGTTTAAGATTTCACTTCCAAGCTCGCTCTGCCTGTGGGACCTGCTCCTTGGGCTTTTCATCAGCTGCCATTTTCGACGGCATGCAGTAATTTCATGGCTCATTGCAAGCGCTGAAAACCTTTGAAACTGCAAATGTTAACTTTGCCTGGCCTGGAGCCATTTAGGAAGCGATTAATTTAGCAAACAGAAGTGAGCCACTTTCTCCTCCTAGCCTGCGCATAATTTTTGGGGGCTTCTATCTGTATTTGAGTAAGAGTGAGCAATGTAATGACGGTTCCTGTAATTGTGGCAGTGTGAAAATGGTTCCTACCTCAGCCTCCACTATCTCACTCATCTCTCCTGGCTGAGCCTCGTCAGTCTCGTACAGTGAGAGCACACGCAGATTGAGAAGAGGTGGAATCACTTACAACATGCTTGACCTTATTTCTTGTTGCGAGTTGCTAAAGCGTGTTAAAAGAACATGTTTGTTTGCAATTTCAGCACCTTGCTGAGAGATGCCGAGCTCATATTCGCAAGCCACTGACTGAACAGGCGTTTTCTGATCATGACTTTTCCATATCTTTGATGCGATATTCAAGCAACAATTCAATTTAGGAAAAAAGAAAGTGTATATTGGAAGTGTGAAGATTTTTGGCTGTGGTGCTCTCAGGAAATAGTGCGGATCCCAGTGAGAGGCTCTCAGTGTTTGCCCAGTATTCCTGGAGGCTTGTTTTGTCACAGACTCTGTGCAGCTAGGCATGGGAGAGGCAGAAGGCAACGGGTCGGCCAGCCTTCCCCCACAGCTGTCCTCCTCCATCCTGGCACTCAGCTCCACCAAGCCAATATGAAAACAAATTCTCGGCCCTCTTCGCAATTAATTTTCCTTTGCGACAGAAAAAAAAAATATCAGTCTTGACAACATAACATATAGCAGGTTGTGTACAGAAAATCTGGCTGTACACAGAAGCAGAACAACCTCACAAAAATCTGTTTGTCCCCCAAGAGTAATTTTTCACTGTGCTGGGAGCAGTTGTCTTGCACATATTCCTCCTTATGTGCATATAGATCAGTGCACTCCATTGAAGTGGTAGTAAAGTAAACAAGAGCAAGAGTTAAATGCATTTAGACATGTTTTTATGCACAGGATAATTTTATGTATTCTAGATGAACACTTTTACTATCCACCGTGCAGGAATCAAACAAAGCAAGCTCATATTATTTTAAAAATGATATAAATAAAAAAAAAATCAACCTGCACAGGGAAAAGTGAAAAGTGAAGTGGGTCAAAATGAAAAACAAATACAAGAAAGACTGGTAGGAGTGTAAGAAACACACAATGACATTGATAAAAATGTTGCCTCTTGCATTTACAGCGTGCATGTGTGTCCACGCTGTGTTTAGGAAATGACTGCTTCCTTACCTGGATGCCCTGTAACCACATCTGTATCCTGTTTTACCACGGCCACACTGCAATCTCCCCCACACCATTAATTTTACTGAAAGCCATTCACAATAACCATGAGATACTGGGCAGCGGTGTTCAAACGTTTTCTTCCCCCTTCTTATCATAAAGGTCCCACATGTCTTGGCAATATCCCCAAAATAAAAAAAAGAAGATAAATTTGTCCTAATTACGTCCCTCGAACAATGTTGTTTGACGGCCAAAGACATCAAATTAAATACTATTTTGATTCTGCAAAAGTGGTGTCAAGGTCTTATATTTTCATTGCAGGTACATTGAGTGATAAATATGAGGGAGAAAACAGTAATTATAGGGTGGAAATGACATCAGAAATTAGGTAAATTGTGAAAGGGTTTGCCTTTAAATGGGTTTGAGCCATGAATTAAAAAGACCATTAACGGGGAGGAGGCAGGTGTTATCCTCACTGCCCAAAACAAAACAAACAGAGAGGGGGAGGTGAGTGTGTACGTGTGTGTGTGTGTGTGTGTGTGTATATTTGTGTGTGTGTGTGTGTGTGTGTGTGTGCTGTGAGTGTGCTCGTGAAGTGAGGAGATGCAGGTGTGTGCCGTTATCTATGAACAATCCCATGTCATTACCAAGTGAAGGTGTATTTAGCTGATTTTCTTCAGTTTCAGTGCTGTGATAATTTGTAATGTATTGTTCCATTAATAAACCACAAAGTAATAAACTAATACATCATTTACATTTCGTGCTGAGGCGCTGTCATTGTAATACAAATTTTGTATTTCTTAGATTGCTCCTCTTTGCCACTCTAACTTGTAGTTTATGTGAAAAAATTAAATTTAAAGTCTGTATTTACTGTCATATGGTGTACATGCGTTTGCATTTTTCTATATTTCAATGAAAAGTTATGCAGGCCTGCATGAATCCACATTCAAAGGACTTCAAATTGTGCTACAAGTAAATTGTTGCATAGTGACTCCACCAGATATCAAAAGGCAGAGGATCAGAGTCTCATTCCACCCCATTTTGTGTTGCCATAGTTTTTTTTTTCTTTCTTTCATTTTTTTTTTTTTTTTTTTTCTTTTTCTTTATCAAACCTGTGTCTGGTCTTTTCATGAGCCCAGAGAAATTTAAAGGTGATGAGAGGTCCTCCGCCTGATAGGACACAGGGCCAGTGTGGTGATCAGACAAAATTACATCAAGTTTTTCCCCCCACAACTATGCTTGTCTTTTTTTTTTTTTTTTTTTTTTTTTTTTTTTCATTTAATCAAAGTTCTTGCAGCCTGATGCTGCCCTCTCTCTGGGCCAGGTGTCAAACGGTTTCCATTGATGTCAATGCGGTGGTAATCACAAAGTCTATCCACAGATGCCTGCTTGCACTGCCGTTTCACTGGGGCATCGCATTCTCCGCTCAACACCTTTGAGGCATGTAAGATTATTTCTGCAATCTGAAAGAGAGAATAACCTCTAGGAAGAAACTAAATCACAATATAAAGTAATTAAGCACATTATCAACGTGGAGGTTAATTAGTGAGACCCTATACGCCAGCACCACTGGTAGCATTGCAAACAGACAAATGCTTTCTTTTTTCGTCTCTTTTTGACCACACTCTCTCACATGCACACACATACCCACACATGTAGCCTCCACACACGCATACATGCACACACAACAACTGCAGGCAGTTGATTGTCACTGTTTAGGGCTCTGAAATTGATTAAACAACTTGCAATCCAGTTTAATTAATGGAAACTATCTGTAGTTCAAAGCTGTTTAGCTGAATGTTGTATCTTAACGCTGCCCTCCTGTCTCATTTTGCTTAGACAATCGTCAAAATTAATTGAATTCTAGCATTACTGTATGGAATAACCTTTAAATAATCTTTGATGTTATAGCCCATATTAAAAGGTTTTCTATGTATAAACATACACAACCTCAGAGTTGATATACTGTTAGCCAGTGTTTATCCATTAACATGAAAGAACTGTGCCAAGCTGTAATATCACAATACAGGGAAGACAACATGCCCAGCCTCTATATCTCTGAAGTGCAGCTGAGTCCAAAATGGCACATTGACAACAACATACATAGTTGCAGCATAGAAACAAAAGGCGAGGCAGTCCTAATTATTGACAAGCAACATATATTTACTTTTCCTCATTTCAAAACGATAAGTCCTTGAAGCTCCACTCAGTGTCTGCAGTGTGAAGATGTCCCTATCAAAAAACTACAGGCATACCTGTTTGTTCAGGAAGGCTTGGCAAGAAAATACCCTCCCTTCTGTTCCAGCTCTGGGTGAAGCTATTAGGCAACTTAACTTGACTTATTATTTTTTACACATCAAATTATTGATTGCTCCTTTGTGCTTCATATCTTATTGTATTGGTGTTAGAAAGAGGGAAAGATTTTGGAGCTTCAAAT
Source organism: Embiotoca jacksoni (assembly GCF_022577435.1). Classification (NCBI taxonomy): domain Eukaryota; kingdom Metazoa; phylum Chordata; class Actinopteri; family Embiotocidae; genus Embiotoca; species Embiotoca jacksoni. The sequence continues at coordinate 17,974,297 of NW_027185241.1, forward strand.
TTTGAATGTATTTGTAATTGTCTTTGTTTCAGTGGTTTGAGGTTTGACCCTGTAAAGCTTCAGATTCTGAACCAGGGGTTCCCCGGTGGGGTAGGTTACATCTGCAGTTGTCAGTGGGTAAGTAGGAAGCTCAACTAATTAACTCAACTGAACTCAACTAGCTGAACTAAAAAAACAACAACTGTGACTTTTAAAAATTATACATATATATATATCCATATGTTTGTCTATACAGTATACGAGGAGGAAAATACCCAAAAAGGTTAATGAATAACCGTCCTTGGTAAATTGGTGTTTAAGCAAGTTTGCAAACAGTTGAACTCAAAGTAGGTTAATGAATAAACAGTTCAAATAATTAGCTACAAGAAACACCCATCTGACTGTTATCAACTTTGGAACAGGCGGTTATCATCAGACATCTGTCCAAAATATATTGGCTAGTAGGACCCTACTATACTACTTGCGACCTCTCGTAGCCATAGTGATTATAGTGAGAGCAAAGGAGGAAGTCAGGTGACAAAGTATAAAGAGCGACAAAGCCTGTGTGGGCGAGGTAGGACTTTCAACCGGTACATCTCTGTTTGTGCCGGTGTGAAAACAACTCCTACCATAGCCTTCTTTTAAGTTAACTTACATCACAGCTTTAAGTTGTGTGGTCTTATCTTAAGCCTAATCAAGGAGCTTTGGTGACCTAACCAAATTGTGACCGTGTCACAGCGTTAACCACATGTTTACTATGATGACCAAAGTCCAGTAAGCCTTATGCCAGTATGTCCCAGGTTGTGTACTTAACGTCGCTCATAATAGCCTCCTCAACCTACCTCTAAGCCCCTACAAATGAGTGATGATAACCACCTATTAAATGTTCAGTTAACAGGCAAACCGGGTTAAGGAAATGAATAAACAGTTGAAATAGTTTATTCAAAGCAATTACTTAACATTGGATCTGGTTGACTAAAAGTAAGCTCATGAATAAACAGTTGAAAGAGTTCATTAAAAGTAACGGGTAAACAGTTGAAATAGTTAGCTAAAACTAATGGAAACATGACTGCTGGTCATCTGGTTATGGATATGTCAAAACAAAGATGCTAAACACTGCTTTGAAGTGTCTATTCCTTACATTTATGTGGCAGGAAGCAGTTCTAAGCTTAATTTTGAAATAGTCTGTACAGGCCTTTTTTTCTGTGCTTTTCTTGTGTACCATTACATCACGCCATGACTCAAATCTAATCACAACAAACATATTAAAATATGCAGACATCATTCCAAAGTAATTTAAGGTATACGACAAAGTGACATATTTTTAAATGAGATACAGCTTTATGCCCCCCCCCCCAAAAAAATTTAAAAAAAAAAAAAAATCAAACAGCTGCCTGCTTGCCCTAAAACTCAAAAGCCAGATCACACAGCCTTCGTTACCCCCTCCTTCTCCTCGCTCTCTTTTCTCTCCATCGTGCGCCCCCTCTCCCCCTCTTCTTTTTTTTTTCTTAAATGGCATGAAGGTTGAGATGGCTGGAGTCCAAGATCATCGCGCCTGAGACCACACAGATGGGGAGAGATAAAAGTTCTCTGTGAGCCATTCACAGTGCTGCCATTTTACACACAAGTAGAAGGGACGTAGGGAGGAGGGGTGTGAAGGGGGAGGGGGAGCCACCTGCGGCCGTGACATCACCGCCTTATCGCATATCATGTATCACCTGCAGCTCCACGTCAAGCCCAAAGAGACAGATTTCATCTGTCATCTCTGAGAGGATCTCAATATAATTTACTCTGCTGATCTGACATCCAGAGGAGAGGAGTAGAGTTGCCAAACCTAATCTTACAGATGAGGACTCTCCTTTTTCTGCCCAGTCATGTCCTTGTGTGCTGTTGCGAGGGGGGGAGAGGGATTGGCATATCAGATTTAGCTGTTATTTGAAAGAAACATCTTGGGTTAAGTGGCTCTTGTGGTTTACTTTCTCTGTAAACTCAATACATGTACAAGTCGACCCACTGTTCCTTAAGTTCCAGGGAAACATCACCTGACTTTACACGCTGAAATATTCCCAAAAAGTGGCAAATATTTCAACTGCATACAACATATTTGCTGCACACATTGACGTGGAAATACAGACTTTTCCCAAATGTCCCCACTTCCATGATGCCAGTACAATGAATAACTTTGTAGGCAAGTATGCAAAAAAGAGATTATCATACATAAAAGCCAGAAGCAAAAAACATAAGTGGTATCAAAAAGCATAACCTAATTAGAAAGACTAATCAACTTTAATGTCTTCATATTTAAGGGAGAGGGAAAGGATAATTAGTCTTGGGGTTCAGTCTCCTTTCCTCTGCAGTCATGCTACTAACAAGAGTTGATGCTGTCTAGAATGGCCACCCACATATAACAGCTAATTGCAGGTCTTCGCCCTCAAGCACCCTTCTAGTCATAGAGACAACAGGGAAATTGGCCATTTCAGCTGTGCTGGGTATCATTAATAATTAATGACACTTTCAAGAGTCAGTCTGTCCCTAAAAACCTAAGCAAAAGGTACTTTGGGAGCTACGCAATGTGTCCTTCACTCAGATAACAAATATAGGCTTTTCGGTTTATGCAGGGGAGAACTTCTTCCCTCCTGAACGCTGCTTTTTCTTTTACGAGCTGTAACCCCTGCACTGAGATTTGTCACATTTTTTTAAAATGACAATTAACTATTGATGACTGGCTAGCTCAAATGAATTGCACATCATACTCTGGATTAAGTTTCCTATAATTCTAGAGCAGAAATTGCAAACATCTCTCTAATAACCAATATATTAAGAGATTAAAACCAATAAGGTAACAATGAACTGCTCCTCATGTTGTATTTCGACTCCTGTAGACACTTTCTTGTCTTTGTCACCTTGATTTTTGATAACTTTTCCAACAATGATGCTATTTTATGAATATGCTTTAGAACCGGTGACATGTTAAACAAAGCTGCAACAGAAAATTAATATTTGCATCTGTTTGGAGTCCCAGAAACCTTGGATTTGCATCTGTGATTAGACTGGACTACCATCCATCTAAATTAGAGAAAGGGATATCTGTAATTCATATTTGATTACAGTATGTTCCTAATATGTGTAAAAGGAAGTTAAATTTGTGTCTGGGGTCTCACGATCCCAAAACAGTAAGAAATGTCACAAAACAAACGCATTCTTGTCTCTTGTCTGAGTTATTTTCTGTGTCACCTTTGTTGTTGCAAAAAGAAGGGTTACCGTGCACTATAATATGTTTTAATATGTTTATTGGTAGAAAATAAAACTACATTTTTATAATTACAATCATTATGTTTGAACATTCAGCAGTGAAGTCTGTTTGACCCCAATCAATGAGGTCAATGTCAACAAAATAAAAGGCTTAAAGTGTCCTTAGTTTGTCGTTTTAATTCTACTTGGCTTCACTGCTGCACCCTGTCTGCGTATTCATGAGTCTTCTGACCATATGGCAGCTAATCATGATCAATTTCATATTTCTAATTGTTTTATGAGGTTGCTCAAGTGCGTAATAAAATAACAAACTTATGGTTTTTATGTTCAAAATAGCGAAGAAAAACTATTTCCTAATGAAATAGCAGCAAAGAGTGGATTCTGGCACATTTGATCACATTTCCCTTCCTTAGGAAGTCATCCATGGTACTGTTCAAGGGTAACCAACCACTGTCTTATAACTTTATTATTCTTTCTTAATCGGTTTATAAATATTTATGAATCGTCAAAGCCACCCTGACTTGCAGCTGAGATTGAGCAGGGTATGTACGTTCCGAGGCAGCCATGGGTTGGGAGGAGAGAGATAGCGTGGACAGGAGATTTGTGACAGAGCAGAGCATGAAACCCATCAGTTGATGAGTGGAAATCCCTACTTTCTAATTAATAGAGGTACACAGGCCAGGGGGATAAGGAGGATCAGGGAAATGAAATCAGCAAAAAGATACCATCACTCATTTCTGAGGTCCATTGTCACACTTCAGAATCTGCTGTAATGAATCACTCAAGCATTCTGCAGATACATTTGAATGGTGGGGAAAATTCATTGTCCGGTGGAGAGCATTCGATAAGGATCTTTTCTCTTGCCTCTCCCTCTTCTTCAGCCTCTTCTTTCCCTCTTTTGTCAAAGGGCCCTCTGATCAAAAAGCGAAATCAAGGCTCAAGCAACAGGTGCTCCGTCTGAAAGGCTGCCGCAATCTGCAAGTGAACTGGAAAGCTATCTCGGATAAAAGAAAAAAAAAAAAGAAGAAGAAGCCTGATTCAAGAAGTTTCAAGGGATTTGCTTCTTGGGGTCAGTTGAAAAAGTCAGAACGGGGTCCATCATTTACTAAAAGCATGTGAAAGAACATTTACGGAGCAGGAATGACACTGAATGATTTTTATATAGCCTCCACACTGTGATACACTTCGTCCCCTTTGACCTGAACATGTGACTTTTGACACATTGCTGATTTGAAAATAAAGCAAAGGAGCAAAACATGTCCACTCTTGTGTTGTCCAGCCTGTGTTTTCTAATTGGAGGCATGACTGCTGAACATGTTGTTTATGATTTGAAGTGCACTCCTGCCACCTAAAGTGTCATTGCCAGGAGATGAGATGGTGTTTGAGTTCAACTCCAATATTTATAAAGCAACACAAAGAGTTTGTAACCCTCATTAGACAGATTTGAGGAAGATGAAGTGACGACAAAAGCAGCTGCTGTTCTGCTCACCCTGCATGCAACATTTTTACACTGCAAGCTTGTAAATCCAACTTACATTGATGGATTCTTCTGCAGCTATAGCATTAACCTTTGGCCTTCAAGCAGAGGGTTTTTTTTTTTTTGGTTTTTTTTTTAGAGGTGTCCTAGAAAAGAAGGTTTTCAAACATCTCGCCTGTTACTGTACAACATTAACAGTTTAATCTGCTTCTCTTTAAGGAATAAGAGAAATGCAAGCCTAAGCCTAACACATATTAGCTGCCTCTCTCAGAGCTGGCAGGCTGAACACAGCTCCTCGACATCCTGAAAAATCTGAAGACGACATGAAATGAGAAACAAAATGCAGCATATATCTTTCCATATCATGCATCCTCAGAGGGGATTTACCAGAACTGCCTTTAGACATTATTATTCTTGTTTGCAAAATGCACCAAGAGCATGTTTCAAAAACACAAGTAAGTAAATATACAGTAGCTTCTGTCTTCTCTCTTTAGCCGTTGTCTTTGTTTGCTTTCCAAAGATAATTTAAGTTTTCCATTTCTAAGTAGTTCAATCCAACCCAGGGGAGCTATACCCCTGTGAAACAAGATTTTTTTTTTTTTTAACTTCTTTTTCCTTTTTTTTAACTTCAACCCTTATATCCCAATGCAATTATTTAATATACACCCACTCATAGTCTGCATATGAGATATGAATATAATTGTATGTTACTTTTTAATTACAGGAAAAATCTAACTTGTAAGATGATGGGCTGGAAGGTGCCATTGCATTGTTATTTTTTTTTTTCATCCTCGTTTTCTGATTATGTGAGCTGGGCTCCTTTGCTAAGCGATGATAAGCAGAATTTCCATGTTCTCTGCATAATTAATCCATCTTTGCCTCTCTTCATGCCAACTCTGCCGTTATCGCCGGCACATGCCTGAATTGCAAAAGAATCCTCTCTTCAATTGGAACTTATTGATATTCTAAAAAAACTGGAAATCCTCAAATTTAAGCCACAGATTGTTAAATGGATTAATTTCGCGGCAATCGCAAGCATCTAACGCGGGGAGACAGGCAAAGCAAATTGAAAGTGTCTCCTGTTTGTGGAGTTTTAGTCCCAAATGATAGGGTTTATTGGCATGTTTTTTTTTCTCTATAGTCAAAAATTACCATTTATTTGCATGCCATAAAATACTTTTATATGGTTGGAAATTCAGAGGAATTTCTTTCAATGCCTGTCGTTGGCTTCATGATAACAACTTCAGCTGCCCACATCTGGACGCTTTTGATACTGCCTGAAAGGAATGTCTGAATATTTAATATTTTTATCTGTTTTCATCGATGGTTTCACCATTAAGGATGGCTCTGCTGTTTGCATGGAGCCTGGCAGATGTAGATTTATTTTCTGAGCTGTCTACGGCCTGCCTTTCTGTGAATATATTGATGCATTTTTCCATTTTGCTGTTCACTGATGCCTCTGCATATGTAATAAACCAGCAGACACACTTATGAAATACATCAACAGACTGTATTATAATGCTGCGTTCAGATGTGGGTCCTCAGTTACTCATGCATATATAGGAAAGGGGTGGAAATCAACTACACACATCAACTATAATTTACTTGACCTCATAAAAATTAATAACATTAAATCACAAGATGTCAAAACACATGAGGAGCTCATGTATAAAGCAGGAAATATGTTGTTTGGACACGTTGTATTAAAACCTCTTACATACATACAGTGATGTAATGAAACATGTACATGATCACTACAGTGAATCATACTGGCACCTATAATGTAGTGCACATATTAACAGATGATACCAGAATTAGATGATTACAGGTGTTTTTTTTCTCTCTTGAATTCTGATCATATCAAAGAATTATTAACATCAACAGGTAAATTCTATGTATCACCTACTCTCTGTATTTTATTTTTTTTAATATTTTAGATTCAGTTGAAAATTATAATACAAAGTCCTGTTTATCTGGGGGCTGAAGTCAGTTTAGTTGCACAGCTGAGAGCTGCTGCTCTTCCTCTGGCCATTGAGGATGTTAGATTAAAAATAAAGTCAGGAGGAAAACTGACTATGTGAGTTGGGTGGGATTCTGGAAAAGTGGAAAGTGGAAACCAATGATTGAGTTCATTTATTATGAAACGGCAGAATAAAATCCTCACATTTTCTGATATTCAGATGACCACTAATCAGAATTTAATTTTGATATGAATGAATTATGCATGATTTAATTAGTGTTGACTCTGATTTCTATTATAAAGTGTTTTAAATCATTTTATTGCTGGTTTATGAATACTGCTGTTAAAAAGGAAGGCATTTTTTTCTGGTAGAATTGTGTGAAAGTGTGTATCCAGCATTTTGAAGATGGCTTATATAAATTTACTTGTACACATGACACAATAACAAGAAAGTAATTTATTCATTTATTGTGTGACAATTACACAAGTTTGGTTGTTACTAATTAATTACATGACGTGATAAATCATTTGATACCAGGCAGGCGTCATGAGAACTAACAGCATGTCACGAGCAAATTAGTTCAGACTTATATATACTGTATGTATATTTAACCTAAAAAGTGCACCAAAAAAAAGTGAAATTAAAAGTGAAACAAATTCCAGTGACCTGAAATCTATTTCCTCCACTTTTAATACATGTATGAGAATAATTTAGAAAATACTATTTTGTAGTAGAAATTGAGCTTCTCCTCATGGATATTAAAGCAGACTATAAATGGTAATTGTGGTGTGATGTTAGATGTTCATTCACTCACTCACTCACTCATTCATTCATTCATTCATTCATTCATTCATTCATTCATTCATTCATTCATTCATTCATTCATTCCACAGGCGTCATTCCCTCAGCCTCCACTGTCAGATCACTTTTTTTCCACTCTTAATAATGCAACACTATTATTTTAAGAAATGAACCTCCTCGAAACGAGGAGGGATATTTATGATTTTAATCCATAAAAGGCTTGCCGGTGTTCCCTGGAGGTGTCACAATCTCAGCTTTTGACCACATAAAAAGACATTGAGATTAGCTGGAAGAATATACTGTCCTGTGGTTTTCTCCTCCTCCTCCTCCTCCTCCTCCACGGAAAGCCTTTATTTACAGATTTACACACTCCCAATGGGAGGAGCATAGTTTGTTCATCCCGCCCTCTTTTAGTATTTTCATCACTTCCCTCGACTATAATGTTTTGGTCTAATCTTAAAATGCTTTGGGGTTATGTTGCATTTTGATTGCATTTCTTTGTTTTGAAGGTTCCGTTATTTCTTTTTTTGTTGTTGATGTTTTCTTCCCCTCCTTTTGCTGCTTTGTTTCAAAGCACACTGCACATTATAGTACATGTCTCCGATAAACGGAAGGGACGGGAAGGAGAAGGAGAAAGGGGGGGTACTGGATGGTGGTGCGAAGAGTGTAGCCTCCCTGGAAAGAGCTGGCGCTGAGGCCTCCAGGGCTGCGGGTGGTTTTGGCAGCTCGGCCAGCGGAGTGGGCACTCTCTCAGACATCTGTTTGCTCACTGCTGCTGGAGCTGCTGGCTGGATGGATGTGGAGGGAAGGAAGGGGGGTGGGGTGGGGGGGTGGGGGGATGGAGCATTCAGCCACAACCGGCAGCAGCATCTTACCCAAGACGGACAACAACAACCCAACATTATAGCTATCAAAAGTCATGCATCATATTAATTTGCTATTCTATCATTCAGAGGGTGTTTTCAGGGTAAAACGCCTTTTTAAGAACGTGGATGTGAGTGTTGGCATGCACTGCTGCATGCAGGGCATCCAAGGACACACACTTGAACAGGAAAGAACAAAAACTTACTGTGGGATATTATGCAAAAGCTGAAACAACTGTTCAGCTGTGATTTGGTCCTGAACAACATCTTGTTTTAGTTCCCGGACATGTTTCTGCTCCTCCCCTCTGTCTCTCTCTCAAACAGTATCTCTATATATCTAACAGTAATATATGTGCCACCCAATCCTGCAACCCACACAATCATACACACACGCACACACACACACACACACACACACACACACACACACACACACACACACACACACACACACACACACACACACACACACACACACACACACAGACCTCCCTTCCTCACAAGACAAACCAATCCCCAACAGCCAGAGGGTGACACCGCAGCAGGCAAACTCATAACACTGATGTCCAAGTGGAGCTGCTGAGGCTGCTCTTTAAGGGACGAGTTCCTGTCCACGCGATGGCTGTCACTTCCAGCGCCACTGGACATGTGTGATCCCTTAAAGAAATCAACCTAGTAATTTGTCATGCCAGGCTCCCTCTGATATTACTCAGTCAGCACTGCAGCTCACTTAAACAGTGTAAGAGGAGAACTGCAGCTGTTCTTCAGGCAATCATTCAATAGAGGATTGTCATAACATTAACACAATACTGGCATAACACTGTTTTTCTAACAACTGTGAACACCTGGTGAAGTTACTGCACGCGTACACCATTTAAAACCGTTTGATAATTGTTGGGTTGTAACTTTTTTTACAATGCAATCACATATCATTTAGGGACTGTAGAAAAATGAACAGGGGTATAGTTTGGTTTGGTGATGTGTATTTTTCCTCTCCTGAAAGGAAGCTACTCAACATTTTTCGGGGCATGGGGCCCATTTAACTTTTCCTCATCCTGCCGTAATGATTTTATTCTAAATAATAATAATAATAAACTTTATTTTTATAGTCCCTTTCATACAAGAAATGCAGCTCAAAGTGTTTTACAGCAAGACAATTACATACAGTGTTTCACATAAAAACAGATATGAAGGAATTTTTAAAAATATAGAAGAAAGCAGCTCTTTCCTTCACTTTAGTCTGTATCTTATCCACTGACCGTGTGTTAAGATCTAAAAAGTGCTCAGTGAGTCATAACAAGTGTCAGAAACTACGCTTGATTCAAAGATAAAAGATAATGACTTTAAAGTGTGGTAACAAAATACCTCATTTTGTAGTTTCTCATAACTTTGGCAAGTAATAATTTTACTTTTGTGCAATTTGACAGCTGTGAAAATGATCAGTCTATTATGGTTGTGTTAAGGAGAGTTCTCTCGGTTCTATAATGTCATATTGCTGTGCAATTTTTAGGATAGTATATTTTATTTTTAATTCTAATTCTAGAGTATTACATTCTATTTTCTGTGAATTTGATATGATGGGAGGTAAAACAATTAACTGGGTTCAGTCTCTTGTACCTTACCCTAATATTTTTTGTACAATCCCTCACTACTCTATTGTGATTTAATAAACTGCGAGTTTATGGGGCTACAGCGACATATACACAAATTGCAAAATTCCCTCATGTAAAATGAAGATTTTTATGCATCTACACTATTTTTAAAGATGAAACAAGTGATTGCTTGTGACAGTGCTGCCCATAAATAATTGCATCAGTAGTTTAAAAGTTTATCTATTATTTAATTTAAAATTGACAGTAACATAACATTTTTAGGCTCTGAAAGAGACAGTTACATGCTGACAGGTAACAATATTGAACTCTTCACTGAGCCTTAAACTCAATAACTGTTCTAAAACTTTTCTTTTTTTTAAAGAATGAGCTCGATGAAGCCACCAGACAGCCCACCTCCACTGCCCCGACACTGAATGGCATTCCCCAAATGTGACTTGGCAGTTCTAATCAAATGATTTAGCACATTAAATCAACCTTTCCCCCTGTAATCAGATTATGTGTGTGCACTGTGCGGCATCTCCACAGCATACAGTATACCTTCACCTATTAATATGACCAACCTTGTGTCAATGATTTCCCTTGTGATGGAAACAGTATCATGTTAATTATCACAACCATCTGGTCTGAGCAGTGAAAAAAGAAAAGCTTTCTCTTCCTCTCGCAGATTTGTACCTGTCAATCAAAGTCGGCTTCAAACAAGCCACTGGGGCTCAGGAACAGCACAGAAGAACCACGCTCCAGTCTCAGAGGATTTAGGAGTGGCGTTAAATTAATCTTCAGCTGGCAATTTGACTCTCCTCTCTCACTATGTTGTTGCACTTACCACAAATCATTATTGATTTTGCTGCTGGGTTCCTAATATGGCCGGAAAACACTATTTATGGATGTTTAACATGGTAATTTTAGAGTGTGTGGCACTGCTTTTTTTTGAATTTTTCTTCATAATAGATTTCAGTGGAATGTGAGTTTAGTGTGTAAACTGAACATGTATGACAAAAAAAAAAAGAAATCTTGTTTATTACACTACTTGTTTATCTGTTCAACAGTTTGTGTTTGTTTTGAATGGCCCATGAATCTCTCACTTTTTAAGAAAAACTCTGTGTGTGTACAGTGTGACAAAGCTGGGATATTGAAATGAGTCACTGTTTATGACTACCACTGTCCCATGACATCACTGTGTCTGGATCCCGACCAAAGCTGCATATGAGGAAGACGGACAGAAAGGAGGACAAAAAAAGAGAGAAAAAGACTTTAGCCACCAGAGGACGGGAGAGAAACGCAGGAAGAGACAAATTGAGGAGGCTCGTGAGACAGATGCTCTCCTCAAGGTGAGCCACCGCTGACCCGTCTGCCACATAAATTATTCTGTAGTTTCAGACTCCATTCCAAAGTTGTGGAATTGGGTTACAAGATAATTTCACAGGCCACTTGCTTGTCTTCCTTGGCAGTCCAACTGGCTAATTGAAGAGAGTGATTTCCAGTTTGGGCAACTATTCAGAACATGGCAGTCAAAATCTGAATGATTTGAAGTCTCTCTCCTTTTCTGTCGCTCTCTCTCTCTCTCTTTTTTTTTTTGTGCTCTGAATATTTTTCTCCACCACCGGCAGGCTAATTGTGGGCAGGAGAAGCTGCTCATATTCTGATTGACACTTTATCAAATATTGATAATAAATAGAGTGGAAAAAAATCCATTTCTCTTACTGGAATTTTACTGAGCCAATTTGAATCGTAAAAAGTTGGACATATTTCGAAGTGTAAAGCTCAAATCCAGAGAATTTACACCAGTATTTTATATGATGTGCAATAATTTTGAATAATATATTTTATAGGTTTAAAAAAAATAATATATAGACTGCAGGTAACTTCTTTCACCTTTTCGCCAAGAGGTCAAGTCATTTCAGGTCACAGCATCTTAGTCCAGATAAACTGTCAGAGTGCATCATGGGAGAACAGTGTCCAAACTGCAATTGAGGTAATCCTGGTGTGTTTAAATTATATAGGCTCAGATTGGTTGACGATATGAATGGAGCCACATGCTGTATTATATAACCTTTGGCTGTAGTGCATGGTTCTCCCCTATACTTTTTTGTTTACTTTTTTAGTTTGCTTGTTTATTCAGCACGAAAGAAAAATGGGTAATTCAATATGGATTATTTTAAAGCAGCACCAACTTGATGGTGAAAGGGATTCTTAAAAAGAAAAAGGTGTTACATGCTGTTTACCTAAAATACAAGACAAGATAATTATTATTTGTTTATTTATATTGTTACTGTGATGCTTCATGATGATCACTGGCTGGAGCTTAGTTTGTCTCCGTTCTTATTTACCACGAAACAAGGGCGCTAATGAACACTAATTACTAACTGGACCAGGATCAGGTGAAGTTCATGAAGCCGCGGCTACGGTACCCGGCGAGGAACAAACCTTATCTTCAAACAAAAGCGCGAAACGCTTTCACCTCCCCAGTCAGTCCGTGCGGATCGCGGCGAAGCGCAGCCTCGGAGAACCGTGCTGAGAAAGAGAGAGCGAGAGAGGGAGGGTGTGCATGAGAGAGAGAGAGAGAGAGAGAGAGAGAGCGACAGAGAGAGAGAGAGAGAGAGAGAGAGAGAGAGAGAGAGAGCGAGAGCGAGAGAAAGAGAGAGAGAGAAAGCCAAAGCCGGAGCCAGAGAGACGAGAAAGATAAAGGAAAGACAGACGGAACGATAGACTTGTGCGTAAAAAGTACTGGTGCCCCCCTTCTTCTTCTTCTTCTTTTTCTTTCTCAATTTCCATCAGACAAAAACTCAAAACCGGCTGCTTGGATGAACCAAAACCTATCGATCTGTCAGTACTACACCTGGATTCACTGACCAGCCGCACAGCAGGCATGTCCCGAAGGAAGCAGAGCAACCCCAGGCAGATCAAACGTAAGTTTTCTTATGTTGTCGAGCCGCTACACGGCGTCTCCGGGCTTATTAGAGTTTGCAGAATATTGTAGCGATAGTGACCACACCGAAGCTGATTCAGCAGCGCTCAACTATCGCCACTCATGTGTTGCCTGTCACGGTCCATACGCTCCAGTCTCCCTCCGTTAGATTGTGTGTGTGTGTGTGTGTGTGTGTTTTTTTTGAAGGGATGATTTACAATCCAAATCCCACGGTGCTGCTGGCTGAAAAGTTTCACCGCTGCTGCCAAGTTACAGAAAAACGAAGTTATTTTGCTTGTTTGCGTGATCTTACTCTATCGTGGTAGTAATCCAAAAACTGCGTATCAGTGCATCACTTTGACCAAACGTGGGGACTCTTCTCCTAAAGCCTTTAGCGCCAATTAATCCCCAACAAATTCTAAATTATAGGTCAATAATACTGAAGCTGCTTTATGACACTGCTTTAAAAGGTCAGATTTGTTTTACATTGCTACTAAATGTTATTATTTGTAACACAGACACCCGCGTGTCTCACACACTCCAACTCTTACACACGCTCTTCATTTTTTTCCCTTTTTCACACACACACACACACACACACACACACACACACACACACACACACACACACACACACTCACTCACTTGCAAGTGTGTGTGTGTGTACATAAATGCACGCACATACTTTTTTTTTTTCCAAACTTCATAATATAACCTATAAATAATATTAATATTGACTGGCAGTATTAACAGCTGTGCCTGGTGGTGCTGATGTGTGGCAAGTTAGGACATGTTTTAATTTTAATCTAACTAAACTGGACCATTGCTCCCAAGTAAAGAGTTCAACTCAGCAACATTGTTTACACATATTTCAAATTTTTATGACAATTTATACAGCTTTTATTATGATTATTATTTGTTTTTAATGCAGAGGAATTTTACGAAAAGGCTGTATAACCTCATGGCCTACATTAATTGTGTCATATTCACATAATGGAATTTTAGTCATAATACATATTTTTCATGAAAGATTTTAAACAGCTTTTCATAATTTAAATTATTTTAAAGAGGCCATAGATCCTCTATAAATATGAGGGGATTTGTACATACACACACACACACACACACACACACACACACACACACACCCACACAACACACACACACACACACACACACACCCACACAACACACAAGGACATGGACGTAAACACACTTTTACCTCTCAAATACAGCTGACATCTGAGTGTGTGTACAGTGTGTGTGTGTGTGTGTGTTTGGTTTGTCCACTGCATGCTGCTGCTGTAAAGAGGCTAAAGGCAGACTACATGCAGGACTTTGTGAGGTGTCACTCTGATGCTGTTTATCTGTTTGTAAAGTCATCATGGACAAATCAGACTTAAATAAATATTGTTGGTGTGTGTGTGTTTGCGGGTGTGTGAGCTCACATGCATGAATTCATAAGGGCATATGCATGTTGGTATACAAGAGCGATTTTTAACATTTGTGCAGGGTTGATTCAGCGACAGGAGACATTTTATGCTGTCTTCTTTTGTTTCACTTGAAACTTTTTAATATCTATAGGTTGTACATTTAAAGCAAAATGTTTTTAAGGCAGCTTGTTGTTTGAATCTGGATTTATTAGATAAAGGAAAGTGGGATTTATCAGTATTGCCAATACTTTCTCTTTCATTTAATACATATTAATTCATGAAAAACATCAGTTATATCAATTATTTTGAAATATTTAAGTTAAATATTTTTAATATTTTTGTTAATTCTAAAGATATTGTTTGAAATGTTTTTATGTTGTTTTTTCCACTTCTTTTTCAAAAAGTTTAGAATAGCTTAGTTTAATAGTGACCATAAACTCTGAATGGAAATCATTATTTAGTAGAAACAAGCTTTGATTTCAGCTATCTTTGACTTGATATTAGTGTTTTTGCTGGCATCCACCACAAACCCGTAACCATTTCTAATCGACAAAGAAGCACTATGACGTGACAGGCCTACTCGTTTTTGGGCCAATCCCGTCGTGGCATCCAAATTTTTGTTGTCAAGCGAAGGAAGTCGAACGCTTGTGTTGCGCTTTCGTCATTGTGACCCGGCCTTTTGTGAATTAGTATGTCATGTGTAAGATCTTGTTAATATGGAGCCGGTGTGCAGTCGTATAATCAAGCTGCTCTAGTTGGAAACAGAAAGGTCACAAGGAGCCTAGATCCTCTCTCCTACCCCGGGAACGCTGGGAAAAAAGGCAGAGGAGGCATTGCACAGAAAGTCAGCACAGACAGTCATTCTAAAGGACAAAAAGGTTGTTGGGCGCTGTACCCCCCCCCCCACCCCCCCCCACCCTCTCTCCCCCTTACCCCTCCTGCATACATTGGACCGTTATCTAAAATTGTGATTTATGCAGTATTTTAATATTTTGCTTATTCTTTCCCCTTGGGTGCTCTCTGAGCGGTGATAAAAAGGCGATGCTGAAAGAGCACCATTAATTTGCTCCGATGACTGGGGAGATAAGGCCAGATAATGGGAAAGATAAGCAGAGAAGATATACCATCAGAAACCCGATTATTACCATTAAAATTCCAGCCCAGCAATCTGCAGCTGGCTGATAATTCCTTCTCCGTTTCCACCACTTTGGATGATAAGGCAAAAAATAGTCACTCAGTGCTCCTTGATTAGGCTGCCTGGATATCCCGATAATACAGTGATAAATTATGTATTTTCCCCCCTTGTTTTTTTTTCCTCTGAAATGTTACATCTGATTTTTTTTATATATAAATATATATCCCTGGCCCCCTTTCTGAATCCCCCTCCCCTTGTTGCTTTCCCAAGAAAGCGAAAAAAAAAAAACCCATACACTTTTATTGTAATAAGAGTTTGATAGAAAGAGGAGATAGTGGTAGAGGTGTTTTGTGTGGGAGCACATATCAATGTTATCAGCTCATCTCCCAGGGCCAGCTGCTAGCTGCTGTTGTTTTTAGCCTTATCACCCCGTGCCAATATGCCAATAAATTGCCCAGATTGTTAGTCGTTCCAAGGCGGGTCAGTAGAATTTGACAGGAATGATGAAAATATCGCTGATGCTCTGCGGATTGCGATTAGCTGCTGTAATATGATGTGTGAATTCCACCAAGCTCTCTCTATCCTCTCTTCTCCCTCCCTCCTCCCCCCCCCCCCCCCTCCCTCCTCCTTCTTCGCCTCTCCCCGGCTGCTGGTGGTGTCCATACCTCTATTCGTACTGAGAGGAGAACATTTTGATGCTTAATAGGAAGGAAAGATATGAACAGGCTGAATTGAAACCAGGCCCCTCAGAGTAATTTTTCTGTAAAATTGCCCCCCAAAGTTTCCTGGCGTAAAGGGGAATCTGGATGATGTAGGGAGCATGCCTTCACCAGTGTTTATGGGAACATATTGAAGCGGCCCTCTGAGGCCATGCGCGGACATCTAATGTCAAATGTGCTTATTAAACTGACTTAGTGTTCTCCCCTTTACTGTTGTCTTCACTATATGGACCGTCTGAGAATTCATGTTGCTTCCTCTGGCTCGACACACAACAAGAATGAAGCGCCGTACTGTAGTGATTACTGTAAGTTTGTATAGCACCCGAGTGGCAAGTGCACAAGTCCCCAGAGCTTACCACTATGTCATACTGTCAAAATGCCTAATCGACTCATGTGATAGTGATCTTACATCTGTAAAGCTGCAGTATACAATAATTTTTTTCTTGTTTTTTTCCCTGTCTTTTTTTTTTTTTTTTTTTTTTTTTTTACCCCACAATACCTTGTGGATAAAGCTGTAACAGGGATAGTGATGCAGTGGCAAATATTGCTCTTTGAATTTCTGAGATGTATTATCTTATTGTCATTTTCAAAGGCCTGAGCATTGAGAAAGAAAACATGTCATTTTGCTGTTTGGGTGCAATTTGGTTGTAATTATTATCTGCCTCTGCATGTCCTGACCTTTAATTTAGCTTAAATCCAACCCATCGTGAATATAACCCTTGAAATATTACAACAAGGTCCCTGCTTTTCATCAACTAGTCAGTGTGAAACTGAACCACATCCGAACAAGGTTTTCTGCTCGAGCTAAAAGTCTGTGTTTTATCATAGCGACCGTTTTTTTGTGTTTTTTTTTTCCATCTCCGTTCCACAGTTAATCTCTCCAACTCCTTAGCATAAGGCCACTTTATGTAACGTCAGCATACTGTTTATCATATCAGGTGACATTTCTATCTTTGAGGGGCATTTATCAGAGGCAGATTACACTAGTAAGGGATAAGGGGAGTGTTTACTGAATTGACTGCCAACATCCTGTATCTGAGTTTGTGTGTGTGTTTGCTTGTGTATACATTGGTGCATGTACAGTATGCGCGCCGAGCATGTGGCTGTGTGTTTAGCATAGGGATCGGAGCTGTTAGCTTGATATGTTGTGTGCTTTTTTTTTTTTTCTCACTAGGACAGACTCCTCATCCATATTTTCTACAACTTAGCTCAGCTTTGCGCTCTTGTGTATGGAAAGCTGTGGAAGTCGTATACGCTAGCATTTCACCCTTGGCCCACAGACGCTGGCAACTCGAGCAATCAGATGTTTTGGGGGTGTAAAATAAAAAAAAAAATGTTTGCATGCCAGCCTCCCTGTATATTTAAGGGTCTCTCTTTCATTGGGTGACAATCACGCTGTGTCTCTTGTGTTCCTCTTGTTGATTTCTGTCAGAAGAAGAATGGTTGTTGAATGCCAACTTTCCCTCAAACATCTGTTCCCTGCCAATAACAGCTTGTGCCGTTGCCTCGTCTTAGCTGAAGGATCCCCAATTGCCTCCACACTTTTGACACAAAACAACAATGCAGATGAATGTCATCTCCTTTTTAATATATATTTTTTTTTCCTATTGTGTTTCAAGTCAAATGTTCCTCGTGCAGAGGAAGCCTTTGTGCTCACAATACTGCTTATTACAGCTTATGTCACAGAGTGTGCAGCTATAGGGAGAGGAATGTATAGCAGCTGCTGCTTCCTTTTCGATGAAAACAGTGCTGTGTGATGAGTTGGATGAGCTGAGGTTGGCAGCCGGTGGACTGACGGTGCCTAATCCTGCCCTCTCTGTTGCTGTAGCCTGCAGTGCCTGGACAGCAGTGTGAAATGTGGGCAGGGTTGCTGCAAAGGTGGAGGTCACTTCCTCACACAGTTTCCTCTTTATCTTCCTCTTTCCTGAATTCCACTGCTATTATTCCAATAAGCGCTGCTTCAAGCTGTCACCATTGTGTTTTTATTCCGGCACTGCAACTGTCACCAGTGTGAACAAAATGTTAATTTTAGTAATACGTCCAGATCAAAACCAAAATGGGCTTTTACTGTTGCTGGTTGTCAGTTTTCTTTTTAATTTTGCTTTTCAGTCCCTCACCGTATTCCTCTCGGTTTATTTAGATTTTATATCAATGATGCCCATTGAGCCCCCAGGTTACAATTGACTTTCAGCCTGCTTTAAGTTAATAGCCTTGTCTCTTCCTCGTAGGGATCGATAGTGGTATTAATTAATCACCATTATCAAGAGCGGGATCTAGTTCCATTTGTTGTTACATCAGCAAAATATCAATAGAGAAAGTGGACTCCCTGATCGTCATGGCAACTTCATCTCTTAGGTCAAAGAGAGTTTATCTTATCTTGCTGCTGAGAGTGGCAAACTGCTTAGGAATCTAGTTTGGACTCAAAGATCATCGATTTAAGCTTTTTTTTCACCCCCACCTTGTTGTTTCAGGGGAGAGGGGGTGAAAAAAAACAGAGAAAGGCTGCATTCTAATCACAACACAGATGTAAGATTTAAATATTGATGTCCAAAGGCCATTACAGCAAAGAGGGCCTCTGGTCTCGCTGTTGTTCAAGTACGTCCTTTTAAGACCCAGACAAAGCTTTGATTATCAGAGGTGTCACCGTAGAGTATGTCTGTATAGCTGACAGTGTGGGACTGCGAGGGAGATCAGTTTCCTGCAGCCACCACCACAGAATGTTAACGGATCACACTACATCCTGGCATTTCCACAGGCCTCAGCCTGCTCTACAATGTGTCCTGGAAGTTGCTGTTTATGATGCTCGTGATATTGTCACTAGGCTAAGTTGAAACAATGGAATTAGCTTGCAAGAATTTTGATTATCGATATATCATCAGTAAATTGTGTTAACCAAGCAGCAACCTATTTCACTCTTTTTTTCTTTGTTTTCTCTGAATATATTTTTCAAGGCTGTTTTGGGGGCAAAACAAGACACGTGGAGATATAAACTAAAACTTGTATGAATGGCAGTTTTTACTATTTGGTGACCTTTTATAGAAGATTTACCAAGAAGGTAGAACAGCTCTTTAACCAGTGGAGGAAGAAGTATTCACAGCAAAACCAAGCTGTAATAATATTGGAAACTTTGTAGAAAAATTTATTTAAAGTATCAAAATTAATTAAAAGTACACATTGTGCAGAAAATGGCCCAGATAAATGTCATAGATTATGTGCTGAATGTCTTCTATTATGTAGTTTTATTTTTTAAGATGAAGACCTTAAATGACATGTTTTGCAGGTAAAATCATGAACTGAAACATAACCAGTAACCATAGTTGTCAATAAATGCAGAGGAGAAAAATAAAGTGCACTGTAGTGCAAAGTATAGGTGTAAATGCACTTCATAATTTCCACAGTTTACCTGCAGATTGAAACTCAAGTTTTATTTTGGAGGAATTGCACATTATTTTTTACCCGGTGAAACACCAGCTTGTTTAGAAATTTGAGGACTTGGGTACTTATTTTTCAAATGTGCATTGTATATTGCAGAGAGTGAAGTGGCCTGTTCTCATAGGAAGTTAAGTCTGGTCTGAGCTATTTGGGTAGCGGCAGACCTGGGTGCTTGGATGTACCTCATCATGCTGCAGAATGCTCCTCAGGGTTGGAGGAGGGAGCAGGGGCACTGCCTGCTTTTTTTTCTCTTCCTCTTTTTGCCTCCGGGACACAATTGCCTCATTTAACATTCTCTATTTGGCCCCTGCCAAGAGGGGAAATAGCCAGGGTGAGTAAGAGAGGCCGCCACACATCATGAATTCTTCTTTCATTTAACTTGCACAGTCCCTTTTCACCTTGCTGATGCACGTGGATCAGGAATGAAGATATTGCTCAATTAAGGGTATTTCTGAGGTTACTCCTGAGGTATTGCAGTTATTTCTGCGCCATGCCGAGGTTTTGATGTATCATGGATATGGATATTGGGTTCATCACATTTGTGTGATGCTTTGACATCTCCATAGCCCAGAAGACAAACAGCTCCGCGCCAGCAACAGGAGCCTGCCTTTGCCATATTCAAGAAATAAAGTCCAGGGGTTTACATCTGTCAGTCTTCCATTGCAGGCATATAAATAACTTTTATGTGTCTATTAAGGTCCTTTTTGTTTACTTCAATTTAATTAGCTACAGTTAATCAAAACATTTTCATGGAATATGTCAGGATTGATATTAGGGCTTTGACTGAATCTTGGATGAGAGAAAGGACAGGGACTGTTTGGAGATATGACTCACGTTTTGCAGCAGTCATTGTCACAATATGTTGTCACAAATATACAGTTACATTGTTGGCCAAGCTTTGAGTTGGACTTGACATTGTGTAAAAATTGTTTCAGGACAAAAAAGGTAAATGAAATGGTGATTTAGAAAAAAAAAAAAAAAAAATAGAGGATAATGAAAAGGGATAATTTGGTGAACACCATTTCCAGAGCAGTGTAGTAGCTGGCACACCAGAAAGTGACACCCTAATAGCTGTTCAGTCTAAATCTCCGGCTTGGCAGGAATTACTGAGGATGTGTTTGTGTGTGTGTGTGTGGTGAGGGGGGGGGGGGGGGGGGTTTGCAGCGTGCAGTGCTGTGCAGAACTTTGCATTGGTTTGAAATGCACCAGGCTGTATAGTTAAGGGATAGGTGGCAACAGAGGATTAAGTAACAAGCTTTTCAGTTCAATTTGTACATCAGCATTTTGCGGACGAACGGCACAAAACACACACCATCTTAAGGGTTCAGTGGAAAATCACTAATGACAAAGCTTTGTAAACAGATAAACAATTTGTGTCAAATATGCTGAAAATATAAAACAAACTTCAAAACATGTTAATACTTTATGTTTTGATTTGCACCATTGCAAAGCTGCTAAAGCTGTTGACAGCACAGCTTACACATCATGTGATCAGAGGCCATATCTGCCCGCATGTGATTAGCAGGAAGCACTGCAATCCGAAACTAACCGTAATGGAGTGATATCCCAGTCGGAGCAGGTTGATGATGATCGATTATGTTTACTGTAAATTATGCAAATCAGTTTAGATAGAGAGTGTGCGACATCGGACGGTGACGACAGAAGTGACGTGTTGCAAAGTACACGTCTCCTGCTTCTTATTATCTCAAAGCAGGCTTTGTGAAGTGACAGAGTAAACATCCAGAGAGAAATGCAGCCGCTATTATTTCAGAATCAGCCAATTTTCCTTTTCTGTGTATTTCAGAGAATGCTTATCTAGTAATTACTAAAAACTGTTGACACTGAGCAAGTGCTGTAGCCAACTAAAATGCCTTTTTGTCTTATGATATCAGATTGGATTTTTATCTTAGGTTCACGCAATCATGCATCCCTGAAAACCAAAGATAACTGCCTCAAACTCCTTCTTTCCAGCATGAGTGTAGAATTAAGAGGCTCATTTTGAAAAACAACAATCATCACATCCTACGTTTATTTCTGTGGTGAAATACTGATAATATATATTTTTTTTCTTTCTGGTTCAGTCTAGGATGTGTCTGTGAATCTCGGAGACGTACATTTGACCATAATCAAGTTTTTTAAGCTTCAGAAACAGGATAACAACTGGGTCAGATGATAAGCTCGGGCAAAACAGGAAAAAAAGCCTCCTGTGATAGACGAGGAGAAAATCTGATTGATTGATGTCTGCTGGCTTTGCTACCATCACAAGCCAGTTGACAGTTAGTTTGGGATCAGATGATTTCACTCTTAAGATTGGGTTTGAGGGGGAGCTAGGCAAATATGAAGGACACAAAGGTCAATGGCTTCTCTCCTCCTCTCTGTATCTATCTCTCCCTCGCAATAGCTTGCTTTGACAAACTGTAATATGTTGCTAAGCTTTGTGGCAGCAGGACACATGGTCGTAGTTTGTACAGTAATATCCTATTGCAGTAATCTCAGAAGGAATGATTGAAAGTGCTGGAGGAATCTGGTACGAGCAGGGACCCGTTGACATCATCAACTGCTGTGGACTGGCACATGTCTCCTGACTTGTTTGAACTGAATTTTCCCAGGGGACTGAATAAGTTAAACAACAGCTTTGACTCGAAGTGAATCTGTTATTGTAAGCAGGATCTGATAAGACGTCACCATATTATGAGTTTGTGTAGCAAAGAGGCCAAAAGTGGAATCTCCAGCGAGTGTCTCTGTGGTTTCGGAAAAAGACGGACATGGAACAGTGACAAAGGATGATTAGATGCATATTGTAAATAAACACCCAAGCCTTTCACGATTCCCCCTCTCGCTCCCCGTCTCTTTTAAAAAGATGTTCCATACAACATTTGATCTGTTCTTGCTGCTTAGAACGTGAGATCACTGATGTTGCTCTGGATTTGACCTCTTGTGGCAAAATAGCAGTAACACTTGGATCAGGTTTAACCAAAACAAATGCTTGCAAGTTGGATTTTCTTTTGGTCAGAACAAGCCGTAACGTTGCCAGTGTTTGTCATGTAGCCATTAGAACGGGGCTGAAATTGAATAAGAATGGACTTGGCTGCCCATGGTGGTGTCTGTGATATTAAAGAGGAGGCCTTGGTTCCTCTGTGGGTCCATCTCTAATAGACATAACAGACATGTCCATTAGCTTTGTATGGGACTGCTTTCAAGATCAAGGTCTCACTTGTAATGAAGTGGCTGTGCAAATGCAAGTCAAATTCTACTATTGTGAATCACTTGTTTTAATCAAGTTTTCACTGAAAGAAATGTAGCCTCCATTCAGAGCCACTACCCGAACAATAAAAAGGATAATCCGAAGACAATTCCCATCCAAATGGAACCGGACATCATTTAGGGGAAGAGACAACAACTCTTTGTTTGTTTGAAGTGGTTGATATGACAACCTTCTTGTCAAAGACTCAGGGCGAATAAAAGGGATTTGTAATTACCATAATTATCTCTTATATGTTTTCACCTAATGATGTCCATTAAATGCCTGAGGCTTCATTTAGAGACTGCCTCACTGTAGGTTGGCATAGACTCATAATACAGCATGTTACATTACACAGCGCACAAGTAATGAACTTCTTTCATCAAAGATGTTTATCGTGCTGTGCTTCTGGGGGGAAAAGCCAATATACTTCAGCTTTTTGTTACAGTTGGATTATAACAATTCTCATAGTTCCCACTTATCTTTCAAATTTTCTCTACATGTGATATCAACCCAATTGGCTTCATGTCTAAACAGGATGGCTCTCTAATCTAGACCGCTGTTCGTTTCATGTAAAACATCTCATTTTGTGGCTTAGGCTGGTGGCTGTCTTATCGTTACATAATTCACTGCCCTCTCCATGATTTTCTTTGTGGCAATTTATTTAAATTCCCCCATGTTTATATATTTCCTGTCTCCTTTCATTCAAAATGATTGCCTTTCATAAGTTCAAAGACTCATCTACAAGACTTTTGGTAACTTTACAGATATGAGTTGGCACTGGGGAGGAAGGAAAAGAAAAAGCTATTTTGTTGGAGAGCAGAAGCAGGAGGAGTGTTAGTGCATGTCCATCTCTGTCTCGAGGCCCGAATCCAGAGGTTGAACTAACTGCGATCAAGAGCGCAGATATAGCACTCTAACAGTCCACACCTCAGCAGGTACAGCGTCTGAGCGATCATGGCTGAATACGTGTGTGCTGTTCTGCTCCCGCGTTAAGGCCCTCAGTCCTGCATGTGGCTCCGCTCCTGTGGTTGCTTTGGTCTTTGTCCGCCACCTATCAGCATATCAGCAGTGTCTCTGAAGCCCAGTTGTATAATGCACCATTTATGGCTTTGTGGAGGGAGATGGCGGTCGGGCGGCGGAATAGCTCCAGGCCTTCCCTTCAGTGA
The DNA here is from genome assembly GCF_022577435.1 of Embiotoca jacksoni. NCBI lineage: Eukaryota > Metazoa > Chordata > Actinopteri > Embiotocidae > Embiotoca > Embiotoca jacksoni. Next base: position 17,998,277 of record NW_027185241.1, read on the forward strand.
GTGGATTAACGGCGGCCTGCTTTAGCGCACTCTACCGCGGTGTGAAATCGGCCCCGCTTCGGCGCTGCCGATGAGGCTCCCTCTCTCTCTTTTCTCTCTCTGTTTCCTCACCTCCATGCAAAGCCTCTCCCAGCCATCTGTGAAATGTGGAAACTCTGTGTCTAAGTTGAGTTCAGATCCCATCCCCTCCGTCAAGCTGAGGCCAGGAAGCAAATGGGCAGGCAGTCGGCGGAGGGGGTTTGCAGAGGAGGAGGAGGAGGAGGAGGGGAAGGAGAGAGATGAGGAGGAGGAGGGTGGTGGTGGTGGTGGTGGTGGTGATGGTGATGGTGGCGTGGAGGGTGTGGGGGGGTGGATCAGCTCACTGATGTCGTGCCGCGTGTGCAGGAACCCTGCCTGTTCTCCGCGGGCGAGTTGGAGGAGGGTCCAGGCCTGGGTGCCGGCCGAGAGATCTCTGGTTCCTGCTTGCAGGTCCAAATCCCCCCTCTGTGTGTGTCTGTGTGGAGGCGAGGCGGTGGCACAGCTCCCCTGAGCCCCTGCCCAGTCCTTTGAAGATAAGATGGTGATACAGAGTCCCTTTCGGTACGTCGCTAACCGATGGTCTTTGTGTGACACACATGCCTCTCTCCGTTGGAGCCTGCAGCTAAAACACCTATGGTCTTTACTGAAACGAATCGGCCGCATGGCCTCAGGTCAAATTAGATTATGAATGGGTGACAAAATCCTAGATCGTATGTTTAGGATATTTGATTTTTTTTTTTTTCACCATTTCATGCTGATAACGTAGAGTTCTGCTGTGGTTGATATTGTATTTCTATTTGATTTCCCTCCACTGAGAAGAATCACTTTCAGAAATTCTCCTCATACACTCACTGCCGACTGAATTTTTTTCAGTTTTCCATGGCAACTAGTTGTCATCTTAACTCTACTGATTTCTCTGCTATCTGTGCTGTATTGCTCTTGATCATGACAGTTTTTTAAACATGTTTCTCGTCTGCATTTATAACCATATTTTGTGGCACTCGCGGGCCAATTCTCCCACTTCTGGCTCTCCACACTAGCTTTTCACAAGAGCGGCCATCATAATCAGGCTTTTGAATTATGAACTCAATATTCCCTTGACTTTTTTTTTTTTCCTCTATCCTGTGGCTTTGGGGTTCAGATCTGTGCATAATGTCTTGTGATTGCATGGCATTATGGTGGTTTGGAAAGCCGAGTCGAGGTCCAGCCACGCATCATCTTTCAGTAGACAATGTGGATTTGTGTGTCTCTCTGAGCTCATCAGGGATGGGGCGTTGATTGCTTTTTGATACCCCTCCAATGTGGATGAGGTCCTGCATACATCAGCTAATTAGAATGTACTTACAGTGTGTGTGTTTTTGTGTGACAGACCCCACACTTCTCATCAGATCCTCAGCCCAAGTGGTCGAACCACACTCACTAAAGGCTTTATCAAATCCGAAAGAAAAGCTATACAGTGGGGGCTGGGGGTGGTGGCTTGTGTGTGTGTGTGTGTGTGTGTGTGTGTGTGTGTGTGTGTGTGTGTGTGTGTGTGTGTGTGTGTGTGTGTGTATGTGTGTGTGTGTGTGTGTGTGTGTAAAAATAAAACACTGAAAATCAAAAGAGAACGTATAACGACTGGAGTTATTTCACCATTTGGGTGAAAATTCCACTTTGAAAGCCATTTTATATACAAGACGTATGAGGAAAATCTAATGACAGCTGTTGAGTGAAAGCTATAAAAAGATGTCTCAGAGAAAAAACCACCTTCTTACTGTTCCAGACCGCATTAAGCAAAGTTCAGCACACTGGCAGCAGTGGAGTTAACTTCATCCCACTGTAGTTAATGATGGCTGCTTTACTAGAAGCCCCTAAATGGATGGAACGGCAGTAGAGAGGGAAGTTGCAGCAGCTAATTAGGCAGCACAAATGAGTGAGTGGTATCATCCCGTGTGCACCTTGATGATATTATGGTTGTGGAGCGTCACATAGGGACTGGGACGACGTTTTACCGGGGCATTTCAGTACGGCCATATTAGTCAGGCGCCTGCAGCATCTAGTTTCTCTTTCTTTGCCTCACACACACACACACACACACACACACACACACACATACACACACACACACACACATACACGTGCACACACAGAAACTCTTGCAAGCCTCACCAAATGTGCTAACCCATGCTATGATCTGTGGAAGGTTCTGGGGTGTCGCTATATATTTCATAAAGGCATTCTATTACACCCCCATGGCTTGTGGGAAACAGTACACTGTGGTCTAGTCCCCAGGCAGCTGAGAATAAAGTGTAGGACGTGGCACTGGAACAGAAATCTAACTGCTGTTTCTTCAGGTAATCTTGACTTGGATCTTAATTCCAATAAAGTGTTATTTTTTTTCACAGCATAAGCCAGATCCAAGCAAGAACACTCCACACTGTATTTCTGCGGTTCTACTTTATTGAATATAATTTCAGATAAGAGGTGTAATCCTTTGGGGCGAAGTGATGTATATTGACGAGCTCAATGATAGCGATACAGCACATGTCTCCGATCTGAAAGTGGTAAATAACGATTTGTGTCATCGGCTCAATCAAATGGAGAGGAATATTGAAAACTGCCCTCATTGTTGTCAGTCTCCAACTTTGTCAGAGTGAGCCTGAATGTTTTAAGTGTCACTGCTGGAGACAGGAAGCAGGCAGTTAGTTGTTTCTTTGATACAAACCACAGAGATATTGAAATACACAAGTGGCCAAATAAATTTAGCAATCAGCTGGTTCGCTATTTAATCAAATTAGCTAATTCAAGGCATGTTGTCTGCTGATGATATGACAGATGTTTAGAAGTATTATCTTAAAGGTTAGTTTCAAATATTAAGTATTTCTCTATAACAGGTAAAAATAAGATACGATCAAAGTAAAAGTTTAGGAAAAAACAATATTTAGCTTATGTTTAGTTAAACATTCAAAAGGTCAGCAGATCAGCTTCATTAGATCTATAAGGATGTAGTTTGATTAGATTTGATTGAACCTGAAAACTTAAGCCAACGACCCAAGTTTGAATATGTTAATGTTCAAAGTCATATTATTCCAGTGGAGTCCTGCACCACTAAAGACGTCACCTTAGAAATTAGGTTTAAAGTAGCAACACAACGATATAGATACTACTACTGTACACCAATTCAGGAGAAGCATTGCATTCGAAATGTACTTTAATATTCTAAGTTACTATTGTACTATATAAGATAAAGAAGTTACCTAATATCAACCCAAGTAATAACATGTGACCCAGGCATTCTACTTATCTGGATAAATATAGAGCCACAGCATAGTCTTCAGTAACAAATGTAACACATAAGCTTAACTTGTGTTTTGTAAGTAACATCTTTCTTTACAAAGTAACTCTACAATGTATTATGAAACAGTAATTCTACTAAGAATAGGAAATAAAGTGTAATATAAAAGTGTAAAAATAATTAGTTACATTCCACCACTGCAGACATTTAGCCTTTTCATTTTATTTATTCATTTAATTGGTCAAAATATACAAAGAAATTAATTCATATATTCACAGAGTTCATTGTAAAAAAATACAAACTCCACAAACTATTGTTGACGTGATCATTATTGTTGGCTGCCAAACACCAGCAGCAGTCGAAGTCTATTGTCCGTCCCCTCCTGTTTAGCTCAAGTGTGGTGGAGTTCCAGCAGTGAGCCAGGTCACTCAGGTCAATACCACACTGCTAGTCTCACCTCTCAGTGACTGGGTTTCTTCCATCAGCAGAGAGCAGCCCTCTTTGCTCCCACATGGTTCATTTCATCAGGGTTTCTTTTATCTTGACTGGCCAGGCCCATGACCCCTGAGCACTGATAGTCCAATAAGACTGCGAGAGAGCATCACCGGGGCATTGTGGAAACTGAAACAGAACTTTACTGGGTTAAGTTTTCTATCCCATTTTTGCTCCCCTGTTTGTGATTGTGTGTGTGTGTGTGTGTGCGCGCATTGATTTCCTGACCTGAACCATTTGAGAAAAAATTCAGTTTGAAAATTTCAAACAGAGGTTTGCTGGAATGGAACATAAATGGCAACAGATTCAGCATGAAATATGGATCATGAATTAAATGCAAATTCATATTTGAAGCATTTAAAAAAATATAGACTATGGCAAAGCTGCGGTAGAGCTAACACATCTAAATTCTAAAACAGAAGAAAGAAAGGAGCGGCCGTTCTGCTCAGAACTGTTCAATTTCATGAGCCTGCAGAGAGGGCCATGTTTACTTTTCTTTGCAGAGAAGAAGAGAAATGAATGCTCTGTAAAGACAAACATGAAAGGAATCACCAAGAGTTCTTTAGGCCCTTTCTCTTGTGTTGTGTGTAATGCAGCTTCTTTACTGCCTAGGTAGTCTCTGCCATCTGACTGCCGTTTGAAGTCAGCAGAAGTCGACAATATTTGCTTTTCAGCAATTCTCGCCCACTGTGTCTCTCTGTTGCTTTTGAAAGTGTGACCAGTGTGGAGTCTCTATCTGTTCCCTTCTTAGAAGTAATGGCTCAAATTGGGTGTTTGGTTCGTTGGCGAGTTGACGACGAGGTCCTTGCATATGAGGGGTTGCCGTTCATTGTTGTGATGGACAGCTACGGGCGGAGGAGGAGGAGGAGGAGGAGGAGGAGGGGGGAGGAGGGGGAGGAGGGGGGAGGAGAAGGTGGGCAGTGATGGGGGAGTTGGAGGGTGCAGGGAGCCAGACTGGGCCATTGCGGAGTGGCAGATAGCCTCAGCTCAGACCTGCTGGAGTGTGATCTCACCAAAAAACCAAGAATGGGCCAATCTCAGTCAAACCCTTCCAACCCACAAAAAAAGTGACAGAGGGTGAAGAAGAGGACGATTAGATAAAGGGTTTGACAGAAGGAAAAGAGGAAAGGTGCAACCAGTGCCAGAAAATGTACTTCACTAAATACCAGCTCATTATTCACTTTTTATTTTATTTATTTTATCAATAGGGCTGAATATTTGTTTCATACAGACCAGCACAATGTCCTCCTTTTTTTTTTTTTTTTTAAGAAATAGAAGAATCAAAAAACTATTTTTTTATTTTACCAGATTAAGTAAAATCTCTCAACAGTTTTTAATTTGGTCTCGAGACAAAGTAGCTGTGAAAGAAAAAAAAAAAGTAAAACTTTGAATGTGGAGTAAATCCACATTACTTCAAATCTCACCAAACATTTACTGTCAACTTGCGATGTGACAGTGACGATATGAAAACATTGGGATTCAAAAATTAAGAATCTGTGCTCAGCTCATATTTCAATTTATGTTTCTGCTTCTTCATCACGCTCCTTCTCTGCAGAACCTCGTTTTGCCTTGTAACACATAAGAGTCTTGCCATCAACCCGCAGAATGAGAGGGGCAGCACAACCTATTTCCCAATAAACTGTACAGCATGTTTTCCTACTTGAGCGAGCGCATATTTGTTGATTTGAAGCATAGAGTGCTATTTCTAATGGTATTATCCAGTGGGTAAGCGTATGAAAGCGGCTCCTTTTCTCTGGTGGAGGTGCATGTGGGTGGGTTAGAGGGGAGGCTGCGAGGCGGCTGAGACCCCGGCGTTATCAGCACCAGATGCAGGTTGACTTCAGACTTTCAATGGAAGGTAAAGAGAGAGAGGAGGGGAATTAATGAGAGCCATAAAAACCAGCAGGATAAATAATTAGCCAAGTGGTTCTGAGGTCCGTCCCTTCATTTGCGGCTGCAAATTAATTCCCCTTGCAAAGTTTGTTCGTCAAAACTGCAGGCTGATGCCGCTAAAGCTGCAGCTGGATGCATGTGTGCTTCCTGAAGATTCAATTGTTGGTGTTTTGCTGTGTCCTCCCTGCTTCATTTGTCATGTGTATCTGAGTGACAGGGTTCTCTGTCCTGCCACCGATAATTGGCCAGGCCGGTGCTTCCTCCAAATGTGTGCAGCACAGACAAACAGAGAAAAAGACTATTCAGGTGTCATAGCATTCTTCATAAATCATCTGGATGAGAGAGTGTCATTTTTGTGTCTACATTTTTGTTTAGAATAATCAGAAGGACATAATGTTGCTTGTTTACTCGCGGCTGATGTTCCCCAGTTGAGCCTCTAGAAAGAGTGCAGGCTGTAAAACACTTTTGCACAGACAGATACAGAACACTAACGTGCCTCAAACCGCTTTTATGTCCGACAAGTGATGTCATTTCACCGAACTGATTGCTACTCAGCGGTGCCCTCGTCAGGATCAAAGCTAATTTTTGCTGCATTAGAGGACACTTTGTGCCAGTGTACTGTGTGCTGATCTGGAGTGTTTACATGCGGTTCACTCCCTGAGGATTTTGTATTATTGTTGTCACACTGTATGGAGCACAGCCACTTGTATTGTTCTAATACACCACCGGTAGATTTGAAAAGAGCTGAGCAATCACTGAAAGACTTACATTATCCTGCAGTCTTTGATCGCTATTCATGTGTCTGCGCTAAGTAATCTTCCCCTCTAATCTCATTCACAGATATAAATAAACAAGTAATGCTCTAAATGAGAGAGAGCACATGAGTGAACATCCAGAGGATTATGGTAATTTGTGGATAAATAGAGGTGTTTAAAAAATGTGACTTTTTATTAAGGAAGTTACTTCTTTAAAGAAAAAAAAAAATCTATTTTTCACACAATGAACTCAGAGAAGTCAGTCGGTAAATGGTATTTTGGTCCAATATTCTGCTTGAGGAAATGATGATGTGATGATCTTGTAAAGTTTTCTGACACATTCAGACAACACACTTGGTTTCTCAATAAGGTTTATCTCCATAAATGTCAAATTCCCCAGGGAATTATGACATAAATACTTACGAATTTGCTCACTACTGATGAATAATTTACATTGTAAATAAAAGCACAAAGCACTAAATACCGTTCAAATCAACATGCCCATGTTGACGATTGATTTTAAGGACTTTGCTCTTTTTTTCTAATCTCTTCCAACTTGACATTTGGAAATTCAGAAATCAATTATGTCTCCTTCCCAAATGAAAGGCGGAAAAAACTAGTATATGACTTTAAAGTCAGCCTAGCTCGCCTTTGACACGGCACATTACAAAGGGAAAGGAAAATCACACTGCATACCTGATCCATAAAAAAAAAAGCCTTTGAAATGGATTGCTGGGTGGGATCCAGTCTGGCACAAGTCATGGCATTGATGGCACAGCCCCTGGGCGCGGGGATACTTGGCCTGGACAAGACGGTAGCTGGGCCCGTATCAGTGGGCACTGGCTCATCCTCTGGGAGCTCCTAAGCCATGCCGTCTGAAGAAGAACTGATGGGGTTGGCAGCACATATGGGCATGCTACGGGTTTTATTTCAGTCAAAAACAGCCCCGATGTTATCGCCTTCAGTCACCAGTGCTGCAGCATCACCCGGGCTGACCGAGATGATTGGGCTTCACAGGGAAAAAAAAAAAAATCCTGCTGCAAATTAACTTCAAAACAAAAACTTTTCTCCCATTACATATGCACTGTTTTTAAATCGCCTATACATCCCAGGTGCTCCAATCTAATTGCACACCGATGTTTCTATCTTCCATATTGTGTTCAGGTGACAATTTGTTCCAGCTAATTGGAAATTTTGCGTTGGTACTTCCTGCACAAAACATTTGCCTATCATAAATGACATTGACATGATAAGCATGGATTCTGCTAGCTGCTGCTGCTGTTTTTTTTTCAAGCCAAGACAGGAAGTTGACAGCTGCAACAGTTTTCAGAAATAGTTGATAACCATCCACAGGGTAATGAAACTTCCACCTTTGATGAGAAGTTGAAAAGAGAGTGTTTCACTGTTGGCTTGGCAGAACATTAGACATGGCTGCAGGCAGGCAGGGGCCGGCGAGGGATCAAGCCGTTTTAATAGGGCTCATCCAGAGGTGACGAGAGCACTGCTTGCACTGAACTGGAGGTGTGAGCCGGGGCTGCCAGTACATATCTTTTGTCTTTCATTATCTTTATTCCCTTATTATTTTAAATGGCCGGTGTGTGTGTGTGTTTTTTTTTCTTCACTAGAAGCTTTTTTGATATCCATTTAGATTGGGGCTTCATTAAAAAACCTCAGACAATGGAGTGACTTCTAATTAAGAAGCGCCGCATCTGGCCCCTGGCACCCTATCCCGTTGTTCCATCTATTTTGCTGGGGAGAATTCATTTGTTTCTTAATTAAGAAAAACACCAATAGCGTGAAAAATCTGCTTATGGTACCTGAATCCTAATTAGTTAAATAGTGAGGGGAAGGGGAAAACACATTCCAGTAGCCCTAGAAATGAACTCAGAGCTGATAAAAATGAACTAACTAGCCTTGCATAAATCGAAGCTGGGGAGAAAGTGTACCATCATTATGGCTAAGACAATATGCAAACTATCTTCAAAGAAATCAAATTGCCGGAATGTTTTCATTTGCATGTATTAACCATTAACATAATGAGGAGAAGTGACATTGGACCCGGATTGTGTGTCTGTTCGGATTGATAACTCTGCTGCATCTGCAAATAGTCTCCTCTGCAAAATTATGCTAGCAGTCAAATCAGTGTTGAACTGTGGAGGGAGAGGGAGAGTGATGGAGAGAGGGAGAGGAAGACGGAGACACACAGAGAGAGGGGGGAGAGACAGAGGGAGAAAAAAAAAAAGAGGGGAGAAAGGAGGCTTTTGGTTTTTTCGTTTTATCAGGGAGCTCTGTGCAAACCTGCTGCAGTGTTGAATCGGAGCCATCATCCTCTGACAGCTATCCTTAAACAGGAAGGTGCCGCGAGTCATTGTCTCTAAGGCTCTGCGGAAAGCTGCTGTGTGTGTGTGTGTGTGTGTGTGTGTGTGTGTGTGTGTGTGTGTGTGTGTGTGTGTGTGTGTGTGTGTGTGTGGGGGGGGGGGGGGGGGGGTAGGGGGACACAGAGGAATGTGCCCATGTGGCTGCTAGCTAGAGACAGACCTTCGAGTGGGCACACTTCACACTCCTCGCCTTCCCCCCATTCGTGCATATCGGACACATGCGCGCACACGCCTGCACACAGTCTCATGCATACATGTGTCACCCCACCACCACCACTTCCAAAACACACACACACACACACACACACACACACACACACACACACACACACACACACACACACACACACACACACACACACACACATCTGAGTGCTTCCAGGATACCAAAGGCTCACTTATCTGTTCCATAAAGACTCACCATGGCCCACATTGGCGAGTTGGCGGGCAACCAGCCAAATCCACTGCGCCTTCCCCACTGCAGGCGTCATGCAAAACACTGAACTGTCTTCAATATTCAAAATAATTTTTCCAACATGCTATTTCCCAGGATCAGCCTCTTAGGTCAAATTATTCAATTAAGTGTCTGTTTATTACTGATACCAAAGCTGGGTGGCGGTTCTACTTATCACCTTTTTTGCAGATTGGTGTTCTCGCAGAATACCACCATAAAGATTGCCTTGGCTGTAATTAAAATGGCACAGAGACAAATTTGGCGCAGGGCTAAGACACGGGGAAATGAAGGAGGCTGGGGGAAATTGCAGGGGCTACATTCTGTCATCCAGTGAAAAAGTTGAGGCTGTAAAGCGGCTAAAATTATTGTCCGGGCGCTACTGTACACCACAAAGGAGCAGGTGTAAAGGGAAAAAAAATATCACAGCCTTGTAGTGGCGTCGTTGTCAGCACGGTGCGTTTGTGTGCAGAAAATGGCCAGTTAAACAAGACCGTTCTTTGTGGGTCTAACTGAAGCAAGTAAACAGGAGTCAATGGTGGTTTGTGTGGCAGAGCGGATGCTGTTTAGACGTCCTAAACGCCAGCCGGGCTTGCATCCATCCACAGGCCTGTGTGTTTGATGAGCTATTGGCAGGCTATGGGGACACGTGTTCCCGTGCCTCGTGGCAAACATACCTTTCACCGTCTTTGACTCCACAAGCCTGTGTGACTTCTCAGGGAAAAAAAATATGAAAGAAATCAAAGCGCCAATAAGCTGAGGGTGTTAAGCCAGAGAGGGAAAAAAAAAAGAAAAGAAAGACCTGAGCGACTTTGGATTTTGACAGAATCTTCATGTGCTCCCTGACAAAAATTTGCATTGTTATCACAGATAACTGGTGATGTTTTTACTTGGTTGTACATTTTTGTGAAATATGTAAAATGTAAACCGAGCCTCTAACGATTCCCTTAATGACGCGGATCTTGCTTTTCTCCCCCGAATCGCGTCTTAGCGGGCTTCTCAGTGCGGGATGTCTGATATCTGAATATTAAAAGGGAGTTTCAAGCTCATCTGCAAATGTGATTTGCACATATCACACTTCTGCAGTCGTCAAGCTGCTTCATCGCCAAGCTTCTGAGCAAAGAAGGCTGGGGAGGGGAGGGAGAAAAAAGAAAAAGAAAGATGCACATATGGGTTGCTATTGATGTATTCCATTCCTGACCTAATTTAAATCCCTGCCAACAAGCTCATATGCATACTGTACATTTGCTAAATTACAGAGTGTAAACCTTGCCTTCTCACAGAGACAGGTGTAAACATCAATGTTGTCATAATGCACCACCAGTAAATATGATAATCGTGCCATGCTGCAATAGAGCACAAAATAATTTGGACATCATTTTGATGCCTGTGGGGCCCAGGGGAATGCCCTCCAGAACGAAGGTGGCCCATTGACATGCTATACACGCCAAGATATAATTATGGCTGCCTGTCTTTGTTCCTCCCAAGCTTCCTCTCAGAGCACTAGTAATTTGCTTGTGATATTTTGGTATTCTTTACGATTGAGTTATTCTCTGTGGACTTGAGTATTACATGGGTGTAAATGAAGATGCAGAGAAGCTGCTGTGCTGCCAAATCCCAAAGTTCAGAAACTGTAAGTGTAATATTACAACGGCAGAGTCGATGCTGATAGGTAGAAGTTATTTTGTAAAGCCTGATTTGAAATTTTATTTGGGATCCTGACACATGACGACTCGTATGCCTTTCGATTTTGGAGCCTGCTCTCGGTGACATCTCTGGCTATCTGTGTGGGACTTTGCTGATAATAAGGGGCAATGCCAGAATATCTTTAGGGTATGCAGTGTGTCGAGCTGCGGTTTGTTGTCATGATAATCCCCTCATTTGTAATGTCGGGATCAGCAGGTTACGGCTCTCCACTTGCCTGCCATGTCAAGACTTGGGACTGGCGAGGTGGATTGTCATTTCTGAAGCAATATTTTGACAGCGCCTTCACTTTACTCGTATGCTGTGGCTCAAAGGTCAGAGCTGTGCCACTTCCATTTACTGTGTGTGAACACTCAATCCCTGAGGAGTGGAGCTCTCTACATCTCCCCCTGCCTCAGTCTCTCCCTCTCTCTCTCTCTCTCTCTCTCTCTCTCTCTCTCTCTGAAACACACACACACACACACACACACACACACACACACACACACACACACACACACACACACACACTTGCACATCGTCGTTCTTTCTGCCTCTCACCATTTAAGTCACTTGTTTTAGGAGATAGATGTCAAGGCTAGTCCCACACAGAGCTTTTTAGTGGGTCTAAAGCTCCCCAATTGAAGGGCAATTACAACTCATAAACCTTTATAATAGAGTAAATGGAAAAAGGCAGCTCCGTTCAGTTTAGCTCACTGCGATGTCTGATTTCCCCTCCTGCCATCATTCCAATTAGTGTATCGCAAAGACAGACACTTTTCCCTCAGTCACTGCTGCGCTCGCCCGCCTCCTATCACACTGCTAGGTATTTTTTTTTTAAACATAGTGTGGTGTGATTGTTGCAACTGCACAATGTCTCTATGGTGTAGCTGTCATCCATTTTCCTGTGTGCTCAGTGCCACTCCACAGACACACAGGCAGGTTATGTCAACCAAATAAGGCACTTGTCAGTAATACAAAAAGACATTGTTGCTGGTCCATTGTTACCTGCTCTGCCAGCTATCATATAGAAAGTGATGGAGTGACGGTGTTTTGGTGCGTGGTGCAGCTCCATAGCCCCGGGGGTATTATGGGTGTAAATCTCCCTCACACAGTTCTGCTCCAGGCCAGGGAGAGCATCATCATTAGCCGGAGCAGATGGAGGGGCTTCAGCACTGTTTTCCTCCTCTCTTCCTCTGTCAGACTGTAACTGCTGGAATCTGGTTTGACACAATGCAAGCGGATGGGAGCAACAGCCGAGCCCTCACAATGAATGATGAAATTCACATGAAATCAGATGAAAGCTACAGTACACTCATATCCTAGGAGACTGATTCATCATTTATTTGTGAAGTGACGATAGTGGAGGTTTGGTTAAGTACTGTGTCTCTTTATATGTTTGTGCTCTTTTATTTTGGAGGCAGGGGAGAATCATGCAAACTGGGGTGTGACTAATAATGTCTTTGAATAGTGATAGTAGTGATGTAGATCCACAAACAGTGTATGTAATTGTTTTAAAGTTAAAATATAATTTTTTTTTTTGAAACTCTCAAATTAAAGGATTTGCTGTCTTTTCTTGATGTACATTATAGTATATTGAAAACTCCTTTATTTTTGGATCTGACAAAACAAGTAATGCCAAGATGTTGTGTTGAGCTCTAGGGAACATGTGATTCCACTATTTCCTGGCCTTTTAATGATAAAAAAAAAAAAAATTAAGGGATCAGATAAACAATTTTAAAAATAAACATCAATGTAATTATTGTTTGCTTCAACCCAAATGGCAGAATTAGAATGATATTACCGATACCGTAGCTAAAATATTTTGCATATGTCTAATATATTCAAATTTACATCAAAATTCTGTGCCTGACTTTTTAATATTATTTTTTTTATCTATTTATAGCAGTTAAAGTCTATAAACACACAACAAGTAAGACACTGTTGTTGTCATGATTTATCCACCTTTAAAAAATCACAACAAAATCCATAAATTAAAAACATTTAATTGCAACTTTTCAGAGCGATTGTATTGCTGCACGCGATCAACTTCTGATATTTCATAGAAATCCAATATCAGCCTGATACATTTTAAACCTGATTCCTTCCAGCTAATCAGTGCAATCATTTATCAATGAGGAGTATTTATCTCCAGCAGCCACGAGCTCCTCATTGATGCAGCAGTATTTCACAGTGTGCTAGAGGCCTGCTATCCAGGGAGCACAGTGTGTGTGTGTGTGTGTGTGTGTGTGTGTGTGTGTGTGTGTGTGTGTGTGTGTGTGTGTGTGTGTGTGCGCGCGCTGTGTAAAGCACTGGCAGAATCCTAATCTTCCAGCAAGAAGCTTCACATGGCCAGATCAAGAATAAGGAGGGAGGCAGAGTGGGGGAGGACGGGGGAGGAGGACGGGGGAGAAAAAGCCCATCTCGGTCTGTGTTTTAAAGGACAGTGCTTTGAATGTCATTTGACAATTTCCTTTTAATTAGAACTAATTTACAGAAAGATGCCCACCAGCTAATCTTTACAGGATAATTAACTTCTATTTTCTTTACTTTTAATTAAAAAGTGGAAAAGATTTAGCTGATCCATAAAGAATTGTTCTTTTGAAATGTTCATCAGACTTCACACTTCTTTTGGCATTGGTAATATTTAGATCCTATCTGTTTCTCACAGTCTCCACTGAGTTATTGCAATGATTTTCTCCCCCTTATCCGAGGTATTAAGAAGTGGAACTATCAATAGTAGAAATAGGAACCAGAGGCAAATTAGAATTGAATTAATGAAGAATTTATTGCAAAAGGAACCCCCCCATCCGCCATAAAACTGGAATAAAATTGACATCTTAGATATATCCATTTCATAGAAATTCCTTGATGGAAAAATATTGTTTTATCTACATTTTTTGATACAGTAATCAGTTTTCTTTTTCTGAAGGCGCCCTATTAAATTCTTTGAAATGATGCTAGACTAAAAGCTAATTGTTGCAGAAGCAGTTTTAGCAAGCAATATTGCCATTTCAGACCTCACAGGCTCACAGGCCACTGAATGTGATGAATACGACGCTTTTCAGGTTAAACAGCAGCATCTTATGAAGCACTTAAGACACAGTCAAGTGCCGGGTGCCCCGACAGAATGAAAACTCCCTCAGCCTCATCAGAGCTGCTGGAGAAAAGTCTTTTCTTGCCACTGTTAGCACCTTCCAACAGACTTTACTTAGTGGAGATAAAGTGAGCCAATATGATGTGAGCGTGCTGTAGACAGAGCCTCCACTCGTCTGCAGACGAGCCAATGGCTGAAGATGGATGCCCCCACTTAACCATGATAGCTCCCTGGAGGAGCCTCACTCAATGGCTTCATTAAAAGTGAACGTTCTAGTGAAAAGCTCGCTTATAAACCAGTAATTAAGACCACACATATTTTACCTGCTTTGTTTCAACTGTCACATCCAGTGTACAGGCACATGGTTAACTTTTATTTCCTTATAAGTAACAGAATGACACTAATAAATCATTCAGCCAGAGGAGAAGCAAGTGTGTAACAGGAAGGACTTAAACGCAGCACGCTGGCCAGTCTAACAGCATTTTAATCCCTTCGTTGCACCTAGAAAGCAAATGTTACCCTGCGAAAGAGGCATTAACTAAGCCCATATTACTTGGAGGACAAGCTTTGTGACTTTTATGGACCAAACGTACCAGTGTCCATTTGGACGTGTGTGCGCCTCTCTGTAAACTCCAGAGAGGCAAGTAAAGTCAGTAGAGTGAAGCAGGACCCAGCTAACTCCACAGAGAAACTGGCTGGCATCTGCTGAAGCCCTCGGGCACGCTCAGAGGTGCCTCCAGCATTTTAATGGCATAGTCAAATGCCAGCATGTTTTCATGCCATTCCAATTCCAATTCATTGGATAAAGAAGTAAGAGCGTGTTATTCCCCTTCAACAGTCCAGACAGAAACACTGGGCGCAACAACACAGAACTTAGCAACTCTGCAAACATGCTGGGATCCAACGTTGTGTCTGATTGGAATAAGATACTCGACCAGAATTATGTTTGCAGCATTTGAGAAATGTGAACAAAAATAAACCCCTTTCTTACAGAAATGATATTTTTCTGCTTGTGGGTAACACTTTCACAAGCTGCCACGAGGAATCTGCAGACAGAGATACTTTCCCAGCCGATGGGTGTGTCGCAGGGCTGCTGCACAAAACCGATATGTACAGCAATGTAAACTTAGCGGGCCATCGAAATGCATGATGTCATCAGATCACATTTAGATGCCTTGTCATCTTCAGTGCTTCAGCCTCAGAGAAGGGTGTGTGTGTGTGTGTGTGTGTGTGTGTGCGTGCGAGCGGGTGTTTTACAAGGATGTGAATACATTTATCCGCCCCCACCCCACCATGAACCCGCCCTCCCTCCCTTTTCACCGCAATTTCCAGATGAGCGTCGCTGCTGAGTTTTCAAGCCGTTTGTTGACTGTTGATTGTAAGTGCCCGAATTTAGGAAGGCAGCCATTTCTAATCAGGAGAATTACATTGCTTAGCAACCGGAAAATCAAGTTAAACAATACCATTGCTTATTCTTGGTCACAGACTGCAGCTCAGAGAACACATCAGTCTCCACTGAAGCTGTTCCACGCTCCTCCCAGCGCGCACACACATTTACACACAAGCAGCCATTCACAGACAACATACAAATGGTAATTTACTTTTGACTTGTGTTACAGCATTAGCTCCACATTTAGTTTGATCACAGAGTGTACAACTTGGAAAAGGGCTCTTTTTTTTTTTTTTTTTTTTTGTAACATTTATGCCGTATGAAAAAAAGATGTTTGAAATGAAACATTCCTTTGAGGGTTCCCGTAGCATATTAAGCTATTACGAGTTGCGTAAATGGTATCTATTTCATTACAGTGATCAAGGATTAAATTAGAGGCTTGAGCCCTGTAACATATACACTAAGTCTCCTCCAAGGCTGAGGGAGCCCTCTGCTTCCCAAAGGTCATTAGAGCTGAGGAGAAAGTATGGCCCCCAGTCTCTCCTTGCCTCTCTCCTCTTTCTCCTCCTTCTCTGTCTCTCCTCTCTCAACCTTCCCAACCTATCCTGCAAGATGAGACGAAATTGTTTTTTCTATTTCCGCACTTTGCTGTAAGAGAGCGAGTGTTTATCCATATTTTTTTCTCCAGCTGTGGGGGTAAACAGAAGACTGTGCATGAGCCTACCTGGCTCACAGCGTCGAGCTACTTGCAACTCAAGGCAAAGTCTGTATTTCTATATTTCCTCCCCCGCAAAAGTTTGTGTGTGTTCACCCGGAAGTGAGGAAGGCCCAGTATCAGTGTTGGCACAGAGGGCCAGTCCCAGGGAGCGGAGTTGGCAGGGGTTGAGCTGTGTGGCCCTGTTGGATTTTAGGGCTGCATTATGCATTCATGTTTAGTCTCAGGTGCTACGTTTTATCCCCAGGCCAGCTTGGACACATTTTCAATGGACCTTTTGGATGAAAAACTGTATAGGTGGGTGCAAAAATGATTTCCATGCTTATAGAGATCTGCTGCTTTGTTCTGTCAGATTCAATTACCTCACCTCTAATTAGGGAGCTATAGAGGAGGCTGGGTTTGTGATCCACACATCACACTGTGGAGCCTGCTGATAATGTGAGGTATCGCTATCACAGCCCGGCCACAAGCTCCCCACAACGCGGACGGCTGAAAAAGCATGCCATGAAATTAGCAGTCACTCATACAGTTTTGCACGTACACACATATTTCTTCAGAGCGCTTCCTTTTCTTTCTTTTTTTTAAGTGTGAGCTTCGGAGGCAAGGTTGGCACATCTGTGTATTTTTTCCATTTTCTGTTTTAGTCCACTGAGGCGCAGACTGGAGTACACAGTATTTTCCTGAAAGATATGCTCATTCCACCACCTCTGTCCGTACTCTCTTCCCTGCTCCCCTTCCTCCGTGACTCATTAATCCTCTGTCCATCATATGGTCTCAGAGTATCACCCCATTTTATAGACTCAGTGGGGGCATTACCATATCCCTCTCCGGAGCTCCACTCCGCATGGCCGATCCCTATCAGACAGAGGCCATGCCATGAACAAAAGAGCCACTGTGATCAAGCCTGCATTCAGCTACCAATGTCTCTATTAGCATTGGCTGCTCCTGCTGCATGACTGTTTGAACAGGGCTGAGATTTCTCTCTACAGAAAGCGAAGGAAGAGTCTGATGAATGTGGATGATACAGTGGAGGGTGTGGATGACAGGGCTGTGGGGGTGCAGGGATACCTGGACACTGACCCTGATTGAGAGGAAGTTCAGGCAGGGTGCAGTTTCCTGAAACATCCTCTTAAAATTGAGCAGATAGGAGTCTTTGTGCGAGGATGATTTTGGCAAACCAAGCCTTTCTCTAGAAAGTAAAGCTAATGAATTTGCACTTGAAAGTCTGAACTGAAAAGCTGTCGCACTTAAGGTTAAGGTTAATTAATGAAAGGGTGCAGCTACCTGTTATTCTGTTCAATGTCTTTAATGATAAACGTATTAATTGTTTAGTTGAGTGGTTCCCAACCTGTTTGGCTTTTGACCCCTTAGAAAATGAAGCAAAGTCTTCTTGTGACCTGTCACCACCACTCATGAACTCATTGAAGAACACACGCAGTTTAATCAAAGCAGCTTTTTTTTTAAGATTGTTTCATTTTAAGGACTTTAAAATGACTGAACATATCACTATATCCACGATTGCAGCAGGAAAAAAAGTCAATTCAGGGAAACGTTTTTTTCACAAAGAACATCATTATCATTTGTATTTCAGACCTTTTTTTTATTTTTTTATTTTATACATTTTAATTTATTTTCTCTTAAACCCTTGATTAGCTTTTGACCCCCAGATCTCTTTAAGTTGGAAACTGCCGTTTCAGTGATGTGAAAAATACTTGTCACAAGTTCTGCGTGTCAAAATGCATGTTTTGTCAAATAAAATGTCCACAACAAGATATTCAACTTGAAATCATATAAAACAGAGGAAAGCATCAAATCATGACATCTGAGAGACTGAAATCATTGAACTTTTGTCATTTTGGCTGTATAGATAACAGTATTTTGATCAAAAACTTAGGTGGTTGGCTAATTAATTCAACACAACATTATTTTGGTGGTGGATGGTTCTGAAAATCAATGCTTTGTTAAGAAATTGTCTTTTCAATTTTTTTTTTTTGAAAGCTTATATCCATATTTCAAGCTTGATTTCAGCGTCTTTTATAATGAACGCACCATTTAAAGCCCGCTGCGTTGTTTTCTGCAGTGAAGTGAAATGCAGACGCTCTCTCCACGGTGTCATTGGCCATCTGAACTCCAGTGGAGGCTCGATAAGAGGGTGAAGCAACAGACATTCCTCCGGCCCAGTTCGTCAGCAGACCCTATAGAAATGCACCAACAAGCGCGGGTCACACAGTGAATGTGACAGGATTTTAAACAGTACACAACTAAATATAGCAGGAATGCCACTATCAGAAAATGAGTTAGGAGTGTGGTGCTAGTCGTTTAGAAAGTCATTATTCTTATCATTGCTGTCTCTGAAATAATTTCAGGTCTCTCCATGCAATGAATACTGTATAATAAACTAAACATGTGAGAATGCGAACAAACTTTGGTAATCTACGTGGTCCCCAAGAAGTAGCCATCAGACCCCTTTAATGTCTCTGACTGGCTGGAATATTTCATTTTTCCATATTCAGTAAGGCTTCCAGTATCTCTATCAGTATGAAAATGCTCCATTTAGTTACTATCTGTTCGAGTGGGGAAGTGAGATGCCCTTATTTTGAGTCTATTAAACCTCAATTCTATCTCATCTTATCTACCTAATCTTTGTGTCTTATTGACCATGAAGTTTATCTTTAATCTCCCTTTACCCTTATTATCGCACAACACTGTAGGTCTATTTTCTGTGGTGCAATAGTGCTGCTATTTGCCCGCAACAGAGGAAGAATCGTTTAGTTGTACACACAGTTCTTATTCAGCTGTGTAATGGAATGTGTACAGACTGTGTGTATAGAAATGTATTTCCCCGCTTTCCCTCACACTGTCTTCAATTGCCTTGGCAGGAGCTTTTAACGCCAGTCATACAATCTCGCCTTGATACTGCGATATTTATCTCTCGGTATCATCTTAAGCGATGGTAGACTCATCGAGTCACTTCACGCCTCACTTCACTCCTCAGCGAATCAGCAGAAGGCATCAGATTAGATCATAAAACTGTATCCTAATTTAAAAGCGGCACTCTGCCTCCGCAGTGTCTATTAGAGATCTGTGTGCTAATTCTTTTCATGTCCAGGGCTCCTGCAGATGTAGGCCTCTACAAAGGAGTAATTTATAAGACTAATGAAAAGAGCAAGCAGTTTGTGGACATCGGGGGGGTCTTTTATGAGGCTCGGTGTGGGAAGAAAGAGAAACAGGAGTGGCACACCAGCCCCACTTTCTGAACTGAAATTATTGCTTTATTAAAGCTGAGGGGCTCACTCCCGCTACAATAGAACAAACACATTGAAAGGTGTCGAGAGGATATAAGTGTACTCTGTTTGAGCTCCAGAATGATGCACAAGAGGCTGCAACATAGCTCATGTGTGACAGGCAGAAACAGAGACAGCATCCGCATCTTGTTGGCAGTGATAGCAGCACTTTTGATATGATTATTCACTTTAAACACAACTCGAGAGGTTGTTTTTTTTCATGTAAATGATGCAGGTTGGTTGCTGGGAGTGTATTATTTCAAATATAAACTAACCTTAAACCCAAAGTGTTCCTTCACTTCTTTGCTATGGTAATTCATGTGCAGACATTGCAGACATGTTTTGGAGGGAGGGAGGGAGGGGTGTGCAGGATGCACATTATCTTAATAACATTCAAATGCTGGGTGAGATGTTTTTCAGAACTAATACAATTCAGGTAGCAGTACAGTAATTCCATCAACATCCTTGATTGAAGCAAAATAGTAATATGCAAATACCAAAAGAGATGTACAGCTACAAGCAAAACTCTGAAATCATTTAGATTTAAAGAAATAATATTGCACAGAGGGGGGAAAAATTAATCACACGGAAAAGTGTCTCCTTTAAGATTGCACTGGTGTATTACCCGGAGGCATGGAATGTAAATGGAAAATCAACATTGTACCCTGTGATAAGGCTAACAAATTAATAAAAGTATTTTCTTTCCTCCTCCCATGGTAATGCCTGTATGAAAAGTCTAGAGAGGAACTTTCTTTTTTTCCCTCCCTCCATCTGTGTGAGGTTTTGTTTTGCAGCTAGCGGGATTAACATCAGCGCTCACCTTGGCTGCACGTCAGCTTGTTTTTCAGAAAGCGCACTGTCTCAAAGGGCTTTTTCAATCGTTATAATGGCAGGACCTTTGTGAATCATAATGGGAAAATAATATTCTTTATTGACATGGCTTTATCTTTGCCAAGACTGAGTGTCTGAACATTTGTACAGTGTAAAGACAGTTGAATGGTGTGCTGCGCTTTGAATTGCATCTGGATTTGTAGTATCGCAACAAAAGAATCAAGGAGAGGCAGAAGTTTTTTATTCTTGAAAGCCTGAAGGATGTGATGAAACTGCTGAACATCTCGCTCATGTTTGTGTGTGTGTGTGTGTGTGTGTGTGTGTGTGTGTGTGTGTGTTCCATGTACATGTGTGCGTGTGTTCCCTCAGGCCCTCTGGAGGATGGCCTGGAGGAAGAGGAGGAAGAGTGCGTCTCCGAGGAGAACGAGCTCTTGGCCAAAGACGAGTTCTCGGCGGAGGAGAACTTCACCGCTGAGTTTGAGACGGAGAACATGAGCTGTGAAGACATGGAGTACTTCTGCAACAAAGGTGAGGATCATGTAGCCAGCCGAAAGCTGAAAGTCCAAAAGTGGTTTTCCACCAGCAGCGTACAGTGGTCTTTTTAATACCTAATATGAGACAATATGTTAAGCCACCCTCGTGCCAAGAATCTAAAATAAGTTAAACTCCTGCCAATTGCGTCTAATAAATATCCTCAACATGTTCAAATCAAACCTGGCAGAACTTGTATCCGTATGAGAATTTCTCCTGCATCACTGCCTGGAGTTGCAACTATCCATTTTGATATTTGATCCCAGCAATCCACCCAAGAGCAGTGGTTTGATCTGAGAGGGAGATGGCATCGGCAACACTGGCTCTCCCTCTGTGATAGTGCTGTGAAGGTGTGCTACGGTACACCAATGCACTGGAGAGCGTAGCACTTCCCTTTGAGCCGGCGCTAAAGCTCTGTGAACACTCAGCAGCACCTGCTACTGCTCGGAGGTCCAGCACTAAAAAGCGCCTCAGCATCGCCAAATGCGACCGAGTCCTCTTTGAACTCCAATTCAATTAGATTGCTTCTTTGTATGTTTGTTTCATTTCGGTCACACCTTGCCATCACAGGAGCTAATTTGTGGTCTGCTTCAGGTTACAGTGTGAAGATGACAGACTCGTCCCGCCTCCCTCCCCCCCTAACGCACCCCCCACCTCTTCCTACCCTCCGGTCGCATAGCTTTCACTACCCCAGGTGTCTCCACTCTTACTGGCGCATGGATGCCATAAATTTGACTTTTTAATGAAGAACCAATGCTTTGAATGTCTGCCTCTCCTTTCTCCTTTCAAAGGGAAATTTGTTTAGAATTATTTCTTCACACTTCTAAACTGATGTGCCTCGTGGGATTACATTACTGAAGAAAAATAAATCTTTCATGTTTCAGGTAGGCTATGCCCTGGTAATCGTATCAATAATGTTTTCCTTTTGTTCTCCGGTAAAAGTTGAACGGCACAATTGTTCAGAAATTGCAATTACCAGCAACGCCTCGCTCGCTTTACCCTTTGTCTCCTCCGTAATGTGTCCTTACTCAAACTTCAAAGTACAATGCATGGTTTTCTAATAACCCAGTAGCTATGAAATAGATGGTGCAGTACATATTGGTGGTTACAGCAGGAGGAAAAAAGTACAACTTTTGAAAATCTTCACAGAACCTCGTTAGAGCTGCTTGATATTCCCTTTGTTTTGTATAAAACCATGTGAGGAACTGCGCCTCAAATCTCCTCTCCATGTTTATGAATAGAGTCAACACAAAATAGCAATCCAAAATGTCAAATAGGCCTACTACTTTTCGTGGGCACTGCTAATCTGTTCCTTGTCATACACAAGCCTTACCAGTCAGATTTTTTTTTGTATTACTGTGCTATCTAAGCTTACAGTAGCTAAGTCTCCCATTGCCTCCTAAGACCCAAATGATGTACTATCCAAATTTCTTTTTCACTGTGGCAAGTTGTGTGCAATCATCAGGTGTAGCCATTTCCCCCATGATCCCTTCCTCAATTAGATCTGTTTAAAACTAATGTCGGAGTGGCTTAAATTTACCCCACTTATGTGAAACTGCCGTGAATTAAACAGGACGCAATCCTGGCAGCATTAAATGGTTTAAGTGTGTTATTCCTCGACTATAGGAGGAAAAAGAGAGCCCCCTTGATTAACTAAACCCTCTCAAATGTGATGGCGTGCTGTAATTAGCCCTGTGCGGACTTGAACGTGGGTTTTAAAGCAGCCACTCATCCCATGGCCTTTATCTTCGGCTGCTTCCCGGAGAATAAGGTCTCCCGTGTAAGGTTCCTCCACTGAGCAGTGACTCTCTGGTCTTAGCTTAGCCTTGTATCTGTGTAGTCACTCTCTGAAATGGGCTTGTCAGGGGGACCTAAAACCTCCATTAAAAGTTTCAGTCTATAATAGGTATTAAAAAGCTGTAGGAACACAAAGAGGAGTACCAATTTTCATTAACATATGAAGCACTTATTAACTTTGATCAGAGTGCGGTGAAGTAGCAAAGCCGCTTAAAGGCGCAAAGGTCAAGAAGTTGAATGCCACCAAAGACTCAGCCATTTGCCTTACCCTTGCAGAAAAGGGACTCCCCAGATAAGTGCATGGAGCACCTTGACGTCCCATCTTGGTCCGAGGCTCGGGAACCTCGAAATTGGGTGATGGTTGACTGCGTAACCTTATTTAGTTAATGGTGTCATGGCTCGCGCTGAGTTTTGGTGCTTTCATTGATTTACTTTAGAAGATGGCATCACACACACACACACACACACACACACACACACACACACACACACACACACACACACACACACACACACACACAGAGAGAGGCAAGTTAGCTTAACATTCACAACAGAAGTGACAATACTGCTTTGAGAAATATCACTGATGTCAAAATTGGAGTAACCCTGCTGTATGAGATATATGAGTGCTTCCTAAGCCTTCTGGCTCATGACCCCTTCAAACAAAGCATTGTCCTCATGCTATACTTCAGCACTGGTTGCATATAACCTGTTTAACAATAAGAGTGAGTGATTTTATTCCGTGTTTTATGCAAAAAGGTTTTAGATGCATAAAAAGACAATTCTACATTAATTCACAAGAAAAAAAGAAGAAGAATTCATATAAACAAAGGTAACTTTGTATATCAGAAATGTGTTTTTGGCTTCCTCCTATTTTCCTGTGTAATCTCCCTGAGACCCCCCAGCAGTGTGGATGTTTATGCTGCTCACTTCACCCCCACTATAAATGTGAGAATTAAATGTTGTACTATTTACTTTATTTACTAATTTTTAGAAGTTCAGACACAAAATGTAGGATCAACAAATAAAATACAATGCTCAATATAGATTTAGCTGTCCATAAAGTTGTCAGAATTAATTAGTCCAAGGTACAACATTTTGCTACTTACACAGTAATACATCACCATCTTCAATAATAGCCAACTCTAAATTGTGCTGTAGCACTCATCTTCCATTAAACGTATGAACAGTCCCCTGTCAGTAACACTTAAAATAATGACTCTGAAGCATCATGGGAGATGTAGCGGCTCGGTGGAATAGCAGCGCCCCAGAGAGTACGAGCACAGTCTTAATATACATGGCATTTTAGAGCGGGCCTGCCTACCTTTCAAAAGCTCTGTGAGAAAAATAAAAAAAAAGCCACACATCTAAAGAAATAACCTTGGCTTTCCCTCGCGATTAAAAACAAATCTTACCTCAAACATCTTCTCCTGCTCGGTCAATTTCACATTTATGGAGCCCTGCTTGTGAAGAAGCCACAGATGAACACACTGACTCCACAGCAAGGATTTATACTCTATTGACACACCTGGCTCCATAATTGTGAGAAAGAGGCCTCTTTTTTTTATATACACTGAGTGGCTCCTTTTTTACTGAAATTGTGAAATTTCACCTTGCTGTTTTACCCCCTCTTTTATTGTTGGCTATCTGTGAAGTTCAGCACAGGGTGTTGCCACAAGCTGTTCCCTTTGAGCGTTCCAAGTGTTGTCTGATGACAAATGACTTCCTTACTTAGCTCCGACAGTAAATTTACATGTCATTTCATGTGTCTCATTTCCTCGATGTAAAACAGGCTTTCGTGAAGTTTTATTACACCATTTTTTTTTTTCACCTCAAACTGCTTGATTCTGATGTTGTTGGGGGTATTTGTGTGTCAGGCTACATCAAGCACAGCTAAATGTGAACATTTGCACTCTTCTTCACCGTTCTCTTCAAATGACAGAAATTATAATTTGGGCAGAAATGTTTTATCACAGCGGAAGTGAAGAGTGAAAGCGAAGGATTGCATACCCAAGACTTAACATCGCAAAAAAACAACAACAACACCTTGACCCTTCAAATAACCTCTGTGAGTAATTTGACTTGCAACAGTCAGAGTAATAAGCAGGAAGTGAAATAATTAATTATTCTTTGTGTAACACCGAAGTAATCAGAATATCCGGCAACATAGGAGAAAGATCTCCTTGGCTCTCTCGCCACAGCTGCCAGTGCCCAGAATGGTAAATGTGGAATTTTAATGCACAGTTGATGCTGAAGAATATGGGGAAATGCTAATTTGTGGTGCGATAAGATGAATCGAGTCATCCCTTTAGCCCCATTTGACTCAGTGGAGGAAATTAATCATTAATGTTTGTTAAGTATGACAATCTAACTGGGCCAGATCTACATGCTCAGAGACTGAGGCAGAGCGAGATAAAGACCCAGGCTGCAGACAGGGAGGAAAACTGCCAGATTCTGTAATGATGGGAATTTATTGGCATTTAAAGAGACAGTGGCAAGGCATTTCACTAATAGCCTCCCTCCATTGGAGTGCTCTGCCTGCCACAAATTGCATGCAATTCAAACCTATTTTTCAGATAGCAGGGAAGTCTTACAGCTATGCTTGACTTTGGTAAAAAAGGTTGCTTCCTGGAATTGACTTTATCTGTTGGGGCACAATCTGCATCAACAACTAAATATGCAATATCAACTGACTAGCACTAGCACTGCTGGGGGGATGGCATGGCATCCCTGTTAATAATACAGTCTGAAAATCATTGCCAGGCTCCAATACTAGCAAGACTGTGATGGGTCTGGAAAAGTGGCAGTGGGTTAAAGTCATCCAGCTCAGAATTTAGTTGCATATAGAACCGTGCACTCCCACACGGATACTTAAAAATACTCCATTTTGCAGGAATTGCGACCTGTCTGTAGACTCAGTGGTCAGGATTACAGTGCTCTGAGCTCCTTAAAGTCACACATGAGAGATTGACATTTTCAAGGGCTTCCTTGGCAGAGACAATGCTGAAAGGGAGAGAAAAAGCCAATATGACTTTGTTGCTACCTTGCTCGAGGAATTGTTTGTGTAAATCGCCTATAAGCTTATTGACCTGAATGTGTGGCACACTGCGTGTGACTGCGATTTGGCTAGAGAGCTGTCCTTTGATAGAGCAGCGATAGGGCTGATTTTAACAGCTCACTGGCTCCTCTTGCATGCCCGCCAACCCAGCACCCAGCAGGCCGCCTCGCCTCGCCAGCCCTCCCCATCCCTTCTGTTCTTCTCAGCCTTCTCTCACTCAACCTTAAGTGTATCCATCCGATTGCACAGCGAAAGGAACCTAAGCCAGATGTAAATTATGATCGAGGCGATAAAGTAGAGGATGATCATTGACAATCTGTCTCCTTTGATAAGACTGCAGAGGGTTTCAATTCAAATGATGAAACAAGTCTCTATTACATAGAGTGGACCTGCGCGAATGAAATGGAGCACCTCAATCAATCCGTTTCCAGAAAGGTCAAAAGTCCTGTGTCGTTTAAAATTACAAAAATGTCTCCACATTCCTCTGTATTCCAGGTTTTATCAAACTACTGTAAGCTGTAAACTCCTAATGGAGTGCTGCTCCAGCACTTCTTCCTCCGCTGTGCTTTTTCCTCGTGACATTTGTGCAGGAAACTTCATCAAAGCCCTGTGACATTGTTCCCTGTGAGGTTGCCTCGGCGATTGTGTTTAAAATGCACTGCAAACTGTGTTAGATAGAAGGCAGAAAATCCTTAATCACTGCTTAATTAAGGAATCATCTTGTAGCTTCATTTCCCGGGCTGTAATTAAACACTTCCAATACGTTTCGTTACAGGGCTTAACATGTTCGCCTGAGATCAAGGTAGTGCCTTTAATGTTATCTCGCCAGCTTTTTTTAAACTCCGCTCCATTGGAAGGAACTGTTGATATACGCCTTTGTTATCCTCATCATAATACGAGCCTAGTATGCTAAAGAGGTTCTCCAGGCCCAACAATAAATAGTGGGGGAATTTAGTTGAGTGGGCTCCCTGATAATATACTGGGAGAGAGGAGGAGTACGGGGAGAAATTGCCAGCCCAAGCAGACACTTGCATAAGCAGAACTGGGTCATAATGACCTCATGTACTGTAAGTAGGACATTTCAGCAGACTTCCCTTCACTACCTCTTTTTCCTTCATATACATCTCCTATTTTAGTTTGAGGCAGAAAGCTGACATCCTTTTGGCAATGTTTGCTACCTTCTTTGAAGTGAGCCATGTCAAAAAAAAAAAGCTAAACAAGCATGGTGTGTGTGCTTGATCTGGAGATTAACCCAACTGAGGATGGACGGCGCTAGAGTGAGGTAGTGTGTGTCCCGTGGCAGTTGTCACTGGAAGTGTGATAACTAAGACTCTGAGATGTTTTTTGGAAGCTGTGGGGGTGAAAATCAGATACAGATGTGGTAAACAACCACGTATCAACAATATGTGTCTATCATACTCTGTGAAAGGTGTGATTTTATTATGTGCTGTGTAAGCCACATCCTAACAATATATTGTCTTTGTTATTCCAATATATTCACATTTAAATCTACATATCCTTCCATTTTTTTTCCCCGTGTAGAGAGTATGAAGTGTAGTAATCCATTGTAGTAATCCAGGCCTGTCCTTGACCGTTCACTATTGGGTTTAAAACATCAAAGGGATGAAAAAGATGTGGTGACAAAAGTGAGAGAAATGTTCCTCCACAAACCATCAAGCAGCACTACATGCCCCGAGCAGGTTTGCTCCTACTTGCCTGAGTTTGGAGAGACACTCAGTGCAACCACTGTGTCAGCCACATTGGATGTATTTAGAGCACCACACTAGGGGCACCTACTAAGCACTGATTTATGTGCCTATAAACTTTGAGTACAAACTGTGCTTACTGTAGACATGCAAAAATAGATTTTTTTTTTTTATTTATTTTTTTTTTTTTACAGTAAGTGCATCTAAGAGTGCTCAACAAGCGCTCCCGTCAGTGCACACTCAGAAGGCGGAGTCTGTTTAACAAGGTCTTTAAGCACTTACATCCTGAAGAGAGATACCCAAATATCCCATAGCATGGTCCGTGTGAGCCCCGAGACTGTAAATCAGCCCTACATCCTATAACACACATTCTAGCTCGCTCCACAATAGATCAAACGGTAATAAATAGCCACCTCTCTCCCACACATTGCTTTCCTTCCTGTTCCATGGGGCTTCCTCATGTTCCTGCAAGCACTCATGGGAACTCCTTTTACATAAAAGTGTGCAGCTGGATGCAGTGAGCTAACAACACATGCACATATACAAAACTATATATACTCAAAACACACAATGGCTTCACATCGTAATGCACCCAGATATTACAGGAAAGAGTTATAAAAGTGAGTGATTTTTGCTGGGATAATATCCAAAGAATCTACCCTTTGGAAGGGCAGCACAGTCCATAATGCAGTGCTTAATTAAATTAGGTGTATGAACATTAAATATGGAGTGCTGCTGTGTCTTATGTGCTTTGTAGGACTTATTATTTTTTTCCGCCTTACAGGAGAGGAAGACGGCAACCGAGAAGCAGGAGAGTCAGAGATGGATGGGCAGGGCGAGAAGAGAAAGCATGCCACCGTGGGGCCCGACGAATGGGACGGTCCAAGTAAGAATAGCTTTAATTTCACTTTATTAGAGAGACTCTGAAGGTCATTTGATAAAGTTATTATGCTTAAGTGCAATTCATGTTGCGTAGTTGGAGGGAAGGTATTGATTGTGCCATTGAATAAGTAAAAAGCATTGTATTGGGAATATAAATGGACAAATGAGTCAGAAGTCTGCCTGCTTTATAACAAGCTCCTTTAAATGTATATTAAGCCACTATTCAGTTAACAGTAAATTAAATTACCAACAATGGCTCTCTTAAAAAGAATCATGTAATGCCATGCAGATGTAGATTTTTTTTTTGAAGAGTCTACTACTGTTTTTTTTTTTAATATATCTTGTTTTGCCCTTTTACTAAAAGTAACTTCATCAAAGTGCTGGATAATACAGCGAACAAGATAGTTGCACAGCAATTACTGCTCAGCAATACCCTGCACCCACAATGCTGAACACACAAAATATGATTCCTTTTAATGCGTAAAATGACCTCAAGAATTTATTGCAGGTACATGCGTTTAAAAAAAAAAAAAAAAAAAGACAGAGAAAGAGAGAGAGAGAGACAGAGAGAGAGCGGGAGAAAAAAAAGTGGATTTGGGCAAGTTGTGCTTGCTAGCTCGAAGCCCCCCGGGGGGTGTATTTTATACTGACAGTGAATCAGTGTTATCGCACCTATCAGATAATGCATTTATCATTAAATTTCACATTTGCATTTAAATCTGGGGAAGGAAATGAGCATTGCTGGCTAAAGATAAGAGCGCTGGGACGACAGTAATAAACCATCACTGTGATCAGTCAGGAGACGGGGCTGAGGGGGGTCAGCTCAGAACTATGGGGGCCATGACAAAAAGAAGGCATCACATGCGCAAAAAGGCCCTTTTGGGCGAGAAAATGCTGAGCTTAAAAATACTGCTTTGAAAAGGAGGGACGGATGTAGCATGACTAGATGTATGACTGACTGTAATTATGCTTCCTCCTTCTACTTAGCCATTAGAATGAGAATTAGAGGCTCAGAAACACACTGCTGGACAGGCGGCAGGGAGGGAGAGAACGGAGACTTGACTTTTATGGGAGTAAAGTGTCTCTTGCATACAGTGAGGAGAGCTGAAGTGCAGAGGAGGTGATGTGAGACATGATGCCCATTTCATGTTTTACTAAACCACAGCCCGAGTGGTTCCAAGTTATCGGAGGACTTCGACACCGTGTCCTAATCTCTGCTGTTACAAACTGAAAAATAGCACTTCACACCTGGCTGCATCCCATTTAAAGAAACTTTGACATGTGTAGTGTATCTGCTTGGCAACCAGATTATCAGTTCCTAATCAACTTGTTACCACCACCTTGTTTTTTGACATCTGCATGATATACCGACCAATTAGTGAGTGACTTCCACTGAGGCATTCATGCCCCTCGTGTGTTTTCTCAATGGGCAGCACTGAGTGGGCAGAAATTAATCTTGGCGCATAATAATGCCATTCACTCTCTCATCATGGCTGCCATGAAAGGTCATTTCCCTTTTTAATTTTTCCCATTGTGCTGCAAAAGTCAGATGGGCATGTTATAATTTGAATAAAGAGGGGAATCAGACAATCAGATAGGAACATTTGAAATGACATGACTTCCTGTTCGAAGCGATTAAAAGCAAATTTATTTAGTTTGAGACTGTCTACCCTTTAATCTCTTTGTAAATGTTCAGATAGTTCAGCATTCAAAAGTTCTTTGTTATTCTTTGGCTTAAGTTTAAGCAGCTGTGATTATGATCACCAACAGATAATTTTTAATCACTGCACGTGTGCATCTGAATAGGATGTGAAATGGCCATCACATAAAAAGAGAGTGAAGCCTTTTAATGAGGTGGGCTAACTCGGAACATGCCCACCTGCTTTGGTGATTCTATTGAAGCACCTCCATACCATTTCCCTTTTGCTGAGTAACAACAAAAGCCTTTACAATCTACATCCTGTAATTGAACTTTTTTTTGTCCCTACATTTCATCTCCACTTTAGTAACTCGTGTCAAGTGCTGTCCACGATTGCCCCCTGTTCTCTGATTGTCTTTCTCTCTGGAACAGCAGAGCAGCAGACTGAATGACTCACTATTAATCTGATAGCTGGCTCTTCTCTGTTGTTCAGAGAGCTGGGTCTCTGATGTGGAACACCCAGCGAGTTCCCTTTCTCTCCCCTCGTCTCTACAAGTATGTCCTTAAGCAAATCTGCACGCTGATCTTCTTTCTCGTGTTCATTTCTCGTCACGGATGTTTCGCAATCAGCCGCTGATTAGAGAGATAGCGTGTCATGCTATTCTATTCATTTTCATGGACTGGCGGTGATAGGAATCTGACTCTGTCTCTCTCATTCTCTCCCACTTGCTCTCCTCTAGGCTAATTGGGAATGGTGTGCGTTAGCTAGCTAACTCTGCTAATGAACTTGTTCTCAGCCTTATCTAAATGCTCGCTCATGTAAACCACACCCTCTTCTGAGAGTCAGGAAAATCCAGGGTTTGGAATTACGATCACTGCCATTTCGACTGAAAGCTTTCGGTGTGTATTTATTAGTGCATCTGTAACCCACCGTTATAAACTATGGACCACTAAATCACAAAGCTGATATAGAACTGTAGAAACATCTCCCATCCCAGTATTGTACTGTATTGAGCTCCACCGATAAGATTTATTTGGTTTATTTCTGTCCTAAATTCTAACAGGTGATGAATAATTTATAATGCATCATGTACACATGAACAAACTGTGCATGTCACGCATTTTGTTTTATTCAGGCTCATCAAGAATTTACAACTATTTCTCTCAATACTTCGGTGAAAAGCAACTTTATAATCCACCACTGTGGAAAAGGTCTTCGACTGCACCTCTGTAGAGTAAAGCATTCTTGAAAGGGCAGTCCAGAATTTTTGGAGGAGTTACTCAACTTGTGAATTTATTGAGATTAACTGTAGTCCACACAGATAAATATACTCTGCGCATAATGCATTTATTAGTGTCAGTATTAGTCAGAGTTGCACACTCATCAGGGCGTCTTACCTATATTTTGACGCAAAACAACTTTTTTTGTCCGCAAAAAAGTAGGCTTGCCCTTTGCAGAATTAAACATTGTTAAGGTGGAGCACCACTGATTTCACATAAGATGTTCAGTTTACTGGTAACACGGGGTTCTACCCAGCTCGTAAGAGCAGGTGTATACTGCATGTGTATTCTGTGGCTCTCGGCTCAAAAAGTCCGGGACTCCACAGTGCAATTAAAAAGCCTGTGTTGTAAACTGGGACATGGAGTTTGAAGGGTGTGTGCCTTTACCAGGCAGGTAGGCCCTAATAAAAGCAACGATTGGTTTAGATGTCGGTGTTTGGAGGACTTGAAGTGATTCTAAAAGTCAAAAAGGTTTCAGGCTCTGCTGCTTCGATTTTAAACATTTGTTGTTTTTCATCTGCCCCCCCCCCCCCCCTCCATCTTTATGGAGGTGCTGGAATGCCTCTTTAACACAGAGAGCATAAGAAATGGCACGTAAAACAACATTTGAATGAAATCAAATTGATCTACTGTAGCTGTCAGTTTGCGGATGACGTGTTCAATAGACATCTCTAATTGGTTGAACTAAATTTGTCGCTCTACTTCCAAGTAATTGCGCCTTATGGCCTTGGCATTATAAACAGTGACGTCAAGGTGTAAAATATCGTCCCAAACTCAGCAAAAGAGGAGATGCAGAAGGAGGAGACAGAGTGACAGAGTGGTAACAGAAGCGATGTGATCACCTTGTCCACAAATCTCTTCTCTTGGCTGTCCCTGACGGCCGGCATGGCCCAGCTTGCTCAGCTCCTGATGCCAGCTGGGCATCAGCCAGGGCGAGGCAGGGGTCAGCTAAAGGAGTGGCCATCTGAGAATCTACCTGACGGTCGGACACAGACGGAGCAAAGAGATACCCCCCCCAACACACACACACACACGCACACACACACACACACACACACAAACGAACACACGCACACTTTCCTGAAAACCGCTATCCATTTCTACACCCCCTTCTTTCCCCTTTCAAGACATCAAACATGCACACGCTGAAAACGCAGCTTCACTCGGATGTAAAAAGTCTCGAGTCTCATTTTTGACTCCAGCCAACCCAGAAGGGTCCGTGGCCAATCCGTCTTCTTCCAGTCTCCAAAGAAAAAAAAACAATAACCATTTCAGGTTTAATGCACATATGTCATGCTAGGAGAATTGGAGGACCAGATGGCCACGATACTGTGGCAGGTGCCTCAACAAATGTTTGCAGTTGCCCGTGCTGCTATTTATATCGTGGTGAAACACAGACACGCAAATATTTGCAAAAGGACAGTGGGCCCTTTTTTGTTGGGAGTCAAAGTGATGACCAAAATAAACAGATGGGATTAAACCTTTTGGGCATCAGTCAGCTGAACTTCGACATTCCCTCGGTTCATCTGAAGAAACTCATTGGAAAAACACTCAAATGAAGGTGGAACCATATTGTATTCAGACAGCTCAGTTAAGCTTTAATTCGTTTTAATTCTAATCAACAGTTCATTAAGTGAGTGGCCAGATTTTTGCATTTTAGCGTGTTCTAACTACACCGTTTGGCCCCAACTGAACTGAAACTAAACCCAAACTTCAGCACAGATACAGCGAAAACAAACTTTTAAATTCTTGCATAGCAACAGTCCACTTGAGCACAGTTCAGTCAGGTTTGCTCTTAGTAAACAAGGCATTTTCCAACTCGACACCCAAGTCCATTATAAAGTCAGTGTCGTCAAGGAAGGAGGGGCGAGCCGAAATGAGGGAGAGAGACAAACGGAGCACCCAGATGCAGATTAGGCTGCAGAAGATGAGGGTGTAAAAGGGATTTAATGGTAGGATGGATTAGAGAAATCCTTGTAACAATGTTAAATAATTATGGTTCCAGCCGAGATCAAAGCGCCATTGATTGAACCCCTCAAGCCTTCAGCACACAGAGTCTTGGAAAGCAAAGATTGGTAAACTAGTGCTCAGACCACTCCGGCTGCTCCAGTTAAATTGGATTGGAAATATTAGGATATAGATGAATCCTTCAGGAGGCTTTCGCAAAGCTTTTGTCACCGGAAATGTAGCTTGGGAACGGTATGAAAGGTTTGATAGTGTACTGTCTCGACAGAATCATAAGACGAGGGTGTCGCAGCTGTCTCCACTGATACCTAAGCGTTTTAAGTAGACTTATAGACACACTTGACTGTTATATCAGCAAACTGAAAACTTTCAGTGCAGGCTTTCATTCAAGGTTTTATTTTTATTCCCCCTCCTTCGTCTTGTAATCAAGAAATTTGGACGTGCATCATGGCAATTCTTCCGCAGAAAAGGAAGGTTTTATCTCGCTCCTCCAGGGGTTTATTCAAAGTCTTCTGACAAGTCTCACAAAACATGAATGACACTGAGATTGCTGATACCGATGATGAAAGTCCGTCATCAGCTTCTCTGTGAGTTCTGGGCCCTGAGTGATGTAAAATTAAATTGCAATCAAAGTGCTATGTGTAAACATTGTCCGCCTTTTTCCAAATACATTTACTTCTTAAAAGATTGTTGATGAAGGCTTTATACTGTACACATCACCTGTGTGCAGAGAAAAAAACACCCTCCCCCACCACACACACTCACAATTTCACAATGTGCGATTATAGTGATGAAATATGCAACAAGAGATTAGACAAATCACTGTACTCCTGTGCTGCATCGCCTTGATGCAAATTTAGTCACTGATCCGCTATACTAAGAGGCTTTATGAGGGAACTTCATGGTTGTTAGTTATATAATCTAAAATAGGGCAAAATGCAATCACTGTTCTTATCATCTGAGGAAGATGTCACCGTATTCAGTTCTAGTTTTGTGTGCATACGTAGGATGTGGCACACTGAGAATGCCTTAATAAGATGATTCACTTCCAACCATTTTGTCTGGATTTCAACCGAATTTGTGTCCACTTACAATGCCATCTTTTTTACTATGATTACTATTTCACATGAACAAGTCCATAGACTTCAGAAAAAAAGAAGAAAAAATAACAGAGCCATGGCTGCATATGACTGCCTGAAAGCGTGGCTGGTGGTGCTGGTTCTGCCCCCAGGGACTTGACATCCATCGCGTCTTTCTTTAGCTCTCTGAATATGTTTGTTCTGCCATGCTTACCCTCCCAGGCGCTGAAGCTGCACACGTTTCTCTGTGAGGTTTCGTTGTAATTGGTTGAATATTTGATGTGTGTATTTAGCATTAACATGGAGACACTCGTGCAAGCTGTGCTAGGGGATATAATACTGGGTAAACTCTGGATTGCTCAACTGAAACTTCCTCGCATGTGGAATTCTTCATTTTCTTTTGGCCTTTTTTAAATACAAATTTGATTTGGTTTGTAGTTATTTCTCATGCATGAATTTGCTTTTTGCAAAAAAATCTAGTTCTCGTCAGATAGCGCTTAATTTCATATAAGTTTCACATAAGTTTTACTTTCACTCAGTTTGGTCATAGGAATGCACTCAGTCCCATCCAAGCTGAATTCCCCCCCCCCTCATATACTCTCTCTCTCACACACACACACACACACACACACACACACACACACACACACACACACACACACACACACACTATCTCTCTCATGTCTTCACACTGATCGGTATTGGTATCAGAAACATCCCCCCGCCTGCAAAGGCCTTCCATTGGTGATGAACAGCTGGGCCCAGCTGGGCCCACTGGTCACACCAATTCCACCATCTTTTTTTCCTTTTTTTTTGTCTGTTTAGGGGTGGTGGGGGAGGTGGGGCCCGCTTGTCAAGTGAATTAAAATAGCAAATAATAGTAATAATAATGATACTGAAAAGTTAATAAAAAATGGCATGTTCCTCCCTGATTGTGCGAGTGTTGTGGTATTCAATTATGCAATTTTCATTGGCATATTAATCATCTTTTCAACAAACAAGCCGCCGTTAATTAAAGCAAAGCATGGATAAAGACGTGTTGCCGGATCATCACTCCGTTTATCACCGCGCGCAGACCCGCAGTTAAGTAAATTCAGGCTGTGAGATGAATTTCAATGGTCTCCCTGTTTCCTCCGCTGTGTGTTTGTGTATGTGTGTGTGTGTGCAGTTAACCATTTATTTATGCACATTGTGTTGGAGGTGGGGTTAGTGACGTTTCATGTCAGTGTGTGTGGGAAATTAAAATTTCTGTAAAGACCATCGTGTAATCAGCAGCTGTGAATGAGTTTAATTGTTTAATACAGACCTTCAATTCATGAGGCGGATTTTTTGTTTTACCTCTGCACAGATTCAAATGTAGAATTATCTTTGATAGCAGTGCTCAGATTAGTCAGACTGACTCAAGGTGAATGGATTTAGATTTTCCTTTTGCCTCTCGGTGTCCACACTGTGTGTAGAGGACGCCAGTGGAACTATGACATCTCTGTACACACAGGACAGCTCGGCCCATTCTTCTTGCCTCTTTTTCTCTTGCTTTTTGTGCCGCCTCTGTGCCTTGCTCATTGGTGGGAGGGGATGAAGATTATTCAGGATCTGGTAAGATATGGGCTTCTCTCTAATCATAGCTCACTGCCTCCACTGTCATTCAGTCACTAAATAGAAGTGGGGAAAATGTCCTGGTGATGGGAGCAGCCAGACAGCCATGCGAGTACTTGAGTTCCGCCAGCAGAAAGGGAACTCCAGGCATCTGTAGACATGTCGCTTGTCCCTGTCCCTCATTGTGGAGCAACTTTATCAGCGCCAGCCGCTCACCTACTTGCTAAACTGGAGGACCAGTCGCCTCTTAACTTAAACATAAGATCTTTGTGGTTTGAAGCACTCGGCTGCTCTGGGCCCAATGTGGATCTGAAAGGCAAACACGACTCCAGTGTCACCGTCGCCCATCACAAAATCACACCTCATGGAAAACTTGTTTGTGCTGTGTTAGCTCGAATCTAAATGCACTCAAACAGACTGTTGCACTGGAGCAAGATCCCCCCCCCCCCCCCCCCCGCTCCTCTCTCCTCAAAAGAAAAAAGAGAGGATGGAGAGAGAAAGAGAGGAGGGAGAGAGGAAGAGGGAGAGTGGGAGAGAGATGCAGATGGAGAAAGAGGAGGAGAGAGAGAGAGGGAAAGAGAGGGGGAGAGAAAAGTCAAAAACCTTCACATAACAATGCCGGAGAAAAATCAGAACATTTTCCACCGAAAGATGGGCCATTTCCAAATCCTTGTGCCCTATCAGACAAATTAAAGTAAATCAAGCATGAAATGAAGCAGAAGAGCCCGGAGATAAGGCTCCTTTAAGTCGTTTACAGATTAGGACAGAGAGAGAGAGAGAGAGAGGGAGAGAGAGAGAGAGAGAGAGAGAGAGAGAGAGAGAGAGTGTGAGAGAGAGAGAGAGGTGCATCTGGTCTCTGGCAGTGAAGGAGGCTAGTTTCTCATTTCACAATAGCAGCCTGTGTATAGGATTACTCTCCCCTGTCACCGACATGAGGAGCAGTGGGGGAATAGACGTCCACAAAATGTGTCTAAATATGTCCCCTCAGAAATGTTTCGAACCAAAAACCTCTCAGCGTCGGCCAGATGTGAGATGTGATAAGCGCACATGTTACACGCAGCGTTTGACCCGGTGTATCGCTCTGATTTGTTTGTTATTTCAGTCGCCTCTTTACCTTTTCTTAGGCTCAAGTGGCTTCATCACCGCGCGGCTTAAAAATTCAAATGAATGCAGGATTGGCTGAGCTGCGTCACGTGATTGTACGGCTGTCAGCTCCTATGCGCATGTTAAGAAGCATGCCTCAGATCAGGTTTGGGGGAGGTGGGAAGAGGAGGTGGTGGGAGGGGGGGGGGGGGTATTGTACATATTCTCAAAATGTGATTTTGTTTTAATGGTGCATCGCTCTGTAAACTGGGTTGTTTAATATGTACGCCGTACTTCTGTTTTCTGTCTTACATCAACAGATTAATTGCTGTTTTATTTTAGTACTCGCAAATAATCAAAACATAATTATGGAGCTAGTTGCTCATGGAGGAATGATATTTTACAGTGCTCTCACACACACACACACACACACACACACACACACACACACACACACACACACACACACACACACACTCCCGTCTCATTCATGCATGCACGCAAATGCAAGCAGGAACTAAACAACCCCCCCCAATCTCCCCTCTCACACTTACTTACTGACACACTCTCTCACACACACACACACACACACACACACACACACACACACACACACACACACACACACACACACACACACACACACACACACACACACACACACACACACAGGCACCCACACAAGGCAAAGGGTGCACTGCTCTTTGATGCCGCCCGTCGAGCTCTCGCCTGGATTTTGTTTCACTCCTTTCGTGTATCTTTTCTGGGAGTGATGAGAGGTGGGCTCGGCTTCGGCGCTCAGCCCGCTCTGAGAGAGACGAAAGCTGGCCCTCGTCGCCAGGTAGCTGCTCTCCGAAGCCACGACCTTGACCTTCCCGGCCTAAGTCTTAGGTTTAGCTCCTTTATCGCGCTATCTCCAGGCATTTAAAAATACTCCTGAAACTCAATGATTTAACCCGCTTTTACGCTGTTCACATCAAAACTGGATGAAAAAAAGCTTAATCCATCTTATCTGTTGACTGTCAAACTGCTCCGGCTAAAACCTACTCACAAAAGACAACTAGGTCACCCAGGAAAAAAACAGAATTCCCTGTTACCCAGGGGAAGTTGCAGTCTTGTAATTGACTTGGGAGAAGATTCAGGAGTGCTTTAAAAATAGTCTCTTCCTGAATTAACCGCAAAATATCAAGAAGGCAGCAATGTTTACTTGTGTTCCCTGCTAACAAGTCATTTGTTTAGATATTTCATAGCACAGCCATAATTTTCAAACCAATCTTTACCTGTATTCACTGCAAAATATAACTCTTTCATGTCATGTGTTTTTCACAATTGATGACTGAACTAACAAAATAGCAACTTCTTTTTGCAGCTAAAGTCTCAGTTTTGTTATCCATCTGTCTCAAATACATGCATTCCCAATGCACATACCATCAATTACTCATTCATCCTGACACTCCCAGGTAGAGTAATGTCCTTTTGATGGTTCTGAAATTTTAAATAAAGCATTTAAAATAATCAGATTCCAGCAGGAGTGGTCTGTGTCCTCTAGATGTTGTCAGCGATACGGCGATATCTCTGCATGAGGACAGTCATTCTTTAAGTTTTGCTGTCTCCCTTTACATGCTATCAATAGAAATTGCAGTGCTTCCCCAAAGATGGATGTCTCAGAGATTGTTGTCAGCCAGCCTGCTGCTAACTTCCCCGGGCTTTTGATGAAACGGAGTGCTTGACAGCTGGTATATTTCAATTGTTCAATGACACCAAACAACAGTCTCTGTGTTGATAATGTACTGCAGGACTGAAGTTGTTGTGTGTGAGTGTGTGTATGTGCAGCTGTACTATTGTAAACTCCCTTTTCTTTATTTCTTTAAAGGTGCACTATGTCATTTCAGTGTTGTAATGCCACTTTGTGCCTTGAGGGGCGGTAGTGAGTCCTGGTTTGTTTGCTAGCCTACATAAATTTTTTTAAAAAAGCCTCAGTTTGGTTGATAGCTCAATGACAAGCTAATCAAATTCATCACATACAGCTAATCAACACTACGCTGTCAACAACAAGAGGTCAAAACGCAACTTCTTCTCCCTCTCACGTTGGACTGAGGGTAGACGGGATGCTCAAGGGTCTCAGTATCACCTGTGATATTAGGACGGTCCACCTATTCGGTTAGCATGCTAACTTCAATAGACATCTGTGCGAAGATATCTTTGGCAACACAACAAAACAAAATCCACAAGTAATCACATAAACTTGGTACGTCTTCCTCCTGTTTCCGTTCCTTTTTTTTTTTTTTCCTTTTTTTTTGATAAACTAACTAGCTTATAGATATAGCCATACATTTAAAGGACAGAACTCTAAGAGAAAGCCAAAATGTTGAACTTTTGCCCAACCTTTACCATGGTCATTTGGCATAATGCCATTGTTTCCAGAGCAGATATTATAAAAAAAACAAAAACTGATTTTGTCACTGAGCACAGTGAATCCAAATAAACTTTTTGTCAGAAAATACTGATACTGTTTCAAAAACAATACTTTGCAGGCATTGTTGCACCCTTCAACAACACGAGGCTCAGAGTCCTCCATCCAAAGGACCTCCACAACCTTCTATAATCGTCCCCCCCAACCTCCTGCTCAGCCTGTGTGGAGTGTCACAGCTAAAATGCCCTAATCCCTTTTGCTTGTTTAACTCTTTCTCCCCGAGCCGTCCATTGCCTGAAAACAAGCCTGACCTGAAGGGGTAAATCCCCCCCCACCAAGTCTCCCCTCCCCTCCTTCTCCCCTAAAGTCCCCCCTCCTCGTGTGGCCAAACTCATGTGGTTGCCTGGAAACTTGCTCTCCAGCAAACGGTCTCTCCGGTTTTCCCCGCTGTTCAGGGCCAAACGCAGCCACGTCTAGGTGGGGTTAGGGCGGGTAAGGGGGGTAGAGGCGAGCGGGGAGAGTGTGAGGAGGGGGAGACGAAGTGGCGACGCCGGTGGGGGTCTTCCACTATATTAAAACAAGCGCCCTTCTCAAAGATAATAGTGTGAGCTGTGGGTTATAAATGATGTATTTTGCTCACTAGGACCTGATAATAGCAGTTTGGGTGGGAGGGGGAGAAAGTTCATCGCTCTCTTATCAAAGCTCTGTGACATTTCTCCTTCAGCTGTAAAATTTCATATCACATATCTGCTTTAAAGATGTGGCACCTTTTGTTGAACCGATACAGTGCATTCCATTTCACCCCATATGCCTCTCTCACGGTGTATTAATTTATAGCCCATTTGCTGGCTCTATAACACGGCCTATCAGTGGAGATGACTAGGATTCAGTAGGACATCTGTGAATTGCCACGCACAGGTTATTGAACTTTGAACAGCAGTCATTTATTTGCTTTGATTCAAAGGCACTGCTTGATATCAAGAGGGATCGTCTGCTGTGTGAAGTTCAAGCACATTTTCCCTCTTGTCTTTTCTCTGTTGTTCTTTGTTTTCCTTTAACATCCCCCCTTACTGCTAATATACCCATGATAACTGGACAAAGGTGAAGTAGGCCGAAACATTAAGCTGGGTCAATAATTAGGGTATTTCTTTTAGTGCTGCGGGGAATTTCCTTTCCTTTAAGTTGGTTCCCTGAACTAGTTAGAAAAGTAAAATTCACGTTGAAAAAAGCTCGAGCAGAACCATTGCTTTAACAAATGTTAATCTGCAGTAGCGAGTTGATGATGTCATTTGTCATCTCTGACCATTAACGGAGACCTCACTCCAGGCCAGAAATGATATTAGGAAAATACAGATCTAGAAATAGAAACATTTCTAGTAGAAACATATGAAACATAAAGCTGTCATTGAATATTAAAGTATAGAGGGAAGAATGTTTGAGTTGCAGTCCTAAATCAAGTCAAAGGTGCTTGAATTTCATTTGAAAGGCTAAAATGAATGCTGTTATGTGTATGTAAAACGACATACAAGAATCATGCATGTGGTGTTTTTCCATTTGATTGTATTGTACAGTGCAGTTATACAAAACATGAGTATTGGGCTTAAATGTATGTTCGACCGCAATCATTCATCAACTTTAATAAACATCTGTAACAAGCTAATGCAGAAAATACTGTACTGTCAGCTTGTAGAATGAAATGGGGCTCCCAACATAATGGGGGAAAAGGGGGAAATTGCATGTTAAGGGATTGTTAGAAAGTGTTTCATTACGTCTAATGATAATATTCAAAAGTGAAAAGTGGTAGTTCACCTCTCTGTCTGTCAATGGTCCACACCCATTTCTTTAAATCATAGCAGGCTGGCATCCTGCCACTGAGAAACTCATTAGCATTCAGTCGTATGCCATTGAAGGGAGAGAGACGTGGTTCCCTTATTTCCCTGCACCATAACAGAAAAGAAAGACAGGACACACATGCACACATACAAAAAAAAAAAAAAAAAAAAAAACAGATGCCAGTGTGGAGCATCTTGAGTGCTATCTGAGGAGGATCTCTCCACACAAAGGGACATTCATTGGTCTGCCAAGTATCTGTGGAGTGCAGGAACAGACCCTAGAGTCTAGCGACAGATGATGATCTTATCGAGGGAGGGGTGGGGGGTAGGTGGTGGTGGTTTGCGGGTAGGGGGGTAGAGGGTGAAGGTGGTGGAGAGGTTTTGGTTGGGATTCAGAGGAGGGGGTACGGCCACATCACGAGCTCATGTTTTGCCAAGTGTGTGGCATTTGAGAATTGGATGATGAGGAACGCTGAAGAGAGAACACAGGCGCCGGGTCTGTTAAATCTCCTAATGACCCATTATGAGCTTTGCTCTTGGTTCTGTCTGCTGTTTGCAGTTTGATGCGTTAAACACTGTGACTTTTGTATTTGTTAAAACTGTATTTATAATGACGATAGGTAGTAGAGTTGGGATTTAGGGGGTTGTAAGGAAATGAATTATCACTGTGACGTAAATACTTTTTTGCAGCCATAATTCCAAAAAATTGTCAGTAGCTCGGTTGATAACAGAAAACATCTGTTAGTATATTTTTTTGCAACGTTCGTAAACCTGTAAATGCTCAGACTTTCCATGAAGCGAACTCATTATTCATCCACGGGTGTTTTTGTGGAGATCTTCCACTAGTATCTGCAACAGATGTGACAAGCCATCTGTGAGCCAAGGTCCTCAGGCAACATTTGGTGTGAGATGCACACAACTGGCACCTAAACATGGTGGACCACAGACCGCACAAATTGAATCGTACCCTCTTTACCCCCCTCCTTCTCGCACCTACACTACCCGTTACCCCCTTTTCACTCCAATCATCCCACCCAGAAGAGAAAGAAAAGGAGAAAGGAGTCAGAGTCGTTGGCTGGGGATGGCTTGAGCTGTGTGTCAAGCGGGGCTAAACAGGAACTTGCATCCAAGCGGTTAAAGGCCGTGGGTCTTATCTGAGGACAAACAGAATGCATCAAGCGGTGGCTGTTGCTCTCAGTGATGACGACCAGCTGTGCACCAATGTTTAATTATTTCTCTGTAATGAGCTTACCCACCTTCCACTGCAGTACCAGGAAAACAGCATGCAACAGCAGGAACACGGGAGAGGGGGGCAGAGGAAGGGGAAAAAATGAGATAACACAGATTATCTATTCCAAAACTATGTACTCTCTCCTAACTATAAAAAAAAAAAAAAAAAAAAAATGTCTAGACTTGTTTTTCTACATATAACAAAGGTTTGATCTGACAAGTGAGTTTTTATTACAGTTGACATTTAGCTTTTTATTGTTACAGGCGTGACCACCATTGATGAGTGTATGATCAGCAAGGTGTCATTTGTAGCGGGTGGTAACACCAGCCAGATGTTTTGATCATGTTTATGCATGCAAAGCAGCACATAAGCGCATATTTCCATACCAGCACAACAGAGGAGCACAACAGCGGCCCACAGATACACGGTTGATATTTACAGAATAGAACAAGGCTGAATAGGTCATTATACCACATACGCATCAGAAAGTTCAGTGATCACTTCAGCCCATTCAGTGGAAACCCAATGCCCTGAATAGCTCTTAGCCAAATGTGTTAACAAACAGGTTAAAAGACACAATGTTAACAACACATGTAGAGTTTGTTTGCATAATAATGATGGACATTATAATTAAAGAGCCCAAAACAACAATGATCTTCTGTAGTTGACCTAAATCTTTGACCTTCAAAATCTGGTCACATGTAGAGCATTTCTCAAACATGACTCACTCCAGATAAAAGGGAATTTCATCTGAGTTAGTTGAACTTGTGTCCAGAAAGTTCATAAAAGTGATAGAGCTTGTCATTACAGATGTCTGAATCATCAGACTTCCTCCAACA
Source organism: Embiotoca jacksoni (assembly GCF_022577435.1). Lineage (NCBI taxonomy): Eukaryota > Metazoa > Chordata > Actinopteri > Embiotocidae > Embiotoca > Embiotoca jacksoni. Next base: position 18,041,470 of record NW_027185241.1, read on the forward strand.
AGACTTCTTTGTGTTGTCAAGGCAACCAGACGGAAATGTACTATTGAGAGCTGCATACTTTCCCTTTGGGACATGCACGCGCACACACACACGCACACACACACACAAGGGAAACATCCTCCTCTGTAAACTATGTCACAGCCTGCCATGAGGTTTATCATAACTATTTGATTAATCACCATCCCGAAAAAGTACACTGAATCTAAGAGATAAGATAGCTGGGGGTGTCAGGGAGGTGAGCACCGGTAGTACTAACAGTGCTATCCGGTTCCACTGTTAATTAATTGGAGCTGTGCACAGCACTAACAAGGGCCCTGCCTTCCTGGAACAACAGAAATAGGCCTGCCAGTGAGCCTGCACTGTCTCAGAGAGATTATCTCCACACAAGACACCTTTCAAGTAAGGTTAGCACGACATGTGTCTGAGGAACACCATCAGATGGATGCTCGCTTGATTTGCTTATCCATTTTGAAACAGCTTGGCTTTAACCTTCGCTGTTTACTGTATGGCTCTGGCACAGTAATATGATCGCACACGTAGGTTTGAGGGAAGAGGACAATGACTGAACGTCACTGTGATTTGATGTGGAACTTGTATGCTATAGAGAGCACTTTGGCTGACTGCTTTGGGTTCTGGTGTGTTTTTAGGAGAGCTGGACGCGTTCCTCAAAGACGGCGAGCGTCGGATCCACAGCCGACAGCAGCTCCCTGTGGGGACAACATGGGGACCCTTCGAGGGGAAGATCGAGATGAGCACTGAAAGCACTGCACTGGTATGTCCTTGTTTGGTCAACAGCTGTACAATTTTTTTAACATCTAGGTACCACTTTATAATAATATTGTTTGCAATAAATACAAATTAAAACAAGAATGAAAGGCACCCTTAAAACAGCATCTTAAGTTACTAAACCTAAAGTGCAGTCTACAGTATGTAATACGCGATTTGAACCTTTAACCTTTGGGATGGCTAAGAGGCTATTTGTTGAGGATCTCATTCCACCTGAAAGCAACGTGAACGTCTTACCACTTAAGGAATGTAGCTTTAGTTTGTGCTTGAATTTAAAGGAGCAGTGTGTAGAATTTAGTGGCATCTAGTGGTGAGGTTGCAGATTGCAACCTCCTGAATCACTTTATACTACCCTTCGAAGCGGAGAGAATATACAGTGGCCACAAAACCTACTAAAAACGCAGAACGCCCTCCACTGAGCCAACGTTTGGTTTGTCACTTCTGGGCTACTGTAGAAACATGGCAGTGCAACATGGCAGGTTCTGTGGACGATGACCTGCTTCATATGTAGATATGCACGGCTCATTCTAAGGTAACACAACAGTTCTTAGGTTCATGTGATTATGCACTGATGAAAACATGAGTATTATATTCCATGTCTCCAAATAGATCCCCCTAAATCCTTCAAACTGAACCTTTAAACCCCGGGATTAAGATTACAATTGATGAAGTAATCAAGGCAGGTGAAAAGAGCATTGCAATAATCAAGAAGTGATGGAATAAAAGCTTTATCACTGCTATAATGTAAAAAAAAAAAAAAAAAAAAAAAAAAAAAAAAACATGTTCAGACGCTCGTAAAAACAAGACCAAACTAGAGAAATAAATTCAAGCTGGGATCGAATGTTCTACCAAGATTTTCAGCTACAAAGACATTTGTAGATTTTGCTGCTGATTATCAGTATGTTGAGGGCCAATAACAAGGGTGTACGTATCATCTGGATTTAGATGAAGAAAACTGTGTCCAATCCAATTTTTCAACCAGACAATTATGTGTTGAGGGCATCACACCATATTTTGTAGGCATTATTGGAAGGTTCATAATGAGGCGGGCATTATAATGAGTGATAAGTGTTCAGATTAAAATAAGTAGGTAAGGGGTCATAATGACCAGTGATGGGTCCATAGATAAAATAAAAGACAAAAGAAGCTGTGCTTCAGTACACAAGCAAAATTAATTTTCCTGTTGCTGGCAACACAAATATTGTCATTAATGACTCGCCACTGATCTATAAAACATGAATATATTATGTATTAATATATTAATTTTGCCAGTTATAATTTATAACTTTTATAATTGTATAATTGTTGGTGTTGTTAGCACTAAAACCTTAACTAAAAAATTCCAGGATAAAATAAAATATATTTGTTCAAACTTTGCCTTTGTAGCCGCCATGCTAACATGATTACTAGAAAGCCCTACATTTAAAGACCGTATTAATGGTAACTCCCATGACATTCAAACCTACTGAGGTGACTCGTTCGGGATCCAACTGGCCCTCGACACAAGCCTTTGAAGTGCATCTGTTTTAACCATTCAATCTGCATATTTTATGACAAAACATTTTAATTGGTGGATTTGGAGCTCCGTCCAGGCTTCAAATGAATGAAGTCACAATCCATTATTTTTGATGTTACCCTGCACACAGCAGCTTTATATCTCTTGTTTCAAAGATCCCAGCAGAGGCTGGCATTGACCTGCTGCTCTGCTGGAGTGACAAGTCCTCCATGGGTTTGATATTCCACTCTGCATTTGGATTAATTAAGAAATTCCTATTAAAATCATAACCCGCCTCACATTCATCCTGTTAAGAAACATAAGGAAAAGTCCTGGTGGATTTCGGACTCAGAGGCCATCCCCCCTCGTTTTCCCAGATTCCTTAAACGCTTAACTTTATTAAATCATTTCAGAGCAGTTTTGTCTGTTTTCTAAGCTCCCCTCTTGGTTTTGAAGTCATCAGTGGCTTTAAATAACTCAGGCTGTATTATAGCCATGAAATATGGCTTCTCAGGGTAAAGCCAGTTATCCTTGGGCGGAAAAGTGATTTGACAGAGCAACACCTCAAGTTGCCTTCCAAAGTAACACACTCCATATATTTCTCTAACAATCACTGCATGAATTTCCCTGAAAGGCATCAGAAACCAACCTTCAGCTGTCCCTCTATGGCCCTCAGACTCGCCAAGCGATGTCATATAAAGCATCTTCCACAAACATTTGGTGCTTGGTTGTTTTCAGTAGTTACAAAACTTTACAAATTCATCACACCACCAGCTGAACTGGATGCATAAACTGATTGTCGCTCCAGGCGAGAGTGATTCCTTCTTAACTAACTGCCCTCTGTGGAATTCATCGCTGCTTTCCAGATCCTCCTCGGGTTTTCCTTTTTTTTTTTTTTTAAGTGTGCAGGTGCTGGTCATCACCTGTAATAGGCTGTGGAGGGGTTACAGAATATGCCAAACCTCCCTCGCAATTAAAAGCAGGGGAGGAAGCTCTGGTATATTGCCTTTAAGGATCTCATATGTGTCTATTCTCATGGGAGCCCTTTCAATGCTTTGCTGCTTGCCCTCCTCCTCTCCTAAGTTTCATCTCTCAAATGGGGTACTGGCTGTTAGCAGCTTCTCACTATCTCTCATTAAAGGCTAGGTCAACTCAACTGGCATGTTTTGTTTTACCGAGCCTCCTTTTAGAGTTCAGTGGAACTTTTTTTTTTTTTTTTTTTTTAACTTTGGTTTTTAGATGCTGAATAAGCCAGAAACTGCAAAATTCTTGTGTTTTGCGCATCACGAGGGAATCATCTCATTTACAGTAGCATAGTTGTATTTCTTTTCTTTTTAATCAAGCCTCTAGTCATCGAGCTGCTGTCTTGTTAAACACGCTGCCAATGGCAACATCCTTAATATTGTGCTGCATTTACCTCGGATAGTTCAGTGGGAGTCGAGGGAATTGTGCAAATCTTCGGATTCTGACACATTGAGACAGGAACAAACCCTGATGGCTCACCTGGCGAGGCAAAAGTTGAAATAACAAATGTCAAAGTGAGAAGGGGGAGGAGAGACAGGAAAAAAAAAAAGCCTGGCTAGTTTTGATGCATGTCAGGGTGGCCGGTGCTGCCGAGCAGGGTCAGAAAACGGTAGAAAGTGTTTGAGGTAGAAATGAAGGCCCATTGCTTCATGGGTCTCTACCTCAACTAGGAGGCACTCTTAGTCATTCTTATGAAGTGTGACCTCCACAGACTATTAAATCTCCTTTTACTTTCTTAGATTTTTTTGAAACCATAGAGGTGAATGAATTACCCGAAGGCAGTCAGGTATGTGGCACGATTGACACCTCTCTCATGCTTGAAACACATGACCCGCCGGTGAGATATTGATACGCCCTCTCTGAAATCAAACATATTTTATCCCTCCATCCAGACACGTCATTTAAGATATGACTTTTTAGAGGTCAAGCTATTTTTGTCGAGCCGCCATGCACGGTGCATAGGTCCGTTTCTCAATCCTTGGCATGTCGCCCAGAGCGGGACTAAAGTGTAATGACTCCTTAAAGTGGCTTACAGTAAATAATGAAAATACAGTGAATTTAAGCAGCGTTTGCATTAAACGGGACAGGAGAGGCACTTTGGCACATGCAGAGCCATTTAGGAGGAGAGTGCGTGGGGTTCGGTTGGTGTCTGGGGAGCTGTCTTGTGGAAGTGGAAGGATGGGAGGAGGCGAGGGGAGGAGGGGTGTTACCGGTCCCTGGAGGCAGCAAATGGGAGCCGGTGCTGAAGCTGGCCTAGCTACATGTGCTGTGGCGTGGGAGCCTGTGTGGGTTTGGCCGCTGGTGGACAACAGGACTCAGTAACTGAGCGGAGTGATGGATGATGCTGAGAAAGAACGGCGAGTGGAGCGTTTCGTGCAGTTGTCCAGGCAGGCCTGGAAACAGAGGTATAAAGCTTGAAAAAGAAAGAATGAAAAGAGAGCAAGTGAGCGAGTCTGAGAGAAATAGCGGGAAAAAAAGCATGACAGGAAATCTGGGCATCTGCAGGACAGAGATAGGGTCACATCTCTACAGTTTATCAAAGGGGAAAGCAGATTTCACAGCTGATGGGTCGGCCGTGGCAGGTCTGTAGACCCCAGGGGCTCAGCTTGGCATGAGGGACTGGAGTTGTAGTTATTGCTGTTGCAGACCTGTTAACACAATCACATTGCACTGTGTTAGACGGCTCATATTTCTGGCCTTACTTTGGTGGATTTATACGTTCTTTATCAGTCATAGATCACCTGTAGACTGTTTACATTTTTATCCAAATATAGAAATGATTTCCATTTAATTTTATACTTTTAAAACCATAATACAACAGTTTTTATGAGGATTTAAATTTCTACTTTAACACAGCCGTAAGCTCTCAACTACACTGAAAGACAGACCAGAGTGTGAACTGTAAGTAATTGGCCCAGGTCAGAGCACTTTGTAAAAGGAGGGAAGACAGGAGGAGAAGGGTCGACGCAAATAACAGACAAAAAGACAAAAAAATAAAAGAGAAATAATCCAAAAAGAATAAAACTCCCAAGAGATGCCTCAGTGCTGCTGTTGTTAGCTGCCTCTCCTGCTCTGTTCCTCTTCGTCCTCCTCCTTTTCTCTGTCTGACTGATGGAGCTGCCAGAGCGCCGTCTCATCCCTCACTTCTCTCACTGATCAATCAGACCATTAGACTCCAATTACAGCCGCAGCCCCGGCGCAGGTGAGCGACGAGCACATTCAGCCGGCTGCCGACAACGCCTCCGCCCGGCTTCCTCACACTCTCCAAATTAACGCAAATTAATAGTGACACTCAGACATAAATGTCTGCAATCGGGGGGCTAAATTAACAGTCTGGGTCGAAGCTATTGAGTAGCAGGTGTCTTTAAAAGCGGTAATTACCTATGCTGGACAGAACTGGGAGGAGAAGGTGGCCCACAGTTTGCCTGGAGTAAGAGGCCTGGCCCCGGTGAGCCTGGCTTCCATTGTAGGTGTTAATAATTGATTGGGAGGCAAGCTATTAATGAGCAGCAGATTTAGAGCTCTGTTGTAAATGTGTGTTGATGAGGGTGTTGCCGCCTCTTGTACAATGCCTTACCAATGCTAATTACTGAGGCTTAGTCAAGGTGCAACTGTAATGAGCCTGGATTCAATAGAATTCTGCTCTTTATGTGTTTTGAGGGCCTTTTAGTGCAGATTACAAAGTAATTGAAATGCACAAGACTTGCTTAATTTCAGATTAAGATCTATCAGGCAGGTTTTTATCTCATCTACTGTCTTAATATTGTTGCATATTAGTTAAAGTTGCTGTGAGCATAGGTTTATGATAAAAACAGATCTAATCTGGGTCTTCAGACAAAGGCAGTGATTTGAAGAACAGCAGGTTACAAGGACATAATAAAAGTCAGTAAGTGCTACAGGCTAATTAAGCAGAATACAAATGTTACCCTTGAATCATTACGATACTGTTGTATTTTGCCAATATCTTGGCCTAGTTGAAGTTTAGGGTATGTTTTTAACCTGTGAAAGATTAAGGGGAAACAGGTAGGAGTGGAGAAATAATACAATTTAAGTATTAGGAACCTCTGATTCTAAAGGCTTGATCAGTTCTTTTAGGTCTACTGGTGTTTAGTCTCTCACTGAAACAGGTCCAGAATTCAAATTTTTGCTAAAATGTTAGTGAAAACATACAGATAGCTATTAAATGTTGACACGTGTGCGTGATGCTTCCACCTATTTGAGTGCACACACACTGTGTGTGTTTTAGGTCCATATTGATTATGAATGTGCTTGTGTGTGGGAGGACATGAGCACATCAGTGTGCGTGCAGGCTGAGTGCTGCTTTTGGCTGCGAACAGAGAGCTTTAGCTTGTAGACTACAGAAGAGCAAAAATGTCAAGATACTGTCCTAATTTTCACCTGGGACAGAGAGAGAGGCAGAGGCTGTCAACCGATGGAGTGTGATTATTGTGTAATTTAGTACAAGGGTAGGAATATGGGCCTGTGCAACCAAAAAAATGCTCCAGAAATTATTCAGCCCATCACTCAAGCCATTTATCTCACCCCTTTTGCCCACCCTCTCCCTCCAATATGTTTATTGTTAGCTACCCCTAAACTTTAACAAGTGGTGGCGGATTTTTCTGTTTCAGAAATTATATTTTTCTTCTTGTCATTGCTTCATTAATCAAGAGGAGGCATTCTGAAAAATGTTTTGTTTTGGAGGCTGCAATCTATTTTGTGTGTGTGTGTGTTGTAGTTAATCTGCGCCCGTGGCAGGTTTCCCCTCCGAAACGCAGCGCTAAGCAGCGGTATCGCAGGCCTATTGTTGTAGCCTCTGTCATAGCAAGGAGAGCCTGATGCAGGCCTGGGCTCGCCTGATAAGGAAAAGAGGATTCAACATGGCTGGAAAGGAGAATCAGTGGGACTTGAGAGTGGAGTACGGATGGGGCAGATGCGCTCTCACACAGACACAGACACACACACACAGACACACACACACACACACACACACACACACACACACACACACACACACACACACACACACACATACATACATACATACATACATACATACATACAAAGTCACACAAACATACAGAATGATGCACACATGTTCTACACACATACAGTCACACATGAGCCGACACACACACAAATCATCACCATCATCACACTGGCACATGCCCAGGCAATTATTTACAGTAACATCCAATTACATATGCAAGAAGGCACCCCAGGATAGGACCTCTGTGTAGCATCGCTGTTAAATCACGCATGCACGGCATCAACTGAAAATGTACACAAACAAACAAACCATTAAACATTTTCATTTATGTGTGCATTTAAAGGTGGCCTGTGCTTTCTATCTGAAAGTCACACTGTCTTGGATATGGTTTGAAAACGCCCGACATTATCAGGACTAACAGGATTTGAATTTCTGTGTTGGACACACAAATAATTTTGGCACAAAGAATGTGGCTTCATCTAATGAAATAATGGGCCCAAATTTTAGGCGGAGAACCAATTTGTGATTGCATGCATCAATTATTTCTTGGGTTTAAACCAATATCAGGGCTGGGGTCTCTTCAGATGGGTAAAATGGTAATTATCTGCTCCGCTTTCCCTTGCTCAATGTCATCCATATATTTATCGATGGCATTATCGATGGTTTTCATGTTCGTACATGAAAAGGACGAAACATCCAAGCCCATTTTATTGAAGTAGCCCTTTAAATCTGGGCTTTTTAACCCAGATCAACATGACATTGATGTCTGCTTGTGAGTCAAGTGTAGATGGGGGTGCAGGCTGTGGCAAAAGAAACACACAACCATTGTTTTTTTTTTGTTGTTTTCTGGTTTTTTTTGCTCTTTTTGTGTTTCCAAGCCTGCACTTTCAAAGTTTGTGTGCATGGCTGGAACTCATTGCCGCCCACAGCTCCATGCATTAGCCGTGAAGCACTCAGTCAGTCAGCTAGTCAGAGCTATTATGGCCACAGCCGAGCTCCACTGTTTGAGAGATAATACATGGTTGACTTGATCTACAAGTGAACCTGACATTTTGCTGTCCTTACATCACAACACCACTACCCAAACTGATATGGCAGGTCCCCTGATAAGCAGAGCAGGACTCACTGATTTGCTTTGTGCTCACTTTAATGGCTGCATGTTCCCTCAAACATGCCAAGGATACAGTGACTACATCAAAACACAAATACAAAGATGATGATCATTTGCAGCAAAATTGATCGCAGTTTTGGTTTCCAGCTTTTGCCACAAATATCACACACTTTTAATAATTTTTAAGCAGTAAATGTGGCATTTTTAGGTCAGAATTTATTTATAAATTCCTTGTTTTAATTACAGCAAATAGTACTGAAACTTAAAACACGGTTTGGGGTGATATTGGCAGTATTTTCTCAAAATCTGGACCATGTTGCTCATAAATCAATTTTTTCACAACATCTTTTAACTCCCTCAGTTATCAAATGCTTCAGCTTGCATCCAATTAAAATTAAATGTTGTGCTTTTTAACTCAACTACATTTATTAGGCACTTATTGTTAGTAGTAGTTGATGCCACACTGTAAAAGTCCTGCAGTAATAATGTGATTAAAGATGCATTATCAGCAAAATGTACTTAAAGTATCAAAGTAAAAGTACCCAGTTTATAAAAATACACCCCTTAGCAGTTTTTTGCAATTATATATTTTACTATTAAATTAATACGACTGATGAATTCATGCATGAGAAGCATTTTAACAGCTTCAGCTAGATAATTTTTTTAAACTATTTTATTTGCAGAAAACTGTTTTATAGAAGAGTAAAAAATGCAGTATTTCTCCTGAAATGTATTTTGTTATTACTTTCCACTACTTCTAATAATAAGTAATAATATATCACTCAGCATGGCCATTTACAAATTTTTACTGATTCCTGTTACTGAAGTGTTGAATGGTGAACTGAAATGGTACTTTTATTCAAGTTAAGAGTTAACGATGCCCTCATCCTGTTTCATATCATATTGCCTTGTGCTGCTGATGTGGCTGGAATTGACATGCAAATGTGCAACTCTGTGATACATTAATTTACAAATATCCATGTTAAAATTTGAATTTATACCACAGATCATTGGTAGAGATGGACAAACGTCATTTCACACTGTTCCTGTCTCCGTAATGACATGACTCCATCCTCACAGAGACTCCAGATGTGGCCATTCTCCTGTAACTGCATACTGTAACTGTAAGAGACACACAGGCAGCTGTCATCCTCCAACAGTCTGTTCAGTCACTGTTCAGTAACAGCAGAGCAGAAGTCGGTGAAGACTGAAAGTCCCAGTGAGGCCTTAGGTCCTGGGGGGGCCACTCTTTACACCCGCAGGGCTCAAAGGGTGGAGCTGGGCGTCCCCTGTCCCCGCTGACTGCTCTCGGTGTCGCCTGTCTTCCCGTGGCCCATCAGGGGGACACAGTCTGGATATCAAACTGTCACACTGAGGAGATGTCGTATCTGCACGGTTATAGTTTCTGTATGTTGCGAACACGCTCAAACAGCTTGATATGAACATTAACATTCATGAACAACTGTTCCATTTGGGATAGCATAAGTCATACACTATCACTTACACACTTATCGCAAGAGTTTTATGAATCTGAATGACTGCTTGTTGCAGATTTGAGGAGATGACTCTTTACCTGTGATAGAGCCTTGTTTAAAGGAGCCAACAAATAAGCAAAGCAGGGTTTCAGTCTTTACACACTGTGAGTCTGACAGGCAGCAATAGTCAAGCTCACGAGTCCCTGGCTTCACACATATCGCCTTGTTTTACAGTACGCAATATGTCTTCCCAAATGAATGATTATCCAACACTTTTCAATACACAACAGACCTCTACTGTGGCAAAGGCGCAAGAGGAAGAACGAGGAGGAAGAAGCAGAGAGAAAGAACAGTGAAACAAAGTTGAGTGGTGCCAGCTGCTTTGCCATCTGTCACTGTCATGCTTGTAACTTGTGATATGTTGAAATAACTTTCTTGAGAAGTGCTGGAGATAATCCTCGAATGTTTCCATTTGCAAGCCCCTGATAGTCCTCACGGTATTTCAGTGCAAAGTGAGTTCAATACGGGGTTTGATGGACGTTGTTGATGGTTGACCAATCCATCTAACAGCTGTGATAATGGAAATAAACTGTTGTCCTCATTATCTCTTTGTGAGGAACTTTTAGTTTGAGCTTTGTTAGAACACGAGGATAACGAGAACATCTCTAAAAATCATACATTATTCACAGCAAATTGCTTTCTACTTGTGCATTGTCGCTCTGAGAAATTCTGCCGTTTTCCTCTCCTCTTTCCTCCTGGTCACATATGCGAGGGAAGTGGAGAAACAGAGAGGGTCGGCTTGCTTCACCTCCTTCAGAGAAAGAAAGAAGGACGGCCACCCCACAGGGAGGCAAACCCCTGCTGGTAGACCTTGATAAGTCCTCGCTGTCCCCTGTCCTGGCCTTAGCCCTCTGATCCTCAGCCTAGTTGGCTCAGGGCCTGCCGGAGACAAAGCCCTGTCAAAATGACTCAGGACGGATGAACAACCAAGCAGAAAAATGCAAGTCTCCTGACAAAAAAACAAACACAAAAAAAGGTTAGCATTGAAGATAAGAAAGCTGATAGGTGCTAGCAGAGATGAAGGTCTGGACAGTGTCCATTCTCTCCCTGGTGGTCCAGCAGCGCCTCATTAGATGGATGTGTATGAGGCTGTCAAAGCAGGAATATTATACCACGGGGTCGTCAGCAAACTAATTGGGTAACAAAGACCATTTCCAGCTCGGGAAACCCATCTTTTAAGAGTCCGTGTGCTGAGACTCTGATAAGAGAGTTCACGTCTAATGCATTTAGTGAGGGGCAAGTTCACCATCTTTATCTTATTTACTTAACTTGGTGTAAATATTGTTGGTCTTTTACAGCAGATTTAGTTAGACCCCATTTCCCTGATGTGCACGCACGGATCAAACTATTGAACAGTGCAGCAGTGTGCAGGTGATCAGGTGGTATGCAAATCACAGATACCTTTGTTCGCTTTCTTCGTATTTAGAACAAAGTTATGTTTGCGAGGCATTTCATGTGTTTCTTCTCTTTGTTCTTAATCTCCTGTGGTTTCTAATGTACTGTACTTTCCACTGTGTTTGTTATAATTATTGTTCTGTACACTCAGACATGGAGAGAGCTCAGTTTATGAATCGGGGTGAGTTTGGCTGCACAGAACAAAATATAAAATCACATACAGTAGATGCTATTTTAATGCATCATGAAATTTAGACCTCCACCAGAGAAGAGAGGGGAGTTCAAAAGATTATTAAAATCCAATACCTAAAGGGGGCACCGTGGTTTATCTAAAGTCAGGGGCTTTATTCAAGCATCATGCCTGCTATTTTATTGTTTGTCTTTATATACTGCCTCTGACTGATTCCAGTCTTCCATATGTGGTTATGAGAACAGGGATTTGTTGTGACCCCATTGACTGATTGACTCCCGAGTTCCCTTTTCTTCCTCTTTGAAGAAATGCCCCTGTCTGCATGTTTATTCCCAACAGAGAAAGAGTGGATCTGTCCAGAGAATACGCCACCTGCCACCTTGACCCCCAGGGGCCATGGTAATATCCATACAGGTGAACATTACTGGCTCCGGGTTCCCTATTATGTTCCCTCACACAGCTCCCTGCTGCTCGGGGAGTCAGACCTAACTTACATGCACAAGATCAAACAAGTCCTTCCCAATTGAATTCAAATGGGAAATTTTGAGTAATTCAAACAGTGAGTAGTGAAGCGACAGGGCTCCTCTGTCTCCTGACCAAAGCCAAACACAAGAAGTACACGTGTGTGTGTGTGTGTGTGTGTGTGTGTGTGTGTGTGTGTGTGTGTGTGTGTGTGTGTGTGTGTGTGTGTGTGTGTGTGTGTGTGTGCGCTCTACCTCCAAGACATGATTAAGTCCTGGAGCACATGCATTACAAATTCAGTTTTCTCTTGTTTACAACTTCAAATAGTTCTCAGGTCATCCGGATTATACATAGTTACAGAAGTACACATGCATTTACTTGTGAAGTTGAATTAAACATTCACCACTACAAAGAAAGTTGGAGACATTGTAGTTTGATGCTGAGGGGCTGGACAAGGTGGAGAGGAAGGGAAGATGTTTTATATACAGTATATGTTGAGTGTGGGGGACGTAGAAATGGAGAGGAGAGGAGAGGAGAGGAGAGGAGAGGAGAGGAGAGGAGAGGAGAGGAATTAATAGAAAATGAAGGAAGAGGGAGGTAAGGAAAGCATATCAGAAGAAAGAAAAGGAAAATGGAAGGAGGAAAAAAAAGGAAGGCAAAGAAGGCAGGGGTGGAGAAAGGGGGTTGCTTGTCTTCGGGGCAGGTACAGCTTACACTAAACTGTTTGGCTTTAGAGTTGGAGCACCTCAATGTGCCTGAAGGTGTTGAAGAATGGAGGATGGATAGAGTTCCCCCTCCTTCTGAATGTCTATTCTTCACTCCTCTTCTCTCTGATTTAGTCAGTAGCAGATTCATTTAAAAAGGCAAATACTGTGTAGATGTGCAATGTAGCATCGCTTCTTGATCAACATCCTGAGCAGCCAGTCATTAGTCTGCTTTACTGTGTCTTAAAACAGCAACTGAACATACAGTAATCATGCCACGGCAACCGTAGTCAGTATAAATACAACCGCTGTGAGCATTTCAATGGAGTGAAATAAGTAATAGCTAATGCAGCACATGGACTTTGATGCTTACAGTCCAGTCAGCAGGATAAAAGGTGATTTAAATGAGAAAATATTTATTCCCCATAGCGGCGCCATGATAGCAGCAGCAAAATAAAGGCACATGCGCACACTGATGGGTGTCCCTTTAAAGATTCCGGGAACAGCAGTGACTCTCTCAATTTAATCGATTTTAAAATGAAAAGTCAATTTAACAAAGTTGAAAAGAGAAAGATGGGCTAAGGGGAGAAAAAAGCATTCTCTTGCACTCAAGCAGTAAACTAACTGCCGCACAGAGCAGGCAGAGATTTCAGCTGAATTATCTCCCACCTCACATTTGCTCTTAGGCAAGCAGTTTAAAAGCCAAGCGATTGAGCCAGTGATCCAATTTGAAATGCAGAAATGATTAGAGCAGCTTGCCTCATTTCATATCGAAATTCTCTGATTTATGACAGGGCACCAGCCAAGATCTATCTCTAAAGGGAATTAGTGTGCAATTCCTGCATATTTCTGTTATTTAGTCTCCCAATAGCAGATGCTATAGCCTTAGAGAGAGAGGGGGGGGGGGGGGGGGTGAAAGGAATGAAAGCAGTATGTAGGTATCTTTTCATTTCAGCAGATGCAACCGTGGCCATTTAGACGAGGAGAAAATGACACAAAAGCAGACTTGAGAAATGGAGGTATTTCCCACTTTATGTAGGATGTTGACAGAGAATCTTATTTCAAGGTGCAATAGAAAATATGCAGCACCTAACTGAGCATGTTGCCAGCATGGATAGCAGTGGGAGAACACAGACTGTGAAGTTGGCTTTGGCCGTTTTATTCAAAAAAAAAAAAAAAAAAAAAAGACCCTTGCAACCCATCCATCCTTGAGGCTAAGAAAATATTAATACGCAAAGCGATAACGAGGGCTTGAGGAAAATCTCCCTTAATGAAATTTCCAGTTGACCACATGCAATTTGTTTCATCGCAGTGAACAACTAATTGCAATGGACGTTATCAAGGTGTGAGTGTGCTGCCTGCTGTAAACTGACTGGTAAAACAGGTACAAATCCATTATCCTCACTCCCATGTTAGAAACAGAGAACATATAAACTTGACATAACCCATGCATAAGCTTGTTTTTTATTAAAATATATATTTATACTGCGAGTGTGGTCTGAAAAGGAAGCGGCTCACAAAATAATTTGAGACATGTTGCCTGGTCGGAGCCGGTCAAATGTAATGCAGGGATGAGAAAGTCAAATGTCTTTATTCTAGTGGGGGGGGGGGGGGAATTGTTGAAAGTCTGGGTTTACTGTGAAAATATTCCAAAGATGTTTAAAATCATTTGACTGGAATATTGCGACTGGTGTTTTCATTTCAAAATGGCACTACTTCCACAGCGAGTGGGTGCTGAAAGCTGAATGTATAAAGCCAGTGAATGTCTTGAGATATTCAGACAGAGTGGTTTTGATCTCTCAGTTGTCTAAATCCTGCAGCTGTGGGATCAAGACGGATACAGTGCCAGTCAGTGACCTTGGTGGTGGTGGTGGTGGTGGTGGGTGGATTGGGGGGAGGGGTGGGATGGGGGGTGGGGGGGTTCGAAAAGCGACTAGGAAAATAATCATTCCCACCAAGGTTTGTATCGATTTCACCTGCCCTGACCATGAAGCGGGTTAAGAGTAGCCGGTGGTGGTGAAATGGTCAGTGGTGATATCATTAGCTTGTTGTTTACACAGGGAAGCAGGGAGTTAGAAGAAGGCTGAGTGTCACAAGCCAGTTTCTTCTTCACCTCCTTCAGCTGATCAGAGGATCATGGTATCAAGGAGGGATTAGTAGCGACTTGGGATTTGTGTGATTGGTTAATTTATTGCGGTGATGGCAGGTCTTTCATCTATGGCAACATTTAATCAGCGCAGCCACAGAGGCTATTACAGGTTAGCTCCTTTCTGGAGTCAGTCCGGCTGTGCCATCAGCTCTATCACAATTCCCCTGAAATTTCCAAATTATCTGGAACAGGCTTTAGCTTCTCAGTAATAAAAATTAGAACAGATTCCTGATAGAAGCTTTTGCTCACACAGGGCCAATTATAAATAGTACAGCCCTGCCTTGAAAGAGGGAAAAGGCGAAGGGGGAAAAAATCCAAGTCTGAGAGATGTGCACGGAACTTATCGTTCAGCCCCTGCTCCGCTCTGATCCAAATCCGTGTGGCTGAAAATTTATATTAGATTTTATCACAGAGGTCTAAGTCTAGAAAAATCAATGAAGGTTATCTTTTATGTTGCAGCAACTTGTGGAAATATTGATTTTCATTTTATAGCGAATTTGGAGCATCAGTTTGTAATCACTTCCTCGCTGACTACACTGTTTTGGTCACTGTATCTCTTACACGAGGAGCGGTAACAGAGCTCAGAGGAGGAAAAAAATAAAAATAAAAATACCAGGAGAGTATTGAAACCACTGGAGTGAAGGCAGAGGGTGGATAAACCATAACACACTACACAGAGAGGAAGGCCAGGGGGGTTACAGGCTCTGACAGGGATGATACTCTGTAAACTGATATTAAAGACTTTATCTGTATAAATATTTTATTGTTTTGTAATATTCATTTAAATATCACTTACAAATACCTAAAATATACATCTAATAAATAAGAATTATTTTTTATTTTTTTAAGAAATATATTCAGCTTTTTGCTTTTTCACATCATAAAGGTGACCTCACGTAAAAAAAAATATGTTAAGAACAGCCACTTGTTTACATGCAAATGCACTCTTCTTTTGCAGCCGATATATTAAACTAGCCAATAGGGGTCAGCATATTTTCTAAATTCCCCTCATCGTGCTGTGTTGGACAGGAAAAAGCCTCCGTATACGTCACATCCCTCCGTTTGTGGGGCTGGTGTAGATGAGGAGTTTGTTTCAATAAAGCCAGTTCATCACATGCTCCCTCGCTCCAGGGAAATCGTAATTTTCTGCCTGTCAATCTGCATTTCTTCTGGCCTCGGCCACTTAGGCCAACTGATCCAGTTGTACAAATGTTTTCATTTGCATTTGCAGACGCGCGTCGCTGCAGTGACGCCACTGGGTCTTAATCCCAAATATGTTGTGTGCGGTTGCCGTCGTGCATTTCTTTGTCTTTTGCGACGGCTGCTGCATGCAGCATGCTTACAAAGCACATATTGTCACTATAGATGCTTTATGTAAATCTGCACTGAGAGACTGTCATGGCTTGTTGCTGCTTAGTTTCCAACAAAAAGGAAACAAAGAAAATAGTCGAAATTGACAATTAAATCTAAATAATACATGATAAGAATTTTCAAAGTTTCTATCACAGCTTAACTAAAGGAACAATTGTGATAACTGCCACGAGTCTAACTAATTCTGTGTGATTCCTAACAGTGGGGACAAGGCTCGTTAATGTGGTATCTTGTCTCTGTTGGCTACATTAAGAGCAGCTGGAATATCATGAATTCCCAGAGGCACAGAGGGATGGCAGAGAGGCCTCTCGCTGCCGAATAAGAGATGGCTCCAGTCTGGAGATCTGAGAAAGGGTTAATCTGATTCCCATTTCAGATAGTCGTCCTAGCAACAATCGGCCGGTCCGCTCTGCTCCTTTGACAGGGGTGTGAGATTTTCAGGTTAGCCAGATAGAAGACTTTATTGTGAAGCTAATTTGAAATGTGAAAATCGCGGATGACTTAAATTACAGAGGTCCTCTCTCTCTCATCTGCTGCCAGGACGGGATAAGAAGATGCCAGGAGAAGGAATAAGAATATCAACAGACACAATTTACTGTCTGTGTTTGATCAGTTTGGCAGTGTAGTTTGCCAATGTGCAGAGCTATATATAAAGAGAGACTATTTAGAAATCTGTCTTTATTTAGTGTCTGTATTTGTTCTCTTAATTTTGCAGACAAAATCCAAACAGATTCCTATCAGCTCTCTGAGATGTATTTGCTATTTGTAAATAATTCCGTCTAAAGAAAAAAAAAAAAAAAAAAAAATCTATGTCCTCCAGCCTCCGACTAGATAGAGTTCATGAAAAGAGGAATGGGCGGGTGGAGGAGTGTGAGGAGGAGGGGGCCACGCAGGCACACTGCCGGAGCACAGTGCTCATCTCTTGTGCATATCTGTGCCAATTCAGACCTTTAACATGCTCAAGTGACATTTGCATTTATCCTTGAAGGTTGTTGCCTTTTGCGGGGGAGAAATAAGTGAAAAGCACGGGAGAGGGCTGGTATATTTTCTGTTGCATTAGGCAGATGGACAGTGTCCTGTCACTGGCTTCCTCAGATGGAAAAAGAAATGAAGTGTCGAGATTGCATCCCAATCAATTTTCTCTTTGCTAAACTATTTCTGTAACATCCTAATGAAGGGGGGGGGGGGCCCTGGGCTTAAAAGTAATGGCCTCAAGATGCTGACATTTTGCCTTTGAGTAATAGGCTACTGTACCCAGATGCCTAAGATGTTGCTACAACCACCACAACATGCTCACAACACCGCCAACACACCATTTAACAAGAAGCAAAAGAGGAAGAACACCAAAACAAAATCAAACAGAATAGAAAATCATATGAGGATAAATAGAGCAAGCAAATCTGGTGACACTGGACCATGTGAATCTATTATGGTGGATGTTGTTCTCTATCGCAGTTTTATTTCTTCTTTCGAAGGAATAAAACTCCACGTTTGACCTCTGACCAAGAAGAAAAATGACCTTACACATTCAGAATAATTTGCCGGCATATTATGAAAACTCTAACCTCAATCGCCCTTTGAAATGGATACTGATTCTTTAAATTCTTCCCAGCTTGTTTCAGGAAATAGTGAGATCCTGGCGATAGCGAGGCACAATGTGCCCAAAGTTCACCGCAGAACACTCGCTTCCTTCTCTCTGAAAGTCACCGTCCTTTTTTTTCCTTCTTTCCTTTTTATGATTCCCAGACAGGATGTTCCTCTTAATCTGGGAGTTCTGATACTGGATGATTGGGTTCAATCCTGTATGATAATTCCTGTTTTTTGATACAATGCACTCTCTTGCATCAACTTGTCATCACTCCTTAGTCATCAAACACACACACACACACACACACACGCACGCACACGCACGCACGCACGCACGCGCACGCACGCACGCACGCACACACACGCACACACGCGCACATACATACACGCACAACCTGCCCTGATTTTCAAATCTTCTCGGCAATGTATAAAAAATTGGATTGGGGTGGACTTGAGTTGAATGCTGTATAGTTTCTGAAATTGTCTCTTTACGGCCATTCAGAGCAGCAGAGGAGCGTAACTCAGTGGTTATTAATGTTTCTTTAATCACCAAAATAAGCAAATGATTAGTGTTTGTTATCTGTCCTCGACCAGAAGACGAAGAGCACGGTCCCGGTGGTGCTGAGCGCCGGCCCCAGGTGGCTGCTGGATGTGACTTGGCAGGGAGCGGAAGACAACAAAAACAACTGTGTGGTGTACAGCAAAGGTAAGCAAGCAGCGCCGGCATCCTGTTATCTCTCCGCAGCGCAACACACCACGCCACAATCCTCCATCCACTCCTCTCCTGCCTGTCTCGCTCTCGCTCTCACTCTGTCTGTCTCTCTGTCTTTCTTTTACTTTTTCCTCTCTCCTTTCTCTCCTCACTTCTCAAAGTCACAAACATGCACAAATAATTGCATCTACACAGCTGCAAGGACACACAAAAAGACATGCCTGCACACAGTCTCACACCATATCTGTTTTTCTCATCCAAAGAGTAATTTATATCACTAAAACTCTGATTAGAAACTGAGAAACATCACTTGACACACAAAGTTAATGGTCTTTAGATTTCACAAGGTAATTAATGCCCTTTTTTTCCCCCTCCTTTATACTAAGTGAATCCCTATCTCAGGGTAGATAGCAAGGAAAGCATGAGTGGAGATGGGTTTGCCACTTTGCTTCGTTTGTTCTCTCACTAATTCAGCAAAGCTTCACTCGTACATCTTTAATAAATCAGTCGTATTCATACAACCGCTGCTAGAAGTGGATTTATGCAAATATGTGTGAAAAAAAAATACAACTATCAGTCACAGAATCCATGTTGTTTATTCAAAAGTGATCTCTAAAGGCACAAAAAGTGAAATGACCCACTGTCATAAAGATAAACTCCTCAATCTACAGCATTGTGTCCAGCAAACCCTCATTAAAACAGCCCAACACAGATCTGTGGAGAGCCCGGTTTGTTGCAGATTGTATGGGGAGACGCTTAGACTGTATACAGCACTGACACGACAGCGTGGAGCTTCACGTCTCATGAAAGCGCAAGGCTTCCGCTGCTATAATTGGGTCTTGACGGGTGTTAACCAGAGACACACAGCAAAATAAATACGTAAATAAAGATGTGTTTTGGATTCCAAAGGGTGAAGGAAAAGGGCTCCATTTATCACTTTTCAAAAATGATTACCCCGTGACAATACCCCCAAAGCTGAAATGGAGCTTCTTCTCCCTCAAAGTGAATAAGTGGCAGGAGTGGGATTTGCAACCCGGATTTTCGGTCTCCCAATTCTCATCTACTAATCACTAGACTGCACTGGGGAGTTATCCTCTTAACCGGCTACTTAACTTTGTGCTCTTTATCACCAAATCATTAAAGTTTTGATAAGCTGTTAAAGAAGATTATGCACTTCTTTAAAATCTTCTAATCTTTTTGCTCGGAGACTGACTGTATGAAACAAAAAGAAGGGCAATAACAGGATTTCTCACTTTTTTTTTAGTCTAGAGAATTTACTCTTCCTCATACGCGAGTCCTGCAGATAGTATCTCGCCCCGCGCAGGCGAGCGTCATCACCTCAGCTCTGTCTCGTTTTGTTTGTCACTTCCAGTTTGACCTTATTAAATTACACACAATAACATCTCCAGACAACCCCTTGTGAGAGTTGTTCTGTTGTACTCTATAAATTCATTACTCTAAATCCTCCGCAAGAATCAGCACACGCTTGCCAACTGATAATAGATGATAATAGAGGGAATGTCAAATGCAAAGAATTAATTTAAATCTCAGAGTAGAAGTTAAATATCTTGTTACGTCAAATAGCTGTGAAACAATCGTCAGCATAAAATGCATCAGCACCATTTGATTCTGTTCATTTATAGTTTTAGCACATTTAAAAACTTTTTTTAACTCGTGAAATAATTTCGCTAATAATGTGATTTTTTTTTTTTTTTTTTCTCATGATTCACTTCTTAATGATTCGCGCATAATGAAAATGTTCATCTTGGAATTTTTTTTACAAAATTTACAAAATATCAAAAATTTGATACGAGTATCATACCACACCACACAAAAAAAATTCAGGCTGTGTAATTCCATACTTGACTCAAGCAGCTTTGTAACGACTTTGCCAAAGAGTGTTTGATAAATTGGTTGGTTGGGTCTCCGTTTCTCTCGATTTTTCCCTTGCAAAAAAATTTCCCCATTTGCTTCTGGTAACTTTTTTTTTTCCACGTGGACTTGGAATAAGTTCAGAAAGTGGTGAAGCGTTTGATGCCGTTGAGCTGTTTGACTCATGCGTCCAGACTGTGACTCGATTTATGCCGCTTATTCTTCTTCATCGCCTTCTTTTAAATATTCCAATCTGCATGTGTGTGCACCCTCTGGAGGTGACATTGAAATTGAGTGCTGGCGTGGCCGGAAATGTAAAATCTTTGACAAATTCAATATTGAATTTGGTCTTTTCGCTGTGAAGCTGTGCTGGAATTGTGGTTATCGTATCGACACTAGCTTGATTCAACTAAAGGAAAACGGCTTCTCAGAGTCCACCAGGAACTTTCTTCTCACCTCAAAAAGCTGAGGCCCAGATTGTTTATATCTTCACCCCTGTGCTGGTTCCCCTCTGTCGGCTGCTTCATTGCTCCCTGAGATGCGTTATTTATGGAAAACAGAGAATATCTCAATACACAGTATGCTTGCAGAATATGTTTTGGCTCACGTTTCACTGGTCTCGGCTTTCTTTATGGCTGCTTGCAAAGATAGTAGCAGTTCACTTTGGATGCTTGCCAGTGTGAATCTATGGGGGAGTATCTCTAAGTAAGGACTGCTGATTGGTTTGAGTGGCTGTAGCTTAGCGTTGGGCGTTCTGTCCTATGATTTCTGCATTACATTTTGTGCAACTGCTCATCCTCTATCCCCCAAACTTGTCAGGAAGTGGGGGAAATATGTGCAGAGTGAGAGAGGACAGGATTCAGCAAAATGATTCCTCTGAGAGTTGTATGCCTGCAATGTGTTATGTATAATACATGCACTGGAGTGTGTAACAAGCAGCAGGATGGCATAGTCATGTCCCCCATGGGGTGCCCCTGGTCATCAGCACCAAGACAAGCTAAACCTATAGTGTCAAATATAGACTGTTCTTAACTATTTTTGGGATCCTAGAATTCCTGTTCCTTGCTAAAACGATTTATTCACACACCATTTGCATTCGGTTTCCTGTCTCTATCATTTTATCCAGATGAAGAGAAATGCATCACAAAGAATAGAAGTCAAAGACCATGAGTAATGTTAAAGTCATTTACATGTCTCAAATTAGGACTCTCAGAACCATTTTATGAATATAAATACTTCTTTGAATTCCCTTTCTTCCAATGAGAGGCAGTAAGAGCCCTGAAGTAGAAGTAGGAAAAGTGCAATATCTGTTTTTCCCAGGCTGTCAGCAGGGCCCTGTTTGTTTTACATTAAACTCCCAGGAAGAGCCTTAGCAGCCAGCCATTACTAAAACTCTCAACTCTACTACTGCGCTAACTCATTATCGAGAAATCCACCTGGAACTCCCACAATGCTCTCCTCCACACTCCGACAGTTTCTTTGAACCGCTGAAGTTATAGAAACAGGCAGCAAGTCTGCAGAGTAATTATATGTTACAGTAACGCTGGAGACCGAGCGGGGGGAGGAGGGGGGGTGACAGACAGGGAGAGAGAAACCAGTGGAGAATTTTCTGTACAGATAAACAACAGATTGATAAACAATGCAGCTGGAAAACAAATTCAGACACAATTTGATTTTTCTTTTTCTTTATCTAACATCTCCCAGCTGAATATGTTACCAGTAGAGACTCCGTTGAAATGCTGCAGACCTGCTTGATTAGAAGAATTTTAGCAACTGTTTCAGAGAGACAGTGTGACCAAGCCCGAGTGTGATGTGTTCATGCTGTTAAACAGCTTTCTAAAGGAGAGGTGTTATTCTCTATTTTTCCCATGAAAAGAACGATGCATTTGTCAGTGTCTTACAGCTGTTTGGCCTCTATACTGTCAGCCATGAATATCGTCAACCTTTTTGAAAATGCAGCAACTCTCACTGGTGAGCACCATGTGATTTTAATGTCAGCTATATCTGATCATATTTACAGAGGAAGTTTTAGATTCAGTACATTTACATGAAATTTTTCTCGCCTGAGTATTCAATTGAAACCAGTCAGATCTGAGCTTACAGTTAAAATGAAATTCTTTAAGGTACAATGTATGACTCAATTCATTCTTAGCGTGAGCCCTCATTGTGCTTACCCCATTGTTACCTGATATCTGAGCCCATTGAAACTATACACATTCAGTGTGACCACATTATGTGGCATTATTCAGAGGTCACCTAAACTTTTCAACTGTAAGCCTCTTAAGCCAGACCACATTCAGATACAGCATGTCCAATAAGTCTCCAGAGCAACTTAGCCCATTGTTCGTGCAGAAATTGACCAATGTAACTAGGCCGTTTTACATAAGCCCGGACAGTGCAGAATTAGCTAACTGGCTCTGTCCTTGTATTATTTCATATTCTCTAAGTCCTCACAATCAGATCCTTTTTCATGCCTTCATTTGCTCTTTCCACTGATCCCGAGCTGTAGACCTCTGAGGCATACGATGAACTAGCTTGACCTGCCTGCACAGATGTAGTATCCATCCAACTCGTTTTATAGAAGAAAAACAGCCTTTCAGTGTTCTGTACAAAGGTTTTTTGATTTTTTTTTTTGATTTTTTTTTTTTTTCTTGAGGCAGGAAAGCATACAGCTGCACTGGTTCCTGCACTGGTCCCTTGCAGCATGCAGCATTAAAGAGCGAGAGAAGAGGACTCTTACAGTTCAAAATTTAATTTTTCATTTCAACCCTCCTCTTTTAAAATGACTGCGGCGAATAGGAGGTGCGAGGGTTATTATCTGTTATCTGGGAACATAGCGAAATAGTGTGACTGAATAATAACTAAACAACTGACACAATGTAAAAATTTCATTATCAGTGTATTAAAACAAAATTGTACCCTAAAGGAGTCCCCACCACAGCTCCGAGCAGCCGACTAATTATGTTTAATTAAAAGACAACAGAGATCAACAGAATCGTTTTCATTAAGAAATTATTAATGATTCCACTGCAACAATAATTGATTGCACTGAGCTACGCGATAACTCGGTACGGTCAGGCTGGAGTGAGCTGGGTGGAGAGGAGCTGCTGGTTGAGGCATTTGGCAGCTGTTGAGGAGCGTGTCTTGTAGCTTCCACGCTAACAATTTTAGGAGAAGTTATAAAGCTGGCTTTATGAAGAGGAGAGGAGGAGGAGGAGAAGGAGAGTGTGTGGTGGGTTAAGGACAGCAAAATCCAAATCATACGGCGATCTGAGAGGACTTAACCATCCCACACATGCATTTAGGAGGCATTCATGCACGCACAAGCACATGTCAGTACACATGACTAAGATGGGAGCACACACTCTTATTATTTTCTCTTGTCTCCGTCTGCAAAAACATTCAGGAGACATAATCAAGAGGGCGTTTTCTCTATTTTTTTTTCTTTTTCATCTCACTCACAAGCATGTAAACTACATGCGCGCACACACACACACACACACACACACACACACGCACACACGCACACACACACACACACACACACACACACACGCACAGGCACTTTGCTGCTGCTCCATTCAGAGCCATGTGAACGACATCAGCTCCAGACGCTTCCTCCGACAGCCTTTTATGTGCATTGTTCTCCCGCCGTGCAGGCAGTTTCTCTGTGCTAGACGGTATAGCACAGGCACCAGACACCACTCTCTGCCACGGCATCCACATTCACCGCAAACACACACACAGCAACACACAGACCAAACGCCATTACCGAAAATTCGCATAATGGCTGCTGACACATATATGTCCATCTGTATTCAGTGTAGACTAAGCCTCGAGACAAAAACAACAATGCAGAGAGAAAATGCAAAAGAACTGATGGGCACTGATGAGGGACAACATTTTTCTTTTCATATATCGTGGTGGTCTGTGCACATTTTGGAGTGTGTGCCTGTGATTTGTGTTGTGTGTGCTTGCTGGAGAGTATAGCCAGTCGTCCTTGTATCAATGCCACGGAGGGTGTCGGGCTAATGAGCGTGGGCTGTCCTTAGAGCAGGAGGGTTTGGGTTGTGCCATTCACTCTGCATATTTAAATGCCTTGTAGAGCTTAAGTAGGCCCACTTTTCCATGTCAGGGCAGCGTTCAATCCTGCTGCGACCATTAATTATGATACCATTGTGCTCCAGTGTGGCTAATAAGAGTGATGTATTGCACCCTCGTGGCATTATAATCATCTGAGTGAAGTACCTGGACTGCACTGAGCTCGCTTTAAGCACCACGCTCAAAAAAAGAGGAAAAAAAATAGTGAAGAGGAAGCTTCTTCCCTCCTCAGCCTCCACCTCAAGCTCTATCGGTTATTGCTTCTACATGCGAGCGTGACACAGATTTGACTTCTTTATAATTGTATAATCAATGAAAAGAAATGTTTTGATATTGATCATGCAGGAGGGAATTGTGTGTCTGGGACACACACACACACACACACACACACACACACACACACACACACACACACACACACACACACACAGTCACATACTGCAAGTACACAGCCATCAAAAGCATGCACGAGTCATTGTTTTGGAGTCTTTTTCCTCTTTGCGTGTGCCCTCTCTCTTTCTGACCACTATAAGTATGTTATATGAGTTATCTGCTTTGCTTTTGTAGAAATCTTTGCACACAGAACTGGTTAAGTGGATTTTAAGGAGCTGCTCCTTAGTATTTGGCGCATGTCTCCTCAGTGTTGAATGTGTTCAATACAGATGGGGAAAAAAAAGATCACATTTTATTACATTAATCACTGCAAGTTAATGTGATTATATGTACTTTATATTTCCCTTCTTAACTTCCCTCCCTTAACAGCATAATCAATGACCGTTTTTATATTCATTGAAAAATTCTGCAGATATGAAAATAAGCCTCCGCGGGTGTTTTTAATCTACTCCGGGATCTTGAGTCAGTAATTAAAGAGTCCATTCTGTGTGTCTTCTAAAAGCCCTTAGCCTGCTTTTAGGCCTGGGTATGATCCAGCCCACCGCCTCCATCTCTGCTGTGGTAAGTAGGTGTGAAAAGCATTGTCAGTGTGCTTCAGGATAAAGCCCTGCTGTTGGATGCCATTGGTCAGAGTCAAACCCCCCCCCCACACACACACACACACACACACACACACACACACACACACACACACACACACACACACACACACCACACACACACACACACACACACACACACACACACTCCTCAACCTGCTCCTGGATCTTATGTATATCTGTCTGTGTGTGTGTGTGTGTGTGTGTGTGTGTGTGTGTGTGTGTGTGTGTGCGTGTGCGGGGATAATCAGAGACAAAAGCTAAGAGTTGGAGAGAGAGGCCTTTCTGCACATCCACACAGCTTGTCTCTTTTGGGAAGGGGGGACTATTTCATCAGACTTAGAGGGGGGTCACATTGTGTGTGTGTGTGTGTGTGTGTGTGTGTGTGTGTGTGTGTGTGTGTGTGTGTGTGTGTGTGTGTGTGTGTGTGTGTGTGTGTGTGTGTGTGTGTGTGAGTGTGTATGAGAGAGAGACAGAGATGGAGGGACAGAGATAGAGGAATCACTAGGGTGGAGGGGTGTTTAGATCGTCAGTCAGCATGATGGAAAACCACATAGTTAAAGTCTCTCTGAGGGTTGACACAAGTGAAACTGAGTCTGGGTGAAACTCTGATGTGCTGAAGGAAAGAGGAAATCATCATACCATGAAAAAAAAAAAAAAAAAAAAAAAGCCCACAGGGAAGGACAAAAAAAGAACATGACAGTGAAAGAAAAACACTGATCCACCCTTGAAAGAAAAACATACAATAGGTAGCGTAGAGAATAGAGTTAGAAAACAATCCATTCAAGCTATAGGGCCTGCTGTTGTAGGGCCCATTTTTCCTTTGGTAATGTGTACCCCTGCAAGTCAATTTTTAGGTTGGGCAAAAACATAATCAGATTTTCTTAAAAGAAATAGCTGGAGACATTACAAAATTGTTTTGTGGGGTTGCCACAGTGTTCATGCAGGAGAACTCGGCAATAACCTTTATACATACCTTTGCAGCTAATCCATTTTATTGATTGTACATCCACCTGTGTGAAAAAAGAAAAGAACACGGCCCCATAGGCTTTAGAGCGGTGGATCAGTGTGATATCACAGGTTTTCTGTTCTCATTGCAGCGCACAGAGGAGCACAACTGCAACAACCTCTAACACCAGTACCTTATCTGTGGCTTGTTTTATCATGCGATCTGGTGAAGCGATCTTAGCTATTCTACCCCTCTATAAGTCCAATGCCACGGGTAAGGACACGGGGTTGCATGAGCTAAGTTCAAACATGAGCTTAGTAGATGTGATATTAGCAATCTGTAAATGTTTTACATGAGTAATCAAGTTTTTATTTGAGTCTTGCGAGATGTTTGAGAAAAGCTGCGGTCAAGGTTGGGTTTTGGTTAATCAAGTAGGGTTCAGGGGGGCAATTTTTGAGGTCAAAGAATCCCACCGAAAGAAAGGTTTGAGTTGAGTCTGTCCTCTCCTGAAAAATGCTCGGTAACGTGAACTTGATCTACCAAAGCAAAAGTTTTTTTAAGTCCATGGCGAGGGTGGATGTCTGGCACTCATAACATCTGGCTTTGACACTCAAAACTGTAGTTTGCATTCTGTCTCCTATCAACAGTCATTATTGGATGTTCTCAGTCATGACCACAAGCTTCCCCGAACTTCAACCAAACAGTTTTAGCAGTCCAAACCAAAATTGGTTGATAAGAAACCACTCTCATTAATCCATTTTGTGATGATTTGTAATGAGAACATGTTGGGCATGTTGTCCTGCTGCAGCTCTGCAGCCAGACAAGAACAGCGACATTCTCCAAAATCCCAGATTATGTGCAGTCCAGATGTTTTTTGAATGGTCTCTTTCTACAGTGTGTGTGTGTGTGTGTGTGTGTGTGTGTGTGTGTGTGTGTGTGTGTGTGTGTGTGTGTGTGTGTGTGTGTATTAGGGATATGAAGCCAATATTGAACTTATTGAGTGGCTCAAACAATGACTGTTTCCTCTATCTCATGTATTCCTTCTGTAAAAAAGGGGACGCCAATCACTTCTAGTCTTCCAGCAGTCCCGGTCCTCATGTTAAATTGAATTTATTTCACTTAATTTTTATTTTCCAGGAATCAAGACTCCGGTATGGTTAATGATAGATAGTGTTTCGTGAGACTCAGGTTAGCAAAAAAATATATATATATCAATTGAATGTCACTGATTGACTCAAATTCTGGTCTCCTGCATGAAAAGTCTGATGCAGGCCACACTACAAGGGAGGCTGTAGCTCAGTTGGTAGAGTGGGTTGCACACTAATTGTGTAATAAGGTTGGTGGTTCATTCCCAGCTCCATCCTGTCCACATGCCTAAGTGTCCCTGAGCAAGATACCGAACCCTAAAATTGCTCCCAATGGTGTACCATCGGTGTGTTGTAAGTCAACTTTGGATAAAAGCGTCAGCGTAATGTAATGTAATGTAATTTACTACAGTACAGCATTACTGAGCCACTAGAGCTCCAGATCATAAACTAATCAGACAGCTTATTTTGGGATAGCTGTTTTTTTTCTTGTTGAGGTGCATTACAGTTATAGTTACCATAACATCTTAATTTTTACCCTTTTACAGTTGTAACACTGAAGCCTTCAACGTGACAGTGATATTGACTGCTTATAAACTAACCCCAAGCTCCTCTAGGTTGCTTTAGTGCCTGAGCTCTGCTGACCTCTGCCTGTCGGCGCTGGGTGACAGAGATGAGTGCCCCTGTTATTCGTGTGTGTGTGTGTGTGTGTGTGTGTGTGTGTGTGTGTGTGTGTGTGTGTGTGTGTGTGTGTGTGTGAGAGAGAGAGAGCGAGAGAAAGAGTGGACAGAGAGGCGAGCGAGCAGACAGGCGTGCTGTAGGTACAGTAGTGTAGAGGACTAGACATCAGTGTCGTCCAGGTCAGACAGGGCCATCCATTCTCTAAGCCCCAGGGAAGACAGAGAGGGGGAGAAAGAGGAAGAAGGGAGAGAGGGAGAGAGGAGTGGAAAGTGTGTGTGTGTGTGTGTGTGTGTGTGTGTGTGTGTGTGTGTGTGTGTGTGTGTGTGTGTGTGTGTGTGTGTGTGTGTGTGTGTGTGTGAGGAAGAAGAGAGATGGGGGGGCATGATGCACTGTTTCTCTTAACTCTGTCAAAGCCACTCCATTGTGCTCCCCGTGCAGTGAGTGGAAACCAATCTGTCATCGCTCCACTAGCCAGCCTACTAGAAGAGGGCTAGACTGCTGGAAACACAAGTCTATTCAATGTGAAATGTAACTGGAATCTGAGCCCTTGGATAGGTGGATTGAAAAAAAAAAAAAAAAAGATGTACGATTTTTTTTTTTTTTAACCCCGCTCTCCCACACACTGTGAAATGGAAGCCGTGAGTACAGTATTAGGGTCTGTGCGAGATAGGTTTCAGTCTCATATCTCTCCCTTTTTCATGGAGAGGTGATTGACATGTTTTGTTGATGGAACTCTTTCCAAACCATGTGCGGTTTGCATAGGCATGAAGGGCTCAGTTAAAACCTCCCTTAGCAATATCACCCAGCAGAGTTGGCCTCCTTTGTTTAAAGATTTGATTTTCTTTCTGGCATTGACAATATTTAGACAGTGACAGAGGGGTGACTGAGTAGCATGTCTCCGTTTGTGGTTGTGAAGTATTTCAGCCCTGGTTTTTTTCCCCCTTCTTCATCCTGTCCTCACACCTTCCACCTATAGAAACTTGGCGTCAAAATGACCACCTCTCCCGATGCCCTGAGCTCGCTAAGCCTGCATACTGTTGAATAGTTGCTACTAATGCTATGTTCCAATGCCATTCGGAGTCACTGCTTCCCCTCTCCTCACAGGAATCCCCCTTGCGCCATTTTCCCTGTAATCTCCCCACTCCTCTCTGTTATGGGGTGGCTCGCCCGCTGCTCCCGCCACTATTTCACCGCCCCTCTCCTTCATGCAACCAGCACCTCCACCATTTTAATCCCTTTGACCCAAACCCTGTGTGTTTCCCTGTATCAACAGCTCCTGGAGATTACATCCTGCCTGCCTCCTCACTGCTGTCTGCTTCAGTCACCGGGGCTGGAGACGGCCAGTGCATGCTAGGGTCTTAGTCAGACACTGCTGGGTGTGATAGCCACTGTGGCTAGTTAGCTCGGTCAGGATCGTAGCCAGAATGCAGGCAGCTTGAAGACTAGAAGAAGAGAGGACGGTGGGAATACTAGGTACAAAGAAAGAGAGGCGGGGGCTCAGGAGAGAACCTCTGGAGGCTTCAGGGGAGCTCTGGCCTGGTAGTTTGTTTGAGATGTCGGGCAGTTTGAGGAAATCAAGGTGAATTTTCTTTGATCATTTCTGGCAGCTGGAACCCAGCTGTTTCACAGGAGCTCTCCAGTGTCCAAAAGTAGAAGACTATCAGACTTCAGCTACTTGGAATGAATGAGCAGAGGTGTGTGAAATCACTGGAACATGGATGGTGACAAAATGCGATCCACTCCAAGTCAGGGTTGTTGAAATGTTTGCATTAATCATTATGACTGCATCAATCACAGTAGGTTAGATATGAAAACAATGTCATATATTTTGGCTATTAACAAGCATAATAATTCTACCTCTGATTTACACTGAACATGGAGGATAGAAGATGGAAGTAATGTGATGTGTTACACTTTGGAGATGCAAACAATTGTCTTCTGGAAGTCTTTTGAAGTCAGACTGTAAAGGGACAAAACAGTTTTCTCTTTGTTTGTCTCGCTCGTCTTTTCATCGTATTACCGGGAAGTCAAATCTAAAATAAATGACAAGCTTCTCAAACTTTAAGGACTCTGGAACTCACCAATAATTCCTGAACCTGCAGACGTTGTTATCTTTAATCAGTGCTAAAACAAAGGAATTCATGTCCAAAGGGTTCAAACATGGTTCCTTTTGCTAAAACTTGCCACAGCTGTGTAGTTCAGATATTATACTGAGGGATACGGAATAACTAAAATTATATAGTAGTTATATTTAGCTTCAAACCGTTCTGGAAACAAGGAGATACAAATTACGCATACTCTGGGTGATATCATCATACAGTTTAAAAATGTGTTTTCTCACTTCAAGCCACTTTAGGCGGTAATTAAGAGGAAATCAGGGTTCGAGAGGTTAGAGGAGTTATCTCCACACAGTCTGTCAGGATCCTGTTCTGCCTGTTCTGCATGGCGTGTCAGAAAAGTGAAGCAGCCGTCAGGAGAGTCTGAGCCGGTTCTGTCGTTCCAGTATGCTGAGGAGCCGCCTGTGCTCGCTGAGGGCCCCTCCTCTTTCATGTAGTGTTTCTGGTAATGGGTTCGGGCTTTATTGATGTGAACTTATGTGATCATTGCATAAAGAGCTAGCATTTCTGTCTCTCTCCCTCCTGCTCAGTTTTCCTGTGGGCCACATTAAATCAAGCCTCCGACCTAAACTCTAGTTAAATTAAACCCTATCAGCATGTTGCCCTCTCGTATCAGAGAACAGGCCTTTATATAGTCGGCCTGTAAATGGTGATTAGTGAGTGTTTTGATTAAAATTCAACCACATGTCTTGTACTCTGGTGGAGCCAATCCCCCCCCCACCCTCTCTCCCCTCCCTTTCTTGTCTCTGTGTGCATAAACATACATCGAGACATACATGAACACACACACACACACACACACACACACACACACACACACACACACACACACACACACACACACACACACACACATACATCCTCCGCACTTGCCTCCCTTGCCGGTCTGTGTCTGGCCTGTTCTCATGGCTCAGCAGAGTGCAAGGCTGATTTAAGGGCCTCTTACAAATGGGAAGGTTGCAAGTGAAGACAAAAAACAGAGACAAATCACACCACAGCAGCCTCAAGGTTTCTACTAAAGCTATTCAACTGGAGG
Organism: Embiotoca jacksoni; assembly: GCF_022577435.1. Lineage (NCBI taxonomy): Eukaryota > Metazoa > Chordata > Actinopteri > Embiotocidae > Embiotoca > Embiotoca jacksoni. The sequence goes on from NW_027185241.1 coordinate 18,072,811, forward strand.
CGAGCAGCAGAACAGTGAAAAATATATACACACTCCATCCTGTCAGAACGCTTTTGGCTTATCTTGAGTGACTGTCAAGGCTGGGAATATCAGGAAATGGACAGAAATATATAAAATTAATAAGCCGCTGGATGTTGTCGGGAGTTATGATGCTTCATAAATCCTGGTTTGATCATGGCGGACAAGGCTTAAACCCACAGCTTCCTAATGCGCACAGCAGTGTTTTGGACTGGATTTTATTCTGTTTGGGAGATAGAAGCCCTTAGCTGGCAAAAGTAAGATTTATCATCTCCCAATCCCCCCCTCTTTCTTTCATGAGTGACAAATATTAAAAAGAAGGCCCGAGGGAAGTTGGCAGCCATTACCACCTTTAATAGAAGGGCACAAGCGTAGCAAGGTGAAACTGGGGCCAAAGGCAGAGAAATGCTATTCAAAGAAAAGCGAGAGGAGCAGGAGAAGACGGAGAAATTGCTACTAACTTATCAGTTGTACTTCCTTTGTCGGGTCAGGGGTCCTAGAGCTTTTGTTTGTTTGTTTGTTTCTTATACTGAAAGGATGGATGCTATCTCTCCCACCATCCAAGCAGGTCTGCTCTGTCGAGTGCTGCAGGTAATATTTCATGTCAAGAATTAAGCAAGCCTACCCAGCGACTCTTCTCTACAGTTACATGGCCACCGCATCCATCATCGTCCCCTCTTCCTCTTCACTGCTGGCTTCTGTGGTGAGATGTAACGTAATCTGTTCAAGTACCGGATTAAAACACAGATTTCAGATACTTATGTTTTCCTAACATTCCATGTTATGCTCCACTAAATATGTCTCTTTTTTATGATACATTTATTTCATAGCTGGAATTACTTTGTAAATTCAGACATTACGTTCAAAAAATATTATGATTTAAAAAAAAATATGATGCATTGTAAAAACTAATAAACATCCACTATTTATGAAATATGAGCTCAATCAAAAAACACGATATGCAGCTGTTTTCAAAACTGATTAATCCTCATGCAATAATGCCAAACTTTGAAGGTTTCAACTTTTTGAATTAGAATAGACTTTATTAACATTGAACAAACTGAAATGCTGTTGCGTCGAAGCAATCCAAGGTGCAATGTGAAAATGTGTGGCTTTTCCTTGTTTGAAATGACAGTAAACTTACTTATGGGAGTCATCCTCGTTTGAGGAACTCGGGTCCCCTTCCTGCGTTTCCACCAAAAGAATAGGGTCTAAATTAAGTTCAGGGGAAATAGTTTTACCTCCAAAAAAAGCCCCTGATCACTGGCTTTCTGGAGGTTCAGGAACTTCTTGGTTGGGCTGCAGCGCTGAACATCGCTGATGGTCAGTTATCAAAGTGTTTTCCACAGCACAGTTTCAGATCCGGCATTTTTAAAAACCTGCTGCTGTGAATACCTTGTTTTGCTTTTAATTTGTCGCCAACAAGAATCCGGTTGAAGCAACTCGAGACATTTTACAACCAATGGACTGGTGATGAAATCCAGGCAAGTTCAAGTTTCTGGAAGTGTTGGTGGGAAAGCACCTTTTGAATTCTGCATTTTGAACAATTTTGTTGCCTGTCACAAAGCAATCAATACATTGGCTGATGACAAAAAATAACCAGCAAATTAATGCAAAATAATCATTAGCTGCTGCTCTGTATGAAATAGTTAAAAACGATCACCACTATTAAACATTATTGTGAATAATCTTCTGATAGTGTATAATGTATATTCTGTGCCGTATACTGTATCCTTGGCTGTACCAATATACCCAATGGAGCCAAAGATCTGGACACAATACTGATTGCTTTTTGTACTGTGAGTACATTTTCCTGAAAATACAGTTGTACTAATGTACTTTTACTCGAGTAACTTTGCAGTACAGTGTATTTGTATAAGAGTATCTTTACAGTGTAGTAGTGGTACTTTTGGTAAAGTACAGGCTCTGACCGCTGATTGGGTAGTTTGTGTGATCACCTTCCTCTCACGGGGCTTCAAGGGTGTCGATGCGACAGTGGAGGTAGAGACTAATTAGACCGCCATGTCTAATCTCCGGGGATTTACCTGTCAATAAATATGTTGTCAGTGAAGATGAAGCCTCTTTAAATGAAAGCCTCGGTTGTTTTGATATGTAAAACTCTTGTCACACTGTTTCAGTCAGTAACATCCTGATGAGACAAGTTGTCAACAGAAGTAAAATGACAACAAAAACATCTTTGCTGGACCAAATCAGAATAATGACATTCTAAAGTAAGAGTTGTTGTTCTCCCCCTCCACCCTCTTGTTCTATTTGGGAGAGGTCATGCTTTCTGAACACAAGCTGTAGTAAGTAAATTTATTCCACTTATTTCTTGTAACTGCATGAAAAAGTAATGAGGTGTTGGAGATAAATATGTGAAGACAATAAGCCATGCAGTCCTTTTCCTGTAGCTGCTTTTTGAGTCAATTAGCACATTTCAGAGACTCTGAAGAATATCGCTGCCTTATGTAGCTTCTCAATATGCAGCATCTGACTTTTATCCAATTACATTATGTGAGGTCTGTGGGCACGCCGGGCACAGCGCACATAATGGAGGATGCCATCTTTGGTGTGATATTCTCCAACACTTTTCCATTGCATATGCCTATGGCTCTCACTATGAATTATTCAAAGACTTCATCCGCACAGAAGAGAGTGAGGAACTCGGCTCCATAGTAAACAGATTTTCTGCTCGCCATCCTCACAAATCTGAAGTGTAGGACATTGTAAGTGGCAAATAATTACACGGTGCCCCCTTTCCCTTCCTGTCTGAGTTAACCTGGCCTCAGAAATGCATTTGGACTGAATAATATTTTGTCACTGCTCAAACTTGGAGTTAATTGAAGTGTTGTCGCTCGGGACCTGCAGGTACAGATGCATGAAACTGATGCATGAGAATACAAACTCTATGGACTCATCTTTCCATCTTTCCATGTAAGTCCATGTGAAGAAGAATCCTTTATTGAGATATTTCTTATCTCATTTTCATCTCATCAAACACGTTTGGTTGAGAAAACGGCTGCAGAAATGGTGACAGAATATTTGTGTCCCCTGCTCTCTCTGTTGATTTATTAAACTATAATAGATAACAGCTCTAGAGTTTGACTCTGGCTATGTATAATCACTTTAGTTCCTCGCTGGCTATTGTGCTGTGAAATAGAAAATATGAATATTACATGGGTTTTAAATCCCCACAAAATTTATTTTTTCCAGAACAAGAAAATTGACACATCCATTGCTTTACTGCAGCGCCCATCTTTGGCTAATGGAGATTTCACATTATAGCGCTCACATTATAGCACCATGAAATATGCTAAGTATTTAAGAAAAATGAACTTTTTAAATAGCCCATTGCTGTAAAAAAAAAAAAAGGAAAAAAAAAAAGAAAAGAAGAAAAAAAAAAAAAAAAGCTTCTCCCCTCTCTTTTCTCTGCTTTGGGGATTTGCCCTGACCTTGAACTGCTCGTATCGTCCAGTGCAGATCTGTGGCAGTGACACATGTCATGTGTTGGAGAGGATTGGGGAGGAAGCAGAGGAGACGAGAGGGAGTGATCTTGGTCTGTAGCCCAGTCAGAGTCGGAGTCCGCCCTCGTGTCAAAGGATGGGCATGTTTGGCCCAAAACACAGACTGCACCTCATCCACTAATCACAGCACAAAAACACCTCTATGTGGCTGATGGGGGAGACGAGCGGTGAGCACATGTTACAATGTGGAGCAACAGCGAGAGGGTTCAAAGCTGCCCTTAAATTCTTGAGCTGAGGGGAGGGATGTCTATACGGGGGAGAACAAGAGAAAGAGTGAAGGGGAGGGGGAGAGGAGCATATCTCCAGATTCTCCTCTTGTAAAGCCGACCTGGCTGAAGCCAAGCCAAGCCTCCCTTTCTCCTTCCTACTCGGCTTTGTAGGAAACCTTCCACGACTGCTGCCGCGCTTGTTCTCTCACGCTTGGTAGGAAAACACAAACTACAAAAGAATAGACGCCTCTCATAAAGAGACGACATCTTAAGTACCCCCCCTTCCCCTGCTTGAATCTCAGGTTTGCTATCATCTAGTTGAAAGCACATTATCGCATTTGAATGAAGTTAACACACATATCGACCTGCGATGTTCTTTGCGTCGGCGCAACGCTTGACTGAACGCTCCCTTTTCACCCAGACAGATTGTAAGAAGGCGGTGGAATAATTTGTTATCGACTCGCAGGGGCTCTGAAATTGAGATCAAAAATCTACAACCCCCCCGCCCCACCTCCCAAAAGATTAACATCTGTATTTTACAACGACGGCTGAAGTCACACGGTTGACAACTATCATTATGTCCTGGATACTTGTGAAAGTATTTACCTTTAATCATCAGACGGCTGCATTTTACCTTTTGTTGGGAGCTAATTGATAGACTGAGACCTTGTTTGTATGTCGTGCATCGAGCAGGCGCTGTGACTTTCAGCGTCTCAGTCAATAAATAAATCATAAAGTTTGTTTTTCTCCCGAGTCAAAAGAAGCCTTTTCTTTGTTTTTGCGTTTGGCGCCTTTTACACAGACATGAGGCTAAAACCCCGAAGACTACAACGTTTAGGAAAGCTCCTAAATAGCGGCTCTGAAGCTAGGTTTGAGCTTTGTCATCACGCTTGAAGAATTTCCTTTTAATGTACTGTAATGTGAAATTCAGTGGGGACAAGTTTAATTGAGTTTTACACAAACCAGTTGGGAGTAGCGCTGGAAGGTAGGTGATGTTGAGGTTTTTAATCTCTGGCTCCGGAGAGGCTTGTTGACGGAGTGGTTCTTTCTCTTTGTGGAGAAAAAAAGAGGAAGCCTAAGAAATGATACATCCATGGATAAAACCAATTGGCAACCCTCAAAGGGACGGGGGGTGATAAGGCAAATCCAGCACTTGTAGAGAAATAAAAGAATCCAACTGTTCATTAAAACGGGAAACAAAACAGGCGATTGAGAAGGAAGGCAGACTGCTCAGTGGAGGAGTGAGTGAAACAGACAAACAGAGCCAGAGATATCAGAGGAAAGGATTGGAAAATAATCAAGGATTTGTGAGGAGAATTAATAAGAAAGATAGGCACAAATAAGCTTTTTTTTTTTTTTTTTTTTGACTCTCTGCAAAATTAGGAGGGATGGACTACAATTATCAAACAGAGGAAATGGCATAAGCTACATAGACACCTAATTATAAAGGATAACCTAGATATGAAGGTTGCTGTCTTTTTATTTTACACACTTTGACTGTGAGGCAGTGGGGTCCTTTGTGCTCAGTAACCAGATATTCATTGGATAGAGAATATTCAGACACTGTTTAATATAGAAGTATTCTCATATTCGATGGCAGCAGTCTGCATTCTGTAACTAGTATATAATCCACTGAGACAAGGAGGGAATTTAAAAGCTTTTTTTAGCCACTGAAACTGTATTTTAACAGATGATTTTGGGGGTCCAAGATAAAGCCAACTAGCAATCAAATGAAAAGAATAAATATTATTATTGTAATTAATCATACATGATTCAGATTCACCAGTTTGTACAGAAAGTAGGTCTCAAAGTCATAGAGGGATCTTTTGTGAGAATATTTCATTGCACAGATTAAAATCAGCCAAAAATTGACCATGGTTTGGTCTCTCGTGTTGAATTCAGAATCAAACCCCTATTGACGCAGACTATAACATTCAACATCTTTTGAAATCTTCTTTAGACTCCTGCAGACTTGGGTCAGTGTCCTGGGTATCTGTTTGCAGGACAGGCGGACGTTGGTGTGATGCTGCTGCTGCTGGACTGTTTATTTCTGACAGTAATTCACCTCCTGGAGGTTAGTTGACTCTATCACCTGACCCAGCTCCCTGTAATGAGGTTTGGAGTCAGGGACTTAAGGTGATACAAACAAAGGGCTAATGAAAGCCTGAAGAGGAGAAGCTGAAGGAAAGGCGAGGCGGGAGGGGAGCGGGGGTGAAGGAAACTGCCAGTGAAATAATCAGCACTTGTATGATCGGCCACTGAGACATTCCATTGGTGTTTTGTGTGAAAGAGAGCCATTCATCAACATATCAATAAAAATATGGAGCAGATTATTATTGTGTTTGCTTACCATGGTCCCCCATCGTAAATAATGGGCCTGCCGCTGCTGCCTGTATTAATTATAATTAGAATGCTGATAATGTGTGTGCTCTTTTATTACAGGAGCTGAATCAATTTTACAGTCTTATTCAGAACCACAAGGTCACACGAAGTTGCCAGGGTGAGAGATGGCTTCTTGTAAAGCCATTCTGCGATCAGAGGCAGGAAGCAGGGTGAGAGAAAGACCCAAACGGGTCAGATGGATGTCTCAGCATCTTCACGTAGCAGCACAACTTTTTACTTCAGCATCAAAAATTAATGATTAGGAATGAGTGGGCAAAAATGAACTCTTCGCCCATATCCATTGAAGTCCAATGAATTATTTTTCTAAAGCTGCATTAATTACATTTTTGACCACCCCGATTAAAACCCTTGCAAAATATTTCTGGCTAACCTGTTAGCACCATGGAAACACAGATATTAGAGAAAACACCAAAATCTTGGTAAATTTGTTCGTTTGGTTTGCTTGCTGATTCATTGTGTCCCCAAGCTAGTCACTAAGTTTTTGTGCCATTTGCTTTTGGGCTTGTAGCCACTGAGGATTTTATCAGAGATGTTTCGCTGCTGAAAACAAGCTGAAGGAAAAAAATCTGTCTGTTTAGCTGCTAAATGCTCCGATATGCTCACCAGCTATTCGCTAACTTTGTCTGTCTGCAGTTTGGTTCAGTAGCTCCATCAGTGCTTCATTGTAGTCGCGCTGATAACAGCGGTGTGACTGAACTAAAACATTAAAGTTGCAGGCTGCAAAACCAAAACAGTGAACTAAAAGAGGCGGAAAAAAACAAACTCCCTGGACCTGAAGAGATTTGTAGAAATGGGTGATTATTCTCAGAGTGCCCCTCTTTACATTACACATCATGATGTGTTTTATTGTAAATATAGAAATAGTGATTACTGCAGCTTTAACGCTGTCTGGTGACGTTTCTGCCAGATATGTAATCAGTCATATTAAAGCAATGCTCATGTCTTTTCTCTGTACATTGCTACTTACATTAACCCCAGATAAGCAATTGTGGCACATGTTGTCAAAGACGTCCCTATGTCAAAACCACATGATAGATTACAAAGAAGCTCTGGTGAAATGTTTTTCCACCAGAGCGCTTCTTGTTGGGTTTGGTTCGCATTTGTTGACAGTTCACAGGAGAGAGTGTTTTTGGCCAAATGTTGAACCTCAACTTAGTCTAAATTCATAAGGCACCCCACTGGCTTGTTCCTCTGTTTCCCCCTTCCTCACGAGTTAGACTGTCAGATGGCCCAACAACAATGGATCTCACCAGCCTATCAGCCGGCTCCTACCTTTATAGCTCGCTGTGTGCCTTTAAAGACTGGATTTAGCATGGCTTGGCAAGGTTCAAACCAACAAACCATGCCACAGATTTTTTTTTTTTTAAAGAGAAATCTACATATCTGTTCACCCCATTTTCACATTTGAAATGCAATGCGTTCAAGTTGCCACACATTAAACTGGTCTCCTCCCACTATGAGCCCAAGACCACAGTGGTTTGTTTCTAATGTGTCTTCTCAGTGAGTCACCTGTTAGAACAAATAAGCCCATAAGCTTTACAATAAACATGATCATCCTAATTAATGTTATGCATACACAGGGATTTGACCAATTACAGATGCAAATTCATATCCATAGGATGCTGTGTTTCTAAACAACTACGTACATCTGTTTCTATTAAAAGCAACACCCATATTTGTACATAATGTAAAATTTGCATTTTATGAATACTCTGCTATCAGTGAACACAAATTTTACATATTTCATTTGCTGTTGCCTCTTTTCTCCCGTTAATAATTGAGTGTGTATTTCCTTTCTAGGGTAAGTTGTTGTATTTTTTTTTTGCCTGTGAATGTTAAAATGACCCTGTGTTCCTCTGTGAATGCGTGCATCTGTCATGAAATTATACATTCCATCAGCCCTCATTGAACTGGGCATTGACTCTGTGCCGCAGACTCCGGCTCTGGCAGTGAATCTTGATTATGGATTCTGTGATATTGTAAATGACTTGAGATTCCTCTGAATGTTTCGGATTAATCGGTTTGTGCAGATGTGGTTCCCTTTTTGGTGGGCGCCATCTTGAACAGTTGCTCATTTCCATTCCGCCATCACATTCTGCATACAAAGCAGATTTGCAGATAGGTAATCCATGTACGGTTTTTAAAAGACAGGTTATTAGAGGATTGAGGGCTGAGTGTGTCTGTCTGTGTCTGTGTCTGTCTCTGTGTGTGTGTGTGTGTGTGTGTCTGCGAAATTATGTACATTTTTTAAGTTGGTGACAATGAGCTGTGTCTCAAAGCAGAAGACATAGTAACTGTCTCCTTTCACATCTCACCTAACAACATCCCACCCCCTTAAAAATGAGCACACACCAGGTATTCACACACACACACACACACACACACACACACACACACACACACACACACACAATCTCCACCTGCTCCCCCCCGTCTCCCTCTCCACCACCGCCACCCAGAATTCTTTGAAATGCCTGAGGCTAAAAAGCTGGTTACTCTCCCCTGGCTTGCAGCTCACAGCTCCAGATTATTTCTGAATGCCAGAGCTGGTGTGCCCCCATCAGCCTGCAAACCCCGACATCCACCCCCTCCACCGCCCTCCACTGTCTTAAACGTGGCTCTACCTGTCACCTGTCAGACGCACCCCACCTTTAAGTGGCCAGTTATTTTCCATTGGTTTTAGATGTCTTTCATATCATGGCTCATTAAAGCGCAGCGCAGTAGGCAGCATATTTACATAGGCTACTGGGGAGGTTTTAATTTGCGTCGGTACAGAGCATGACCGGAACTGAAGAGTGCAGTGCCAAAATGACTTTTTCACATGACACCCCCCCCACCACTACCACCGCCACCCCCACCCACCGCCACCCGCCCTCATCTATTTCCCATATGAAAACATGTAGCTGGGCGTAATTGCTTGAACGGGGCACAAAGACGGAGACAGAGCCGTCACCGAGGGGACCGAGGTTCCTCCCAAGCGACAGAGCGGGAGGCCAATCAAAGCCAGCGATGAGCGGTCTGTGCTTGTGATCATTCTACTGAATATATACCATTAGGCTCCTCAGAAAGTCCCAACTCTTTCAGCCTCTGTGCAACTTCCTCATATTTACCCACTTTGTCTGGCTACTATACGCATGAGTCAGTCCAGAATCAGACTATCGTGCCATCTGCAGCTCCACTTTCATCCCAGTAATGGCTGTGTTTATGTTTATTGAGGTAATTAGAGGAATATTTTACACTTTCAAATCGATACTTTAATCAACGCAGCCGAGCTTGTTGTAGGTTTTAAGCTTTATTTGCATTATCATATTTCTAGTTTTTGGGTCAGAATTACCCTATTTTTTTTTTTTATATGAAATTTACTGTAGATAATAATTTACTTGTATATCTATTTTTAGGACTAAACTTCAAAATGAGGCCATTCTGTAAGTGCTCTGTTTGTACAGTAACTATGAAAGGGGTGTTTTCTTTCTTTGTAGACAGGGAGAAGGCGTCTCTGTTAAATTATTTACATGACAAGATAGTCAAGCTGCCAACTTGTGCAATTCTATCTCAGACTGCATATAGCAGAGGAATAACGTAATTTCCCTCAGACAAGATTTTCAACAGAGATTCCCCCCAAAACAGCAGACCTTTCCCTGTTTGCAGCAGAGACTCCCGTATCAGTCGGAGATACCATTATCAGCCCGCAGTTCAAGATTCTATTCAAAAAGACAAGAAGGGAGAGAGGCTAATATTGTCATAAGATGCTCTGTGTCACTCCCAAAATACATGGAGCACTGGGAGATTCAGCAGTCGCAGAGTCCGCTCCTCAAACATTTGCTCTCCTCCCACATCTCTCTAAGGACTCGGCGCAACAAACTGGCTCCTGCAGATGCACTCCAAATAGCAGGCTGTTCATCATGCATTGTCATAGAACCCGCTCGTTCCCCTGCTACACCCCGCACCCCCCTCAACAATCCCCGTCTCGTCCGCCGATGCTCCTGCTGGCCCTACATCCCATCGCAGCGCTCTGATATCAATCAACAGCAATGAGGCTGGCTCCAGCTTCCTCATCATCCCAAACAACGCCGCCTCGCCCCTGCCCAGGCACCACACCCAGGCAAAGATGGCCGGGACACCATGCGGGACGGACGGATGGGTGGAAGAATGGACAGACAGACAGACAGGCGAGCAGACAGACACGCGGCCATGTGATTTCAGTGTAATTTTGGAAAGCATATTGTCTAATTTTGCCATCTGTCCGGGAGGGAGCGATGGCAGCGTGGAGCTCATTTGCCGTCTGCTTGCTTTATTGCGGCTATACAGAACAAGTTTTTGGAGCGGGATGCAGGCCCGGGTGTGCAGCTCACTGGAGCTGAGAGGCGTGTCGATACAGGGACCAGGTTCCTACTACTCCATCATGGGCTACTGTGTGTCTGACATCCAGAAACACATGCACAATACCTCCGAATGAAAGCTGGGAATCCATCGCTGCTGGCGGGTATTAGAAATGTAACAGTAAAGAAGTTGAAAATGCAGTCTGAGAGCGAACTCTGTCCTCAAGTTTCTGGGGACAAGTTGGAAAAATGTTTCACTCTCTACGAGCTGTCTCTCATACCACCAGGCCATTATGAATTTGGTCCAGTTTGCAGCGAATGGTCATATAGACACACACACAAAAAAAAACAAGCACGCACACACATACATCGCTGTCACACATTGTGGATCACGTCTGGTTCAGCTGCTCCTTGGCTCTGACATTAATACAGAGCAGATTGGTGGAGATCTGCAGCCCTTGTTGTTTGATCTTTCCTCCTCTTGCCACATTTCCTGGCACTGCCCCCCTGCCACACCGCGTGGCGCAGGCAGGACTGGCATGGCCTCAACGTGCCTGCCAGGTTTGTTCTCTGTCTTCTTCCCCTTCCAACTTATTCCCTTATGCCCGCTCCATGGATTCAGTTCTGCAAATTACAAGAGCTCCCCTACCCCCAGCGACAGCCTGGATTCAAGAGACCTTCAATCTACCAGTTTGTCTTCTTCAGAAAGAAGTGATGCTACCTCGGCCTGCGATGTGTCACTCCGTTTGCTTTTTTCCATGATAATTGTCCTCTGCAGTAAATTGGGTTATCTTCCTCATTCTCCTTTCCAAGTTAGCTAAAAGAGTCTCCTCTGAAAATCTCATTTTGGCACAAATTACCTATACTACCAAATATTAGAAGTATAAAGCTGTAAGGCCATGACTAAACATAAGATACAGGCCAAGCTTCACCTCAGAACAAAAGACATTCCTTAGCCAGCAGTAGCCTCAACTTGAACAAACACTGTATTCTCTTATCAAGACCCCATCCCCTTCCATTTTCTATTTACTCAGGACTGTCATTTAGCCGGTAATACCTGGAGTCTCAATAGAGAAATTGTTTCAAATGTCACAATCGAATGTATGAATTAAAAGCAAATACATCTTGGAGGTAAACGCAGCCTCAGTTCCTGCTGTATAATAAGTAATAAGTATTTGTTCAAAGGAATGACGTCTGCGCGCGCCTCACAATCGTATCCTTTCTCTGCCGTTCCTCCCGAGGTTAAGATCAGGATGGGCGGGGGAAAAAAACACGAGCTAATTTGGTAATGACGTTGCCACATGATGTCGACACCCAATTTGCACGGTCTATCTGCCATTTTACAACAATCTGCCTTCCCTTTTATGAATCAGCATCAGATCTCAGCCTTATCTTCCCCCTTTTCTGCGTTAACCACTTCATTTGTGACTAATGGCACACGCCCGATCGTTATCGTTCTAATTTATTCCAAGTTTAAGATGAAGGGCCGGATAAGGTGCGAGAGACAATAAGTTGAAAAAGCCAGTGTGATGCCTCAGTTAATGAGGCGCATCGTCTTTTTTTTTTTTGCGCCGCCGGGGTCAAAAGCAGAACGCACGCTGATTGAGAGTGAAGGGAGGAAAACTGAGATGCAGAGAGGGAGGGCGAGACGGGGTTCTCTTCACTGAAAATCAACATTTAAAGGAGGTACAAGATCATCAGAGCTTTGAAATAGAAACTCAGTGAGTACCTGCAGATGAGGACTGGCTATGAGGGGGACACTGACTCTTCATGGATACAGCTGCACCTTCCAGTGGGCAGTTACATTCAGAGAGAGCGTAGAGCATGAAACACAGAATTACTCACAGGTCTCTGAAAATAAAACATTTTAACATTTCTACTTGTACGAGAAAAGACCTTTTTGAGCAAATGTGCAGTAATGTTTGTGCAACGTGTCAAACAGCATTACTTCTCGATGGCTCACCTGAGCGCTATAATTTAAATTTAACTCTCGTAGAAATAAAAATTCCCACTGCTCAAATTTGTTTGAAAAGCATCTGTTTGGTTGCAAAATACATATCGGCAGAATGCTCACACGTTTTCCATCATTATCCAACAATAATGGCAACTAAAGCATGATGAGACTTTTTCTGGCTCAAATGTAGCACTTGGTTAATGTAAGGAAAAGATTGTGGCAGGTTAAATATTGAAAAAGTTACAGTGACTTTGCTCCCTCACCCTAATCGCACAAAGGACAAAGGAAGTCACCATCCAACCCAGCCACTTCCCTATGACCTGCTGTACATACTGTAAATGGGTAGTAATCCTCATCCATGTGTACATACATAAACGTTCAAATACTTGCTCCGAATGGAAGCGTTTCATCTACCAGGATTAGTTACAAGCCACAAATCACCTTTCCATGTGTGTGCTTGTCGCCTGATGATCTTTGTTTGAATCCATTTCTTATGCATTAAGGGCACCATGTTAAAAGTGGTATATTTGAAATGAAGGCAGCCCAGAGATACATGACTAACGATGAGCACCATTCATTGGTTTGGCTACGTTTCCCTCTCCATCCACAGAAGAATGAAAAGCTGCTCTCCGGAGCGAACAGTGTCTCCTAACGTGAAACACACAGGATCAGTCTGTCTCTCAGGCCTCCTGGGCAACATATGGAGCCCTCCAAGTTAGTGTTCAACTTCCCAGCGGCTGTTGTGGAAAGTGCCGCACTAACTGCGGCCCTCAGAGAGCTAATTAGAAACCCTTGTGCATAAACCTTGCTTGGAAGTTGCTGTGGGCTGCACCAGCCCCAACCAAGGCAGGATCTGTGCTGCCTGCGAGATAATAAACAAAATTTGCATATAATGTCAACGTTTGGCATCCTTCAGCGATGGTCTAGTCTCTCTCGTGGCAGCCTTTTGAAATGCATCGATCAAAAAAGTTTGGGCAAAGCGTCTGATCATTCACAGCCTTTTGTATGAGAGAGATGTTTGGATTTATCCAAGCATTTTTCTATTAGAATTCTGGATGCTTAAATCCTCACTAATTATCACTCCCACCCTCCAGTGGTTTAAACTTGTGATTTGTAACAGATAAAAAAAGCCCCACATAAGGGATCCCAACAATACATATTTAGCTGCAGAGTAATTAAGCTGTATTAGGCTTCATTCATACCTGCCAGAGTGTAATACTGCACTGTTACACAGTGACGCTTTCAATTAATGAAAACGTCTAAACCAGCATACATGTGGGATCACTATGCAGGGTCTAGCTCGACTGTATTTGTCATGCGCTGTAAGCCAACACAATTACACAGACCTAACACAGTAATTGCTACGTAACAGCTCTTACAATGGTAGAAATGGAATTACCTCGACGGAAAGCGCCAGTAGGTCGAGTGGGAAATGGAGGAAGAGGAGGGGAAAAAAAGAAAAAAGTACAAGCTTTTACAGAACTGTAAATCACGCTTCACTTTTAAGAGGTGAGAAAATAAATAATGTCCGAAAGTGCAATGATTTCAGTGATTTAGGGGAGCTTTTGAGAAGCGTATTACTAGAGGTGACAGCTTGTGGGAGATAGGCAGGTTGTGTTAAGAGGAAAGGATAAGAGGCTATGACATTATGTCTGCAGGGTTAAGGTGTCAGAGTCAAAGCGTGAACTACTATTACTGGATCAATACTTCTCAGTTTTGCACTTATCTCTGGCCCGATGGTTAGCAGCGGCTTTTCTGGATATACACAGGGACTAAATGCCAGAACTGAGAGACCTGCTTCATTTTTGTGCAGCTGGAGAGGAGCACTGGAACAGGAAATGTTAAACATTTCAGCTCATTTCTGCTGGAAATTATCCTCTAAAAAGAGGCTTTCTGGGATACTATTTCTATTCACGCGCAACACAACCATAGCCTATTTTATTAAAGTGTCCTTTTAATTTTGAATAGGTGTCGAAGAATGCAGGTTTTGTTTTATTTCTATACGGCGGGTTTTGTCAAGTCCTGCTGCTGAAATGGGCCCTCAAGGAACGTGAAGTCCATCCTTTATGCTTTGGGTATAAAAACAAAAAAAAACTGCACTCATGTCATGTCCGCTCTCGCGCATTGTCGCAGTCAGAAACAAGACAAAGCGTGTACTTTCAAGTCTTTCATTAAACTTCTGAAGCTTCTGAGTTAATCCTTGCTGTACATAGAACAAAAACTCAGCATTCAACAATTTAAAAAAGCCAAGAAAGAGAGAGGGGAAGAGAGACAGAGAGGGAGGGAGGTGGGGGGGGGGGACTGGCCTGATCGCTACATATTCATATTCCTATGCAGGCGTTATCACTTAAAAGGCTTTCTAATTACAACAACAAGACAAAAACTCCTTGGATTCCTTCCAGACCCGCTAAATGATAAAATAAGCTTGCACTCTCTCTCCTTCTTAATCTCTGCAAAGCACCTTGGAGCCTCATCTCCCAAATACAGGCGAATGAATGTGAAAATGCCATTTAGAGATGCAGGTGTGACATTTGATAAGAAACTTCTGGATTAAATATGTTCTGCTAATGAGGAACCCAGCTACCCCATCAGGGCAAACTATTGGTGGGATTGTGCGCGCGCTGATAACATTCCACACGCAAACATCCAAATTCATTATTAATAAACAGCCGCAGTCTCTCTATCACACAGAAAGTCTGGATCCTTCAGTGGAGAGACAGGGATGTTGCGTCTCATCAGGAGAGGCTGAGGAAAAGAAGGGGGAGGTATGGGCGGTGTATGTGGCGGGGTAGGGGTATCAACTGTTTTCATATTTAGCTGTTTGGGGCTTTTTGGGGAGGGATGGGGGTGGGGGGAGAGAGAGAGAGAGAGACACACACAATTCCAAAGGGTATGTTAATGGTGCATTGAATGTTGGAACAAAAGGGTTGAAAGTTTCAGGGGATCTGGCAGTGAATGTAATACTCTGGCTATAGCTTATACGGAAAAGAGGGGATAGCAGGCTAAGCCATTGGTGCAGTAGACTGGGAAGTCCCTGGCCCCAGCTTGACATTTATAACGATTTGGAGAAGATTAAAGCCGTATTACTGCTGTAGTCCATAATGTGGCTTTGTAATGAGGTGTGAGTGCATTACCGTCCTGTGGAAGTTAGCCGCTGTTTCAGACCTTTTGAAGGGAAGACACGGAGAGAGCGGTTTCAAAGAACACGGATACTCGACTGCATTGTGGCCATCAGTAGTGAAAGACTGGGAGGCTGGGAGCCGCAGTGAGAGAGGACTCCAGAGGCCTGCCAGTGGAAGCGGAGGCTGCCACCGTTGAAGACTTGTCAGTCTAAACCAGCTTAGTTCAGCCAGCCAGCAAAGTGTCTCAGACTGACAGGCAGCACTTTGTTATTCGGACCAGTAACTGGAGGTCCATGTCTGCCGCCTGGAAATATTTTATATTCAAATAGAAATTAGAAATGGAATGTGTTATTTCAGGCACAGAATATGGCAGTGCAATTTTTTTTTTAAGGTGCACACAAACTCGGAGGAAAAAAAACAAAAACAGCTTTAGTCGTTCCGCCAGCACTCTGTTTTGACAATTATTAATTTTGGCCTGGTGGCTTTTTTACAGTACGTAGTAAAAAGGATGGCGGTGCCAACTTTAAAGCCAGCCACGGAAAAATGAATATTCTAAAAGGTGTTAAAAAATGCATGCGTTATCTGCAAAAATAAAAACACAGGTAATTCTGCGTTAGCGTGTGCAAATGAAGGTTGCAGGTGTCGTCCGTCCATTTGAATGCTCTTTATGATGTTAATTAGTTGTTAGCGTAATTTCCCAGCCTCCGCCATCAACCATGAGAAGTTCAGAGACCTGCTGTTAACTGAGAGTCAATGCCATGGCACCGTTTCAAGAGCTCCCAAACAGGACGGCCAGTGATAACGAACAGGTGATGGGGCCTGATGCCTATGGCAGCAGGATATTGCAAAGACAATTGAATTCGTTGGGAGAAATGAATCTTCTGGACAGCATATCACATGTTAAAACAACACACATTGCATGCAATTTGCTTATGCAGGAAGGTGATAAAGTGTGCTTATTTAAAAGATAAACAAAGGGGGATCTAGTGCAGTAAATTGTGCATGTGTGTTTATTCCCGATGAGTAACGCCAGAGGTTTATAGTCCCAGACACAGGCAGCCGTACTTTATGGCACCTCTGTTTGTGTGATAGCAGTATTTATGATATTGGAATTTATGTTGTACTGTATTCACACTGTCTGAGTGCTGCTGGTGGTCTGTATTTAAATGGCCTGAAGTGGGTTTGGTGTTTGTCTTGTGTTTGAGTGATGCCACTTTTAGCAAGAGGTCAGATTCATTATCCCCTCTGTGCCTCTCGCAGGAGTGCGGCCTCCCAAGGTTAAATTCACACATTCCAAGTTTTTCCTCGAGGAACGAAAGCCGTTCGAATAGAGAGGAGTTTCATCTGCTCAGCCCCTGCTACAGCTAATCTTAACCCCTCGCAATAACATTTCCACTCCGCTTCCTCCGACTCCAGACATATTTGCTCTCCCTTGCTGCTTGTGTCCTGTTAAGATTTAAACAGCAAACATAAAATGCGGAAGATAACCTGCGAAAAAAGCTTTGGAGAGACTTGACTCCGAACATTATTTTAAAGACCAGATCTGAGCGCTGCGGCGCAGCAGTCGGGAGCGATTATCTGCTGTGATCCTGCTCCGATGCACCAAAGTCATTCATCTGCCGATCCTCCACCCCCCGCACACACACGCAGCCCTATGCAAAGGCAGACCCCTAATCATGTCGACACCGTGTGTCAGTGCCGTGGATGAGCAAGGCCTAGAGATGAGAACGGCTCTGTAAACATGGGCAGGCAGCGGGGAGCTTCCCTCTTCCCCCACGCTGCCTGGAATAAGCAAAAGGGAAGATTTAGGGATTTTGCGGGGCCCAACTTTGTAGTATCAGCTCAGGGTCTTTTTCGACGTTTTCCGGGGTGCTGCCTATGGGATATTGTTCTTAGCTTATGAAGTGCCGCCCGCCCGTTATAAGCTGTGTCTTTTGTCAATAGTATTACAATTTTGGAGCCAAATCTTCCTCCTCTTCCCTCTCTCTCCCTCTTTTTTCTACTCCCTTGGATTTAACTCTTCAGTGTCTGCTGTGGCCCACATATTGTCTACGTGGTCTGTCATTGACCTTTGCTGTTGACCTTTAACATTCAGATAAACCAGCAGAATCTTTATGAGGAACTCTTGTTATACTGCTGACGCCATTTTTCATCTGACCTCCACATTGGTAGAAGTCAACTTTTTTTTCCCCCCACCACTGTCAATTATGAACTATCATGACAGAGTAGTAAATCTTGTGTGCATCAACTGTGTGTATTCCATAAACAGGCTAATACAATTGGCTGTATCAAATGGTATGTATATTAACCACAGTCAGCTGTGCTCTCTCCCTGTCAGGATTCTATTATGGAGCATGCTCCCGCCCCTTGTTTTGATACAGCAGTAATTTAAAGACCGATCTTAATTGACTTATTTTTTTCCGCATGTCTGTCGGAGCTTGTGCATGCACTGCAATAAGAGTCTTGTTTCTTTATTGGGCCACACACAATGTACTGAGTTCAATTTTACCATTCATAATGAATGCAGCCTCGCCATTCAAATGCAGCCATAAGCACACAGCAGATAAGAATTTAATTAAATGTAGATTAAAACCAAACAGGAAAACACACTGGCTGATAATTTTTTATCACGTCCCCTGGTCATATTTTTTTTCCCTCATACTTTCGACTTGTTCTTCCTTGGGCTACATCTTTTCAGCTTGCCAAAAGTGGCGAAACACCTCACACACATCTCTCGGTGGCGCGGTGAGATTGTGTAAAATGCAAAACGAGGGGCGGTCACACGATTAATCAGAATCCTCGTGTCTGGGGAGGATGGAGGCTGGCGGAGGATTGAGTTGGGGGTGGAGGGGGAGTGTACAGGGGTGCAAGGAAGGAATTAGTTGCTTCATCCCAAATTTGCATCATATTCCAAAGGACAATCCCAGCACTGTAGGCAAGGGGAAACATATCTCGCTCTCTGCAGGAACAATTAAATATTTCTCTACAATGCTGAATAAATGTCACCTTCAGTATCAAATTGTCCATACTTGCTAAACATGTTGTTACAGTGAGTGCCTCGAAAGCATGCCCGAGCAGAGAAAAGGCACAATTTTAGATGTGGACCTCAGCTAACATACTGTAACACAAATTCAGGAGCTGTTCACCTCAGGCACTAATGGTGTGTTGAACTCCACTGGGGATACCAGAGAGCAGGAGACAACTGCAGTCTTGTCAGGGATTTCCCACTATTGAAACCCTCCACCTGGGTGCTGAGCTACATATTAAACATACATTATTTTAAGAGATTTGTACTCTGCTACAATTCCCCCCAGTTGTCCATTTTAATTACTCTGAAAACTGACAGCCCGAGTGTTAATGATAAAGAAAATGGAGTTTTTTTTTCTTTTTTTCCAAGAAGAAATACATTCATTTCCCACCATCTGGTGTACTTATTATGTGGCATATTTCTTTTGCATCCAGCTTTTCTAACACTTTCAGACAGCTGTTGGGTTGCACAGTTATCTGAATGACTTGAAAGATAAATTCTGCACTTAATACGATTTAATCAGAGGTGATGGTCCTCTTCTGCATGCATGTGTTCAGAGTGGGAAATTCCAAACCAGCATGATTGTAAATTATAATTTTGGGAGGGTTTTCTTGTTCTACTATTAGCAGGGTTAGAAACATGGTCTGGGTAACGTGTGGCAGTGGACTCCAGCGCTCCATCCCTGCCACCTCCACAGCGGCCGACACCGCCGTGCCGCTGCCTGCCTGGCTGTGCCCGTGCCCGCCTGCCCACCACGCTGGTGCTGCATCTCAGTTCCACTCTATTACCCTCACGCAGGCGATTGGCCTTTTCTGTGGGGAAAAGAGCAATTTCCTGTCGCAGTCTGTTTGATCAAGTGCTAAACCCTTGTGATCAATAGAGAGACAGATGTCGGCTCCAGATGGCCGCGTGGTGATACCTGGGGCAGCGCGGGGGCTTGCCAGGACGACAGAATGGCAATGAGCAAGGGCAGCGGCTGTGCTCCCGATGCACCAGCCACCGAGACACAATGTGACAAACGCAATTAGGCCTTTTAGCTGCAGATTATTTATTTCTCTTGCAAACCGACAGAAAATTTAATTAGCACATACTTTAAGCAATATGTAGAATTACAGGGGTGCAGAGACAGAGGGCATGCTGGGATGTTGCACCGGTGACATGTGTGTGTGTGTGTGTGTGTGTGTGTGTGTGTGTGTGTGTGTGTGTGTGTGTGTGTGTGTGTGTGTGTGTGTATTCTTCCTGTGCATTGCTGTGCTGTGAATACCAAATTAGCACGCTTGTAAATAAGGCACACTCTGCAAATATGAAATGCACGGTTTAAGGCACAAATCAGTGAGAACTCAAAAAGAAAAACACATAACTTCATGAATTTCACTCCTCGTGATCAGATCAATAAATGTTGAATTCCAAAATGGATGACAGGTGCATCTCTCTGGCTCTCTGTCCTTCTGGAGAGGAAAAAAATAACTGCCAGCACCAGAAGGCCAAACTAGACCTTTTCCAAAGAGGAGAGACAGAGGAGGAGAGAGGCTCCCATTTTTTAAACGGCAAGCATTTGCATTAGGGCTGGCATCCACCATACACCCCCAAACACACACACACACACACACACACACACACCCACACACACATACAGAACGGCCAGCCAGCCCATGTGGTGTAGGGCCGGAGCCATGTTGGAGGAACCACTGAGGCGCGTGGCGATGGCGCGCTGCTCTCCCAGGAAAACCGAGCTAGCCGACGTTGGCCCCGCGCCGTTCACCTGCTCCCGCCGAGGCATGATGGGTAGGGGGACATGGGCCACGGGGCCGCAGCTGGACGGGAGGGAGGGGTAGGGTCTGCTGCGGTGTCCTGTCACGAGGGGTCTTCTGGTCCCATTAGCAGGGCTTGGTCAGGACGGGCCCCCAACCAGCCTGCCGCCGCAGCAGGGGCCGCAGTAAACACATGTCGACTGGCCACAACCAGGACACAGGCAGCACTACCCGCAGAGAAGGAGAGCTAATAGAGTGCTCAATGGGACAAACCTGTCCAAATAAAGAATAAAGCGGAGCGGAGCGCAGCGCAGCGGAGAGGAGCCAGTCACAGCTTTCCTTTAATAGTCTACTCCACTTTACTGTGGACAGGGAGGAGCTGACTGTGTGTGGCAGCTAATGAGGAAGAGCAGCTTTGTACTGTAGGAATGTGGCTGCTATTGATTCAGACTGACAGCACAGAAGTCTGAACTGTAGGACTTGCAATATGGAAAGTGTAAAATGTTCTCAACAGACATTTACTGTTTGTGGGCCAACATTTAATTTGTTTTGGAAATTGAAAATGTCAAAAAGAAAACTTTTATGTTTTGTGCATTTTAAAAATCCTCATGAAACGGGTGACGTTTGGGGTGTGCGTTATTCCTCCTATAATTGAATACATTTCATTAGGAAATAAATTTGAAATTGAAATTCTCAGG
This sequence comes from Embiotoca jacksoni, assembly GCF_022577435.1. NCBI lineage: Eukaryota > Metazoa > Chordata > Actinopteri > Embiotocidae > Embiotoca > Embiotoca jacksoni. Next base: position 18,093,837 of record NW_027185241.1, read on the forward strand.
CTCCGTCATAGCAGTCTAATGGAGCAAAAATAGCTGCTAATTCACATTTCTATTTTCTTCTCCGTCAATATGATTACAACAGCATTACCAGGCAAACATCCCCCTGCCAGCCAGCAACGTTCTCACTGCTTAAAAAGACTCTCCAGAGACCAGCCACAGAAACGTCTTTTAATTTCAAAGTAAAGCATTTAATTTTTGATCAGTAAAACATTTGCTGATTCACAGCGTTGCATCTTTTTTATCGGAACAGTTTTGTTTTTTTGTTTTTTTATGTCTTCAAACAATTCATGAATGTGTGTTGAATGACATTGTGCGGTGTGCTGGGCTGGTTTTATGTCTTTGTTGCCTGTGAATGTATACAGTAGAGAGAGCAGCGTGTACGAGGCTCCCCTGGGAGGACTTTTTAATTTGTGGATTCTGACCCGTGTGCCATTCGCTCAAGGCCATCCATGAGCTCTCGGTACTGGCTATATCTGCAAAAACACTTGATACTAAAATTAGTCCAGACACTGGAGTGCAAAAGGAGAGAAATCTGGTAATGGTGGTGGTGGTGGTGGTGGTGGTGGTTGAGGGTGGATTGGGGGGGAGGAGGGGTGTCAGACAAAGCAAGGCAAGTCAGGGCTCTGTAAATGAATATTTACAAAATTATATTTCTCTGGAAAAACAGAAGATTATTTTTCCTGCCTCACGTCCGATTTTTTTGGAATAAAATATAAAACATTTTAAAAAGTGTCAAAGTCGGTCGCACATGCTTGATTTGCTGTCATTACAGAAATGCAGCAACAACAGACCAAAGATTAGTAAACATTAAAAAAAAATATCCCAGAACATTCAGGCTCCACTGATGCAACGTGATTTTCAAGCAAAGATCAAGTGAAAATGAGGTCAGACGAACGCCTTTTGATCCGAATGTATTTCTCGTGAGAGTAAAATCTTTAGCACCTACCTGCGAGGATGCATAGGCAGACTGGCGTATGTCTGAGGCGTCTCTGCATCATCACAGCAAAACATCCACGGGCTGCAGCTTGAGCAGGAGAAGAGTGCCTCCTAGTGGCCGAGAGAAAACATGAGCAGGAGGGAGTTAGCAGGGAGAGATAGAGAGGGAGAGAGTCAATCTGTGTCAGAGCCTCACTGAAATAATAGTAGAGTCAGCTAATTCTAGTTTAGTGTACCGTCAATAATAGTAAGCTTGTTTGACCCTGTGAATGATGTTCCCGCTCGGGTCTAACTCAGCGTTTTCCTTTCTGCTGCTTGCTTGCTCCGGCTCGAGGTTTGACAGCCATGAGTCATCCTAATGTGTTCAACTCTGATGATCCAGAAACAGTCCAAATATTTACCAGTATTCATGAGGAGGATTTGTTTAGTGTTTGTCACAGGCAACGCCATCAGGTCCGCTGTCAGGTGCAGATACAGATATTATTCATCCACCATTTGCGATTAATATTTTCACAAGTTCTCGGGAAGTTGACTGGGTGGTTGTTTGTCGTGTCATGTTGTAATTTACTCCTCGTGTGATGGAGCTTTGTTAAAGAAGAAGAAGAAGAAGAAGAAGAGGTGACATGCAGCTACTTGATATTCGTAGGTGCGAACAGCTTGTTCCCATTTGACCAGGAGGAGTTGGAGCTGATTTTAAGACAAGAGTAGAGGTCTTTAATTACAACCCTCTCTGTGGCTTCAGGCACCACTGGCCTCACTTCACAATTAGGACCAGCAGTGAGAGCAGAGCCAGTGGACAGAGACGGGAATTTGAAAAGGCTGAAGAGAAAAAGAGGTGTCCACGTCAACAAAATTTGAGCTACACTCTGAATCTGATGTCACATATTCAACCTTTTTTTTCTCTCTTTAATCGCTATAAACAGGTCACTTCCATATGAGCATACCTAACAAATCCTGCTCTCAAGCTGCAATTTCTCAAACTGCACAGTGGTGTTTTATAATACATGGCCCCGCGATGCTTTCAGATAATGCCAATGGGCCTCTGTTAGTGTTCCCAGAAGCCCCATTCAACCTCACCCATAACACGTGGCTGCGGCACAGTGGGACTGTACTCCAGTGCTGTAATGGCCCCTGCAACGGTAATGTGTTTGGACAGATGGGAGAGGCAAGTGCTGATGTGCTTAACTACGCATTTTACAGCTAAACTATTAAAGAGTTGTGCTGTTTACACACCAACATTTGAATACCTGTCTTCAGGCCAGTTTAATTATCCGGGCCCTTCTGTTATTTCTGCTGCTTTGTTGTCTCTCAGCTTTTTGCATGAGGCATGAGAGATTTGTTTGCAGCTTCATTAAGATATGGTGGTGGTAGCGGTTTGCAGGGAGCAGGGGGAAAAAAAATTATTCCTGCTCAAGTATCTCATACTCTCTTCTCGCAGCCTCCCCCATACGTCCGCAGATACTGTACACATCCATTTTCTTATAAAGTCATTTAAAGTGAGAAAATTAAAAAATGCCCTGTGATGCCTGCACTTTGAAATCTCTCGGGGCTTTAGGCAAAGGGGAGGGGACACGCGCCCCCAGTGCCTGCGATTCATCCTGAGACCTTTGATTAGTTTATGAGTACTTATAGAGGGGGAAAGGGTTTGCATTATAATTTTGTTTCATGAATTCCTTCATATGTTCATCTTCAACTGCATGTTCAAATAAACCATTAATCAAAAAGAAGAGAGGGAAGAGGGCATTTAGCCAGCAGAGCTATAGTCTCAGGGCCTCAGTGAGCTGGTGGATGTGGTATTGAGAGACTGTAGGAAGCAGTGGTTTTTAATTATCTGGACTACGTACAGGATGCCGTTTTTGATTGTTTTAATGAGGCAGCTGGCCTATTGTCTCCCCTTAATTCCTCCATTGTTTTTAGAATATGTCATAGTTCTTTATTCTTTTATCAGGTGCTCTGCAGGAGGATTTAGACAATAGCCTTCATTCCAACTGCATTGGCCACTGCACAAAGGCAGCTCACACTGCAGACAGTTAGCAGGCAAACAAGTGCAAATCACAAGCTGCACTTTTCCCTGCCTTTTCCCCAGTTTCACGACTTAGCGGTTTGGGTCTTTCGCTCTAACTCTTGACCCCCCACCCTCCACCTACGCCTCCCCCGCTTTCCTCATTCATGCCGATCACGCCATTGTCATAGGTGGCTCACCCGTGTTTCTGTGATTTAAATCACCTGCGATGAAAAGGCTGTGAGAGGGAAACAGGCATGACGAATCTTTCGAGAGAGAGAGGCTTCATGGAATATTTTTTTGTCTGTTGCCCACCTGACACCTCCGTGCGTTCGTTTTTCAGAGTCTTGGATCTCTATATGTGCATGAAAATGACCCGTTTCTGCACGGTAGTTTGTATGCATGCGCTGCGGGTATGTGTGTAGATGTTATAGCTGCATTGTAATGATGCATTTCAGAGAACAGTCAGAGTCGAATGTACAAAGTATCAGTAAATACTCCAAGTGTAGTTATACCGTAATCCTGCAGGCTGAGCACATGTATTTTCCTCCCCTGTCTTGGTTGAGTGAGTGAATGTAACACGCAGAGTGCTGCCTCAGTGTTTTCTATAGCTCAGTAAAACTGGGACATGCAGTCCTAAAAACTCACTTCCAGCATTCTCGCACACAACAGATGGATCTGTAGCATTCTTGGCTGAAGGGACGCAATCGGAGTGCAGAATCCGCCGTCAAAATGCAGTAAAACATTTTCATCAGTCTCCACATAATCTGCTTCATTTCAGCTGAGGAGAGCATACAGTATCTTTGATTTGGATTGATCCAAAAAACACAGATTTGTATCTGAGCGCCAGGGCCTAGTTCATAATTCTCTTTGTAAGCCGGGTGCGTCTGAACTAAAAGATCCTTACAGAGGAGGGAAACTTTTGTGGCTATGACTGTGATATATTCCCCGCCATTGTCAGTGGCAGTTTGTATCTACCTTGATGGTAACTTGGGCAGACAGTGGAGAGGAGTTTTGTTATTTTAATTAGGAGATAAAAATTCAAAGGGCCTCTCCAGGCAGTGTGTGGTATGACAGAATCAAAACGATGAAGTGGAGCGGCCTGAAGTGTGTGTCTCGTCACAGCAGATTGGCCGACAGATAGGCACTGCTCTTTAAAGTGGGGCTGACATGCACACGCTCTCACACACGCACACACACGCACACGCACACACACACACACACACACACACACACACATACACACACACACACACACACACACACACACACACAAACGTGGAGAGGAAGTCTGCACACAAATGGGACTTTGAAAGATAGCATATTTTAATACCATTTCACTCTTTTGACACGTTTGTCCTGGTCTAATTTTCAGTGCTTCAGCAGCAGATAGGAAGGGCTAGGAAGGTTTTAATCAGGACAGTGATGTGAAATCTGAAATATTCAATTTTGAATTGAAATAATGGGGCATTTCATTCCAGAAACTTAACTATGTTTTATACATAATACACGCTGTGGTAGTGTCAAGACATGACGGCTCTGTTTCTATCCAACACTTTCCTATTTCTAATAAACAGACAGACCGAGAAGTGGACCGTTGTCTTCCAGAGCCTCACTCGTGCACCTTCACCATGTCTACAGGGCCGTTTTAAACCCGGTGATTCAGAGGTTTTGTGTAAACATGAGTAATCAGTGTTGCACATGTGTGGGGGCTTTCTAGCAGCGTCCCCCTGCCTACACACCTCTCCTCAGGACTCTCTTTATTCCACATCAGCCAGGGCTCAAATCACATGTCCCCTCTCAGCCTGACGCTCCGTCGGTATGTTTGCACATCTTTGAAAGCTAACAGCGTGCTTTAATTAATTGTCCAGCTTTCCTCAGAAACAATGTCCTAATTCTGCCATTTAGCGGGAGCGTATCATAGTTTGTTGTTATCTCCCCAGCCAGATTTCTGTAAATAGTCATATTAAAAACTTTAATCTCTTCAATGGAAAATGAAGTGCAGCTGAAAAGCCTGTCATGTGCTGAGATAAATATTATCGAAGCTAAAACCTTCACTCTCTCCCTCTACCCCCTCCCTCTTTCCTCCTGCCCCCTCCCCCTGTCTCTGACTTAATGAATATGTTCAGAAGATTTCAGAGGAATGCTTAATCCCAAAACACAACAATCTAATAATATGGAGGACCTGTCTCAGTGTTCTAGCTGACAGCAGCACTCACGGCTACAGTTTACCCCAGTGGAGGGACGCTGTGTTTCTGGATATCAGCACCAGTAGCCTAAAAAGACATTTGAGTGACAGTAAAAAAGAAGGACATTACCTTTTAAAGGGTGCATTCACCCAAAGTACACAAAATGTGGAGATTTCTGCTTCAATGCCAACACAAACAAACATTTGTTGCGCTCACTGCAGGGAAATGTGACATTAAAAAAAGCAGATCTGCACAACTCACTGTGTTTTCATTGATAGAACAGAGAAACTGCACTGTCAATGATCCAGATTAATGTTGGCATTGATTTTGGAAACATGTTGCTGCTCAAATTTTGAAATTTTGTTCACCCTCACTGAATCAGAGTGGCAGCAGAAATCTGAAGGAGCAGCGCAATTAGCTTATTTGGAATTTTGGTGAACTGCCCCTCTACTCTTTATGTCAAAATATAATCAAGTTGTATTTTTTTCCTTGAAAAATCTGTGAACAAAATCACTTTTTCACTCCATGCCCTACACAGCACCCTGTTTCAACTCCACTGTTCTGCAACACGCCATTGAAATGCTGAGTCTTTGACAAGTTGTGCGTGCCATCCAAAGCGCACACAAATATAATTTCTTCTGCCGCATAACGGCCTGACATTTAAGACTAGAATTACTCATGTGTACACGCAGCAAAGCTTTCTCCTCTCTCGCAGCAAGCGTTTAAATGTCTCTTCTATCTCTGTTTTGTCCAGGTGGCCAACTGTGGTGCACCACCACCAAGAACATGATGGAGGGCGAGGAGCTGGTGGCGTTCGCGGTGGACTTTGACTCGCGTCTGCAGGCGGTGAACCACATGTCTTTGAGTGAGGGCATGTACCCAGCCAGGCTGTTGGACAGCATCCAGCTCCTGCCGCAGCAGGCCGCCATGGCTTCCATCCTGCCTACTGCCATCGTTAACAGTGAGTGTCCACGCAGGCACCACGCACACGGACCTGGAACGTTTAGACGTGCACAATCACACATGTGCTCTTGTTCTCCCTTTCTGTCTGTCTGTCTGTCTGTCTGTCTGTCTCTCTTAGTCAGTCAGTCTGTCTGTCTCTCTCTCTCTCTCTCACACACTCTCACACACAGTCTCACACAGTCTCACACAGTCTCACACAGTCTCACACACACACGGTCCACAGCCTGCACAGCCTGCACTCAGTCACCTGCTTAACAAGGAGCGTCGTCTCCGCCGGGCGTAGATTAACCCAGATGAGTCTCTGCACTGGAGATAAGAGCCATCGACCTTCAAGTTTTGGGTTCACATAAACACACTGAGGCTCGAACTAACGTGTTAATTGCAAAATACACGCCTCATGCAAATAGTGTGTTTGTTTACTTAGCGAGGGCTATCTGGGTTCAGCTCAACAGGGAGGCTTCTGTAAGCAGATGGTCCAGTGTTCTTGTTTGCCCTTGAGAAAGGGCACCAACCCAGTGGTAGCAACACAGCGATATGCTGCAGCTGAGGATTTGGTGGAAAAGCCTTTTTAACGCGGGCTTTGAGAGTCAGAACTGTAGAAGTATAGAAGAAGAGTGTGTGTGTGTGTGTGTGTGTCTAAGCATATGTGGAAGCTCTTTATCTTTATACATATACGTAAATATGAAAGAACTGTTTGTATCCTGATATCTTGTCCCCTTTGTCCCTCTCTGTGTCCCTCCAGAGGACATCTTCCCCTGCAAGGCATGTGGAATCTGGTTTCGGAGTGAGAGGAATCTGCAGGCCCATCTCATGTACTACTGCAGCGGGCGGCAGAGGGAGCCCGAGACGGTCGTGGAGGAGAACGACAACGGACCCCACCAGACCCCCAGCATCTGCCCCTTCCCTCAGTGCAACAAGAGCTTCTCCGGAGCCAGGGCCCTGGAAATACACCTGAGCACCTCACACAGTGGTGAGTGACAATGTCATGACTCAAAGAGTTGGAGAGAAAGTCGATTTTTAGATAGATCTAATTATATATATATATGATGGCTCTTGTAGTTGGCTACTTTCACACAATTTTAAATGAAAAATATGTTTTTTGAAAAATATGACACAGGGGCAGAGTTTTACACACATTTGGAAAAATTACTGTCATTTCTTTTGAGAAATATACATATCCTGCTGTCAGCTAGCACAGTTGACAGTTTATCCTTGAGCGGAAAAAAATACAGTGCATGAGAATAAGCTTGGCATAATGCATGAGCGTTTGATGGTTTCTACAGTTAACTCTGAAGGAGAAGTGGGAGGCAAGATTCTGAGCATTTCTCCCTTTTATCTCCTTCACAGGTGTCAAAATGGAAGAGAGCCTCCCTCCTGGCACCAGCTTGAAATGCACAATCTGTAACTACACGGCAGATTCTCTTATTACATTCCAGCATCACATCATGTCTCACCTGTCACAGGCGGCCTTCAGATGCAATCACTGCCATATCAGCTTCCAGAGCCACAGGGAACTCTTACAGCATCAGGACTTACATGGGCACGGCAGCAAACTTCACAGGGAAGGCGACGGCACCGAGCTTTCCCCCAGGGGGCCGGAGGAAAGCCTCCAGCAGCAGCAGCAGCAGGCCCGCGCTGAGCTGGCCAACAGGAAGGATGCTCTGCTGGGAAGTCCCAAAGGGGCCCTCAACAAGGAGACCAGCACAGACGGAGAGGCTGACAAGGCTGAGAAGAAGCCCATGCTGTCTGTTCAGAAGGGAGAGGCCCATCCAGGCAGCAAAGCCAGTTTTTCATACACTCGGATCAAGTCTGAGCCCTCCAGCCCTCGACTGGCCTCCTCCCCTGTGCAGCATAACATGCCTACATTTCCCATGGGCCCCTTCTTGTCTCAGTTTGCTTTCTCCCAAGACATTTCAGTAGTCCCGCAGGCTTCTGAGATTCTGGCTAAAATGTCAGAGCTAGTTCACCGGAGGCTGCGCCACGGAGGGAACAGCTACCCCCCTGTCATCTACAGTCCTCTTATGCCCAAAGGGGCCACCTGTTTTGAATGCAATATCACCTTCAGCAACCTGGACAACTATTTGGTCCACAAAAAGCACTATTGTAACAGCCGCTGGCAACACATGGCAAAGTCTCCTGACTTCTCCGCCCTCTCAGATAAGGTCCCAGAGGCGGTGAGCCCCAACAGTGGTCACAGCTCTGTCAGCATGTTGGCCGGCTGCCACCCTACAGAGGCCGACAGCCACCTCATGCAGTCTGCTTGCCTGAACTCCAACGTGCTGGACATGATCAATGCCGGAGCTAAAGGGCCTGATAAGGATCTAGCAGGGCAGGTGAAGAAGGTCTCTACCCCAACTGGGGTGGAGGAGAGGCTCAATGGCAAGCAGATGGAGGGGAAAAGCCCCAGCACGGGACTGGTGGAAAGCGACAATGACCCAAACAAGACAACTTGTGATGCCTGCAATATCACCTTCAGCCGTCACGAGACCTACATGGTCCACAAGCAGTACTACTGCGCCACTCGTCACGATCCTCCCATGAAACGTATGTCCGCCAACAAGGTGCCCTCCATGCAGAGGACCATGAGGACCCGCAAGCGCAGGAAGATGTACGAGATGTGTCTCCCTGATCAGGACCACCAGAGGCCCCCTATGGGTCAGCCTGGGTTCCTTGGAGTTCCTCCTATGAATCCTTGTACATCCCAGGAAGCTGTAGAGAGCCTAGCAGACCGCTTCCACCCCCGCTGTGATATCTTCCCAGGTATGGTACCCAAACACCTGGAGGCCTCTCTGACTGTCACTAAACCAATTCTGGCTCCCAAATGCAATACTGTGGAGCAGCAGGAGCTGGATGCTCCCATTGATCTCAGCAAAAAATGTTCGCCAGTCACTGACAAGACATGTAGCTCTCCCAAAAGACTTTTGGACTATCACGAATGTGCAGTGTGCAAGATAAGTTTTAACAAAGTGGAGAACTACCTGGCACACAAACAGAACTTTTGCCCAGCAACTGCCGCTGCTGCTGCCGCTGCCGCCGCCGCCGCCGCCGCCAGTCAGCAGCAACAACAACAGCCGCAACAGCAGCAGCAACACAATGAGAGCGGCAACCTGGAGTCGACCATGTTCCCAGAGGTGAAGAGTGAAGGCAATAACAACCCTGATGACGTCTTTGATAAGAGCCCAGGCAAATGTGAGAAGAATGGCAACGGGAAGGTGATGGTGCAGAATGGAGGCATGTTCCCCCCGCACATGGGGCCCGTGCCGGGACTCAAGCCTTTCTCTGAGCCCCAGCTCATCCCATCAAAAGACGAGAACAAGAATATGTTTCTGCCCCACTGCCTTTATCCTGGAGCAATAAAGAAGGTGAAGGGTCCTGAGCAAATATCGCCGTACTTTGGGATAAAGCCAACCGATTATGTGACTGGGGGACCAGTGATGCAGGGAGAGGCCGGCGAACAGGAACAGAGTGTTAATGGGGGAGGAGGAGGAGGAGGAGGAGGCGGCGCCGGAGGAGGCGAGACAGGAACGACCAGAGAGCAGACCCCACAGCCGGCTGCTAATGGCTGCCCCCACCCTGGCAAGGAGGCCCTTCCCCTCCTGCCCAAAAACCGGGGCATGGTCATCGTCAACGGGGGCCACAAACCAGAGGAGCGTTCAGGCACAGCCCCGCCGCAGCAGGAGAACCAGCCCCAGCCAGACAGCCAACCCCCCAATCCTTCACCTACGTGGGCCACCGAAAATCAGGCCGACTCCAACGAGAACATGTCACCCTCCTCCAAGTCCCCAAACGAGGAAGCGGCACCCACAGCCAATAAAGGCGTGAACGGCTCTGGAAGTGGCAAGTATTGCCGCCTCTGTGATATCCAGTTCAACAACCTGTCAAACTTTATTACCCATAAGAAGTTTTACTGTTCATCACATGCTGCGGAGCATGTAAAATAAGTGGAGAAGAATAAGACATGTCCTTCTCCCTCCCACACCTTTTCCCTCCTGACTTTTACTCCTTTTTTCTCCTCTGTTTTGGTACACTGTTGTGTCTGGAATAGTGCATCATGCAGTGCTAAACGCTGCTTGTGGACAATCAAGAGAAGCTTCTTCTTTCATTGTTTTAAGACTTAAAAATGCAAAACCATTGGTTAAAAAAAAAAGGAAAAAAAGAAAAGAAAACTGAATCAAGAATAATATTGGTGCCACTTTCACATTAATTTATTTTACAATCAGTATTAATAGGAGTAGTGATCTTAATTTAAATTCAAAATGAAATTTATATCAGAGTTGTTTGTAATGTTATTGTATAGTCATTCTTGTGTAGCACACATATTGTTTACACTGTAATGTAGGCTCAATGAAACAATAGACAATACAAAAATGAGATGCATTTTAGACACAAAAATAGCTACTGAGGCACTTGTGTATTCTTATTTGCTGTACCAGTTTCTGTATATGCCCAAAATGTCACTTGCAGATTGCTACTAATGACTTGTTAGCCTTAAAAATCACTATTTGGGGGTGATAACCAGGCACAACCCTGCATCTCACATTTTGGCATATACACATGGCTTTGCATACATATGTGGCTGTTTGTCCCCGTCTCTTTTCTTCAACTCAGATGTGGATGTTTTCATGAGGATGGCAGCATTCTTGTATAGTACTCGTATTTCTGTTTGATGATACACTTTGGTCTCCCTTTTTGAAATTTGCTCTCAATGCAATACTTTGTAAATGAGGGAACATTACTGAAAGCAGTATTATGAAATGGGGACTGTGCATATAATTATTTGTTACCCCATAGGGAAAAAAAAGAAGTTGTACAAGAATTACGTTTATTGCTGATGAACAAGATGGGTGGGAGGTCAGTGGGGATACTGATGTAAAATGATCATTCCAATGTCCTGATTATGGGAGAAAATGTTTCTTAAAACGTTGTTGCTATGCATGTATATGGATGGAATTAAATTCCAGATCTGTTGGAAATTTTTATTTTGATGTGGTGTCATAATTAAACTTAAATCCTCAGGATAAACCAATGCTCTTTGGTCTTTCTTTCATGCTACCGATGCGTGGAGAATAAGCACAATGCAGTTCAAAACAGACATTTAAAAACATAAAAGACTTGTTTTTAAAAATGCAAAATTACCTTTGCAGGCTCGTCGGATTGCAATTTATAAAAGTGTAAAAACAGAGCTCTGTGTCTGGTTGTGATGTAACTCCATTATATGCTTGTAACAAATGAAGCCGATGCAGCAGAGCAAGAGGAACTCGATGTACCTTTCCTTGTGGCTATATCATTGCAGAATATTAGGACAGAACTAAATGAGATAAAAAAATTTAAAAAAAAGTATTGGCTTGAGCAGTGACGTGTGTGGCCTTTACATTGATAAGGAATAATGTATTAATTTTTGGCACTGGCCAATCAGGTGAAGAGCCTGAAATAACAACTTGAAAGATAAGATGAATCTAAGACAGAAAATATGTCATCCCACTGAATACCCTCCAGTTATCTTCAATTAAAAGCTTCCAGTGAACAGAGCTGTGCAAAAGTATGTTCAGAAATTGACTTCCTGATTAACCTTAGCAGACATGTAGACGGTAAAAAGATAACATTTTATTGACTATCTAAAACATATTCAAATATTCAACTATTCTTCTGTCCATGTCTGGGGTGTAGTTCCATTTTGGCCACGGGTCACTCGCTCTGCTGTCTGGCTTGTCGCTGGTTGACTAGCTTCCTCAGGTGCTGGCTGATGGCAGATGGCTTCTTGTAGATCATTCGCCGGTCTGCTCCTTTTATGTGAATGTGATTGGCTGATGGGTAGGATTCCTTCAGAAACCTCTTTTGAAGCTTAGCTACCATCTGGTGCAGGGGGGAATATGATGTACCATGTTACCAGAGCATTGTTCAGTCACTGTCCCAGACCTAATGATGCAGCATGAAGTTAAGCAGCTACAGGAAACATACTCACTTGGTTTAGATGTTCTGGCATTTGCTCGTCAAAGGAATCCCCAGTGAGCACGCTCACTGATGTCCTGCTGGACAGGGGCTTAAACTTTGTGATATCCCTTTTGAAAACAAAACCAAAATATTAATTCTGAGTAATATTTCAATGTTTACTTTGAATTCCACATTCAACATGCAAATAGAAAAAGCATCCAGAACATAAAGGGTAAAAAAAAAAAGCTCTCAGTATGTTTGCCTTACCTTACTTGAGCTGCACTTTCATTCAGAAAGTAATGCTCATCCACAGCACTGCTTTGGTGGGCGGGGTTACTTAGCAGGTATTTCTATAGGCAGCGGAGACGGAGAAAATCAATCTAGAATGAGTGATGAATGTAGGTTTACAGGACACTACTTACATGACCCTTCAGAAACATGAGAAAACAGAATGAATGCAGGCTTCCATGTGTCAAATACAAGGCACACAAATGAAACATACAAACACACGATGATGGGAAGCATTTCAGGTATGTGAAATGTGTTGTATGCAAACATGCACTGTGATCTACATTCATCAGTTATATCAAACAGGCAGAATGTCTACAGGGAAAGCTCAACTTGAAGATCATAATAAAAATGACAATGGGATATAAAATGCAATTAATTCTTCACCTCAAATCACACAGCTGACAGTTTCTTTCCTCTGAGACTGAATGAAGTGTCTCGTTATTACAGCCAAACACTGCCACATCTAAACTGAGCTCTACTCAGGTTAAAGGTGATATATTGCTATATGAGGAAAGTTCACAAAATATGTTCTGCGTTTTGCTTTGTTTAATGTTTCTTCTGATCATTTTTGACTGGTCTGCAACAGCAGGGCCAGCCAACAGATAGTATAAAAAGATGAGCATAGACTTTGGGTCTGAAAAGGGAAGCCAGTGTAGAGGTTACCACTGAGGGCCGGTCGGGTCTGGCTCCAAAAATCATCTGCCGCCTATAGACTCCCAATCAAAAAGCATTAACAATAGAATTTTTGCACAAGTCCTTATGGTGTCTTGAGCTAAATCCTTCTGATCAGTGTGTTTTGCGGGTCCTTCCAAAACTATTTCCACAATTATTTAGACATGAGGTTTCAAAGAGGGTCATGTTGGGAGGCGTCCATGTTTGACCGACATGCCAGGGGTGTGTAGTCTGGTTCCCAGAATACGTGAACGGGCATAGTGTCCTTGGGGTTCTCAGTCAGATCAGGGTCAATTCTGCCTCCAAAAATACAAGATGGCGCCGGACAAAATGCCAGACTCGAGGCTTCAAAACGGCAGTAGACAAACCAAGGATTGTGATGACACCGGGGCCAGCTGTATAAACGCAAATGTCTGTCACTGAGTGAGAAAGTCAGTGAGAAAGTTATACCATTGGTCTGCCGAATGCTGCATGACTGACTAATGAAGTTACGCCATTGGCCGGCAGAATGTCAATACTTCCTGTATTCATTGCAAATTAAAAGCACGTATTTCAAATTAAAAGCCCTCTAGCGTTTCATACATGGTGCAGCCATAGATTAGGTTTGAACTTTGTCTTGTTTCTTATGATTTCAAAAAGCAAAGACTTAAAATAACAAACACTATAGGGCAGCTGATTCCTCTATATGTTTTGGGCTCCACAAGTAAAGTGAAGATGACTTCAAACTTAATGCCATGAACACTTTTATTATTTAGCGGTTGACATGATACAAAGGGCGCTAAACACAACAACAAAAAACACAATTATTAGTGTCCACCTTTTTCCTTTGTGTACTTGCTCATACTTTGTCCAGGTATTTGCCAGGTAGGTTGTTACATGTGTCTTGGAGAAGTTGCCACAGTTCCTTTTTGGATTTAACTTGTCTTTAATCTTCTGTTTCCATGTAATACCTTACTGACTCCATGTTTTTGAGGTCAGGGTTCAGCGGGAGCCGTATTGTTTGTTGCAGGGTTCCTTGTTTTTCTTGTTCCTTAAAGATAGTTCTTCATGACTCTGGCTACATATTTTGGCCTGTTGTCAGCCCAAATACAGAATAAATATGGGACCGACCACATGACTCTCTAATGGGATTGCATGATATACAAGAATCTAAACGTCTTAAGAGCCTCAATATTTTGCACAATACTGCACTTGTGCTGAAAATCATATTCAAAGAATGTTTTTACAAGTTAACGTACCCATGAATAGTTAATCTGGCAATCCCAATTAAAGACTTACTTAGTTGGTCAATTGGCAACCATGTTAATTAACCTATTCCACAGTCACAGCATGTCACCCTTTTGCCTAACTGCACTCGGCTCCAGTATCACCACTTACAGTCCTGACAGTCCTGGGTCTATTTTATGCACACATAAAAAACAGAGCATCACTATCTGTTTTTCTACCACCACTCCAAAACTGGACAAACACAAGAGTTAACCAAGATCTTCAAAAAGCTGACATCAGCCAGATATAACTCAACGTACTCCAACAAAGATGTCCTTCTCTAACTGCTTCATCCCATTCAACGTTTATATTTGCAAGACGCTTTGTAAAAGATGAGAAAATGAACTATAATAATTCCTATAGTGAGTCAATTTGAATGCAGTGAAGGCAGTGTCCAGTTCATCCAGTGGAGCAGCTCTGAGCCAAAACTGATATCACATCTTAAAATCTCGCTCTTGTTCTCTCCGATTTCGTAGCTCAAAGCTCAGAACGTGCATTACACTGCAGAAAAGAGGCAAACTCTCAAATTGAGCAGAATTTTCCTTTAACTGGATCTTTCACTCACATGTGATGAGACCAGATAGCTTTGGTGCCGTTAACATTGCAGCAAACAATTCTGCTCCAGTTCAATTAAGCGGTGGTTACAGAACATGCCCTTGAGAAATGGACTGCATGCTCTATTGAGTTCGGTATGCTTGTGAGTCTGTGTGTGTGTGTGTGTGTGTGTGTGTGTGTGTGTGTGTGTGTGTGTGTGTACGTACATTATAACCTTCACTAGCCTGTCTACAAAACCTTTTTCTCTCCATGGAGAATTCAAGCACAATGATGTCCTTATCTCCTTGGCAACAACTGTAATACTTGAAAAGCTGAAATAGGTCCCTCATCGCTGCTGCCATCAAATCGTGGGTGGCTGGCAGCAGAGAACAAGGCGTCTTAACGAACTGTTCCCATTCATTTCCTAACAGACGTCATCGCATCATACAGACAGCTGCAGAAAAAAAATAAAAAAGTTAACACTGAGCGGATGTTGGAAAAATGTCACAGATCATTCACAGGGGGCCATTAAAAGAAGAGTCGCTTCTTTAAACAAAAAAAATGAAAGTCTCTGAACACTCAGGTTAGGTGCATTAGGGACAGAGGTTTGTTTCTCTGCCAAAATAAGGTGTCAGTGTATAGAGAGCATTTCCCCATGTTCTTAAAGATATTGGTTGTTGTTCATCATCAGAATCCATTACTACTCCTCTGCCAGGGATGTTTTCAATAAGATGTAAAAAATGACTACAGGACTTCATGACAGGCAGAAATGTCACAACTGTATGTGTGATTCACAGCAGATGTGAGTGGTGCAAAATAAAACCCCTCCCCCTGCAGAAAAACCTCATCTGCAATACACAGCAAAAAGCTTGTAGCCTATATTAACAGCCTTCTCCTTGCAAACCGTATGACCTGTCAAAAGGGAGAGTTTTACAATATAGCGGCCATCACAAGATACAGTGCATTTGCATCATCCCGTCAGCTCCAGGAAACCGGTTCAATTTTCATTTATTTAAAAATGACACCTGGTGTCATATCGTGCCAAATTCAGAGGCTCTGACAGTATGAAGACAAACGCTCCTGCAATCATCACCCACTCGTATCTCTACTGAGAAGGAGACGTGATTATTCTCGCACTAGCACCATCCTGTGGCTGCACAGGAAATATGGGAGGAATATCATCTAAAATGCCTCAAACATACAGTTTCACTTCATTCCTTCATGTTTTTAAGTAGGCAGGGCAGAGAAACAAAACCATCAGCCTACATACATCTTAACGTTTATATAGATAGAAACACCTTTCTTCCCTGATGACGAGTTATATTTATCCCTAAATCACCTTGAAATCCCTCCTGACCTGCCGTGTCATTTTCAGCATGACAGATTTCTGCAGCTTTTGCTCTTTTATTTTTGGAGCCATCAGTCACAGCCTTGAGGACACGCTTCACTGTAGTGTGTATGTGTGTATTAGCCTGACCTGACGCTGGATGACCTCCTCGGAGACATTTTCGCCTTTTATAGTCGGTTCCATGACCCCCAGGATAATCAGCATGCGGCTCAGCCCTGTAGCTGCTGAAAACTGCTTGGCTTGGAGCGACGGCAGCAGCTTTCCATACCTGAACGAACAACACACACACACACACACACACACACACACACACACACACACACACACACACACATCCATAAAAAAAAAAGAAAATAAGAAAACGTACCAGAAGATGTACTTCAGTTTAACAATAAAAACTCGTGTTTTTATAAAGCAGCAGAACAGTAAAAAAAAAAAATATTTCAGTTGATAAGGTTACTTAAGGTTACCTAATTATTGTAACTATTTCAATTACTTCATTAAAAGTAATGTATCTTATTACATTTTATAGCTTTTTCATACCTGTTTTAAACTGAGTTTTAAATAAGGCTGAAAAGTCCTCAAACAGAAACAGAAACTAGGCAGTGTAAACCTCATAAAGGTTCTTCATCAGACCTTTGATTCAGACGGGAATGGTTTGATTTTAAAGGCCAACCATGCACCGAAACAAATCACAAGCACGTAGATCACAAGTGACTGCAGTGAAGGAAAAATGTTTCCAGAACCTCAGACCGAGTCTACATTCAGGTCGACTCCATGCTGAGTGATGATGGAAATATCACCTCTGGGTTCTGGTCATTATGTTTTAACACTGGTTCCTGAATTTAAAAAAATCTCTTCATCCTATCTGCAGACGTGTCCACCGGCCTCGGTACGGCTGCTTTGTGCAATGCACAATGATTTGAATGGCACATGAGAGGCAGTGCAAATTCAAACAAGTGAACCAATCAAAAACACGGCTCAAAATTTATTTGAAAACAGGCAGATCAACAGATTCTGGACGTACACAGAGGACTATCCAGCACAACGAAAAGCCATAAATGAGCCATAGAGCCAAAACAATTTGCTCAGAGATGCTAAAAGGCACCAAAGCGCTGGTAGACGGCAGAGTTCGATGATAATTCTTTGTAGGTTCACTACCAGCAACAACTTTCAAGCGACAGTCGTAATATGAGGATTGTAAAGTGTGAGCGTCAATGCCAGAGTAGCCTGGTCTTCAAACATAAGGCAGCTGTAAACTATCAAGTTAGTCTTAAATTGTGTTGCTCAACAGCATGCTATAGTTCTGAATGGTTCCATTACGACAAGCACAAATAGTGACTCTTGCATACATAATATTTGCCTTCCTCGAGTCTTTTTCAACCCAAAATCTCAAACTTTCTCTTGGAAAACATTTGCCTGGGGAATGAGAAATACTCCTTTTTTTTGGGGAAGAAGAGAGAAGAAGAGCTGTGGGATTTTGTAACTCAGGAGGCCCAATCGGTCTCGGCTCACTGGTGCTCTGAATTGGCTGGTCTCAGCCTGTGGAGCCCAATCAATAGTGGTGCCGCGCGCCTGCTGCCGCCATCGCCGCGCCGCGCAGGCTGCCTCTACATGCAGCCAGCACACTGTAGATCTGTGCCACATGCATCAGGAGACACTCATTCCTGTTTTAGCCTGATCTGGGCCCGACTTACAGCACTGTACCCCCTGTGACACATCAGTTTCAGCATCTGATAAACAACTGTGAATTACACTTTTACATTCTACATTTCTACCATACATGCTACTACAGCCCTATAAACGTAAGGTTAAGCATTTCAACCATTGATTATTTTACGAATTTTTCATAGATCGTTGCATACGGATGCAGAAAACAGTGAAAAAGGCCAAAGGTGACGTCTTCAGATTGCTTATTTTGTCAAAAAAGCAGCACAAAAAAAACCCCCAAATGTTCAAATTATAATCATATAAAACAAATAAAACGGGCAAATCCTTACATTTGGGAAAATAGGACCAGCAAATATTTGGTGTTTATTTGATGTTGCGCCTGTCTGAAAACTGATCCACCTTTTGGTCCAGCCTGAAATATCCACACAACTAATTGAATTGGCAGAAAATGTCTGAATTCCATGCAGACTTCCATGGTGCCTAGAAGATGAATCCTAATGACTTTGGCTACCAGGGTGCCCCAATGGTATTTACTGCATCCTAATTTTGATTTATTTAATACTTTATGTGTTTTTTCTGCGTTTAGTGCTAATTAACAAATGTTAGCATAGCATTATGTTAAACTAACATGGTGAACATTATTTGACAAAAGTCAGCATGCTGGCATTGCCATGGTGAACATTTTGCCTTCCTGATCTTAGCAAACCCTAACCCTAGACCTCAAAGAAAGTTGTATGTTTTGGGGCGTGTCTGGCTTGACTGACATTTGTGAGTTTGCGGTCAGGTTTCCGGTATTAGTCAGAGGGCATGGAGTCCTCAGGTTGTCAGTCCGATCCCCCACACGTTCTTCCTCAGGGCGTGTAAATTAGGTGATCGACTCCAAACAAACAAAGATGGCGACGGCCAAAACGCCAGACTCGAGGCTTCAAAACCGCAGGACATAAAGTGGGTGACGCCACAGGAGGTTGCCAGTTGCTGCAGACTCTTGTTGCCTGATAATTGCTTTAGACAACTGATCAATTATCAAAGCTGTCACATCTCTTTTTCAATTGGCTATTCAGGTTATTGACTCATCACGTCAGCTCTAAAACGGACTAATAGTCATAAGGCACAGCATAAGTCAGCAGCAGTGCTTGTCACAGGAAACTGTATTTTACAGCAGGCAGGCTTCACTGGCATTATACTGTTCATATCAATCCACCATCATAAACATGCACTTTTCATGTGTAAAATAACCCATTTCACCTGTTGTCGATATGAAATGTTGCTACCAAAAGAACTGTAGCTTGACATATCAAGCTCTGCTCCGGCAAAGCATGTCAGCACTGATTGGTCAGATAAAGCTGATACAAACAGCGGAGAACGGCTGTTCATCTGCCACGAATGGCAGTGGAAAGATAACATATCTGCCATATTCATGGTAGGAGAAACAGTCCCTTCAGGTCAGTAATGGGTACAAGCAGAAGGAGAAAGGAAACAAGTCGACTGCTCCAATTTTCAGTCTTCAGTAGACAGAGAAAACTTTTCAAATCAGACCTCCGGAGAGTGACATTTTGACATTTTCATCTTCCATGCCACAGTTTTCCCCTGAAGTCATTCTGGCACCACAATTTAGAACCGACTCTTCGACCTGGCTCTTAAGGGACTTCTCAGTCTCTGCACATTTTCCACCTGTCACCCTTCTCTTACCCCGTGGTTCCAAAAATAAAGGGGGGAAAAACCCCCTCTCCCTATCAGCCCCCCAGTTTGAATCTGGTCAAATCATTCCTGGGTCTGGCATTGAACATTATTTCAAGGATTCTCCAGCCACCTGTCCTATTCCCTCCTCTTTTTTCCATTTTTAATTCTGCCCCCGAGTGAGGATTATGCGAAGCAAGGCATGCGTGTCAAAGGGAAATTTAGTGGGTAAAGACAGCCAAGATTGGCGGGATGAATTAAACAGATAACGGGAGGAGACGAAGTGGGGGAACCATGTAGAGCAAAACGCCTCACCGATGTTGGTCATTTCAGAGGGGCTCTTTTTTTTTTCCTCCCCACAGGAGCGAGGAGGCAATATCTAAATTAATAAAGTGATGAAATGAGTTTGTGCCATGGACTTTCTGCTGTTTGACTTTCCCATCTGGATTAGTGCAGGCTGAATGGACGCTCTGTTACTTTTGTTACAACTGCGCAATTCACTGTCGGAATTTGGCCCTGTAGTGATAAGGCTCCCCTCCTCCTCCTCATTACCATCTCATTTCATATGCAGGGCCTCTGTTACCTGAGAGCCTGCTCACACACAAAACACGAACTATTACACGAGCTTCTGCCAACTATTACAATGAGCACAGAACATTTAAACACGGACTATTACACGAGGCTCAACTAACTATTACGACGCAGGAACATTTCTTGAAGACTGGTTACTCCAAAGACTGACGACGGAGGCCATTACAAAAAGGAGGGCGCATGGACGAGGACAGGTACACGACGAGGCCTCGAACTCTCTCTCAGTGTACGAAAGAAAGCCCACAAATCAAACCTACATTAACTGTACAAAGGTTTCAAGGCGTTTTAAATGGTTATTGAATAAAGTATGGTCATAACAGACGACAGCAAAACCCTCTTTCTATTTATATATTTCCGCTCTTACAGCAGAACCACGGTGCCATCTTGTGAACTAGTCCACATTTCCACCAGTTTGAAGGAGATCCATCGTGTCACCAAACATTTTTTGGATGACTCTCATATTGTTGACTTGCCACCTTTTAGCCTCTTATTGCAGAAGGTTCTGCCTCGGTTGGAACCCCCCCCCGTTACTCTCAATGTTATTCAGTTGTCATTTGACATCCTCCTTTTGACAATGTCAAATAAGGTGATACTAAATAACCTCTAAATAACTGCGCTAGTATGCTCAACAGCTCTGCAGCCATTCTACACTATCACTCACACTGCTGTTTTTATTCTGTATTCTTGTGTACAGTATAAATAAAGTATATATTTATCTAGCTCGCTATCTAGTATAAACTACCATACTGATGTCTACATGCAGTCACTATCAGGCCTGCTCTCACTACTTAATAACCCGCAAACTGCATGTTCCCATAACCTGAACCCATAAGATTTCAATGATTTTTTTTCTAAATAAAAATGTTTTAAAAATATTATTATATTATAATAAATTATGACAAAGGAGCTATATGCGCATTGGCCTTAAGCAAACAGTATGCAGCCATATCAGACATGAATTACTCATCAATATTTAGTATTGTTATGTATTTTATGTGAATACTGTAGGACAGTTGAAAAGTGTATGCTAACTGGCTACAACATTTCTGCTTTATTATTTGTCTGACAATGAGATTTAATTTCCAACAAATCATATGTGTAGCTGTAACTTTGGGTCTTGGCGCATATTAAATCTCTGAAAGCATTCACAGTCATTTTAAAGAGGAAATAGACAGAACTTCCAAACTGTCTAAAATATAGGACAACTGGAAGTTAAAAGTTGTAATATCAAGCACGACCACAAGGTGTCATTCTTGCACCACAACCGGTATCAGTCCAGTGTTCTCTGTCTGCTCCCAGCCTCTCTCCCTGCATCAATACTATAGATTACACTGGGGTAAATACACAGGGGCCTCAGCAGCTCTGCTTCATTAGTGGAGCGAAACAGCAATAGTTACGCTTACAGTGGTTCTAATTACAATTAATTGGCATTCCTGACTCGTCTGGGAGTCTCAGGATGAGGGTGGAGGATCATTGTGGTTGGGGGGGTTGGGGGTGGGGGCACTGAGTCAGGAGAGGACTGAGAAGGGACGCCGACACACTGGGAGCCATTAAAGAACCACAATGTGAATCATAATGAATCACACTGTTCCAGAAAAACCTGACAGACACACACTGTATGCAAGTAGAATCTGTGTTCTTTAACTTAAATCCCTGAAGCCGAATTATCACATAAAACATATTGAACTATAACATACATACTTCTACATTCCCGGTAGTCTGGATTCAAAAACCTATTTCAGCTTCTTTGACAGGGATGCCAAGATTTGTTTTCCATCCTTGTAAGTTAAAGCCAATCAATAGTTCCTGTATCATGTTATCGTCAAGCTGCAGCTTCTCCTCATGCTCAGTTCATTTTACTTTCTGCTGTCCCAAGTTTTTCTCTTTTCTTTCTCCCTCCCTCACCTCCTTCCCTCCCTCCCTCCCTCCCTCCATCCATCGGCCCGCGGCCGGGTGATTGCTGCCAATCTAAGCTGAGGATCCCTGGAGGGGTTTAGAGCAGGGATCTGCTCCAGTGGGTTATTGAACACAAGCTCACGGTGAAAGCAAATGGGCTCTGAGGGGGAGAGTGGATATGTCATCACTGGCTGCTACTGTTTACCAATGAAAGAAGAGGAGACAGAGAGCTCAGAGATTACATGATGCTGCTAAAAGTATTAAATGAACTACTGTAGCAAAGCGATTATAATTGAAATGTTTAAATATCTAAAGAATGGAAGGTGGAGAGGAAGAGGAGAGGAAGAGGAAGAGGAGAGGATTCTGTTAAACCTGTAAATCCATCCACTAACAAAGTGCAGTGCGCAGGGATGAAAACACTCCTCTTGTCCCTCACATTAAACCTTGTCTGACTTATAAATCACACCAAATGCTGCGTTTGTGAGACTCTGAACGGTCGTCAGTCAAAGTGACAGTCGTACGCTGCCCGTCATACAGAGCGGGCTGCAAAACTTGTCTATCTGCGACACACTGCAGCAAGCTGGATCGGTGTGTGATATGCATATTAGCAGTATGTGCCTGTATAAACGTTCATGTGATGCTGACCGCGCGTGTGGAGGCCCTGCTGAGCATATCATGCCAGGCGGAGAGATGAACGGGACAGAAAGTGCCATTTTCATTTTGGGACTCGTAACTCAATCAGGCGTCTGTCCAGGCCTGCAGACGCAGCTGTTCAACCCACACGGAGAGACTCTTCACCTAGCATGCTCCCTCAGCACACATTTGCATGCGTCTTGCGTTCACAGACACCGAGAGAGGATGCATATAAATACAAACATAAACTTGTCAAATTAAAATTCAGTTCCATATGTGAAAACTAGATCTAAACTTTATGTCTCAGCTTTAAACTCATTATTCAAACCACCACCAAAAAAGATGGCGCGATGACTAACGTTTTAAAGAACCAAGATGCAGACGGAGGGGATGAGCAGACTTTCAAGTGGGGCTCCTGGGAGGACTGAGTTGCACTGAACACAGTGATGGTACATTAAAACAGAGAGTTTGCCAATCAATCAGCATTCATTAAATTGTAAGGACCATCCCATTAGACGAGAGCACCCCCCACTGTTTCTGCTCTCTGAGCAAATATATTCCCCCATGGGGTAAGTTAGTTTTATACTCTGCGAGCACACACTCGGCTGCAAAAAGACAGGAGACACGCGCGAGTGTTGAAATGCTCTAAAATCTTTCTTTCAAACACAAGATGAAAGAATTACTAAGTGATTGTTTTGGTGGCATTTATTACAACTGGTGATGGTATTTGTTTACCCTGATTGTTATCATAGTTTGGGCTCCTAATGCTGTTTTGCGTTGCACCGTGCTCGGCGACTGCAGCCATTCAACCAGTGCCAACATGAGGTTTTCCACACGGCAGCATGCGAGGTACAAGAAGTCGCCTACCTCAATTTAAAAGTGATCTGCTCTCGCAATAGTGCAGAATGTGTCCCTATATTGTTGTCTAGATTAATTTGTACAGTGTAACAGGACAAGTTACTACAAATACATTTCATTTCTTTCGGATGCCTCCTTCACAATAAGACTGTTTCATATTTTGAGAGGAAATGTGGGGAGTGACGGGGAATGCAACAAACATCCATGAGAACCCGGGATGTCCGGTTCATGGCTGGCACCTTGACACGTAGGCCACGAGGACGCCCCAGGAGTGGAGGAACGTTCAGTGGAGAGCAGCAGCAGAAGATACAGGGTTGCCATCACATGACCTGTCGTGCGTCTACTTTTAACACCGAGACGAATCAAAACGTCACAAAGACACGCTGCCCTCTAGTGGACTGGTGGGTATATTAAACACTTTGCTGTGATACTGGGCTGAGAGGGAAGAACTTGACTTGACCTGAACTTCATTAAACACCTTTGGGATCAAGTTATTGCAAGGCTTCGGTAAACACTGGTCAACATATTTAATCATTTTATGACATTTTGTAGTCTAAACTACTCCATTAATGTTAATCAACAAGGAAAATGATTGTGAGATGCTTCCCTTCTTAAAAGAGCATATTATTGGCCACAGCTTTAGAGACACAATTATATACTCATGTAATTTTAATCTATCCACATATTTTTATTCATGTACTGTCACAGCAATGAGACAATGTAAACAAGTTGAACATACAGAGTGAGAAGTTATTTTTAATGTAGGAAATATGACTATTTGTCTTTAAATGGAAAGATTCAGAGATTTTACTGCTCCTCATGCTGGTGAAACAACAACTGAGAAGGCCGAGCTACTCCGACCACTGACTCTCGTCCGGAATGCAATTTGCCCAGACGTACGTTGGGGCTTCTCCTAATCTCAACTGCTACCCACTGCCTGATTTTTCATCAGGCAGCATTATCTATGCTTGCAAGGAATTGGGACACATGCTGCGACATCTGCAGAGGAAAATCCCAAAGAAGAGAGCTGACCCCTTACAACAAGTGCACACAAGCAAACGCCAACACACAGATACGCATACACAAATCCTTCTCAGGAGATGCTAGTGATTCATTTTGTAGGATGTAACAGAACAAATTTTTGGAGTGAGCCTCTGTTAATGAGCTGGTCTTTGATGTGTAAATCCTCCAGTCCCAGTGCAAAGCTGATACGGTCTCCCCACAATCCTGCTCAGGTGCAGCCCTGCTCCCTTATCTTGTGCACCAAATAGTGTAAGACCCCCGACATGCTAATAAACCCATATCTAAGTGAGAAATACAAACCTACATGCAACCTTATGGCACGAAAAAAAAAAAACAGGAAAATAAGGAGGTAAAACGCCTTGAAGAATGGCCAATGGCACTGGGATGCTTATATCTTCATATTGTATATCCCATTCCCGCCTCTATTTTTACTCCTACAGGGAAATCAAGCGCAGATTACAACATAGTTTTTTACCGATTAAATGCAAGTCTTTGGTTCATTTCATTTCTACATCACTTCTCCACATAGTAATTGGATTGCTGCTGCACTGTCATGTACTCAGTGAAATGAATGCCTATTAATCAGTGGATAATTGGACACATACCCCTGATAAATGGTACTGCTCCACTTTGAGTCACGTACAAATTAGGCCATTTTCAGGGATCCATTTCTTATCTGGCTTGACTCATGCTTATATAAGCTGAGCTAATATTGGTGGAAGGAAGTATGGATACCTTCTTGGGCAAAACTTTATAGTCATACATTTACCATTGATTTGAAAATTGAAAATATACACCATGTGAATAGCAATAAAGTTTTTGATCTGGACAAACTATGCACCGATAATTGGAATATTATGACCAGGACTTACTACTCAAAAAATGTGAAAGATGTACCAGTGAAGCAGTTGCACACTCTTGATTTAGTAGCAGCTTAGAAAATCAATATGGAACCAATATGTTCAGATAAATAATTGTTATTCAAAATCAATGAAGATTAAAGACTTGTGGGGTTCTTCCGGGCTCAATGTTAGGCCCAATTCTATACACGTTGTGCTGTTAACTCACTCTAGCATTCATTAATTACTGTGTAAGTCAGCACACAAATCCAATATGTATGCTTCAAAAGTCAGCTCAATTAACTATTGTAAACAAAATCATTTATCAAGCACCAACTGATCTGTTTATATAAATCAAAGGGTGTAAAATTCAGAGTTGGTAAGCCTTTCAAATCACAAATTGTGTCAGTGGTCAAAAACAAATGTAAACAGCTGTTTAAAACTGGATAACCTCAATATGATATTAGAGTAAATTGCCTGTTTAAAACAAAGGGGAGGACCGATGTGGAGGTTAAGTTAACGGTTGTGCTTCGGGCTAAATGCTAACGCTGGTAGGATAACATGTTAACAATGACAATGCCAGCCTGCTGATGTTAATCATGTATAATGTGTCAAAATATATTATTTTGTCAAACTGATTTTTAATTTTTTGTATTGCAAAATGTTTGTTTAATCGGCAGGCAAAAACTAATTTCAAATTACAGATACTCCTACTGAAAGAAACCCGGCTTTGTCATCAGGTGCAAATCGCTGTATTTAAAATGAGGTATTTGTTAAAGTGATTCCAACCTTTCTAACAGAACGACTGCAAAAGGAAAAGGAAATCTGACTGAATAATTCTGAATATAACAAGAACAAAACCCTATATAGAAGATTATCAGCGAGGAAGTCAATGCCGTGGGAACAACAAAAAGATCAATAGATGAAATTATGAGAAGATGGCAAAATATTAGGTGAAAAAAATAAATAAACGGCCGATATTAAAACGTCGGCAAATAAAAGAGGATGAGATCATCTAACAAACACTGATCAGCAGGTTCAGATCTTTCTGTGATGAGCAGCTGACTTTTCATTCAGTGTCTCGCGAGTGCTCGTGAACTTTATGAAGCTACCTGTGAATTCTGCGGGACACATTCAGGACCTGTGACATCACACCTGAATAACAGGACTGGTGGGATATTCAAGCAGAGATACACTGGAACGACCCAGAGACAGGAAAATGCTGAGTCGGAAGAAGTTATTTATTTATTTATTTTTTTTTTTTTTTTGGTATTTCGTGGCTCCTCCTTGTTGTTGGCTTTAAATCATCATTCAGTTTGTTCAATAACTCAGAAATGTCAACGTTGGACAAACGATACGTCTGAATAATTTAAGCCTCTGGCATCACGAATGTTTACAGGTGGAAAACACGTTCTCTACGTATTCTTTAGTTTCTCTGCGTCTCCTTCTCACCGCAATAAGAGCAGCAGTTTCTCCAGATTAACGCACCTGATTAATACGTTCCTTTCAGTCGTACTAAAACACAACAATCACTTCTCCTGTTTCTACTTTCAGGTTTAGTAAATATCGTTGCGGGTGCTAAATGTATGCAGTTGCATTATTTGCAGTATTTTGTAAAGTAGAAATGTCCAATATTGCATATACATTCAGGGAAACACGCAAAATGGACAAAGTGTGTTAAATCTCACATTTGAAAGACTCTTCACTGAACGTCGGTAGTAAATCAGCTTGGACATATTTTTGCGGGTGGTGTGGAGTTTGCGCGTGATTTTACACAGAAACGTAGTAAATCAGGCCCGAAGTGACAAAAAGACCAAAGATTTGTTTATTTTGGAGCCAACGCAGCAAAATCTCAAAGCTTAGCATGGCTCTCTAAATTATACAACTGATTAATTATAATCTCTTTAGCGGAGAAATACCTTTTCATGATTACAAATGACACGCTGCACTTGTAAACAATCTAAGATACTGTTAGTGATGCAGAACTGACACTTCCACCAACACAACTGCTCGGCTCTCTCAGTTATCATTAATAGCAAGCCTTTCCACATGGATGATAATTAATGCATAATGAGATGTATGCTGTGACAATGACCACCACTTGACATATATCTTGCCTGGAGGATTAAAGCAATGTTATTACATTTTCCGTCAGTCAGTCCCGACCACCGCCACAACCCTCGCTCTCCCCTCATCTGTTTCATGCTAAAAGAGTGCGATCAGCTAATGAGTTTCTTTGGCCTCCAATTAATCATGCTAATGAGCCCCACCCAGCAGAGATTATCAACTGTTTCCGCCATAAGAGCCAATAAGAGAAGAGTTTGGACCTTGACTGGTGAAATGCACATGCGCCTCTGCCTGCCTTCTGCTCATCCTAATCCTCTTTTTCTTGATACATTTTCCTCTGTTCTTCTCCTTTTGCCTGCCTCTCACTTTTTATCTGCTCCTCTCTGCCCTTCAGAGCTCCTTATCGTCCTCCACGCTCCTCTTTTCTCAATCTTCTTTCCCATTCCACTTTTCGGCATCCCTCCCTAGTTTCTGCTTCTTCAACGTCTTCTCATCTTCTCCCCTTTTTTTCTTTTCATCCTCAGCTCCTTCCTCCCTTCCTTTTTCTCCAGTTCTGTCCTTTGTGTGTCTCTGAAGCCTCCTATAAACTCACCAGTACTCCTTCCACTGGTCTTCTTCAAAAACGTCCTCTGGGATGGGATCAATCAGCACCAGGTCTGATACTTGCCTGAGGACAAAGAGAGGACACACACAGTCAGGCAGATGAAGTAGGACCCACTGAATACCCTCGTCCGCTTTACCCTTCCGGCCTGGGCCGTAATGAGTGCGAGATGGATGGCGTCATCCCGTCTGTCTTTCTGTAGATTTGTCTGCCGTACGGACAGATGACCACATGTACACCAGATCCAGAGGCAATATTTCCATTTGGAAAGGTGTCACCCGCTCACCACCACTTAATTTTCTCCCTTAACGGCAGCAACATCATGCCTGATTAAATACTAAATCTTTCATCCCTGGTACAGACCACTTGTCACGTTAATCACCACCTCGTCTCTGACACGGCTGAGTTATGGAGGATGATGGGAGTGGACACTGAAATATATTTTGTAAAGTGTGAGTTTGAGAGGCCCTGAGCACCATATGCACTCGAGCAGTGTTCAGATAAGTAATCTTTAAATTGTATTAAAGATTTCTTAAACACCTTAAGGATGGGTCTGACCACGTTACAGATTTTTTTCCATTTTCAGCATGACATGTTTTTTTTTTTTTTTATGACCAGCAGCACTGTAGTTTATATTGAGTCAATTTACACACATCATCCTGTTAGTGAAGCGCGTGTTAATCTGTAGCAAAAAAAAAAAAATAGTCCCCAACTTGTGCACTTATTTAGCCCCGTTTAAGTAATGTTTGTTAATACATGCAGTGTCCATCTGTGTCTTTGTTTTGCTAATGAAAATACTTGACATGTTTTGTCTTCATTTATATTTTTAGCAGTTACAAAGAAGCTTTCGGAAGACTGACACAAACACATTTTTGGTTTTGGTCTGATTTGCTGACAATAGAAAAAGCAATTAAATAACTAATTAATGACCATGACATGTTTTTTTGTTGCTGACCAAATTACAGAGCTTGTATTGTGTCAGCAACTTTATTTTGCTCCTGTGGCTACACAGATTTTAGATTTACTAGTGCAACATAGTTCCCAAAAGATTCAAACGTTTTCGAGTACGGGACGAAACCTGTTGTGTAAGTGGAAATATGCAGTCTTTGTAATATTAATGATATGTTCCTCAAAAGACACACTGAGATCAAATAGGTCACTGGGATTACTAATACAGGTGCTTTGTGAATCTGTGGGACCTGCTATGTTTAGAATGTTAACAATATGTAAAAGGATAACAGCCTCACTCGTGGTGCTTTTCTTATATCTTTCTTGCTTACACGGCCTGTAGGTCTAGTTACCAGAAAAGATGAATAGTTTTATTTTTTTTTTTTAAATAATGATTTCACATTTTGTCTTGAGTTCGTGAAACAAAATCAATTTAAATTGTGAATCAGATTTACTTGTTTGGCCATATCACCAGTATATTGAATACTGAAAATATTTCTTAGATCAAATATTATATATTTTATGCAAAGATATAAAAATATTTCCTATCTTTTCCCTATCTGTAATGACTGATCTTCAACACACAAAAGTATTTTATTAAATATGTTTTGGGGTCAAAACCTCGACTCGTGGGTCGTGGTTGCTAACAGAGCGATGTCATAGGAGAAGGAGGTGTGGGGGTCTGCTACAGCTCTGTGTGTCACTTATGCTGCATTACAAATACCAAGCCCCACCAACCAACTGAATCTGATCAGTTCTGACCAGACCATATGCCACCTGCCAGCATATTTGTCATCCCATAATGGAATATTGGATTTTATTCCGCTTACTTAAATCTCTATCAACCCAATCTCCCTCTCATCAAGGTTATTTCCTTTGAGAAAGCTCCTTCAGAGCCATAGATTACATTATACACATATGTTTGGAAGCGTTAGCATCCATACTAATGTAAAATCCTCACTTTACTACCATTATACAATACTTACACATCGTGAATATGGCCGTAGAACCTGCCGTTGAGCGCGCCAAGCTCGGAGCCCACCAGGATGAAGGGCATGGCGATCCCAGCAGCCTGCAGGAGCCGGTGCAGGTCATCCACCATCCTGGAAGACAACACCACTTATCAGTCTCTGCACAAAACCAGGACACGCTGCAAACTGGGCCAGGAGGTTTATTTATTCAGCGAGGGGGCACCAAGGCTCCCAACATGAAAGATGAATAAAACAGGCCATCAACAATCTCATTAATCTCTAATCTGCTCATTAACAGGTTTATAAGAACCCACTGGAGAGTCATTATTAAGAAACAAAAGTGACCTAAGAGGGGGAAAAGAGAAGTGTTCCATCTTAAAATTACAATAAGGAATGTTAAACAAGTGAATGAAAAGTAAGGTCAGCAGTATTTTTAGTTTCCTATTTAATCACTTTCCAGACATGGCACCAGAAGGAAGAGCAGTGCTGAAACCTAAATGACAGCAGAGGAGAGCGACTGCTGGCTCCTATCCACTGCAAAACACCACACGAAAAACAATCAGCAGCAAACTTCTTTCATCAGGGGGAGCATCATCATTACATGAGGTGCAGCAGCTCCTTTCTGAGAGCCATCTGCTGCCCCAGGTTTGTTGTGCTAATAAATCAAACCCGAGGTGTCGCACTGAAATGAAGAGATTTCACAAGACTCGCAGGGTTAAGGATGGGCAGTCATCAAACTCCCTTCAGATATTGAATTCTGGGAAATTGATTGCTCGCATCTCAAACAGGCGGCCGAACGCTTTCTGGGCAGATGCCAAGATAAACTAGACTGCTGACCGACAGCGAACCACGCGCGCTCATCCTTTAAGCAGATTTAAGGCTCAGCAAACGCGCTAGGATGTCAGAGACAGGACGATTACAGTCCAATCCCACAGCAGTGCAGGGCGGGACGGGGCGGGGCGGAGCAGGGCGGGGCGGGCCAGGGGTGTGCTCAGAAGTCACATCCGTACACACATCAGTCACTGGCTGGAAATTTAACGAGAAGTCCTGAACAGCCACCTTAAACAGGAAACGCCGACTCCCTGAGGGTATTTCCTCGGAAAAAGTACACAACAGAATCTCAGGAGTGTCATTGCATTGTTGTGCAGCAGACGGGGGTTTAAACTTGGCTCTGTGTAACGGTAACATTTACCAACAGATACAGTCTGATAGAATTGATGGTGAATGTGGGATTATTCTTCTTTTTTTTTTCCCTGTTCAGAAACAAAAACTTAAGACTGGTTACACAAACCACTGACAGTAAAAGGAACTGTGTCTCCTGCCAGCAGGTATAGTCAAACAAAAACTTGGACTTGACTGAGAAAGCCTGTGTTTGCCTCCCATTGCCACTTTGGATCTTTAATTGCGACAACCAATCAGGGAAGTTGAAGAAGTTTGGGCCAAGTTGAATAATTAAAATGGTTGCCTTGTCTTGCATCATGTTTTTTGTTGATCAGAAAATTGTATTAAACACTTGAATTGAAAAAAACGATTCATTTGATTATGTCGATCAACAGTAAGTTCACCTGCAACAGTTGTGATGTGTTCTTTATCTTCATAAACTAAATATCTTTGTTTGTGACTGATGGTCAGAGATGAGAAGAAATATGAAGACATCTATCTGCTGAAGACGTGATGGGCATTTTTTTTTTTTTTTTTACTATTTCCTGACATTATCTTAGATTCAACAATTGAAGGTATTCCGTGGCGTTTTTTTTTTTTTTTTTTATCACTAGTAGAGCTATGAAGCAGTGATTTTACAGGTTTGGATCATGCACAAGGACTCGCATGCTGTCCCGCTGATCGTCAGTTGCCAGCGGTAACACAATAAAATGAGCTTGGATGTTAAATGAACATTTGGTCATCTATGACACTCATCATCAGCTTCTGTCGATGATAAAAAGGACTGTGGCTTGCCATATCTTTTCCTAAACGAGACCCGGGCACCGTCCCAGAACATTTTGTCCTTATAGCAGAAAGACCTGAAACTGACCCAAACACTCCAAACCAGATCTGTGTCACACGACAAGTAGACACTGGCTTCCCTAAATCACATGCATCACCCGCTTCACTGCATTTGGCCTCCATCCTCTTTTAAATGTATTCAAATAGATTTTTCAAACTCAACAACAACAATTAAATGAGACAGATGGCCCTGCAGGTGAAACACAGCCCACTCACTCGTTCAGAAAGTAAATCCTGGCAGTAAAAGGGTTGATTACAAACAGAGATATTACAGTAACTCTGCAATGTGGAGCTGGTGTACAACTGCATGAGTGGCTAAAGGAAGCTGTACCACACACTTCTTATGTCACAACCCCTCACAGTGAGAGCTTGTTAAAGTAGTCTACTCACCGTCCAGTCGTTGACATTCCCCAAACTTTCTCTGTCCCTGTGGTTTCATTCTGCATCAGCCGCTTGCTGAAGCCCAGCCCCATTCTGTCATAGGTGCAAACCTGAGCAGTGCGACAAACACGGACAGCACAGAGGGTATTTTTTTTTTGTAAGTAACATCATGCTCCACATACACATGAGCAGCTATTAATACAGATGCAGACCCTCCCTATCCTGTGAAAGTAAGCACTTTAAAAATGCATGATGGCTGAGTGGCCCTGAAAGGATACAGAAACAGGTGTACACAGTACACTGGATGTTTGTATCAGGACCCATCCCCATCAAGCCTGTGACCTCATTTGGGTCACACTTCAGACAAACAACATGGGGCAGCCTGTCAGCCTCGACTTTCTGCTGTGCTCAGTCCTTGTTGAGCAGAGAGGATGTGGCAGAGCTACTGCGAGGACCGTCCCTACACGACCCTGACAACAAACAACATGGTCGCATTAGTGGTAGCTGATTCCAGAAAGTTCACCACACAGATTTACTTTTCAACGTCAATGTCAGTGCTAACTTACCCTCAGTGTATCTAATATGGTTCCTCTGTTACATTCGTTTCTGTTTCAACGAGTGCCTTTGCTTTAGCATATCAATAAAATGCTATAATATTTCTGCATATAATTTTGAATCATTTAATGCAATGCACAGTAACCGAGTCGATTCCTAACCTTCGTCAGTGTAGCAACACTCTCTTGGACATGAAGCCAAACGTCTGAGGACATTCCAGTCGGTGCGTCCAGTACGACTACAGAAACACAGAAACACGGGCAGAGTTAAAAGACACAAACAAACCAGAGACAGAAACATGTGCCAGAAAAAGAAGACTTTTCATTACCGACTGGGTTTCCTCGTCCTTTACACAAAAGATGCATCTTTTGACCCAAACCGACATCAATAATCTGTCCATCTGGATGAAAACAGAAAAAAAAAAAGATTAGGCTGCACATCTCATTTGGCTTTGACCACTTCATCAACGTGCTGAAAAACAGGGGCTGTATAAATAACACGTTGAATACATACATAATGTGAAATGAAACTGACAGAAACAAATGACTGCATTAGATTTAAAAGAACCTTTTGGCAGAAGCATCTGTCCTTCTCTCTGCAGCGATGCGTAGTTGAGGAACGGAGGGATGATGATAATAAAAAGTAAACACTTCCCAATGTTGATGAGCACAGAACCGTAATGCACTCGGCTTTTAGCTTCAGACCGACTGTGCTGTCTTTGATCCGGCTCCTAGTTTATGTAAAAAAAAAAAAAAAAATGTACACGTTAACCTGCCTGAATTTAAACACTTCAATTGAAAGCATGTTTACAAACATTGCATTTAATGCCTTCATAATTTCGGTGGTAAGTTCCTGCCCTGAAAAACAATAATGCAATAATATCTGCCAGCTATCGAAAACCCTGAAAGATAATTGGGAGCATTCAAGTTGGTCATACGAGGCTGTTTCAGTGAGAGACCCCAACCCTCCCTCAAATAAAGGAACCCGCACGGAAATACTATCATTTCATTGTCTCGGGGCAAAACGAAGGAAAGCTGACGCTCCGCATAACTTAAGTCGTGTGAGAATCAGTACAACAGCATGGAAAGGCTTGCAGTGGACATACTTTGACAACGTGATGTGACCTGAATGAAGACTAAACAGCTGTCGGATCAAACAGAGCTAACAGAGCACGTGGAGCTCCCAGCAGCTACCACTGTTACCGCCGCGTTTACCTTTTTATCAGCATTACCAGCTTCATTGCTTGAAGGTTGAGCTTCGGGTCTTCTACGCATTTTAAAATGAAGTAAATAACAACTGTTGTAACGTTAATAATTCCAGCATAAATTGTAATCGAATGAATTAAATTGTTGTGGCAACTTCTTGACTTCCTGGATGTACGGACGCCGACGAGGAACAAACTTTCTCTGATCGCGTTTTAACATCCGACCACAGCTCTTTCTGCTGTGTGCAATTTCCAATTTGTTGGTCAAGGCTTTAATTTGAATTTCTGTATCTAAAAATACAGGAATAATCTTATTGGCTATTATTGTTATTATTGTTGTTATTGTTAGTATTATTGTTGTTATTATTATTGCTTTTCCAAATGAAATTTGTGATTTTTGTTTTGTTTTGGCGTTTTTGTGTGTATTCTTGGGGGTGGGGTGGGGGGAGAAAGGGGTGTTGTTTGTTTTTACATGCAGACCTACAGAATCTCTCATAGAATTGCAGCAGTAAAACTACTGGCCTGCAGGGGTCCCTGTATCCCACAAGCCCATCCAGTATTGCACATCATTAAATGTTGCACACACCAGCAAAGGCAGGAGGATTAACATTACAGGCCCTTTAATAAGACTTTGTTTAAATATTAATCCCTGTGAAATGAAAAATGACCCTAACACAAACTGGAGGTCAATGACTGAACATATGGAAAACGTAGACTCTGGTATGACCAAATAAATGAAGATTATCAGAAGCTCTGCTGTCCCCTCGCTGCTCTTAGAACAGCCAATCAAACCCTCATCATGTGTAATAACACACTGATGGTTTGCAGGACAGCTGTTTCCAGACAAGGTAATTTATGCAAATTGACGTTTTTATGCAATCATACATGTGTGGCACACAAAAGAGAGCTGGCTTGCGTCATTTGGGGACTGTGACATCCATTCTGATTATATTCGGCATCATTCACACAGACTATACACGCAGCACTTGTTGTGCACTGGGCCTGCACTTTGACTGCGCTCCATGTGTATAATCGTCTTGCACATTTCAGACACCAGAGAGACACCATAATAAAGCGTTTAGGAAAAGATTCAAGTTTTAGGCACTCCATCACATCAAAGACGCATCGTGAGACCTTATTTTGGTTTCATTTTGGAATTCTGAGTTGTGTATTTCCCCAACACTTTAATATTCATCAAAGAGAGAATAAAGCCCGGACCATTTAACCAGTAAACAGTGTGTGGACAAACCACAACCTCTACAGCACATGGTGTTTAGATAGCAGGTGACTGGAGCCATGTAGGGAATTCATCGCGGTAATTAAAAAGTCTGGCTGGACCGAAATGATGAATGTCATGTATTGACTCACTGTCTGGCCGGCCGTGTGTGTGTGTGTGTGGGCTGTTTTTGTTTCCGGGTATCCAGGGTTGATTAAAGCTAATGATGCAGGGCCTTCTCAGCCTCTTGCTTCTGTTTCAGCTCTACATAATTAGGACTGAGAGAATGATGGTCTAATCACACGACTGGAGCTTCCTCCACAGTTTCTCTACAGTTTGTACAACAGTCGCCTCGTCCTTGACTTCTGTGTGGCCTGTCAATCTGGCCGGCAGTGAATAACACAAAACACCCTGGTCTCTTGCTGTCTGCCTCCGCTGGGGGAAAAAAACAAACATCTGATGATGCGTGATGTCCTTGACTGCCAGACTGACCAAAGGTTAGTATTTGTAGTTTGTTCCATGTATTACTGGTGCAGGGTTCAGGGCTTTACGCCTCTCTGATTGTCGACAAAGCTCTATATCAAACCCACAGATTCCAGCAGTGATTGAACCCTAACTGTCAGATATGACCTGCAACATTTTTACATAAGATGACTTTCTTTTCCGATACCTCCTCCTTCTGTTTCTAGTAAGACTCCTGACAAAAATACTTGTAATATTCCTACAATATCCCTCCAGGGATTTAAAATGGGCTGCATATTCTGTTGTAGCGACCTTAACATGGTATTATTAAAATCATCTTTGCTGTTACTCCAATCCTATTGTTCTGTAATGATGCTTTTAAGTGAAACTCCTAATGTGAATAGAAAACAGCAGAGTAGTTCTGTTTGTTCGGGATTACCATGTTTCCATGCCCTTTAGTGCCCACAGAGAAAGAACAAAATGTTCTGTACAGTTTTATTTGTTTGTACAATTAGCTTTTCTAATTAGGCCGTGCTCATGAATAACATCTGCCCTCAAGCCACATGTAACATCTTCACACCCTCGGTGCGCAGAGAAGAAGAGCCCTTTCTTCACCGGTCACCGTGACACCATCTTTGTTATGGTTGTGCCATGTCTGGAGGCAGCAGACATTTTTAAGGTGTTGCTTCTTCCCACACCCCAGCTCATGACATTCAGCAGAGTCTCACAATGTGTTTCACCCTTAGTTACAGGGCACCTCGCCCAAACAATACATATAAGATGGGACAGCTACTAAAAACAGAGAGCAGAGCAGCGTCTCAGTGCAATAATAACATATTATTTTGACATTTCTGGCATGCCTCTGCTCCCGTTTCTCCCCGGCCACTTTCAGCTCTTTCCCAGGCGATGCTCATCACTTTTTCTCTCCGCTTGATGTAAAGCCCTGAAAATTGATTTCTTTAAAAAGATATATATAAATAAAAGCACATCACACCAAGGCATCAGCACACACGCAGGATACTTTCTACATGTAGCTTGCATTAAATCAAGTTGTAATTGAGATAGCATGGCAGGTGGATAGAAAGCCATTTCCTGTTTGTCTTATCTGTTTTGTCACAAAGGAGGTTAACTGGGTGACATTTCCGCACCGGGCTGTCTGTATCACCAAAGGCCATCACCAAATTCTGCAGGGGCATTCATATCTCACAACATGTTGCCTTGCCGTTATTAAATCCACCTGGCTGGATTAATGATGATGTTCTACTGCACCAGCTCAAAGGGAAACGAATGTGGGATGGCACTGTTGGTCAGTCAGTCTGACTGTCAGTGAACCACTTCAGATTGCCGAGAAATTTGTTATTTATCTACCGCCAGCAGCAGATTTACCTTGTAATTTGTCCATTATTGATCTTTAGATATACTTTGTGTTTACGGCCAAATAGCAAATGTGATGCATGCTAACTCACTAAACTAAAACCAGCTGTCATGTTCTATTAAATATCGGTCTAATTTGCGGTTCTACTGTACTTAAGATGAATTTTAAGAACTTTATACTATTTGTAGTGTCATCTATAACAACGGTTATAAACTGCCATAAGCTTCAGCCAAATATTTGCATCACAAGTAAAATCTTAATCTCCAAGTAGCTAGTAGCTGACTAAGGTGGTAAAAAGTAAAAAGTAAATATTTTCCCTCCAACAAGGAGGATATGATGATGACTTTATATACGTGTCAAAGATGAGCATGTTAGCATGATGACGTCAGCGTTTAGTCAACCTGGTATCACACCAAATCATGTAATACAACTGTCAGTCCACTAGAGGGCACTGTGTCAGTGCCACGTTTTGCGCAAGCAGAGTGCCTTATGTTTAGGCACCAAAAACAACGTAGGTAGGTTTAGGAAAAGATTATGGTTTGGGTTAAAGCAAGTCATTTTAAGTAAGTGACATTAACTACGTTGCATGAGTTACTGAGTCACATTACGTAAGTTGCGTAAGTTACGTTATTTATGAAACTTACTTACATTGCTTAAAAGATCTCCATGTTTACTTTTATTTTCTCATGGACTTGACCTCCCACCTTCCAGGTGAAAGTCCTGTACGTAATCCAACCAACAGCGACCTATTCGTACTTTGGACTTCTTCCTTCTTCGACCCAGATCATCAGAGCACTGATGCCAACAGGCACCTTGGATGTATCTGTCTGACGTCACTGGCTTTGACTAAATGACTGTATTTGACGTACTAGGAATGACAAGCGGCTGGTCATACATGTGTGTACTTTTCATGCCTCGGCAAGGCCATATCTGACTCTGACACGGTCCTCCAGTGAACTGACGGGTGTATTACAGGCTTTGCTGTAACACCGGGCTGGTTTAGTTCATAGCACGGCCTCAAAAAGTTGTTAGCATGACTGGAGTCTTTGTAGTTTTGTTGAATTCAGTATAGCATAGCATTAAATTATAATAAATGATAATATAGCCAGGTGGGAGAATACACTATTAACACAGATCATACAACAGCCTGGCTGTCATATTCAATTGTTCAATATCAAAATGAAACACTAAGACTATTAAAAGTAGTCTGTTAAGTTGAACTACACAGCTTCACTACAATTTCACAATCAAAGTAGGAGCAGTTGATACCAATCTAAAAACTAAATGTTCCATGCCACCATTAATGCTAATTTTAATCATGCAGACACATGCTAAGACATTGTCCACTTTATATTGCCAAGATATGAATCTGTAGGATCCATCGAAGAGGTCTGAAGTATATCTTTAAACTATGCTGTTGAGCTTTATTTAACACAACAGGCAATGTCTTCCAGGCAATTTCACTCAGACTCATTCAGATGTGAAATTTATATTTACTGCTTCTCAAAACGTCTCTCTCTCTCTCACACACACACACACGCACACGCACACACGCGCACACACACACACACACACACACACACACACACACACACACACACACACACACACACACACACACATAGACACTAAATGTTATTGCTGCAATAGGGTGCCTCTTTAACTCATTTCTGTTGACTGGATGTGTTGCTCCATGAATAAACATTGTGAAACTCCATTGTGTGTAACATCTCTAATATCATAACGGACAGTTTTCTGATCAGTATGTGATCCGGTGAGAAACAGACAACAGAAGTCCTCCCTTTGATAAAACAAGCCGTTTCTCAGGAAATGCACTGTCTCCTTCCTTTATTTATGAGCCAGCTCCGGGGTGTTCAGGAGGGTCGGCATCACAGGCATCAGTCTTCAGACTCCATGTGGTGCTCATCGATTTTAGCCCCTCGCTGCTTGAAGTGCACCATCAATCAATACAGTAACAAGTCTTCATTTATATTTGAGAAATGCAGTTTCCAACTCAGCAGGCATGAAGTCCAGGTGTTGTCAATGCAGCTAGCGAGAAGCAGCGATCTGCATTTGGCCTCGGGCCTCATCCGCCCGACATGACTGTATTTCAGCAGGTCACGGCACAACAACATATACATTACAATATAAATGTTAAATGAAAGCACCACCATGAACAGAAACCAGTGAGTGCATAGGTGCTCATGTGGATATTTTTCGGCGAAGTATAGGGTTCCCACATAGAACTAGTTTGGTGTCTACATCCCATATGTCACGTTTTCTCCTTTACATCCACGTTGATAACGTCATCCTGCATGAGGGCCGTTCCCTGGAAAGGAAGCAATGGTTTATACGAGGCTGCATGTGTTCCCCCGCAGCCACCTGCAAGGCAATGCCCCGAAGTGTTTTAGGTAGGTAGGTAGGTAGGTAGGTAGTTACTTTATCAATCCCCAAGGGGAAATTGTTTCGCTACAGCAGCATTTTTAAAACAAAACACACTTGGGGGAGCTGCTGTAACAGGCTGCCACTAGCACAGCGCCATCTATGTTCTCAATCCCTACAATCCTATCTTGTAGACCTATGCAACTTTGCAGAGGATAGTTTACTGAGTAAAACTAGTAGCTGATGGTAACTTACTACACATTCAAGA
Source organism: Embiotoca jacksoni (assembly GCF_022577435.1). Lineage (NCBI taxonomy): Eukaryota > Metazoa > Chordata > Actinopteri > Embiotocidae > Embiotoca > Embiotoca jacksoni. The sequence goes on from NW_027185241.1 coordinate 18,133,591, forward strand.
ATATTAGATATAATAGGACTGTACTTGTGTCCTTTTTTATGCCAGGGATAATAAGTCAGTAGAGTTTGATGTAACTTATCTGAACAGTATGAAGTTCACTGACCTATTTTGCCATTTAATTCATCATCCATGTTTGCTGGTATATTCCAGCAGCACTCTGATTGGATGCGTGTGAGTTGCAGTAGTTACTTTTTCAATCCAACATTGTCACATTAACTTCTTCTTGGGACTCAAATATAGAATGAGTATATATTGTTGTATCTGATATATTGTTTTAGTATAATATGTGGTACATACACTGTGTGTTTGAAAGGCCCACGAAAACCAAGTTTCTGGTAACCTTCGTGTGCTCTGCGGTTATAGTCTTTGCACCAAATATTTTATTTTTATAAAACTGTAAAAATGCTGTATTGCTGCTCTATTCAGTAAACTAAATGTGAATTCGTTTTATATTCGCAATCAAAATGTATGCTTTTTTTTTTTTTTTTCCATTTTTGAGGGTGCAGTAGAACTGATATTTAGCATCTATCGGTGGTAGACAGTAAGTAACTAGGTACATTTTGTACTAATTTAGATTATTTACCTTTTTAATAGCCTTCGTCTTACTTTTTCTCCACTTTATTGCGGAGAGAAATATAATATTTTTGGCTCCACTACAATTATCTGACAGCTGTAGTAACTAATTGCTTTGCACAGGCTCAATTTATGTATTTAGTTACACTGTTATATTTCAAACTATCTATATATTAATATAATTAACCTTTTCCACGGCAGACATTTGGACTTGTCACTGCAGGGAAAGCACAGTTGGGATTTAAAATGGACTCCGTTCCATCAAGTATCCCAGAAAGTCATGACAGTGAACCAACATGCACAAAAGCAGGACCTCTGTACAGCCATCATTAATACACCATATGATTTCCCTACTGTCCCCATGTCTGCTACGAAAAAACTCTATTATCTCCATTTCAACAAAATATAACATTAACCCTTTCCACCCTGGTACCTCTCTGTAGCTGAACCAGGCAGTGTCTGTTTTTAAAACACCACCCACCGCCATTTTGAGAAGATTTCCGAGTGCAGTATGCTGTTGCTGTCTTCCAAATGGTGTACTTATATACTAACACTAATTATTGTGAGTGCATGAGTGTGTTCACACTGACAAGTAGTCTATGGACACATGCAGTGCACAACAAATACCTGGAAGGTATACTCAACACTCTCTAAAAATGAAGTGTGAAACACTGAATGATCTCCATCTTGTCGATGTATAGGAAAAGGAAGGACCACAGATTTAAATGGGTGTAGCGAGTTGAGAATTTTTTTAATTTGTAAAAGGTTGTTATTGATTCACTAATTTACATTTTGGATGAGGCTGAGGTAAAAAAAAATAATTTGCTGAAGGCCTGGTGAAGGGGACAGAGCACAAAGTTGGTCAGTTTGTCCTTACAGATATGGAGTTGATTGAATTTGGATTGTTTTTTGAAGTCATAATGTAAAAAAAATATATATAATTTGGTATGATATGATATTTAAAGGACTCTAAATACTTCAAAGGACAAACTGACAATGCAAACTAAAATATATGGTGGAATACTTTTAATGTTTAGTTTAATTTGATACTTCTCTTTTGTTTATTTCTCCATTGTTACTAGTGTGTTACTAGTTTTACTCAAATAAAAGATATGGATTCTCCCAGCGTCACAGAAGTTCATATTCAGCATAGAGAAAAGTACCCCCCCCCCCCCCCCCACCCCCCAAACGCCGCCTGAATGGGACGCCTGCTTGGTATGTTCCGCTCCTCCCCTCTCCTACGTCTCACCGATGGTAGTTTCTATTGGGAGAAGGTCAAATGACTCTGCATGTCTGCCTCTGTGTACATTCCTGCTAAGGTGCACGCCTGATGAAGAAACATTCCCACTACGTCCCAGCGTGTTTGCGAGCATCCGAAGCGGCACGTCGCGTTTTGTCCTCTCTGAAAGTAAGTACCGATGTGCAGCGACTTGTTTGTCATTTCCGAAACGATTCACCCGGCTTATAGTTGCACGTAGCCGGATAAGTCGTTTCCTTATAAAGGTTTAATGTTTGCAAAGTGTTGTGTTTCCGTGCAGCTGGCGCAGCTCAGGAGCCCGGATGGGTTAAAAATAGTTATTTGGGGATGCTGAGTCTTTTGATGCTTCCAGGTGAAATTCAGGTGAAAGGGTGACTGTCATTCTTCCTAAAAACGCAACTGCTTGTTCTTTATGCACTTTAACTGGGGGTATATCGATATCAAGGAGCCGCTCACATCCACAGCATTTTAGGATCTTAGTGAATGAATCCGTCTCCCTGCAGGAAAACTATTAAAATAATAACAATTGATGAATAATGCAAGGATAAGAAATATAACAAAAATACCATAAACTCAAATAAAACCACAATAAAATAACAATTAAAACAGTTTGCCTTATTTCCTCCCCAGGACATGTTATCTGAGGTCAGTGTTAATGTCGGTGTGTGGGAAGTTCACTCCTCAGCAACTAGAAAGCTCTTAGGAAGGCAGACTTAATGAAGTGAGTCATCGGAGTCTGGCCAAAACTCCCCCCCTCTCCCCCCTACCCCCCCTGCAGAGTAGAACATAGCTAAGCCTATTATAGCGTTGCATAAAGCAATAAGGTATAGTCCCATAAGGTGCAGAATGAGCTGCCTCTGGGGTGAGATGGGTGGAAGCCTGTGTGTTGTCCAGGCTCCGTTTTAAGCTCCTATTATACATCCTAATAAAACACATCAGTCCAGAGAGAGGGCCCGAGTCTTCGCAGAGACACAGAAACACACTGACTGATGTTGTTTGGTCAAGGTCGGTGACATGCTGAAGGTCGATTTCAAAGGGGTAGAGGAGTTGTCACGAGTCGCAACTCCTGAAAAAGATTTGACTCGTTTTTTGTGATGTTTTGTTTCATTTGTTCACATTGTCTCTGTGTGATTGCAATGAGCCGAAGTGCTGCTCATTTGAATCCTTTTCTAATAATGCTGCCAAGGAAAACCGCACTCTAAATGGAGCTACTCCAACTGTTGATTTGTCTGCCAGGTCATTTCTTGATTGATCGTCTGTCAAATGTTGGAAAAAAATTCAAAATTGCCAGTCAGTTTTCTGCAGCCCATTGCCTAAGCATTTAAATCACTTGTTTTGTTGATATCTAGCCTCCTAGTCTAAAACTAAACTGGTAATTCAGTGTTTTGCTTTTAAAGTGACTCAAAATTTGACATTAATCAAGTAGTCAATCAACAGAAAAATAATCAGCAACTATTTGGAAAGTCAATTTTCATGCTTAAATATTAAAAGATCAATCCCAGCCACTTATATGACATATTTCCTGCTTTTCTAAATCATATTATTGTACACTTAATATTTCTGGGTATTTACACGCCTGGTCAAACATAACATAACATAACATAACATAACATAACATAACATAACATAACATAACATAACATAACATAACAGGACATTTAATGTCTTCATTTCTGCCTTTGTGAAGTTGTGATGAGTATTTCTTGCCAATTCTTTTGACATTTCATTGACTAAATACTGAATCGATTAAAAGAAATGGTCACCGTACGAAATGTATAGACGAGTTTCAGCTCTACCTCCAACATTTTTAAACATATAAAGACTCCAGTATATATATTGTTCAGTTGTTTCCACCTTCATGTTATCAGCTGGAAATTTGGACTAGTTGTAAAAATCCACTTGTTGAAAATCTGTCACGTTAGAAAAAATGTTGCTACTGTAAAGGATGGGGGTGACAAAACACACACACACACACACACACACACACACACACACACACACACACATGCACGCACGCACGCACGCAAGAACATGCAAACACACTTTGAGAGATGACTCTCATGATCAAATTATGCATGGTCCTGCTGGCTTTGATTAATCCTTCACCCTGCCATCATCAGTGAATGCTTGCTGTTACCAATTGATTACTGCATTGAGATTCATGAGCTATATTCACTTAGTAGAAATGATTACATACATGTTTTTTTTTTTAAAAAGACACATTTAATTAGTTGGCTTCTAATAAAAATATTCACTCATCTGTATTTCAAGCGTATCAAACGGTGCTTTTATGCTTTTGATGCTTCTTTTTTTTCTTGCACTGATAAACTGAGGCTGAAAAAGACGAGGCTAGATGTTTATCAAGATGGCCACCTCAAAATTCATATCTCTCATCTGTGGAAGGCTCTTAAGTCGTGTGGTTTTCCAACAGCTGCAACTATCTCATCTATCTCAGCAAGCTCATTAATGCACACACACGCACACACACACACACACGCACGCACGCACACACACACGCACGCACGCATGCACGCACACACACACACACACACACACACACACACACACACACACACACACACACACACACACAGATCTCAGGTAGAGCTGAGAACCTCGGCACTACCCTGAGGAATACGGACAAACACTGAATTACTAACACCAGATCTGACTCGTTGCCAGGCAAAGTGTTTACTGAAAACACACTTTGTGAAGTAGTTTGAGTGTTAAGCTGCTGCCGTTTTCTACTCTTAAAATGAACCGCTTCCTTTCACAGTAGATTTGACAAATCTCCTTTAAACTGAGCTCATGCTTAAAGCTGCCACAAGACAATTGTCATAAAAGTAATTGTGATTAAAGATGTAATCGTCTTTTTCTGTTCTTTAACATATTGTATAAGCCTAATCATAATGCAAATGCACCTTATGAAGAAGGGGAAATTAATTGTCTATAGTGTTTGGCTTTGCAACTTAATCCATGATGTTGTTGTCAATAGATTCTCATCGAAATGTTGAACTTTAAAAGTTATACGCCTCAAGATAAACAGTTGGTGGTGCTAATTCTCCACTCATGTGCTAATAAACCAGACGACACAATAGCAACAGCCTGGAACTGTGATGTAAACATGACATTTTTGTTAGCCTCTTACTGTAGTTGTATTTGTAATTCATATGGTTCTCCAGTGATTCTCTGAGAGCTCTTGAATCAAACAGACCACAGGGAGCAGCAACACCGGTGCAGACGGAGCCTTAAATCTGCCTCCGTTACGAGCTGCTGCTAATCCACGCTCAAACCTCCACTTGAAGTTATTGTAGAAGTTGCTGCCATGAAAAAGAATAAGGAATCGTTTGAAGCTCAATGGTGCCACGTGAGAATGAAAATCTTAAATAGTAAATCTGTAAAAGAGGATTTGTCTGCAACCAAAATCACTTTCCCTTTGATCAGTAGCCAAAATACCAAACTGTAGACGCTGTTAATCACTTTGTTCAGGCTTCAGAAGGACCCTTTAGCTCCTTGGTCTCATATGTGTAATGTTTTACAGGCCAGGAAAGTTCACTGGATTTGTGAAAGATGACTAACAAACGATCCATACATGGCAGATTCAGCAGCTGGATACAATATTTTTCAAAGTCTGTGCAGTTTATCTAACTAGTTTGCTCCATATGCTACAATTGTTAATTAAAATGAAAGTGAAATCTTTAGCCAAACATCAAATGGATAAATTGGGAGCAGCATTTAAGAAGGCATGAATATTTAAAGTGCAGAAAACTCAATTTGTGTCCCTGAATATCACTGATGCTGTTGTAGAGGATACTGTTGAGCTGAAACTAATGATTGTTTTCAGTGTTGATTGATCTTTAGGTCATTTTCTTGGGTAAATTATTATTTGTTTGGTCGATAGAAAGTCAAAAGAGTGAAAAATGCTCAGCACCATCTCACAACGTCTCCAGTGACAAATTTAGGAATATCCGTTCGACCAACACTTAAAAATCCAAACATGTTGAACTTCCTGTTTATAGAAGGATACAAAAAAACAAAAACATGTGAGAACCTGGAACCAGTGATTTCTTTTTTTTTTTTTTTTTAATCTTGGTGGTTCCTCAAAACAGTTAATCCATTATCAAAACAGACCTCACTTGTTTCAACTGAATAATCACTTCATCTCCTTAATGTTGCAGCTCTACAGTAGACCAAAACAGGGTTGTATAGATTTTTGTCAAATACTGTAGTTGATGAATTATTTGATCTCCACCCCATTTCAAAATACTAGTTACAATTACGCAGAGCTCATCAGACGTTTACACATTTGGTTTACAGTGATATAAAACGGAGAGAAAAGTATGAAATTCGAACACTGAAAATGTGGCAACCAAAGAATTTTGGAACGTTTTTGCTTGAAAAACTTTGTTTCCCAAAACAGTTCAGAATGTTTTTTCCCATTAAATTCTCTGACAATCAGTCAGACTAATTGGTTCTGCTCCACCTGAAATTATTTCATTAGTTTCCAGCGGGGATTTAGTGAAATAAATGCTTACTGAAGTTGGCAAGCAGCACATGTAGATCTAAATTCAGCCCTACTGCCAACAATAAAACGGCCCGTTGCAGGAAGTTCCTCAGCTTTGGGTTTTTTTCTTTTTAGCTTTTGCAATTGTTTTTCTTTCACTGGGTGTGCTGTGTTTTTAGGTAATGTTGATTTTTTTTTTTTTTTTTAGCATGATAGGTAAGTTTGGTTTTGCGAAACATAAAAAGATGGAGATGAATACAGTGTTGAGGGAGGGAGGAAGGGTCTTGAATCCCCAACAAGGCAATTAGATAATGACAAGGGCAGCGACCCAGTGATTTGTGGCCTTCGGTTGTAATGTAATTCCAAGAATGGAGCTGAAAATGCATTTTAAAGCTTCCAAGAAATGCATTCTTCCATTATGTTGCTTTGTGGGTATACGCTGCTTTAAAACACTGTTTACAAAGATGGACACCAGATTCCCGAACAGGGCAGAGCTTTTATGCCACTTTGATGCTTTATGAAATTGCTTATGCTTGCATGTAGAGAAGGTTCCAGTTATCCACAATGAGTTTACTTTGTATCGTAAAGAAAACAGTGATCACACAACCAGACTACAGGCCATAAAGCAGCCTCCTCCCTCATTTAGATAGATGGATAGATACTTTATTAATCCCGCAAATAACTTTTTTTTTTTTTTTTTTTTTTTGCTGCAGCAGCATGTACAGGGAAAAAGCAATACAAATTACAGAATACAAACAGGTATTAAACATCTTAAATATCAAAAATAAAAAAAATGCACATTCTACACAAATAAAATAGAATAATATTAAATTAAACAACAGTGCAACGGATTAAACAAACAGTGCAACTGTTAATGATGTAGGATGGATTTGGCCAGACGTTAGCTATTGTACAGTGTTATTGCAGTTAAATATAAATACCCCGACTGCTGATTTGTTTCCTCGCCCGTCTCTGTGATTTGCATCTCTTTTTGTGTGGTTCTCTGTTATCTCACCGTCTAATGATGATAATCTCAAAAGAGACTTACGGAGGATAAACATCCTAAGCAGTCCTCTTTTAAAAAAGAACAGGTGAACAATAGGCGGAGGCAAACATGGAGTAGTCCGAGCATGTGGCTTACAAGCCAGTGGGGAGGGCTTGGTCTGGGTCCATAATAGCTTTACCTACATACAGTAAACAGCACCATGGGACTGGTTGGAGGATTACAGAGGATTTGCCATGCTAAGCCACAGAACCCAGCCCGATGACCCCTCATGTCTCCTCCTCCCTTGAGCAGAGCAACAAACCACCCTCTTCTTTCCTCTCCTTCCTGCTCGGCCCATGATGCACCGGGGCCGACCATGTGAACCATGTCAGTGATTGTATGGGTAGGAGAAGTGAGGACAGAGGCACTCTTTGTGTGTTTCATAGAGTGATTAAATCTGTTTCTCTCAAATTGGTTCGAGAGCAATGAATCCTCTGCTCTGCCGTTTATCACCTGCTGCTCAGGTCTACGTTTCCTGATGCATCTACAAATTTTGCTTTAATGGCAAAACTTATCATCCAAATAGCTGTCAGGGTAAATTGAGGGCGTGTTCTGAGTGCGTTTCCTGCCTTGTCAATGGAGTGATGATGTGACAGCCAGATGACATGCATCACAAAACCAGCGCCACGTAACTTGATGGGAAGAAGGCGATGCTGTCGGCAAACTAAAATCTGATTTGGCCCCGTCACTTAAGCTGAGCGAACATTGCCTTTGGTTCCACTTTGGGACACTGCTTGAAAGCTAATTGAATCAAAGCCATAGGATGGGGTCAATTTTGACTGACAGTTCATGGGCATTTGTCTCTGTCAGCCTAATATCACACAGTGAAGTGACTCAGCAGAGAGCAGTCCCCATCCCAACTGTGTGCATGTCTTTAACTCAATCTGACAGTGTTCTAGCTCTCATAGATACCTTGCCGCAAGCAACTCTCTTGGAAAGCTGAGGTTTTCTCTTTTTATTTACACCACTGTCGTCATCGCGTGCAGCCTCCATGCACACTCAAAGACAGAAATAGATCAGCCCAGGAAAGCAGAGGTTTATTTTCAGTAAACGGTGAACTCGGAAGACGAGATTCTGAGTAGTTTTCTTGGCATAATGTAATCTCAAGGGGTTGTGCAGTGGCTGACTGGAATGATGTTATACTTTATAAGCAAACAAAAGAGAAGAGCATTCCCCCGGTGTGAGGAGCGACTTTGTTGCTGGGCCCTCACGTCAATATTTCTGTAAGTGGTTAATTTTTTTTCATCCAGCCTTTCATCGACTGTGCCACTTCTAATAGAGCTACAGTATGTCACATCTTTATGTAATGTGCAGGAGATGCAGTTAGACATGTGGGTTTGAGAAGTGAAGGAATTGAGGATAACCGAGGATACTTTTTGGTTGGGACAGTTGCTGGGCTGATTATTGGGTCGTGATGGTTTGAGAGCCCCACCAACACTACTCCCTATGTTTGGCTATCCTTGTGCCCCAAAATGTTCTGCCATGTGTCACAACAAAGCTTGTAATACACTCGTCCATCCACCAAGGAAAAACATGTCTTTGATGCGTCTGGTATCTCTAGACATGAGAACAGCAGGCACGTAGCAGAAGCAGGTCACGTGACAAACATCCTGTGATGGAGGTGAAAGGCTGATGAGGTCTGTGTAAGTAGGAAAGGGGGGTGGTTTGGTGAGGTGACTTAAGTTACAACGATTCACCTGGGAGAATGGGATTCGAGGCAGCAAAGTTGTTGTTTTTTACCCCTAATCAGAAAAGTTGTTTGTTTTTCCTAACCCTTAGCACGTGGGTTTCAACATGGTTTTGTTTTCCGAAAGCACGTGAAACTGATATTATCTCTTCTAGTGGACGAGTGTGTGTTTATTACATGCTTTATACTGACACTGGGTTCAAATTTGACATTACATTTGATGAGCCTTCTTTGCACAATTTTCAGGTCCATGGTGGAATCACACATACGCACATGTCATTAGTCACCAACATGTGTTTAACTTGTGCGCTGATTTTGATCAAGCAACATAACATGGAATATTTATTCCTGACGGTTATAGCTTCCTCCTGCTCCGTGCACATCACAGTGCCATGCTGCGTTCACTTGCAACAGGAGCAGTCTGTGAACTTTTTGATTCCCCCTTGTATATGGTGATTGAGGTTGCAGATTGGCATCTCATAGAAGAGAAGACTATTGGCCTTGGCGGGGGTCTGTTGTGCACTTCTAGTTGTGTATTTAAATTCATTGTTGAACTGGGTTCAAAAAGTTTAAGAAAACATATAAAATGAAATCAGCTAGTAGGAATTTGTATTGTTTTTATAGAGGAAACTGTAATTTAAGAAAAATGTATAGTCTTCCATATTTTAACCTCATTGCAGTGGCATTCCGAGTGTGGCTGTAATATCACCCAGAGCACGCTGTATATAAAAGATGTAGGTGTTACGATTCAGGCTGGAATGGGCCTCCTGGTGCTCTATTAGATGGTAGAAAAATAGGAGGTAAACCGAAGAGGTCAGCTGTATTAGCTGCAGGGAGCTCTTAAACATTTGAAAGTTATTCTTTTACTTTTTATTATATTTTCAGCTTTTCTGTCTAAATCAATACAATTAGTGAAGAGAAAGAGGCTCAGAGTCAAATATCAGCTGTCATTCTCAGGCCTTTATTGGATATTCTGAAAGTCGTGTCAGTAGGAGTACTATTAGGCTATGTGCTGTTCGGACACTAAGATTAAACACAAATCCATTATCCCCCTCTACTGATGGGCGGTTTGCAAAATTTACACTTTCATTTGCAGGGGAAACACAATGACAGAACTGACCTCGAGCATATTGCTGTGTTCCTCCAGGAGGCGCAGATAAGATGCCCCTGAGAAGATAACCATGCATCGCTACCATTAGCCCAACACAAATATGAGAGTCAAAAATGACAGAGGGGGTGCTTATTCCTTGCCCAATAATTGACTGCGCATTTCCATGATGGCATTGTGTTTCCTGCCAGGCTAATGTGACCCCTATTAGTTCAGGAAACATACCGTAATCAGTGTCTGTGTGCGCTGCCAGACACGGCCAAGGAAATGAAACGGCGGGGATGAGGGACTGGAGGGGGAGATGTAAACAAAGGAGAGGTGCAGACAATGGGACAACAGGGGGACAGAAGCAGAGAACAGAAGGGAAGATGAGTCATATCACTGCAGCAAACCAGGCCCTGATTGAAATGGCTCTGCAGCTGCTGAACTTCGATTTTGGATTTTGGCTGGCCTATATAGGAATATAGCTCAACAAATGTTTACAGTTTAACCAATGCTTTCTGTCCATGCAGTTCTTTACTTTGAAGCCATGTGCTGAATGTAGAAAACACATGTTCACACTTCTGTATGCAGTTTTTCTAGCAGTCAACATATTCAATTTATGAATTGATAAGTACTAGCAGCATAATAGCCACATCATCTCCGTTATTAATAGAGAGGAGGTATTTGCTTCCGAGTCAAACTGGAAAAGAAAATAGACTTCCGCTGCTTAAAACTAATATTTCAGCTCTGCCTGCTGTATATGTGTGGTCGGCGCTGACTTGTCTTCTTTCCACTGTGCTTCTCCGTGGCTGATACTGATTTAGCTGCATGCTGGGCCAGCTAATCCCGCCCCTGATCAATACTCCACTGCTCACACTCTGGATTTCATCCAGGAACCAGTGCAGCTGATATCTTTGTTTACCTTCTCCTCTCGTCAGTCATTCATAAAGCCGGCGTCACGCAGAATTGCAATTTACATCTAAAATACTCAGGATTTGATACAGTGAGGGCTGAATAGCATTTGACCTGATGTGTTTGCAGTTGGCTGTGCGCTGCAGTCATGCTTAGCTCATCTTTCTTTTCTGTGAAATATCTCTGTCAGCCCTGAGCTTAAAGCTGCCCATGTTTGGCCAAACACATCACCTCTGTGTCATTGTTGTTTTACGGTCGGCAGCTTTCAGCACAAGTGAAGACCCGAGCACCGGTGATACCTGCTGTCCTTCTGTCTGTCTGACGGATTCGCCTCAATCCATTACATGCTTGGATGCTGATGGTGTTTGTCAGGATGCTCTACATGCCCGGAGACAATTAAGCTGAAACACAAGGCTGGCTTAATGAAGCTCGGCAGGAAAAACATCCTCAAACAAGGTTTTTCTGCCGTAGAGATGGAAGCAGACAAGGTCCACTCATGCCAGGGGGAACCACACGGCTCCACTGGTGCATCGCTGTGGTGGAGGTTCATGCACTGGTGGTGGTGCAGAAAGGCAGATAAACCACACAAATAAGTTCAAGCTAATATTAAATTTAACCTTATGGAGACTTTGTACATGTAGCGGCAAGTCTCTGATCATACACTAAAGGTTATTCTATTTTTACTTCCTTCTGCTGTGCCGGCTAAAGTGGCTAAGATTAATGAGATTTAACATTCTGGGGTCAACTTAAAGGAGCAGTTCATAGGATTTAGTGGCATCTGGATGGGAGGTTGCAGCTGAATACCAACTGAATCATCCTCGCTTCACCCTCGCCTTCCAAGCATGTACGAGATATTACAGTGGTCAGAAAAATTCAAAAGGACCCTTCAAGAGTCAGTGTTTGTTTTGTCCATTGTGGGCTACTATACTGTAGATGGCAGGCTGGAAGATGTTACATATACAGATATAAAAGGCTCATTCTAAGACAACACAACAATTCTTCGTTTCAGGTGACTATATACATATGAGAACACAATTATTTTTTATTATATTCCATTTCTGGCAAGATTTCCCCCTAATTCCTTCACAGTGAACTAATTATAGTCCAGGAACCTGCTCATCTTCCTCATCACCTCCATCTGTTGCTTTATGTATCAAGGCCAACCAGACAGGAGTCAAGTTAATTTGAACTTGTAAATCATCCAACTACCTGGGTAGCTTGATTTGTTTTCTCTTGGATTGTAGCACACAAACATTAGTCTACAGCATGATGATCATCGAATAGAAGCACTTAAAATAGAATGTAATCTTTTTCTGGTGTACAAAAACTCTGTGACAACAAAATGTTATTATCTTGGACTGAGTCTGTCAGGAACTTTCATCATAACATTTTCCAACAAATTGCTATTTTCCATCATGTTTTTGAGCAACATATAAAAATCATTTTCAGTCCAATATATATAACAAAATAAAACTCATCAAAACTTACCGCTCATTTACAATACTTTTTTTCTCCTGTTACCTACACCTACAGTGAATACTGCATACTTATGTAAAATACACAATCAAATCTGCTAATAAACTATTGATTAAGATGCTTACGGTGAGGCTGTACATGGCTGCATTAAAACAGGATAATGCTTGCAAGGCAGTGCTTCATGCTCTGCTTGCTTTAACAAATCTAAAATTCCCTTGTTGGGAAATTATTATTGTCACTCCTCAATCTCCACTGCTCTGAGCTGAGGTGGATGTTAATTGGGAGTGACAAAGTTGGTGCCTAAACAGCAAACATCAAGTCTCTACACATTTTCTTACCTGATGGAACATGAAAGCTCATTAATGGGATGTCTGCCTCCACAGTTTGTGGAACATGTAAATACAAACATCTAAATGTTACGTCCCTTAAGCTCTCATAGATACATTTTCATAAATGTTACTCCCGAAAGAGAGCTGAGTGCCTGGGTCCAATTTAATTAGTTTAATTCATATTTTGAACTTGCCTCCTTTTGTTTACTGTATATTGCTTAAAAATAATCTTGTTGGTTTGTTCTCACTGGCAGGTGAAGCACGTCTCATATAAGCCATAATAATGTCTCGATGTATTTTCCATTTTATTTCAGTTTAGTATGGGCCCTTGGAAGCTTGAAGGTTTGTTGTTATTTTCCTGAGGAGAGTGCTGGGTTTGGTGAAGCACTCTGTAATCATTTTAAAGCCCTGCAACACTGTGACAAATGGGAGGATGAGTCACATTTTAACAGCAATAGGAAAGGAAGCTGTGTGACTCTTTGAAATTATCTCTGGACTCCCTGGGCTCTGAATTCTCTCTCAGATTAGATAAATAGTTGGATTTAATGAAATTAAATGTATTATTATGATTGGTTTTCATGCATGTGTGCATTTACCTATAGCCCTTTATGGTGAGGCATTTCTCATGAGTAATGTCCCCTGGCTGCCATAATGAAAATGAAATGTTTTGTATGTATAAACCTGTTTAAATGTGAAGTAATGCTGGCTAGTCAGTCAGTACACCATTTTGGCCTGAACCAACTCAACCATTATCATCATTATGAGGTTAGCATGTCATTTTAAAGTCAGACTGACATCTCATCTTGTCACCCCTTGTTGGAGTCAAAAATATTATTGTTTAAAAGGTACAAAATGACAGGAAAAAACACTGGCCATGTAGCAGAAATACTGTTTTTCTGTCTAGACAGGCATGTCTGTTTCTGTGGTTGATTGGCAGCTGCTACCTGGCAGAGTCCCAGCAGGGGAAGAAGAGACAAAGTAAACAAACTCGTGCTGTAGGTCATTGGCACACAGTGGTATTGAAGAGTTAAGCACCACCTAAAAAGTTAATTCATTTCCGACGCTACATGTGCCTCTACACATTTGTTTTCAAGTCCCAGTAGGTTGTTTAAGCATAATTCTGGTTTATTTCAACCTGGCATGAATGCCATTAATGTCTGTTGTGATTCTATGGACCATGCTTGCTTTGTACTCTTGTACCTCCTTGGTGGAGATTCAGGGAAATGAGGTGTTTCATGAAATATCATAAATCACCACCAAAACCGATGGTGGTGCATCAGGACAGGTGCACAACCAAATGGGTTCTCTTTGACATTTGCAGGGTTGTGAATTTGTCCCCTCAGGGACAGATTGTCAACACTGAGTTCTACTGTGTTGTTCTGAGGCACAATCTCATGTCTGAGGAACTAAAGGCACTTTCAGCCCTTTATTTGGTGAATGTCCACAGCGGTGTGAAGCTCCATGAAGATAAGGAAAATCAGTCAGTTGATAATTCAAAAAGTAACAGCTGTTACTACATCAGTTCTGTGAGGAAGGCCTTTTCATCGTAGATTGCCGACAAACATCTGCTGGATGTCTTTCCCTCCATAAATACTGAAGCAGTCCTGGACTTTGGTGTTCGTCCCTCCTTCATTGGATTTGTTCTGTAGTTCCAAACAAAAATTAAATGTATTTGTCAGCCATTTTTATAGGCTTTCAAAAATGTCAGTTTTAAAATACTGGCGAAAACTCTATCGTACTTGACAAATCAGCATCATTCAATCCTGAATCCTGTAATCCCAAAACTTCATTGATTTTTCTTTGAAGGGTAAAACAATCTAACTTTAATTTCATTCAAACACTGATTCCTCTGATGTAAACACAGGTAGGAACTGAGTTCTTCCAAAGGTTCTTAGTCTCTGCGTGACAAAAGTTTTTACAGTGGAAACAGATCTTTAACAAAGCCACACAGACTCTCTGTGATTCTTGTAGATTCTCTATCTGGGTAAAAAAAAAAATCTTTTTTGTGTAGGTGAAGCAGACTTTGATGGAGTGTAAATCTAATGACAGACTTCACCCTTACCTGAACTGTTGTCTTTTGTTTGGCTTCTAACAGTGAGACTAATCCTTAATCCATTTAATTGCGTTACGACGTGTACAGCATTCTTGGGAGTATTGTGGAGTGTTGTGCTGTCAGAGAAATTATTTCTTTCATCTGATATTGTTTTTTTTCAAACATGATATGATGAAATAAGTATAATCCAGACTCGTGGCTGCCTCCCTGTGCTGCTGTCCTCTGTGAATCCTGGAAGCTGCAAAATTGGCTGCTGCTCAGACTTAGATTACTTACAGAATTGAGTACATTCGTGGTTTCCATGTCACCTTAATGAATTATCAGATGTTTCCAGTGTCACGTGACTTTGTTTAACCTTTCCGCCTGCTTATTCAGCTCTCCTCCACACCTTGCTGGTGTGTACGAGCGAGAAAAACACTCCAGGTGTTATAAATGTGGTGGTGCGAATGTGAGAGGGTAAAAAACGGCAGATAGGACTGAAGTGGGTGCTTTAATCACCCCACTCTCCTTCCCTTTCCCACCCTCCTTCCCTGCGGCCCTCCACTCATCTCATTACAGACAGGAGAGGGTGAGAAGTGAGGCCTGTATAGACCTCAGCATTAATTATTGAACCCTATCTTCTTTTACTGTGGCTCCTCCTCCACAGTCTCTGATAACCTTTACATAAAATAGCAGAGGCTAACTCCCAGCCATTATACCTGGTGCTAGGTATAGCAGAGATCTACACAGAGTGGACTGTTTTGGGGATTTAATCATTCACAGAGCGTGCTATCTAATGACTTGTGTGTGTGTGATATGTTTGCCTACACAAGCAGATATATAGTCTGCCCCTATTTGAATTACATTTGAATTGTTCCTCATTGTTCCAGTTGAACTTCAGTGCTAATTAATTCTATTCGGTTTTAAATGGGTGCTGTTGTGGTGAGGTCAGTCTAATAGCTATTAAAACTGCCATTTGATTCTGTGCATTGTCTTTGTCTTGTTGGCTGAGTTCTGCTCTGCTTGCTGTCTCTTGCCATGCCCAGTCAATTTGAATCGCTCAGTTGGAGGCCGGCTAATGGAGGTTGTTGAAGTCAGCGTGGTCGAGGCATCCAGACAACTTGAGGGTGACTTGACTGTGATGCTGAAAATTTCACCGCTATCTCCTTCTGTCCCCTGCCCTTGTCGTGTGTGTGTGTGTGTGTGTGTGTGTGTGTGTGTGTGTGTGTGTGCGCTTCCTGCAGGTTTGAAAAGGCAACATCAAACCTCGACCTCCCAAAGCCTCTCAGCAGAAGAAAGAAGTCGCTGCCAAGATGTTCAGCACCAAAAGGTCAGCACAATGTCACTTTTGATCTATTCTTACAAGCTCATGAAAAAAAAAAAAAAAAAAGGTACAAAAAAAAAATCTGCGGGGCATTTTCAAATGGTTTCTGCTGATAATGGCTGACATTTCTGGTCAGCTAACATTCACAGATCATTCTGGATGAGACGAGACATTGATCTGAATCAACGGTAGATTCTAGGTCGCCACGCCATAACATCTTCCTTCACAATGTGTCCAGCTTAGAGTTTGTGAATTATATAATGTGAGACACAATATTTTTCCCCATACACTCTTTTGAAATGATGCTTCCGCTTAACATATCTCTAAATAATTAGACCGAGAACAACTATTTAAAGAAGCCTTCACTGGATGCTTAAGAAACCCAGTTCACAGCGCTGCTTGGTTGTGTGTACATTGTGTATTTTTATTGTGGCTTGTGTTAGTGTAGAGTCTGCGTGAATCATTTATCACTTTGGCTTTTCTGGATGTTGACTGCAAGGTGGAAGTGGTCACGTTGCTGAGCTTGTATCAGTAAGGGGGGTTAGATGGATCAATACAAAACGCTTTTGGTTGTTCGTCATGTGATTTTAATCCTGGGTGGGACAGGTCACAGCTCGGTTTAGTATTTTAGTATCGGTCTCCAATTAATAATGCTAATTAATTTCTTTTGAATTGTAAAAGAACAATGCATCTTGAATCGTTAAGTTCACAATGTTGAGCCTTTAGCTAAATAACCATGGGAGGTCCTGCATGACAGAAAGTGTAACTGTGAACGGTGAAATATACACCCTAATATCAAATGCATTTTGATTGCACAAAATCCATTTAATGACCATTCGCAAAACCCTTCTCCCAGTTTGCGATTGTTAAATCGTAGCTTATAGCAGAAATGCTAACAATAAGCTTTGGATTTGTTGACACGATGACGAGCATGAGGCTGCAGGAAGAGTAATTCTTTGGCCTTCCTTTCAAAAACACAAGAACAAAAGTTTAAGATAATTTAATATAAAGTGTGCAAATGTTTGTGTCCAGCTAACCAGCTCACTACCTTCTTTAGTCATGTAACCTACAGCACTACAAGCCCACTTAACATTTATTAAAGGCTGAGCATTATATTAAAACAACCTTTAAATGAAGCATCACACAGCAGTTCCTATTTTTTTTTTGTACGCTAGCTGCTACTAATATTAACAGCTCTACAAACACCAGTCAACATCTGACTTATGCTGTCATAAGTTCCTTTTAAAGGCTGGAAACATAAAAAATGTAGCCGGAGGTGGCGTATTTTTGCCCAATTCATGGTGTTAATGGAACATTTAAAATCTGCTAGTGATAGTTGTAATCTTTTCTTGTAAATGCACAGGGGCTGGCTGGAAGGGAAATGCCAAGTTTTGTCTTTTTGTGGAATCACTTGGGACCATTGTTTGAAAAATTACTGCGATTTGGAACTCTGCCCCTTTTTTAATTGAAAACTGCATATGCCCTATGAGCAGCAATCAAGAGGGGTGGGGTTTTGCCAAGTCCATTCATCTGTTGAAGTCTTTGCAGCAAAGTGAAATCTGTTTTTAAATCTTTTCTGAGGACTGAAAAGTCGGCGTGAAGTTTGAGGTATTTTCTGTTTGAGAAAGCAGAAAGCCTGCAGTGCCCACCCATGATGACATTTGTTTTCGTTCTACTTGCTTCCCAAACTGAGACTTGAATTTTCATCATTGTCTGCAATACTTAGGTGATATCGTGCTGCTACTTATGGTATCAGATGTTCACACTTGTCCTTCAAATACGCATATACACACATACACACCGAGCTCTTATCTGAATATAAGTGAAAGGCCGTTGTATTGATGACAGCAGAATCCAGTGAGAGAACTACAAGTTGAGATTAACCGACATTTACCTCTCAAGTCCTGATTTATATTGACAAAGAAGTTGCCAGTGTGCTGGTCGGATATTGATTCCTCCGACACTTTGATAGTCACACTTTCAAACAAAGGCCACCAAGGTTTGTTTTTGGTATTTATCTATCAGAATGAGATAGTGCTAAAAGTAAAGCACTGTGTTTACAGTAGAACGTTTCTGTTGGCAAGTGAAAATGAGGCTTTGTGTTATAATGTGATTGGGACTGAGTGTTGTCACAATGCTGCATCCATCCACCTGTCTCCTCGCACTGTGATCATCATACTGTGAGTGAGAAGATGAAGCCGAGCTGCCCCTCCATCCTCTGGGAGCTGCGTCAGCACAGTCGATGACACGGATACGATCAAAATGACTGCAATAGGCTGATATTTTGAAATTCAATGACTGCAAAAGCTCATTCACATTTTTGCTGAAGTTGAAACAAAGCGCTTTTCTCTCGCTAAACTGCTGAACGAGACGTAAAGTGGTTGAGGAAATCTGTGTCTGTCAGAGATTTCTATGTGCTGTTGTGGCTTCATCTGTGGGCTTTTAATAATGGTGCTCTTCTTCTTTTTTCTTCCCTTGAGTCTTCTCCAACAACACTTGCTGTAATTTTAATGCAAGTGTGTAATTAAAAAACTTTTATTAAAATGTAATCAGACAAATGTTGTAACATAGTGGTTTACCTTTGATTGGAATGGAATGAGGAGTGTGGACCAGAGGCACAGATCATAAATCCAAAGCATTAGCACTTTGTGCTTCTGGCTTTGTATAATAAAACGGTGTTTCAGTATTATGGAGAAGCTGAGCGCCTCAGTGCCGTGCATATGCACAGCTTGATTGTTTGTGTCTATATGTGCTCATTTAAAATGTAACTGGAGCGCAGTAATCTCAGTCTTTCATTCTGGATGAGAACATTTATGCAGTGATGCACCACAGGTTTGATTTTTGGTTACTCATTTCAGCTAAGCCATCTTATACCTCCCTCATCCAGCTCCATCAAAACAAGAGCTGTAATTTCCTTTGAAATGATCTGTGGCTGCTAGGAGCATGTAATGTGAAAATAATAATTTGTACAAATTTTCACCGCAGCTGAAGTAATATATTCATTTAAAAGTTATTTCTGTGTTTCTCACCATTATCATGGCCATTTCTCTGTCATCATATTTAATGGACATTGTAGCTAGCTCCTTAGCGAACTAGGAAACGACTTTAACTTATCCTGTATGGAGCTTTGATTAGCTGATTGTTTCTCCAGTTGCCGATATCGGTGGGCATGACACCATATCTATTGGAATTTCTGAACAAATCAGAGACATGCATGGCAACGGTACCGCTTCACTTTCTTCCCAACTCGGTATTGTACCAACACTTGTAATACATCTGCCATTCCACTAGAGGACAGCGTGTCAGTAAATTTGGTTTGCCTCATTGAGCCCTCAAAAACCACTGGATTATGGAAAACAAAACCTTGTGGTAAATGACGTGGCTAGGCTTCAGAAAAAAAACGTGGCTAGGGTTACAACATTGTTTTAAAGAAATCCACGCCACCTCCCAGACTCAAACTGTGGTCTTGTACGTGCAAGTCCTCGATTTATGCCACTAGACCAGGCAGCAACGAATGTCAAACTTTGGATTGTGAACTGCCATTTTGAGGCCTTGAGTTTGGAAAATCAGCCATCGCCATTTTGGCTGGAGCCAGAATTGACCACATTTGGACGAACTGGGGAGGAGCGAGCGGTGGATCTGACTCGATCTGACCGAGAGGCCCGCCCACCTGAACCTCACTGCACCCCACTCGTGTCAAACCAGGCATGGCAGCAAACATACAGCCTAATATTAATATGGAATTAATTTCAGGATGATCACCATAGAACTGCTCTAGAGTAAATTTAGCAAATTACATTATAATGACTTGTGGAAAAAAATATTTTTTTTGGAACCAACCTCAAGTGGCCGTCGGTGGGATTGCACTGCACTTCTGCATTGGCTTCTCTTTTCAGAACCAAAATCTACATCCATTTTTTTGTACTGTCTATGCACCCGACCACCACTTTTCCCTCCCTACGGCTTTTGTACGTCATCACATGACCTTTGTCATGTCACTGCATCTCACAACGCGGCAATGAAAACAGTCACATAGACATGCAACCCTCTAGTGGAGTGGTGAGTGTATTACAGGCTTTGCTGTGATACTGGGCCGTTCTACCACAACTAACAAACAGTCACTTGGTTGCTTCCCTAGTTACGTCAGACGGGCAGGTAAGCGGTCACTAAAATTGTAAACAAAATCTCACTGCAATTTTATCCAAACCCTTATTCAATGAAAATAAAAGTGTCTGTACATCAGTTGTCTGCTATGATCATCCATTGCATTGTAAAATATGTTCCCAATAAGTACAGTGTGTGTGTATACTCTCTGTTTTTAGTAGCAACCTTTGCACAGGTTTTTCAGGTTTTGTTCACTGTCTATTTTTATCTTGTCTTGGATCTGAAAGGTCTCATACATGGCTCCTGGCTCCAGTTTGATGAGCCAGTGTGGGTGGACAAGGATTGTTGTTACCATGCTTTCAGCTATTTATTCTGAGCTAATCTTCTAGTAATTATTCAAGTCTACATCCCATCAGCGTGGATGCACCTAAAGGTAACAAAACAATTGTGTTTCAGGTCTCAGAAGACAGCAAACATAGTATTGTTCACATAGAGTTGTTTGTAATGCAGTTTTTGTGCTTCTCTAAAACACAACACAGCCTCAGTTTGACCCCAGATTTTTCATTCTAATTCACTTAGCATTGTCATCCTGGGCTGTGGAGGTGTTTGCTTGGATGACTGTCATGAAGTTAAATTCGGCTTCCGTCCTTGGTTGTCAGCCATGTTGGGTCATCAATTCCAGCTTCCTCCCAGCTGTTTTTCAAAACTGTTGGGACAGGAACAGGAAATAACTGTCGATGCCTGCATTAGCTCAGACAGAGATCTCGGAGAGACGACGTGACACGACTGGACCAGTAATTGCTTTCGGTTGGATCGGTAATGAAATTACCGCAATATGAGTTGGATGGCTCAGAGGCAAAATGGTGAATCGGAAGAGTTTGTCACCAAATCTGTCCCCTTTTTTCCCCACATTTTAAATAAAAGAGCGAACGCTCTGCTGTAGCTTGGCTGGGGTGTGTGCTAAACACACTGTGTGGGATGCCACATCGCCTGCCTGGAAGCAGCGTCACTGGATGACTCATGACAAACAATTCCAAACAATAAAGAGCGTAAACACCTTTATTATTACCTTCTACACCACATAATCTCATTATTTCCTCAGTTTGTCCTTGACAAACTCTTGTACTGTGATGATACGGTGTACCTGCACCTTTGTCCTCATTTATACAGCGATCAATATGTCACATCCCCATCATGGTAGTTAAGCATATAACGACACGTTGGTAATTACAGTCCTAACGAAATATCAGATCCGACATTGACCCACCCAAGTATCCTGACCTTCATAAGGAGTAATTGGATATCTGACTGTCTCTAGCTCTGAGCTGTTGATCGACATCAAGGGGCCTTGCACTTGATTACTTATGTATGCGGAGGGAAGAGAATGGTGTCTGGGGAGTACAGTTCATGCTGGGATGTGTTAACCCCCCACAAAGACCTGCTGATCCAATCATGATGAACAGGCTGCCATCCCGACGCCTCACACTGACTCTCCTTGGACCGACCTTGAATGGTGTTGCAACAGTGTGTCTACGACTCAGTGCATGAAAGCCACTTATTCAAAGACATTACGTGTGTTGCACTTTGAGGACTTTTAATGTAATATACATCAGGTTGGACTGTATGTGATTGGGTTAGTTGAATACTAATTGAGTTGTTTTTGTATTTAATTATACTGTAAGATGGCCATGGAAAGTAGTAGTTTCTGAGTGGCTGGCAGGTGTCTACTATAATTGAATAACAGGACACCTCAGTAGTCCAAGTCAGCATTTTAACTTGTTTTTGTAAAGCTGTGCACAAGGTACAGGATGCTGAGCTGCAGATAACAGCAGCAACATTATTTCCTCTTTGTGCCACAGTCCTATTTAAAGTCACATCTTCGATTCATACTTTGTTTTTTTCTTGGATCATGGTTACTGGTTAATTATTAAAAAAAACAAATAAAACAAATATTAACAACTTCTGCTTAAATATAGTCAGGCGGGACAATAACATGAGTTTCGAACAAGCCTCAAGGTTAGACATACTTTTTGGAAGAGAAAATAAACTGTCCATCAAAAAAATACATACAGACAGATTTCCTGGTTCAGATTTGAACTGCCACAACACTAAGAAGTATGATACTTTCCAAAGTTGTATATGAATACATTTTCCTTGTGCAAGGAGAGATTTTTACTAATGCTGTGTCCAGATTTACTCTCAGCCTGGTATCATACCAAACTGAGTAATTTACTCATCAGTCCAGTAGAAGATACTGTATCAGTATCACGGTTTGCCTTTCCTAGGTGTCAAAATGACATGCACGTATGACCAGGATCAAAGAAGAAGGTCTTGTTTTGAAAGTCAGGTGGCAAAATACAAAAGTGATAAAGTCCGGGTAGCATGGTAGGTCAGAGGTTGCTGGACAAACCCGGGATGTTCAGCCAGAGAATCAGGTTTCAAGTTCGTGAGAAAGCAAAGTCGATTTCTCTAAAGAAATATTTTTTGAACCATAACTAAGTTGTTTTTTTTATCCAAAAACCTAACCACCCAGTTTTTGTTGGCTAAACCTAAGGCACCTTTTGTTTCATGCCGAGGCAAGGCAAAACATGACACTGATACAGTATCCTGTAGTAGACTGACGGGCGTATTACACACTTTGAGGTAAAACTACCTAGTAGAACTAGTGCTGTGTGAAAATGTGTGCACTTTATAGTGCCTTCAAGAATTTGTACAGCTGCTCAAAAAGTATGAATTTCTGTGAATGTCCTTGAGTGGCCCAGGCAGAGCCCAGACTTGAACCCGATTGAACATCTCTGGAGAGATCTGAAAATAGCTGTGCACCAACACTCCCCATCCAACCTGATGGAGCTTGAGAGGTCCTGCAAAGAAGAATGGGAGAAACTGCCCAAGAATAGGAGCCAAGCTTGTAGCATCATACTCAAAAAGACTTGAGGCTGCAATTGCTGCCAAAGGTGCTTCAACAAAGTATTGAGCAACGGCTGTGAATACTTATGTACGTGTTGTATTTTCGTTCTTTATTTGTAATAGATTTGCAAAAATTTTAAACAAAACTTTTTTCATGTTATCATTATGGGGTATTGTGTGTAGAATTTTGAGGGGAAAAATGAATTTAATCCATTTTGGAATAAGGCTGTAACATAACAACATGTGGAAAAAGTGAAGCGCTGTGAATACTTTGCGGATGCACTGTAACATGGCATCTGTCGCTAATGATGCAAAGATGAGTGTTTAGACGGTCTAGAAATGGGAACCCAAAATACTTCAATTTGAGCAAGGTTGTAATTTACTGATATCTTTATATACCTACAATTAATCTTTATTTAATGTGAATCAACTTTGATAACTAGGCATTACTTATCAGTGAGTACATGTGTCTGAGATTAGACGTTAATATAAACATTGTTGGATTTGTTTTATTTGATGGATGACAGGAAATAAGGGAGAAAAGATGGGAATTGGGACTAACCAGGGATGTTACTCCCAAGGCGGCCCGGGCCTCCTACATGATGCAGCATGTCATTAATTTGTATTTACCAGATATTGGATTGCGATGGATACATTGCCAGCCTCAAAGTGAGCAATCATAGTGCAGCACACAGCTGATGTGATTACTATTAAGATACTTCATTAGTACAGCTATGTTGGAGGTTAACAGCAAAAAAAAAAAAAAAAGAAAGTTAACCTGTGTTAAAATCAAAATCAAAGGGAACTGTCAGGTTTTCGGTGTAAGTTCCGAATTGATAAAAGAAAGTTTTTCTCTCCAAAATTTCTGTTTGGCTCTGATGTTGAGCAATCAAACAGGGAGTAATCTATCACAGAAGAAGCCGAGACAGACAAAAGCATCAGAAGATCAGAACGCAGAAATATGTCGTCTTTTAAGTGAGAGTGAAAACTTCTCAAGTGGGAAAACTGAGTAAGAACTCAGTCTGACAATAAAAGGAAACTGCACTCTTAAGAGATGTAGGAAATCACAAAGTCATGTGAAGCAGATGAGGTAGACTGCAGTCAAACTAAATACACTATGTGGGGTCTGTTGGAGCCTAATGAGTGGGGAGAACACACCCGGAGTGGATGACAGGCTGGTAGGAGCCCTGCAAGAACAATGGGGATCTAATCAGTCACTTGGCTGGAGAAGTCCAAGTTGGTCTGTACTTGCACTGCTTCAGTTTAACAATGCAGACGGCAGCAGCATTTTGATCAGGCAGCCTCCGAAGTGGCAGGTCCTGGCTGTAGGAAGTGACAGCGTCAGTAATAGAGCCGGAGGACTGCTAAACTCTGCAGGAAAGTGATTAGGAGCGGGCTTTCTGCTGACACAGAGAACAGAGAGGTATCAAATGTCAAGGGACACATTAATTATACTGTTTCTTGGTGGTCTTATGCAAAGTAAGACTGGATGAATATGGAGGAATTGTGAGTGTCACTGAATGTGCCTGTTCACATGTTCTCAGATATGCTGACTGTGATAGAAAAGCCCTGTGTACACATCAGGGGCTAAATTAATTGACTTCTGCAATTAAATGTCACTGAGTGCTATTTATCTTCCGCATTGCCTTGTTCGCACAAGTCACTCTCTTTGTATAATAAGAGCATTGTTCAGCCTAACTTCTCTTATTGACTGAAGGCAGCAAGTAATCTGACTGACTCGACCACTCTATTAATTTTGCATGCTGTTTAAAGGGAATTTGTGACTTTGGATTGGAGATGAACACAGTGTAGGTCGATGATCAGTGTCCAGAGATAAAATCACAGCCCCTATGACATGCAGATGACCAGCTGAACGTTACAGCGGCCGGACTGAACGGCATCACAGTCTGTCTATTATGTGGTCAAGATGACACCTTTTGTTGTATTTGATAGGATGAGGCAAGCTTACAGCTGACTGCGGTTAGTTACTACTAAAATCCTGCCTGCCCGCATTTGCCACACAAAGCAACTGCCATGACAACAGCAGATGTATGTTGTGGCTCTCTGGAACACGTGGCCTCGGTCCGTTTGGAGTGCACTTCAGGTACATTGAGGACAGAGTGTGTTCGCCTGCTTGGAGGCCCTGGCCTTTTTTCAGTCAGTAGTTTTGGGGAAAAGTGTCCTCCACGCAAGTATAGCCACGGACATATTTTGTGTTTTCATCATATGTGTGTGTTGGTGCTAGCCTGGCTCGGCCGGACTGCTGCTCAGACATTCAGGCTTCGCTGTGATTAAAGTCTGGAAACTGTGTTTGCATTGAAGGTGGCTGAGCCTCTGTGAAGGGCAGACCAATCAGCAGCCAGTGGGCAGGACCAAGCATGAGGATGTTGAAGTAGTTCCAACAATGGCGGCAATGCTTTCAGTGCACAGCATACAGTGTAAGGTGGTCAATGCTGATTGGGTAAAGGCTGCTCCAATAGTTTCAAAACTAACCCAAGGGCTACAGCCACTGGGATGCAACAACTGGAAACAATCTTCAGTTTAGTGTCGTCAGACCCATATGTTCACAAAGTGAATTCAGATCTGGTAATGCCAGACTAGGTGGGGTTGGGTGGAGAAAAAAAAACCTGGGTGTTTCA
This sequence comes from Embiotoca jacksoni, assembly GCF_022577435.1. Classification (NCBI taxonomy): domain Eukaryota; kingdom Metazoa; phylum Chordata; class Actinopteri; family Embiotocidae; genus Embiotoca; species Embiotoca jacksoni. The sequence continues at coordinate 18,159,471 of NW_027185241.1, forward strand.
AAAGAGAGGTATAGAACTGCAAAATATGCAGCATTCATTTCAAGCAGGAGAACATGTATTTTTACTCTACCCTAGCTTTCAGCAAATGTCACATTCATTACCAACTGCCATAAAATTAAATTACAACTTAGAGGCATCAACTTGACCTTCAGTACCCACCTATTTAGCACTGCACTTCAGCATTAGAACCCAAATGCCCCTGAAAATATGGGCCCATACAGCATGTGCATTAGTCGAACCTTCAGAGAGAATGTGAGTCCGAGACTCCCGCTGGCTGAGCCAGCTCACTTCCTGTTGGCTCCTCACACGCACGAATGGAATAAAATGAAATAAGTTGGCTATTCTAGACTTTTCTAAATATTATCGAACTGACTGGATCAGATTTTTATTAAATCGAGTCATTTTAGAGGAGAAATGTGGAGAAAAATGCTTTGAGGGCATCAGGTGGAACTAGTTAGGAATAAAACATTGTTATGACCTGAAGTTGTCACGGCGAACATGCAAGCAAAGAGCTCCACATGTAGCAGACACAGAGTAACGTGAATTGGGATTGTTCTGGGTCGTGTTTCTGACCACATCAGTGGTTCGTGGTTCCAGGATGTTCGCCAGCTTGTTGCTGATTTAGCTGTTTAGCGCCCAGTCGCCATAGTAGCATAGCTCTTGATTTTTTTTATTTTTTTTATCATAAGAGGTAATTCTGTAGGAGTTTGTCTCTGAGTTAGACCTTTTACATCACACACAGTCATGTGATCCGCTGTAAATACAAAGAGATTAATAGGTGCAGCTTTAAACATGTAGTTTAATGTCTTTATTTCAGATTTGAATGGAGACATCATGTTGTTTTCATGCTTCTAAAACTGCATTTGTGTGTCCCAGAAATGTCAAGTACCATCCCCTGAGATTAGACAAGTCATTGTTCAGTTTTGTAGCTTTTTGTTGTTGTTTATTGCTGTCAACTTTGAGAAACCTGGGTAACATGTCACAACAACAACACATAGAAACATTACAAAATTAGTAGAAGTAGTTTTTGAGTACGTTTTCTCTTTGAGGCCCAAAGTGTGTTATTTGTCCCACCCTCCTCCTCCATCATCGCACCTGTCAGTCATGTTGATGAGCTGTCGGATGTCCACTTCTAGCTGGAGGCTGTAAATCAGCTCGATAAAAGGAAACAACCGAAATGCCCGGTATTTTTTTTAACATGTCCACATGGTCACATGTTCTTTGTTGCTTTTTCCTGATGTTGCTGTGACCTTTCTGTGACTGACAGCTGAATGGCAGTGGCGAATGCATATATGCATATATGCACATATGATATAAAACACAAGCCAATAGTTATTGTTAGTTTAGAGTCGGTGCTTGTTGTAGCGTGACTGGAAAGGGGTGTTTTACTTTGCTGCGGGCGCAGAGGTAAGAAACGGCTCAAGTTATCCTCAGGAGTCTTAATCAGTCGAAATGTATTGCCTCGCATATCAGATCAATGTACAGAGGTTGAATGTCACCCAGTGAAATTGGTGAAAGCGAGCCTGCAGGCCATGGGCACCAGCTAATGAAATTTTGATGCAGCTTTATTTAGAACTATATTTTACAGGATTACGTTCCAGGCTCCGTTTCCAACTTCAAAGGCGAGCTTTCACCACTGCTGGGGGTAGCTTCACCAATCCCCATAATGGGAAGGTTCCTCACAGTTTTGCGCTTGGGTCAATCACCCTCTCCCCCTCCTCCTCTTCCTCCTCCTCCTCCTCCTCCTCATTCCCAAATCTTCCAACATTCACAAGGCTTTCAAGTGATCACTTTTAATCTGGCTTCATTTTTCATCCGTTTCCCACTTCGCTCTTTTAATCCATGAAGGGAGATATGCAGCAGGTTTGTGTGTGGCTCTCTCGATTTTAGATTAGATTAATGCTTTCATCACTTGTGGGCAGATGAGAGATAGAGTGACACGTGAGGTGGGGGGGAGGGGTGGCTGTTATAGAACTGTCGTCTCTCCATAGAAATGTTTCTGGACTGATGACAGCTTTATGTACACTGTGTTTGTTTAATTATGTAAAAATTTCTGCTGCTATAATGCATTCATATCCTGGAGCTAATGTTAACGCATCTCACTGGTGTCTCCATGTGTTGAGTGCACATAGAAGGAAGATAGATCACCATTTCAATTCTTAATTTTGATGGATTTTTTTCTGTGTTTTCATCAGCAGGGATTTCTTTTGCATTGCGTCAAATGTTCCCTATTTCTCCCTAAGCTCCATCAACAAATGAAAAATGACTTCAAGTGACAGACTTCACGGGAAGGGGAGGTTAGAACATTGATGTATGTATGTAAATAAGTCTATCATGTGGAAGAGACACACGAGTAAAATACAGTGAAGACAAATTTTTTTTAGGAAAGAACAAAAATGTGTCAACCCGTTGTGGAAACCCCATGATGCTTGTACCATTTTGCTGTTTGCTGTTTGACAGTCAAAAGCTCCCATGATACTTTACATGCAAATTAAATGCAGCAAAAGCTGTATAATAAAGCAATCAAGGCCAGGAAAACATCAGCAGAAAATCCCTGTCACTAACCAATAGAACACCTTCAATAGGAGCCTTAAAAGGTTACTGACATTTCCCTCTTTCCAGACTTAATGCAGAACTAACCAGCTGCTGACTGTAGCTTGGTATTGAATCGATAAACATGACAATGGTGTCAATCGTGTTGGAAACTTTCCAAGAAAGCAATTAGGTGTGTTCCCCAAAATGTCGTTGAAAAAATACATAATTATCTATTTACTCTGGAGATTATTGTCTCAATTTAATTCATAAATTCTTTATAAATTAAGAGAGATTAAGGGAAAATGGCCATTGCAATATTACAAAGGTCAAGGTGACGTCTTTAAAAGGCTTGTTTTGTCCAGCCAGCAATCTTAAACTATGCATTCACCGATATCAGTATTGGATCCAATGTTGTGTTCATGCCCTTGTATTTGTAATCGTAGAACTCATCTGATACAACACAACTGATACTCCTTCATGTTAACCTCGTTGTAGTTGAGCAGGGAGGCAGAAGAGGAGAAATGTCGGCACTACAGGGATGTTTTAAGATAAGTGACATCAACAAAAGCAAAGTCAATACGAGGGAATAACTGCTCACTTAACATTAGTACTTTGATTAAACTCTAAAAGACCCTGCTAAAGAACAATGCAGAGTTCAAGGAGTTTGCGAATGCGGAGGTACATTATGAAAGAGCACATTACACCCTTTTTGCAGGCTGCAGCAGAATGTTTCAGTGTTCAGCCTAATTGAGCCAGTCCCTGGGACATGATGCATATCCATGTTGCATTCAAGTACAGTCAACCTGGCCCTTTGGCCCAATCCTTCCCCAGTGCGCCCCCTCTCTCCTGCTGCTCCTCCCTTTCATTCCCTCTTGTCATCGCTCCTGCTGGACGGATGGTTTGCAGCTAAGTTAGGTGCAGCCGCTGGTGCCCCGGGGAGACCGCTGACCTGGGGTGAAAGCTGAAGAGAGTCAAATTAACGTTTTATTTCATTACTGGCATTGAAACAGCAGCAGCAGCGGCAGCAGTTCTCAATGTCAACCAGAGGGTAAAGGCTGCTCAACCAGGGGGAAACAACAACAACATCAAAAGCACCATCACACATGCAAGAAGTTCATACAAGTTTATATTGTTAGTACCGGAAGCAGAGCTGGTGTTTATTTTAAAATGTCTGTATTTTGGACTATAGGAGTTATTTGTAATGCCTGCAGCAGCTCCCCTCTTCCTCTCTCTATCTCTTAGGGTATAGTATTATGTCACACAAACAGATTGGACCAGCATCAGAAAGAACACCTCTGGGTGGTTGGATGTGTTTGTTAAGCATAGTAAGTTACTGTGGGGAGAATGCCAGAGAAAATAAAATAAATAAATAAATAAAAAAAACGCTACAGCTTCAAAGATACTGTGCTTCTGTAACTACGCAGTCTTTCAATGACTGGTCTTTTCTCCCTGTGGCTCAGATTATTCCATATCTTATATAAAGACAGATTAAGGAAAAATAAATAAATAAAAACAGTGCATCCATACAAAATGGCTTCAAACAGCAAGCAGTTAAGAGTCAGATTTGCAGCTTGTACGGCTATCTCCCACTCCCAGTGCATTTAACTGAATTTGCTGACTGCTTTGACATTTTTTGATCATAGAAAAGTGCAGTGGGTGAATTTATTGTCGCAGGGCCTCTGCTGTTTTGATGAATGCGTACTGAGCTCATCCTTATCTGGCAGGAAGCATTAAAACATGAATGATCTCATTTGTTTTTCTGCCTTTTCTGAAACTGACAGACCAACAATTGCATCACAGTAAGGACAGCGACATGGCTTAGGGTGACCAAAATCAAAGTGACTCGAATGGCGGTATTATAGGATGAAGAAGGATATAAAAGAAATGTAGGAATCATCTGAACAGAAATGAATGTGCACATGGAAATTACATATTGTAACTTTCAAATGCACTGGGGTAATGGGGGTAATTTGACAGCAAATGTCTCAATTGAAAATTAGAACATCATACAGTAGTGAGATACGATCTGTTTTGAGGTTGTTTTTTTTTAACTATGGGCCTCATGCAAGAACCCCTCATCAGAAATGCTTGTAAACGCATGCATGAATTTGTAAAAAAAAAAAATCAACCAAACTGAATGCTTGACGCTCAAAGTATTCGCATTTTCACAGACCCTTGGCTAAAGCTGGTTTCAAAAATTAGATCCTTTTTCCTTGTGTCTCTCCCATAGAAGTAGCTACGTAGGAAAATGCCTTGTCAATTGGTACAACATTTTAAAGCTTACGCTACATTTACTTTAACCTATTTGCGCAGGAACAGTAGCATTCACCATGTGTTACCACCTCTATTTGGGTGGCCTGCCCAGGTAGGTAAAATCACCCGGTTTTAATTTAGGTAAAATATTAGAATGCCTTATTTTACTTTTTGCAAACTTGCAAAACTTTGGCCACACACCTATAAAAGTTGTGTGAACTTTAGGCCTCTCAGTGTACAGCCAGCTAGTTTTATACTGATAATATATGAGGCATTTAGAGGACCTCTGTTAATTGTTGATACATAAAACAACCTTGGTTACGCTGTCCCCCTTAATCTGCATAAAAATGAATGATTTGTATCATAATGTGGAATGTAACTTTCTTTTTTTTATATGAATTTGGTATACAGAAAAGTATTTTTCAGGAACCGGCATCAAAGTCAAGGTATCAGTACCGGTATTGAAAATGTTTTAAATGATAAAATATCATGAAGTGTCGACACACAGTATCAAGGTGCTGCTGCCGGTCACTACTGTGCAGACTGTGGTTGCAGATGACATCACCACGCAAGAAGTCAACGGCCATTTCTGAGATATTTAGGCTTCACTTTCTTGCAAAGGAAGTTGGTGATTTATATACCCTGCATGGCCCATAATAATATCACTTGAAGTCACATGATGTAGATTCAACCCATTTGATGTGATTGAATAACAGCTAGTGGTGTTGTTGGTCACCCTTCTTATTGGCTGGATTTTCAAGTGTATTGGTCTCACAGCGCTCCTAAAAACTAAAAGCCAAGACAAGCTTTACTTCATTGCGAGGGCTCCCAATCTGACATTAACTGTGATGGCTTTGCAACAGATGGCAGAGTAAATGTTTTATGTCATCATTCAAGTTAAAATATTAAAAGCACTAAAAAGTCTTATAGTAGAAGCAGTGCTAGAGGATGGATCCTCACGCAAAACTAAATGAGATAGGTTGAAAATGGAGTGAATGAATCATCATAAAGCTGACACATTGTTGTCATGGCCACCCTGTGTGGCTCTTTAGCCGATTGTCACAGGAAATGTAATGTCAAATAGAAAGCTGTTACGAATGTCAAAAAGAACACTAAAGGTACAATCCTCTTGACTTAACAAGCCCTTCAGCCTCCTACCACGCACACTATCTTGCCCAGTTACAGAGTAGGTATAAAAGAAGGGTTTGACAGGCATTGGAAGAGATGTGCAGGAATAAGAGCTTTGTTGTAATACCTTCGCACGCCATGAAAACGTCTCAAAGGCAAGAAGGTGTCAGTTGTACTCATTTTATACCGGGTTCACAGGAAAGTAGCAGCATCAACGACACACCAGTGTTCGTCAGCCTCCTACATGGGGCCGGCTGCTCGCTCCACTTACTCCTCTGTGTAGATTTTTCTTTTCAATCTTTCCCTTCTGCAGCTTTAAGGTACTGCAGCTATGGCAGCTATAGAGGAAAGATAAGCTATAGATATTGTAGCAGGGGCTCTAGTTTGTCTAAATTTGTGACAAACTACAGCACAAATCTAAAAGAAACCTGTGTTTTTGTTAAGGAGAAATACTCCGCTGGGCATTTATTTGAGATAAACATTATAGAGTACACTTAGTTAGGAGGGAAATTGTTCAAATTATTAGCTCTAAATAGAAATACGCAAAATACAGATTTTGTTGGATGAAAAGATTGATGCCACGTCTGCAATTTGCTTAACTACCAGAGCGCGCCTATGAAGTGGCATGCACTGTTATGTTGTGGATTTGTTTATAAGGTTGTGTAACTACTATTACTACAGTGGCATCTTTAACAATTAACAATCATCAGTAATGTATATTTCCATCAATTTAATTGAATAAAATCAACAATACAATCGTGCTATTTTCAAAAGGTGTTGGTAACTACTCATTGAAAGTGCTATTGTCCAATTTCACCTGTGCATTTCTGTATACTGAACATGAAGCCATAGCCAGTAGCAACTTAGCTAACTTTATTGCTAACTTAGCAGCTAATGTTAACTTTGTGTTTTCCCTATAGACATCAATCTTCTTGTCTGAATCTTGATATTCACCAAAATGTACAACAATTCCTTTATAAACTTGGTATTATCAAACAGCTTAGGCTTGCCTGGCTCGGCAAGACTGCAGTTCACTGCTTCAGTTTTCTTTTCTGTGATTATAGTCTGGAAACCCTGTTCGCATTATGGTTTGCTCAGCAAGGACGGACCAGTCAGCGACCAGTGTCAGTAGCTAAATACGATGACGTTGAAGTCATCTTTTTTTCTAAATGTATTTTCAGCGGTGGTAGTGTCTCGGCGTATATGGTGCTCAATGTTGATTGGTTAAAAGCTCATCCAATACTTTCAAAATTACCCCGATGTGTACGTCCATTGGGATATAACTACTGGAAATACTTCCCAATGGAGTGTAGCCAGACTATGTATTCACAATGTATATTTGGGTGTTGGAACATCAAGATTAGAAGAGGCAATATATTTACCGAACAGCCAACAGAAGGTTCAATCAACTAATCAGAGACCTGCAGTAAAAAGAAAGAAAAGAAACAGCTGTTGCCAACTGCTGTCGGAGGCACCAACACAGTATGGCCCGATGTTTTAATTCCCTCAGTACTTTGTGATGTATGCACTCTAGAAAAACTGCATGGTTATGAAATAATTTTTGCCCCCAAAACATACACACACACACAAACACACGCATATATGCTCATCCAGATAGCTCCTCTTTTCAAGTTCCACCGAAGCGTCTCTAAATGATTTCCGACAAATCTACCCAGTGGTACAGAGGCATCTTAAAATAAACTGCCCTTTTCCCTCCATCTCCTCCTGACTGCTCCTGAATTCAGATCACATCTCCCTCCCCTCTTCCTGAGCTCTGCTGCCTAAGGTTGGGACTATGACTCATCATAAAGGAAGGAGAGAGTTAGATAACGTGGTGGCACACTGAACACTATGCACATGGCATGCAGAGAAAGAATATTATGTTAGAGCAAAGACATAAGGTCAATAACTGAGTGTATGTTATGGGAATGCACATAATCATACTAATGAGGCTGTGCACAGTGGGATTCAATGGTGTGGAGAAACAGCCAGACTGGAGGCAGGTTTATTGAATAAATCAGAAAATAATTATTTATTACGTTATTGTTTATTATTTATTACATTTGTGTACATTCTGTTCTTAGAATATAAAGGTTAATATTCCAGGTGTCAAGTTAATACATTATAACGGTAGTTTATGAATGACGTAATACATTATATATTTATTCAGTCTTAATTGTCAATGTTCAGCAGAATAAAGTAAATTATCATTAAGTAGAGGATATAAAGTCGAAAATAAAAAATATATATTTACATGTAAGAAATAAAACCAGATTAGAATAGAAGAGGGAACTTTTCACTGTGACGGAACCCGCTTTGTTAAATTGTATATATGAAGGAAATGTTGTTTTATCATTCTTAAAAGAAGATGAATACATGTTCTGTCCTTCAGTAATGCTAATCTGTCGTTCCTCCGTCTCCTTCAAAAGCACTATTAAGATTGATTTAGTTGAGGTAATTTACTGCAATCAAGATAAAATGTACTGAATGTGTCTCATTAGATTTTGATGTTATACAGTTCATAGTGCATACCTTACTGCAGTGCACTGTAAATAGGCATGAAATACCTCAAATAAATCATGTAAGTGGAGACTTCCCCCAGTATTTCCCAGTTGTCAAAGCAAATCTTCAAATCGGCGAGCTGTAATGCTGTAAAATAGAAGCTATTTGCAAGCTCTGGTACAACTGTATCAGAGCGAAGAAAATTTGACATCCATCAAACATGAACTGGTTGTAAACGAACTCCCAGCTCTGTTCTATGTGTACTTTGTGAATTGCACATTGTTCTCCTGTGCATTCTTTTCAAGTCGTTAAAAATGAATCTGCTTGTATTATGTTCATGGCTTTCTTTCCCAGTTTCATAAATCCTGGCTTTAACCTCACACTGCAGCTTTGTCTACCTCAGGGTATTACAGTCATGTGGATTGTATGTATGGGGCGTTATGTGTATATATGTGTATCCAGTCCAACATCATAGCAGATGCAAACTCTTAAATCTAATTCTAATCAAACGTGATTCACTCTCCTGATCTGAGCTCTGCAGTCTGATTGCAGCTGCTGATGTGTTTACAGTCTAACAGTGCTGATTAAGTGCTATGAAGGTTGTTCTCCAGCAGCTGCAGCTAAATTAAAGTGGGAAGGTGAGATGGGGCCTGTCATAACCAGCTTCAGCATCTCACACATGGGAGAAAATGTGCCACAGTCAGCAGAAATTGCCTGCTCACCTGTTAGATTTAAAGTAAATTAGCACCATTGTTTGAAATGGCTGAAATGAGAGAAATGCCCAGGATTCCCCCTGTAGTTTAACTAATGTTGGCAACCCTACATTTTACCACATGCCAAAGTGGTATGCATGTGGCTGTATTAAGATAGATGCTGTTTATTTAGAAATATTAAACTGTCTGATGAAGCCTAAGTTTAAACCTTCGATTACAGGTTTCTTTGGCCACTTTTGTCACTTTTGTCAGAAAGGAGTAATGAACATAGTATTGTCTTATCATTTCAACTTGTCGTCTGGCAGTTATGGTTTCTTAGTAGGTATCTTTCAGTAGCAAAGTAACATATGATTTCTTTGCAGTTCTATTTTTGACCACTTGTTCTAGTATTGACTGTCTTTTAGCTCAGTTTTTGGCCTCTAGCATCAACATCTGGCTCTTTAGCTGCTAAATGCTCCTGTATCTTCACCAAATAGGGGATAATTTGGTCTCCTTGAACATTCAGGTTGTTCTTTGAGATTTTTCGCTGAAAATAGATGTTTGTTGTGGCCATATGAGACGCTATGAGAGCAGTAAGAGTGAATCAGAACAGTAAAGCTGTGGACTGGATGTCAAAACCAGGGTTTGAATTGTGAAAAGATTCAGGGATGGTCTGATGCCCCAAATTCAGACTTTGACACCCCCCGCCCCAAAAATGTTTATGTAAAGAGTTGGACAGTGGGCCATGCTGAGGGTGACATTAACCTGAGTTTGTGACATCACAAATATTCAGAAATCTAAATGGCTCATCAGAACAGCCGAGTAGCTGAATACAGTCTGTAGGTATTTCTCTGGGAACTGGGAGTTTTAACACTTTAACAGTATTTATATAGTACCTAGACTTTCTAATCAACAAAGAATTTATAGAATATGGAACCATTAAAGTAAATTCCATATATGTAACATGAGAATAGAAAGCTTAACATGCATTGCAACAATAACAAGTCAAATATAGAGTTACTGAATAGCACTCATACAACATAATGTTTTAATATTTTGACATTAGTCAGTGATTTAAAGTTTTTTTTTTTTATGTTAGCCTTTTAAATAAAATAAGATATACAGAACATTTTAGCTAAAAAATACTTGCTGCTATTGCTGTATACACTGCAGCTCCCCTGGGGGGAAATGTACACTGACTAAATCTGTGAATTTGTGAAATTCCTCCTGATGGCCGAGGTTACACACAAGCTTTCCAGCATCATATATTCATTTTCACTCTGTTTGGCTTGTGAAATTGTGACATCCATATTTGATGCCCTGCTTGTGTTTTTCTGGGAGCGTGCTCTCTCAAAGACACACATGCCGGCTGCCCTGCCATGCAAATCATCCGTTTCTGATACGATCTCCATGTGGGCCCTGACAAACGTTCTCTGTGGATGTGACAGTGTGCCACTGAGAAATCCATGAATCCCATTCAAACTACATGAAAAGCCACGATTGGGTTTCTAGCACCAGTTAAGGGAGGAATTAAATTGTCTATGTGGCAGCGTAGCTTTACAAATCATTATGCCTGATGGCCTACAAAGACCCGTACTGTCATTGTCTGCATAAATGGAGCATCACTGACTAATGTTGGCTTTTGACAGGTTAAAAGCGAGTGAAAATCAGTGCTGTATGGACATGAATGTTCAATTATAAGGGCCATGATACTGCCTCCCTTTTCTTTAAATACCCACATACCCCCAGCTGTAATGAGCTTCTTGTTGGGGAAGGAATTGATACACAATAACAGATTGCATCCATCCAGAGAAGAAAGCTGCCCTAAACTTTAATGATGCTGAGAAAATGGAGAGGTCAGACCAGGCTGTCTGCTCACTTTTCTAATGAGCCGCCCAAAACAGAGGCTTTGTCTTGAGGAACAGAATCGTTCAGTCTCCTCTTTTACGTCTGTTGTTTTGTTATATTGCAGGCTGCTCTCACCCCCGTGAAAAACTGTGTATCAGATGTTTTAAGGGTTTGAATTATGTGTTTGTTTGTTGGATCCATTTTTATTGTTTGTTGTTGATGTGTTCACAGGAACAGTCCTGTCGTTTACCTTGTAATGCGATTTGATAAAATCAGATGAAATGACACCACAAAGTAATAGCAACATAGACAGATTCCTTTTTTTGTATAATAACCATTTTTCACTCATTACTTTTGCAATTTATTCAGTTTAAGGCACAAAAACAACTCAGAAACTCTCATCATCTCATTGTTTTGGGTGGCTGTATATTTGGTTGGTGCCTGTGCGCATCTCACTGATAATACTTGGAAACCCATGAAAAGGAAATTTGGGGTATCTGAACGTTACACTGGTAATTGCTTCTATAATCGCTCCAACTCTTCTCTGAAGGCTTTCCACGAAATGTTGCTTTCAGGAATTTGCTCCCATTCAGACCTAAGAACATTAGTGCGGTCATCTTCCTCCCAAAGATGTTCATTCAGTTGGTTTAAGGTCTGGTAGCCTGGTTCTGGACCTCTGAATCGCCACCTACATCAAGCAAGTCAAACAGGTGTTGTGCCCATTGATGGCAGTTACTGGCAGCTGGAGAAAGAATCAACCAATCAGAGCTCTGTTGATGAGATGAAGCATTAGGGCATCATCTTCCTGCTTATGGTAGGTTATTGAGCAACTCAGAAGTGGGAATGTCCACGCCCATAAAATACACCTAAACACCCCTTGGACTGGAAATATCCTTCCAGGAAAGCGGGTGGTTTCTGAGAGAAGTAGGTTTGACGTCACTTAACATGGCAGCGTTTGTAATGGAAGGAAGAAACGTACTTGCTCCAAAAATAAGGTGAAATAGATCAACTTGATGCATCAAGTTTGTCTATTTCACCTTATTTACTAAAAACGGAAGTAAATCAAAACAGAATGTCCCATTATCTGGCTGCTTATGAACACGCCAGTAGTGTGCAAATAATATTAACCTTCTGACCTCTATTTTGTCCCTGTGTTGGTTCATGGCGAGGATGACAAGGTTGTTCTTCGTTTTGCTGTATTCGGACTGCAGAAACGGAGTTTTTGCTGGTGGCAGCCATGTGGCCGGTTTGTGAACACTCTCGTCTAAAATACCATTCTTTGTCGTAGCCTTGCGCTTTGCCACAATTGCAACTGCTCAACCCAAATTAGGGGGGGAAATGTGCTCCACACTAAATGTATGCAATTGCAGGGGGGGGGGGGGGGGGGGGGGGGGGGGGGTCCACATTCTTCTGGTCTGGTAGCATACAGGCATCCATTGTAAACATCTTGTATAATAAAGATGGAGTCATGGTATGAGCGGTGCATGTCTCAGTTACACTTACATAATTGAAAAGTGACTCTATCCTGTCACTACGCCGACCCCCACCCAACACACACACACACACACACACACACACACACACACACACACACACACACACACACACACACACACACACACACACACACACACACACACACATCAGTGTTTCACTGATAGTGGCTTTAACAAGGCCTGATAAATGATGTGTTCTGTGACCCTACAGAGGGGTGCAGGAGGCAGACGCTGAAGGCAGTGCAGTGAAAACCAACAAGCCTTTTAAGACTGCTGCTGTTAAAGGAGCATTTTACCTTAAAGTTGATGTATTATGGAACAGCTGCGAAGTTGTTCTCAGTGTTACCATCCAAAGGACACTGGGTCCAGCTTTTGTTGTTGAGGCTCTCTGATGTATAAGTTGTATTAAATAATGGAAAGAGAAGACGTGAGCAAAATAAGAAGTTAAGATTAATTTGATTCAGAAGGGTGGAGTACTTTGGAGTATGAATGTGGGAAAGCAGGATGTCATCAGTTAATCCTCTCTCCAGCTTCGCAGCATGAAAGCGGCCTGCAGCTGCCTATCCAGAGGTCCTCTTGTGTTGCCATATGTTTGTATAGAAGGTCACAGGTGACAACTGCAGCCACAGCCAGCCCTGCCTAATGTGACGGGAGGAAATATTTTGCTTTTGAGAACCCACCTGTGAAGAAGAGCACTTATTTTTTGCCAATTAACTTTTTGCACCTCCTTCTCTAGATGTGTTAACCTGACCTGGTCTGGGCGTTTGTTTGGATGCATGTGGGTTTGTAGTATGCTTCCTTTTAATGCTCCTTCTTTTTCTTCTCCTTCTTTTCTCTTTTGCGGGCGGAGCATTAGCGCCACCAACTGTCTCTGTTGATGTGATGTATCTTCCACTGTGCAGTGGATTGTGGGTCAGGACCGTCATAGAAGCATGCTGGCCTGCATACTGCAAAACACAACCGGATGTAGTAGGACATCCGGGTACTTTTGCCATACTGAATTAACATACTATGTATTGGGACACACTAAATCTTTTTCTGGCATACTGAATAGTATGCTAGTATGGATATTGGAACGAAGGGTGACATCTATTTGGCCTTCAGGAAGTAGGGGTGTCGAAATCAACACATGGCATCTTGGAGTATCTACAGCATGTTTCTGATTGGCTCAGTGGGGAGTTCCTTGTTAATGAGAGATACATTTATTAATACAATTTGTAATGGAGTGAAGGGATTGCTAAAAATCTGTTGTAGGAAACACTTCTGCTGCTCCTTCACAATAAAATCTACACACCGAAAGACATTCGTGTTCATCAATATTTTGTCATTTCTCTCCGATCAAATCGTGTAAAACTGATGGACATGTATGTGCAGGCAGGATTAACCCCGATATGCCACGCAGCACAAGGAAATAAAATGAGCACGCTCTTTGCTTCCAATGGAGTTCTGTTAGATTATGTTAAAGCCGCTGCTGCCAGGACAGATGGCTCTGTTGTCGTTGGAGACAGCTTGTGACTGCGGGTCGTGGTCTCGCTGTATGAAAGTAGTGTGCTCCTCGCCATCCATCTCGGGGTCGTCCCGCGGTCAGTGTCGTGCAAGCAGCGGAAAGATGCAAGACTGGAGCAGCCATGACCCGTACCTGTCAACCTGTCACAAAGAGAAACTATCAAAGCTAATACTGCGAGATTAGGCTTGCATCAGCTCTTTATCAAAGGATCGAGATAACACCAGAAGTTTTGCTGATGGGAAATTAAAATGCTTTGGGAGTATGATCTCACAAGAGGTGCTGGTTTTCTTACATTATATAAGAGGAAACTCTCTCAGGTTAACTTCTATTGTTTTTCTAATTTATACCACGATCATGCTGTTACAAGGGTTCAGGAAAACAATGTTTTGTTAGTATCAAGAAAACTAAATTCACACATTCTGATGGATATTGTTGGCATTATATTGGTGGTAATTACAAAAATATAATACCATAACACAATTCATAGATTGTTTATTTTTTCACAAAGAAGTCAAAGCCTCAAACGGTCAGACGCTACAAAGAGTCTATTTCAAAGATGCTGCACACCAGGCTGGACCACATCCTCCATCATGAAGTAATTATACCGGCTGAGAGATGAGTTGCATCAGAATGTGATTCATCTCGGATGACAGAGACTGATCGATCATAACATTATACTGTCACTGGTTCAGTAATTAATCAGAGCGGTACACCGCAGCCTTTTAACAGCAGGAGTTAGTTTGATCACCAACCAGACCGGGCTTTACCCAGTACGCTCATTAACTGAAGTTGTATTACAGTTGTATTGTAATAATCTTAATGCAGTTCTATAGATCATATCATTTGAAGATATTGCTGGCTTAAATTATACTCTGAATTATTACGTTATCATTTTAAGGCTATATCTACCATCCATATGAAATGATGGGTCTGCAGGGTATAAACTGGAGGTACGGGTTTATATGTATATAGATGATTATCAGGGGTACGGTAGATTGATATGTACAGTAGGACATACAGCTGCATTAGATGGATATATATACAAGTAGATTGATTATTATACATAATTAGGTGTATTGTATACTGTAAGGTATATACAGTATAAAGTACATAGAAAAATAATTATTGATATTGATATGAGTAAATATATAAGAGAGATATATGGGTATTGTGGGTTTATAGATAAATGGTTACATAAGGAGATGGGTAAATGGGGTATTAAAATAAGTGAGCACAAAGGTATATGGGTGTAAAGGGTATATAGAACAGTGTTAGCATGGGTATATGGATAGATGGGTAAAAATGGCATATACTGTATTTATAAAGGTAGAAAGACAGAAAAGAGCAGATACAAAGACAGTGAGATCTAAAACTTTAGATTTCACAAATAATTTTGAAAAACTAGAATTCCTGCCAACCAGTCAAGTTTAAATATATTAATTCCATGATTTGTGAGGTGGGAACAGTATACAGAAATAAGGTATATTTGTCTTGACTTTGTTATAAAACAATGAACAGAGTTGTAGCCATAACGGACAATATTTTAAATCTGGCTGTTACTACAAAGAAGCTGCAAAGTCTAAAACGTGGACGCTTCACACGCGTCGTCAACCCGACAGCCCAGAAGATCTGTACAGTCAGCACATTTTAAAGGTGGACGGGCAAGATCGGTGTCTGACCGAATGTGAAATATGTTCAGTCTCCCCTTCTGTTCCTCAGTTATGGCGTTTAATCATGACCAGGACAGTAAAGTGAAGTGCCGTTAAGTGTCCTTTACTTCACCATTTTTTCCGATTACACATTTGTGTAAAATTTTGTCATACTTAGCGTAGGAATTTTGACTTAAAGCCACAAAGTGGCTTCCTGAGGACACAGTAGCTTTAACCTTTGATGACCAAAATCGAATCAGTTCATAATTGAGTCCGGGTGCAAACATTCACCTGGACTCAAGTTGAAGAAATTTCCTCAAGGCATTCCTGAAATATTGCTTCTTGCATGCAACCTGAGACATAATGCCTCTGGCCATGTCTTCTTTTTATTATGAAGTCAAAATAAAACAGATAAGAGATATAAAAAAAAAAAAAACGTACAGACACACATGCATGCACACAGTGATTACTGCCAAACTCTTGTGTGTATTTGCAATCAGCATGTTTTGATGAGGAGGCAGCAGAATCTCAGGCACTCCTCTCAGGGTTCAGTCATGTTGGAAAGTCATTGAGTGAGCCAGAGGTTTGTCAGCATCCCAT
Source organism: Embiotoca jacksoni (assembly GCF_022577435.1). Lineage (NCBI taxonomy): Eukaryota > Metazoa > Chordata > Actinopteri > Embiotocidae > Embiotoca > Embiotoca jacksoni. The sequence continues at coordinate 18,175,681 of NW_027185241.1, forward strand.
GAAAGATGCAGCGAAAGGGACACCCTTCATCTGGCCTTGTTATCCTTGACATTTGTGACATTTGGAGCTAACATATAGTCAGTCCGGCGTCGTCATCCCAGTTGCATAATATTCCCTCCCAGGCTGGAAGCCCAAGGACGCCCGGCCACAATTATCATGAAAGGTCATTTAGTGGAGCTGAATACGATGCATCCACACGGCTGCATACATAATTCAGGAGAACGAGTTCAGGGGGAGAATATACTCTTTCTGTTTGCCGGCAGGTCAGCGTGGCAACTCGATCAAGCCTGTTTTAGAATATTATTAAAATATATTCAAATAAATTAAACTGACGAGAGTTTTTATGGCGGACTCATCAGAATGAAGTGGGTGAAGGATGAAGCTGGAGCCGTACTAGAAGCGTCTCACTCACGGTATGCAAGGCTTTTTAGCCCTCTATTTTCACCCCATGGTGTTCCCACTTACAGTGCTTACACCGCTGAACTCTGCCAGAGGATGATTGCTGACTCACACTGGAGGAAAAAATATGTTTAACTGTTGAATAATCACGTTAAGAATAGTCTGAGCTGTTCTTACGAGCTGGAAGTTGGAAACAATGTACTCAGTCTATAAATGTATCTCTCTTCTGTCCCACTTGTAACAACTGGATGAATTAGATTATTCCTCAAAGAAAGGGGAGAATTCAATGTTTTATTCCATTGCTACAATTAATAATCTGGTGTAATTGTATCAAGGCTCTGAAGATCAGCAGCAAACAATGTACATGCTAATTTAATGAGCCCTAATTTCATACTGGAGCAAAGTGGTCTAAGCGGACTTCTAAGGGGAGCAGATGGGTCTTTTTTCCACGCTAGCGCAGAGTTGCTATTTCCGTGGTTTAAATTGAACCCGCCGTGCTGAGATTGGTGGTACAGCTCAACAAAGGAAATGTCGGTAAAGATGCGCTCGTGCAGCGCAGCTGGTGGAGGCCGATGTCAGTGGGCAGAGTCCACATCAACAGACAGATCCACAATCCCACAGACAGGTTTGGTGGATGTTCTTGCGTATTTAATCGCACTTCCGTGAAATATTGAAAACAAGATTTTTCTTTTTTTAATGCAACTTCCGATTCAGTTAATCATATGAAAAATGTAGATGACTCTTGTCTATTGAATTAGATGTGAAGCAGGCAGTTAGCGTGCGTTGTGAGGCAGTAACCAATCTCAGCCATAAAATATAAAAGGCAATTCGGTTTGACGACAAATGACTTGAATAATGATAATTCAAAAGCCTTTTCATTTACTCATCTGGTTTAGCAACGTAGCCAGCCATGCAACACCACGAAGTGTGAGGCTGCATCATTTACGCACAAATGGTCCGGGCGATTTACATACGACAGCGTCGAACATCTAATTAATTAGCTTTGAGTGTGCACACTTTACTTATGCTCACTTTTCAACATCGTCAAATGATCCACATCTTCAGTGTATCATCTGATTTGCTGACATCGAAGCCCCCAAAATCCACAGCACTCGCAGCTGAGACTGCGGTCGTTGATTTCAGTGCCGATCTGCTCCTTCTTCAGCCCTACTAAATAGACAATCCACTACACCACAGGGGTTTTAAAGGGGATGAGAGGAGCTCATTTGATTGTGCATGATAAAAGTTGGCCAACGCACCTTCCAATTATCTATCCCTCCTACTCTACCGCTGCGCTGCACCACAGATGTGCTTGCGTTTGTGTTCACAGAAATTACCAAAAGATAGTTGACAAAAATAGAGTCCAATGTGTGTGTGTGTGTGTCAGATTGATTAGCTATAGAAAATTCAGTGCTTTCTGCTTCTAATCGAGATTCATCTCTTGCCGGTGTACCTGTGAGGAGTCTCCTGCAGAAAGTGTGTGAACAGGAAAATCCCACCTAGAGTTCCTCTCGCCTCTGCTCTGAGGTGTGAGTGAGAGCAGAAATGTCCACACAAACAGCTTTTACACCTCAAATGAGGAAAACTATGTCTAGAAAGGAGTCTTCACCCCTTAGATCTTCCTTTCCGCGTGCCGCCAGCTGTCTGATTCAAATGTCAAAACGATTCAGTCTTTCCCGCGGTTAGCTCTGGGACACGTGCAGCACTGTCTCCTATGTGTGCTCTATGTGATGAACAGAGCTGTGTTGTCACCGTGCATCTTCATTCCAAGCTGTCAAACAGCTGCAGCGCACGGAGACATTTCATCATTTGTTGTGTGCATGCGTGTCGTTCTCACTTTTATGACTCTTGGTTGAAAGGTGTCATCAGTCATGAGTGTGTCTGGATGGCTTTGTTCGCTGGAACTCTGTGCACGTGTTGGAACTGGCTAAAGACACAATTAGTAAAGATTTTAGTGCATCACTAGAAGAGCTTTGGACCAGTTTAAAGGACTGAATATGAGATCCAGTTTTGAATTTTCATGTTTGGATGTTGTCATTGACACCTTTTACTTTGGGTGGAGATGACACAATATTTTAAAGCTCCCATAAGCTACGAAATACCTGCTGATTTTGTTGCACTTCCCTTGTTCACCAGTAGGAGCCACTGATAAGATAATAACCATTCAAAATGTTGACTTTTTTCCAGTTGTTGCTTACATAAACATGTTTTTGTACCAGCAAAGTATTAACCTGCTTTGCCAACATGATGTAAGTCCTTTCTAAATATAAATATGACAAGATGAATGTCTGGTCTGATAATAATTTTGATGCAGCGTAAAACTATTTATGTAATGCGCCCCTCCTCCCCCTCCCCCACAGCCTACTGCTCTGCCGGCCTTGGCCTCTCTGATTAAAAGCCCGTTCCCCACTGCTCCCTTGTCACAGGCTTTACTTGATACATCACAGAAAAGACACAAAGAGAGATGGGATGAAGTTCTCTGCGTTGCAGGATTTTTGTTTTTGTTTACACTGGATGTTCTCTTAACAAATGTTGTCCTTGTTATTTCTTTAACCTGTTTACTAAAACGCCATGCAAAAACCTCATTTAAAACCTCAGATTTTAAATATACATGACTAATACATTTGATTTACAAGAAGGAAAGAAGAAAATCTATACTAGAGCAAGTTATCTTTCTGTCTCTACAAAATGTACAAACCTTTAGAGTTAAGGTAATAAGTGAACAGGCATCAGTACATTAAAGTAAAGCGCTGGTGCCTAATGGTAAATGTTGCTGGTCATAGAAATGAAGCTGTGTCAGTGTTCACTAACACAAAATCAGCAAGTAGTGCCTACTTAATGCACACTCCTGTCACAGAGTCGCACCCCGGGAGTGTTTTTTACCAACAACCTCCTCAGTTCCACAGTTTAGCGAGGAATAAACTACAGACGCAGTTTTTAAAACTGCAAATGAGTGAGTGAATAAATAGACTGTTATGTATGAGACCTGTAAAAAAAAAACAACAACTGTGTACAGACAATACAAAATGGCCAAAAAGAGCACACACAGCGGTTGTGTTCAGTGTTGGAACAGAAATTAAAAAAAAACATTTTTTAGCTTTTCGAGGCTTTTAGTGATTGGTCCGTCTAAATAAAAATGTCTGTTTTTCATATATTTAGGGCACTTGACTACTGTGTTAATGACACACTAGCTTTAAATAAAGTGTTTACCTGCTGAGCAGAACAACGGATTAAATTGCGGATTCATTCTAAACTTAATGGTCTTTTTTTATTTATCTTTGAGGTTTTCTGAAAGTAATTTTGTCTTTAATGTCTCATGTGAACAGTCAAGTTCAGTCTTTATGCTTCACGTGTTTAAAAAAGTTGGTTTCTTTTTGTTCTTTTTTTCTTACTAAATTATACTATTTTATTGCAATATTTATCACCTAACTGCAGTTTTGGTTGCTATCTTAAAAGCAAGGAATGATCTGTAAACTAAAATAAAGAGTTACTGATGTAGTAGAACTAGTGGTAAAGGCACAGAGCTTAAAAACCTTGAAACAAAGTCACCGTACAGATGCTGTGCTAATTTACTATATCAGTCATTATAGCCATTGTTAAATATAACATGACATCTGGTGCTTTCCTTACAACTGTGCAACACGAGCCCGTCTCTGAAACTACACTTTTAAAACACTGCGTACTGAAGAACGAGCGTAACACAACACAGCCATCTGTTCCTCTGAGGACGACACGACTGCGTCACTTCTTGGTTGTTTGTGACGTGGAGAGCTCGAGCATTGTGTGCTGGGAGAGGATGCAACAACCTGCAGCCCTGCACAGGAGATACAGAACATGAGTGAATGATAAGGAGTGAAAAATGGGGGAAAGTGATCGTGAGATAGTTTGTTGAAGAAGGAGTCTTTGTTTTGGTCTTTGTCTCTCGTTATCCCTCAGTCCACACGGACAACACGGTGAAGTGCGGCTGTTTTTCTAATGCTCACACACGGCATCTCAAGCTTGACCAGTTGTTAACTTTCATCACGCTTCCATGTCGGCAAAACATAACTTGGTACCAATAAATGGCTTTCATCGTTTCCCATTGGTCAGATATTATCCTTTGTTTTTCACATGCAAGCTGGCAGATTCAGTATTCTGCAGCGCTTGTCTGTCAGGGAGAGTTATATTTCACCCTGTGCTCAGAAACATCATCATGCACGGAACTACTCGCATCGGGCCAGCGTACAGATGGGCCGGGCGAGAGCGGCGTTTCTCACAAAGATGGAGACCTGCGGTGGTCCCAACCTCTTCATTCTGCCCCCTGGCAGAGTTTCATGGAGATGGAGAGCCCGGAGGTTTAGTCAGCCATAAAAACTGCTGAGCCATGTGACTTTCTTACCAAACTGGTGACAGTGGAGATGATTTATAAGGAAGTTTGCCTGTAACGTCTATAGAAAGTTTCGGAGTCGCTTTAACTGATGAGGTGTTTCCTCTCCAGGTGGAAAAATGTAATTGATCTTAATCATTTCAGGAAAAATCCTGAATAGTTCTGGAAAATTTAAAAAAAAAAATGGGATTATTATCGCAACGACGAACCTCCTGGGGGACCATGGGGCACAAATATGCTGTTGCCCCCTACCATCCCCCCACTGTAAACATCAGTACCATTGTTTCCCCAGAAAACCACCAGCAGTCTGGAGCAGAAAATGAAGAAATATATCATAAATTCACTGGTCCATCTTCTTAAATGTGAGCATTTGCCAGTATCAGTGGCAATAAACTCAACATTTTTAGGTTTTTCACAGTTGTTTGGACCAAAAACTACACTGAATGTGTACCTGGGTTTAAGGGGGGTTTTGTTCCCACTATTTTCCAAGACTATACTGAACAACTAAAACTAAGAAAATAATTGCCTTCATTGGTAATGAAGCGGATTTCTGTTTGCTGCCTTGCAGAGCTTCTCTGATGGAATACTACTACTTTCTCCAAGGTTTTCTGTGCATTAACTAACCACAGACAAATTCAAAGCAGGAGGACAAGTCATATCTGATAGTGAAAAAATTTCAAACAAATGTGTGATTAGTCATATTATGCAGACAGGATTGATATGAGGCTTTTTGATGACCCTGGACAGTTGCTACTTTGGCAGTAATTCAAATTGTGGGGTTGCCAAGATAACAACAGGTCTATGAGATCAGGAAAACCTTCACAGACACATACAACAATCCTTTATTAGCTAGACATGAAAGATATCACTCCACTTCACTGTGTCTGTGTTGCCAGAGGTGCTGTTGAGTTTCCATGACGGTGACAGATGGATGTGGGCCAACAGAGATGTTACCTCTACAGCTTCCACTGCTGCCGTTTCAGGACATTGTGTGAACAATGTTCTTTCTGAAAAAAAAGCTTTATATTTTGAGGCACGACCCCACAACGTGTTCTGTGTGTTGCTCTTTACAGTTATAATGTAATAGGACAGCTTGCTCAAGGCCAGCCTTCCATTCAGCGGCCATGCTTATACATGCTGTCACAATAGGAGCACTGATCCAGGATCAGCGGTCAAGTCATGTTAATGTGATTTTTTTTTTTTACTTCAGACAGAGGAAGGATTCTCCAGATTTGATAGTGTGTGTAAGAGTGCACCAGTGGAATAAGCCTCAGTTCTGACAGTAAAGTCTTAAGCACTGCAGGCATCTAAATGTAGGGAGTGTCCAGGTGGGATTCCCTTTTTGTCTGCCAACAATGCACTTTTGTCAATGAAATGCACATTGTATCTATTTATTTTTACAAGTTGCCCACAGTTACACAAGTGTGTCGTAGCCACTGACAGCATTTTCACAAATATATTTTTACTTGTGGGAAAAATAGGAAAACTAATAATGGCTGAATTCCATTCGGCTGTGTCAGTTTCAGGGTTCAATTATTGTCAAATCTATCTATCTATTAATCTATACAATGTTTAATATGATAAAAGACATTTTCACATCTTAATAATCAAAATATTATTATTATAAGTTGTTGACGTAATGATGTCATGCCTTAATGGGAATTATGTGTGCAGCATGGCTGCTTTTTACCCAGGTTATGTGCATCCTCTCTCACATACAATGCCCACATTTTTCATTGTTGTTTGCAAGTGAATCATTCAAGTTTTATTTTATTAGAACAAGTGAAAAAAAAATCATATGGTTTGGTTAGAGTAATTTATTTTCTACAAACAAGTTTCAATTTGAGCTCGAGCTTATCTGCCGTCCTGATTCTTTCTTGTTTCAACATACAGACACATTTCTAGAAAGTTAAACTGTACTACAGTAATTTCGGTAGATTGTTACAACTGTGAGAAACTTTTTAGGACTTACTAAAAGAGAGAAATTACTTGACAGTGATTGAAACTTGTAACACTACAGTGTTTCTTGTATATGGCCAACATATAAATTGCATGACTGTTGGTGGGTTGAGTCCCATTTCCTTTTTCAAAGCTGTACAGTGAAGAAAGGCTGCATGTGGGCAGATAGGGGGCAGTAGAAGTACGGCTGTTTAAACCAGTTTACCCAGCATGATAATTGTGCGAGGAATGATACTGGGATTTGAGGAGAGAGTGGAGTGATGGAGTGTCAAAAAAAACCAACAACAACAACAACAACAACATAGATTTGGGTCAGCCGTGGCCCGGAGGAGGGGAGCTGTCACACAGGAACAGAGCTGTTAGTTGGCTGCATCTATCTAGGAGGCAGCGTGCATGCCGCCATCAGGCGTGCACAATACTGGGAAGATTACTGCGTGCATCGCTTCCAGCCTGTTTCCATTACTTTTTGCATTTAATTTGCAGCACACCGATGCATTTTAAGCCGCACTGCTTAATGGAATAGACTGCTGCTGAAATGTGCACTTCTGTCTTCTCACTTTGGTCTCTAACTTTATCATTTGTAACAAATTATATTTCATGCCTCTTTTTTCACACACTCATGATAACTTCTGTTTCTGTTTGATACACTGAACTTTCATTTCGAGGGTCAAACCTTTCTATATTAAATGAGTTGTCGAGGCCTCTCTCGTTGCCATATCGCAGATGGAATCCAGATACATGAAGCTTTTCCTGATTACGTCTCCGCTGAGTTGCCACCAAATAGAACAGGGTGCTAATGCACTGAAGGGACACATACACACACATCGGTGACCTGCAATCTCATGCCCAGTCAGAGCAAACAAGAGCAGAGACGGGGTGACTCATCACCAGATGGCTGAGTGTGAGAGTGGCACGTCTCCGCCACCAGGAGCCCTTATGCGTTTACCACCTGGAACAGGCCCAAGTGACGCGCCCCTGGAGTCCGACCACCCGGGAAACACAGTGGAGACCAGGCAAAGCTCGGCACATAACGCCTCTCTATCCTGTCCCCAGCCGGCCTGGATGTTTTTCCTCTCCTCGTCTCTGCTACTCCTGCATTACCAACCTTCTGTCTGGATCTGTCTTGCAAGCTTTGACAGCCTCCCCATCCTTTTCCCCTCCGTCCTGTCCATCTCAATCTTTTCCTCTGTCATCACATCTCCCGCACCTCCTCACATACACACACTTCCTCCTCCTTACTTCTCGCAGGTCTCGACTCAGGCATCAGTAACAGGCTCAAATCGGCTTGGCCAGTTCTCCTCCTGCTCCTCCTCCTGCTCCTCCTGCTCCTCCTCCTCCCCATTCTCTCTGAGCGTCCCTGCTTGCTGGGCTATATTGGGTAAATAAATTAGCACAGTGCCCCACTCTGCTAATGAGGACAAGGTCACATCTTAACAAGCCTGTGCTTAAGTTAAGCAGTTTGAGGGATCGATTCCATTATCTCCTCTGCAGTCAATGGAACCCGTCGTAGAACCTGCTCGGTACGTACCAAGTGTTTTTTAACTGCTTTCTCCTTTTTATCCAAAAGCAATTTCTCTCCCCTACAGTGTTTTATTTTAAACTGAGGTTTGTTTTGAAGGAAGAGAAGGGACAATGAAAGAGGACTACAGGCATAATCATGTGTTTTGCTGTGCAAATGGTAGAAATAGTGGAGAAGCCTATTTGTTGTGTTCAGGCTCTTTATCAAGGAAATCAAAGGAGGAATAACGGCAAGGCTTTTATCATGTAAGGGCTTCTCTCAGGGCTGGAGCTTTGAGCAGTTTAATAGGAAATACTTTAAGTACTTTGTTGAATTCTGGATTTCTTTTCCAATAATTTTTGTTCTTCAAATGAGGCTGAAGCCCTTTCTGATGCTGAGTGGTTTGAGAACCGCTTTCAATCGATTCTGCGAGGTATTTGCAGAGAAACGGGGAGGTTATTTTTTAAGTGAGATGATATAGTCGACAACGCTGGCATTTCCTCCCTGGAGAACCGAATGCAGAGATTTGAAAGGCTTAGTGAGATTGTGGAAGAAAGAATTACTTTGTCAGCGACGGGTTTGAAAGCGCTCATCAAAGAACAGGTCATTTTTCAGCAGTAGCTGCAGCGTCCTAATAGGCCCCTTTGATTTTTTTGACACCAGATGGTAGAGTTGTCATTAGGCTGCACTGACAGGCCTTCTGAAGTGCGATGCAGTGCGTCACTTTACACACCAGCTTTTCACAGGCACATCATCCATTTGCAAGATCATCTTTCCGCTGTTGTATATGATCGCACAAAATCAAGTCCGTCTGGCTGAATAACTGTAAAGCTTCAGTGCGGCTTCATCAGCAACTTGAGAGCAATAACGGACATATTGAGTAAAGACCTTTTTAATATAATTTTAGAAACAGATGATTCTTATAGACGCATTCGTTTTTTAATGCGAGTGCTTTAAACCAGTAGCTGTCATGTCTGATCATTAACATTTCACAGTAATCACGAAGGAGGAATTGTAACTTTAGTCACTTCTTTTTTTCATTGCTTTTTTTCTGTATAAGGTACCCGATTTCATTTAATAGAGATCCGACAGGCGAAATGAAATGCTACAAAATGCATCTAGGACCGCCGGAGAAGGATTTAAAATTTTAGCCACAATTGTTGTGACCAAAATATTGATTGGTTGCAACCAGAAGAGGAATTGATTCCTACAGGGGGAAACCAGAGGGAATTTTAGGGAGCGCAGTAGACCATGTTTGAAGTTCTGAACTTGTGATTCATCACATTAAGTTTTCACAAACGCACCAAAGACTTTGTTTATTCTTGAAAAGAGATCAAGGCTAGATGACTTATGGCCTTTCATCCCACCTTCACGTGTGTCACACTGATGAGCCAAAACTTTTGAATAACTTCTGCCCAGTTTGCTACTGATCCTTCACACGCTGCCAGAACCGTTCAACTCGGCGAAGACATGGACTCCACAAGACTTCTGAAATTTGCCCTGTGGTATCTGGCACCAAGACTGTAGCAGTAAATCCTTTAAGTCCTGTGTGTTGTAGCCACTGTGGATCTGACTTATCCCTGCACATCCCCCAACAGCCTGACAGGAGTTCCTGGTTTGTCCGTCCTGTTGGTGGTTTCTCACTTCTGCTGAACGGGAGCAGCCACAAGCCCCGTGATCTCTGAGATGCTCTGACCCAGTCATCTTGGCTCTTGTCACAGTCACTCAGCTCCTTGCAGTTTCCCGTTTTTCCCGTATCCAAGTTGTTGACCACAGGAAGGACTGTTAACTAACCATCTAACACATCCCAGACCGTGACATTAAATGATAGCATTCATTTGTCATGTCATCTATGAGTGGTCCTAATGTTTGACTCACTTTTGCCAAAAACAAGTTGTCCAACCCAACTGGACACTTAACCTACATTAAGGAAGCCACCGCTTGAGTTCCCAGATAACCTATAAAGTAAATCCACACCTTACCCAGGGCAAATTCTCCATCTTCCTTCAATCCGTATTATTGCCTCCTTATTGGATCTGGGTCAGCATGTTTTGGTCAGGACCTGGTGCCCTGGTGGTGTGTTTGGTAGGTTTATATGTACACGGACACAGATATCTCGGTTGACACAGACCGAGGCAGAGCGAGGAAAATGAGCACTCCAGGACATGTTTCTAATCTGCATTACTTTACTTTAATCCACTTTGATCAGAAAATGTGGCTTTGGCATTACAGTATAAGAAGGAACCTGGTCGCCCAGAAAAGCTGATGGAAGTTCTGAGAGAGTAACTAGAGGAAGAGCCTATTGGGACATGTTTGTCTCTTGAAATTATACAGGAACCAGGTAATGATGAAGTAAAATCGCACCCTTTTTTGTCCCTGTCCACTCTCATTGTATTCCAGGAGATGTGATGCTTTTTCATGGAGCGCAACGTGAAAACCTCCCGATCTGACAGTTGGCCGGTCATACTGTACATGTATAAGATTTAGGATACATTGGTTTTCTTGTGAATGTCAAGTCAAATCTGTCACATAAAAGGGCAAAACATAAGAAATGAGCACACCATCCAGCTGCAAGGTGAGCAAGGAGTGTAAGAGGAATCTACAACAAGTAACACTCTTGTGGCTTAATAATATTAATCTCAGGCTGCACGGCGATCGCTTTAGCGCCATTAATGCCGTACGTTATGTCAATGCTGGCATGTGTTAAGTCCACAGGGATCATAAATACTCAATGATGCTTGGGATCACCACAGTAAATCTGTTAAAGTGTCCTTTAATACATTTGACCGAACGGTACCATCTGTTTCCAATGAGGAAAGTAATTGATGAGAATAGGGCTTCACCTACCAGTGACTTGGGGCGCATGTACTGCGTATAGTAATAAACTTTATTTATTCAAGTTGGACAAAGTTAAGAGCTCTTTTTCAAGAGAGACCCGAGAACAAGAAATTATCACAAATCATCATAATACAACTTTGAAATTCCCCAGAGACGTTGACGTTCCATTTTAAAGGTGTATAATGCATAAAAACATACATACCAAGGTTAGTGAACATGCAGTATCTAACTAACATATATGAATGTTGCGCAGTGTTTGTGATAAATGCACAGTTGGAGTTTGGATGTATTTGCATGTTTTATTGAACAGAATGAGAATTGAAAATGCTGAATTATGCAGCAACTGTGTTCTGTATGTTGATTATTACACATGAATAATCAGAACTGAGTCACATGTCACTGTGTGTGTGTGTGTGTGTGTGTGTGTGTGTGTGTGTGTGTGTGTGTGTGTGTGTGTGTGAGGAGGTCACACCTTGAAAGGTCACGCATGTGGTAGCTGCATTGTTCGCTGTCGGTTGTGATTAACATTGAACCTTAGGGCAACAACATGCTTTGTGTCACAACGTGTGTCACAGTGTGTGTTTCAGCTCTTTGGACGTGTCTGAAGACATTAAATTGTGACAAATATCCAGCTGCTTGGATTATATAAACAACAAAAAAAGATATGTAAGTATTAAATGTTAAACTTTAAATGCATTGTATGTCATTTCTGCAACTACGGGTCTCCTAATCAAAACAGTAACCATATACTGAATTTGACATCATGAAGTAGTGTGGGATCATGAGAGTTGTTGTCTTCATTGTTAACCACCGTTGCCAATGAAAATACATTTTTAGCTGAGCAGTTAGCGATGACTTCTCTTTCTTGTACGGCGTAATTATTCCTCTGCCTCCTTTAGGGATTATGGTAAATACAAAAATCATAAAATGTAGTTTATTTGCCGTGTTGGAGACAAGGGTCAGTGCTTCACAGGCATCGCTTTGCACCGTGGAAACCCAATCGTTAGCTACTGAGGTTAACCAGTGGGAGTTGACCCATCGTTGCTACTACCTGGTTGTTCTGGTATCTCATGGGGTGGGAAGTTATACAAAGTACAGGGGATGACGTGGATATGATGTCTCCGACAGGCAACTTAATGAAACACACAATTACCTTGGTTTAAATGTATTTCATTGAGTTTGAACATTGTTGGAAAAGTTTGGGTAATGTAAATACGCAACTCGGCAAAATACATAACAGGTCTCGTCAGGTCCTTTAAAATTCCTCTCCTGGCATTGATTAAACCTCCAAAAACTCATGTTGTCCATCGAATCTTCATATTCGGAAGTCTTTCCAAGAAATGGGCTCCAATGTAACTTGACACCTTCACCTTTATTCAATACGTGCAGATCTATGAATATGCAAATAGTCCCCGTCTCTGTCCCCACCCCGCAAGGTGACCTGATTGGTTCCTTGGGTATGTGACGTATGAAACCCTCGCTGTCTGAATCTGTGTATTGAGACTTAAAGTGTAAATGTTTGGCCATGGCTGCTTATTTCATTTACAAAATGCTTTGAAGCATAAGAATCACCACACCAACATAATAACAAGGTTAAAAACTTGATTTAAGTTAAAGTTAAACATCCTCTATGTTTGAAAGTGCCCTTTATTGATGAACAGTTTACTTGCTTTTTCCCGGGTTGCTTTTATATTACATGTCCTGTAATTAGCGCCTGGAAGGAAGAAATTGACAGTTTCCAGCACATAGCCAATCAAATCATTTCATTTCGCATGAAAGCTTTTACTAATTTAGATCCAATTCTTTGGTTTGGTGTCGGTGTCTATACTGGCCTTACTAAGCAGATTGAGTATTGGCGAGAGGCCACGGATCTGCATCAGTGTTTAGTTCAATTTATGCAGCCACAGCTTTTTTCACTGCTGCAACACCGTATGCCAAGTGTCAAAACAGTTCTCTGCGTTGGCAGATACCTGCAGTTTAGACTTTAGAATCACTAACAGGAAGAAGAGCTCACTAACAAAGCTGTTGTTAAACTGCTGTTCTTATGTTACAATATGCATTGTTGCTTCTTTTCTATTCAGAAATGTCACTGGAAACTTTGAAATGGACTTTAAAGTAAAGGGAACTGATAAAGTGTCTTTTTAGAGATAGTATTTCAGTATGAGCATATCGGTAGCAGCATGTTCACGACCAGAGAACTGACAGGTTTATCTTCAGTGTTGAATGTTTTGCTCAGTACAGATCATGATCATTCTTATCATTAGGTCACCGTTTGTCCTCCACAAAGTGTTAAGGACAGGTGAGTGTTTGTGGGACTATAAACTCTTAAAATACTCCACTTCACATCACTTGAATGTTTTGGTCCTTCGACCTTAGTCATGAAAAACCTTCAGCTGGGCCAGAAGTCTTCAGGTCTCCAAAACATATTTTCTCTTAACATCAATAAACTTCATTCTATGAATTTCTTCACAAAATCATCAGGGAATAGTCACAGAAGCACTCTGAAACTGGCTGAGTTGAGTGCAGCACTGAAATAACGTATCAAAAGAGCTTTCCTTCATACCCAACCTGACCCCTCCTGTTAGTGGAACTGAGGTTTATGTAATTTCTTTGTTGAAGGAAATCACGGGACGATCTGTAACTAATGACAGAAAGTTCCCAGGAATTGTGACACGTATTGCAACACTATTTGAACCTGGCATTTTACATGTTACATTTGAGCCACCAACATCTCTGAAATTTGCTTGGAGTAAGAACACATCTTTCCAACAGGATTTCCCATGTTTCTCAAATATGTTGAAGTAGTATGACTCACAGCCTCTGATTTAACCTCCACAGATTCTTTATCATGTTTTAAGTACTTGTACAGGAAAAATATACCACACCTTCATCCAGTCAAAATCACCTGATGGTCTTTCACAATTAGAATTATTAAGATATTGTTATGGACATACCTCAAATATTCTCCATATATATATGCTTTGTCTTTCCTTTATTTGGGTTTAAAGTACAAAGGATTGTTGTCTCTCTCCCTAAATGTGTTTTCTGTTCTTTCATTTTGCTTCTGTAGCAGTTTTTTTTTTTGTCTATAAATATGCAAAGCAAAGAGTGGGAGCTTCTCAAATCGTTACCTACTACTGTAAATGAACACAGTACACAAGAGCATGAGATTTGTTTACCCGCTTCTTTTTGATGGAGCATCGGTGTTAACGCGCTCTTTCCCTGGGGGGCTTCACCGGCTCCGAGTGAGGTAAACAAAGCAGATGTGAATCATGGAGCGGGAAAACTCATTAGTAACTTATCATTAAACAGGTTCACATCTGCACTTCCATTTTTGGAGGGCACTGAATTAAATAACTTGCACTCATGTCAGCAGCTATCAGGTCAAACGCAAAGAGAGGCTCCTCCGTCCATCTCCATCCATCCAGACTCTAGTGCAGATGTCAATACAGGCAGCGTTCAGTGTGTTGGACAGCGACTCCCTACAAGGCCAAACAGTATCAAAACATGATGTGTGTGTGTGTGTGTGTGTGTGTGTGTGTGTGTGTGTGTGTGTATGTGTGTGTGTGTGTGTGTGTGTGGAGGAGCAGAAGTCAGTGTACTTGTTTGTTTAGGAAGTTTGCAGGAGATTTGCACTGATGAATTAATGGTGGCAGAGCAGTGGTGCGGAAGATGCTTGCGGGGAGGGTTTTGCGGGGGGGGGGGGGGGGGGGGGTAAGCGAGAGAACAGAGAGAAGTTGTGGCTCCATCCCGCCATGCTCGGCTCCCCGGGCGGAGCGGTGCTGGCTCGGTGGGTGGGGTGAAGTAATTGGGGGCGGGGGGAGGGGTGAAGGGAAGGAAGGAAGGAAGGAAGGAAGGAGGGACGGAGGGACGGAGAGTCAACAAGACAAGGATAAAGCAAAGACAGGCCACAGGCTTACTGTGTTTTTTATGTTGTGAGTGAGAGCTAAAAAAAAACAGCCAAAGTCATGCTGTAGTTCAGCAGCAGCCTTCCACATCAGCTCACTGCTGCTGCGACCAGCGGCCAACAGCTGCGGGCATCAGCAGCGGCCAGCGAAGGAGAAAGACTACACTCACTGTTTAATTCATGGGGACTCGGAGTCGTGCGTCACTGTGTCTTTTGACCATTTTAGCAGCGCAATGGGCTCTGAGACAGCGACTCAGTGGCCTGAGGGGACACACACACACACACACACACACACACACACACACACACACACACACACACACACGCGTGTGTAAACAAGATCCTCTGACCGATGACTTAATACATAACCTGTTACCAAAACCCTCACCATTGCATAATTAACCTTGACCCTTCCTCCAAAATACACCAAACCTTGTTTTTATTCTGCCACTGCATGCAAAATTCATCAGTGTTTGAAAAAATATTTATAAATGTATTAATAATTAATAATTAATTTATAAAAAGATTTATACCTTTGTCTGCCGTTCACTTCAACACTGTCATTTTGAACAATCACGGTCTGTGAAAATAATACTGTTTGCATGTTAATGGTGACAATTGATCTTACGATGGACTGACATCTTCTGCTTGAAGTTCATCTTTCAATTGACAATCTTTTTGTGAGCCGAGAGGAGAAATAGTACGGCTGCAGGAAGAGAGCATAGGTGGAGCAATTTGAACATGTTTCAGAAGCAGAGCAGTAGATTGGAGAGTGTTGAAGTGGATAAACCTGTCGGCAGCATCTACTCTCGACCTCCTCAAGCACCAGATGTACAGTCTGCCGCAGCCTCTGGGCGGCCGACTCGCGTATTCAAAGAATCACTCTGTATGGGAGTCGGATCGATTTGCAGCACTTTGCTCTCTAATCCCTCTATATCTGCATACCTGTCTGTTTTCCTGAATAAACAGAAAATTCACAAAGGCTGTCACAACACATGCTTGAGCGCTACAGCTGTGCAACACAATCTACCTGCAGGCTGCTTTCTCACAGGATATCACAGTGTTATCCTATACTCAAATCCATCCGTTTGTATTGCTAATTAAAACTGAAGCAGCTGGGCAGTTCATGCATATTCCTCTGATGCTACCTTTTTGTGAGGGAGGTGGTTCGCGGAGGCCTTACTGCAGGAAGCTAACAGATGTCCCGTTTGAGCTGAGCGTTGCTGGGAATATCAAGTGTAGCTGCCTGCATGGCGCTCGTTGGCTGCTGTAGCGGGAGGACAGGCTGTTTACTAAGTGCTGCCGAGTGGGAGCGATCTCTCACTCATCCTACCCTGACACCGAGTCACATGATGACCTGTAGTCTCGTTTGGTCACATCTGAAGATGCCACCTCATAATGAGTCGCATACATCCTTCTGTCTGTGCTCTCATGCTGGCATTTTTCACCCCAGAAAATCAAGCAAAAAAAAAAAAATCCCAAATGGATCGTGACATCGCTTCTTCCTGCACCCAGACAACATGCAGTTCACCCATAAAACCACAACTGTACACTTTTTTTGTTGCACATATTAAACGAGCGAGATGTGTTGTTAGGTGAACTTTATGGACGATGCAGACTGAACAATATAAACACTAAAATAACATCAAAAACAAGCATCTAGTTTGACAATCTTTGTCTTGTTTTTTCTCATCTAATGCATCATTGTTGGATAACTGGTACCGTATCCTGGGCATCTCACAACATCCTGACATGGCCGGACATACTTTTTATTCGGTTGCTGGTCCCTCTTTCTTGATGAAATCTTCCTGATGACGTCGTGAAAGATGGCAAGCTTGGTCGAGGGTCAAGGTGTCGTCTGTCATGGCAACAGTTAGGACTCTCTACTCGTCAAATATGACAATCTCATCAGACATTATTAATATTGTACAGAGTGAACCCGACCTCAGAGGTTTCCAAGCGGGGTCTGTTCACCTTTGATGCAGCCAGGCTTGCCGTTTCCTTCATTTAGCGCTGCTAATGGGTCTGTAAATAGCTCTAGCTATATTTACACACATCATAGAGGAATCAATCTTCTTATGTACCTCTGAGCAACATCTGTAAGTTGTAATGGACTCAATAATGGTGTCTTTTCAGCCTAGTTACAGGTGGTGAGGCTTGTTGCCATGTAGATCAGAAACTAGAGGGCGTACACAAACACCGTCCATCAAACCTGTGTTGTGCTCCGCCTTCACTAAGCATTGAAAAACTCCAAACTTGATTTACTGTTGTAATGATTCCACCCACATCTGAACCATTAGTACCCACATATATAAATGATGTTGCTCAATTCATGCTAAATTAACTGGAAAGAATTCTCATTTCCTAACGTCACTTTAGTTCAGATGCTGCTACTACAAAGACTGATAACATCCTTCAAACCTTCAGTAACTCAAACATTTATCTTTCATTGCTGCTTTACTGTATGTTGGATAAAACGAGACACACTTCCATGGGCTGCGTGGGTTTTTAATGGCTATAGAAGGAATTCACAAAAGACAGTAATTAAACTTCATCTCGCCAAATTAGCTTGTGGAAACGATTGATCTTCATGGATAAACATGTGAATACTTCAGACTTTTCACTGCTGTAGTTTGACTGGAACGCATCGGTTGCCCTTGCAGAGGAGTGGGCTAAATCTTTTCTGTGATGATTTGGTGCGAGAGTCCGTTTGATGGGATTGACAGCTGCCCAGCGAGCTCCTGGAGGCTGTGTCTTCATTTGTCTTGTCCATCTCAACTGTCACTCTCCATTTAGGAGCTGCTCATTCTCCTCGCAGTGTGGCCAACACCCTCGTCTTCTCCTCCTTCTGAGAGAAGTCGATCCGGCCCAATGTGACACTTCTTATATCCTTCTTACATCTTCTCTCACTGAAAGGTTAACTTCCCGCCAGAGCTGCTCATGCTTTCTTAACTGCCAGACTACTTCCTGTCGTACTAAGTGTTGCTGGTGTCTTTGTGTCTGATTGAGAGAATGAGACGAATCCCCTTTCCTCTGCACGTCAGCTGAACTGTGTCACACTAGAGTAAGCTAATGTGTGCGCCCGGTGAATTTCAGTGAGCCGAAGAATGTGCCGAGCGCTGCCAACGGTGCCTGCTGCAGAAGGGCATCAGGTCGACCAGTTTGAGCCAACCAGCCTGCCAACTGTAGAGAGGGGAGAGAGGGGGGGGGGGATAATGAATTACGAGAAGGACGTGGGAAAAAGAGAGACGAGGAGGTGATTCGAGAAATGAGGCGGCGAGAATGACGGAGGCGGAGATGTGTCTGCTGGGTCACGCCAGGTAACCGCACATCCGTCTGCTGCTCTGTGGGAAGCAGGTTGGAGTGCAGCTGCAGAAGACTGACTTCAAACCAAAGACTTCGTACTCAGCCCCTGAATACACACATCCTGATGCCGAGCTGACCCACAAACATCCAGGATTGGTGCGGCCCTATCAGCTGGTGCTCGTGACACCAGTGGTGACAGATGTTGATGCCTCCAGTCAGCACCTCCTCTTCGCCGATGAACAGATGTGCAAGTGAGAGAACACAATGGAATGAAGGGATCGTGTGACTGTTGAAGTCTCGGCATACAGAAGGAGAGGAAAGGGCAGCGCTGGAGACACGAGTCGTGATTTTAAAAACGGTGCTTGTATGTACATGTAGTGCATCATTCCTCCTCTTCATCTGGATGCAGTTCCAGTGTGCTGAAACTTGGGTTTATGTGGACACTTAATGGTTGATTACTGTAACTTAATCACCGCTGTTGGCATGTACGTCACAGCAGCAGCAGCAGCTTCGTGCTGCTTATGTTACTTCTCACACGTAAGAGTTGATCAGTTCCCACAACAAGGGCCCACTGGACGTGCGTCACCCAGGTTACCCATAAGGCCTCCTTCCTAAAGTGAAAGGCTGAGACGGCAACAAATGTTTCTCTAAGTTATTATTAACATTTCTCACAAGATGCAGTTTGAGGGGGTTCTTGTCATGAAAACTTGGTTAACTAAGACTTTTCTAATTGACTAACAGTAAGTCGAATACCCAGGGCAGATCTTATTTCCTTTTTGATGTCTTTAATTTTGCCGAAAAAGAAAACATGGGACTGGCATGGCCAATAAATACCCTATTTGGTTATGTTGCTTGATTTCCAGAACCAGGTTCACCTAAAATAGCTCCTCCCCCTTTGCAGGTTTAGGACTTCGGTCTGAAGAGGAGGAACAGTTACAACCAACAATCGTTTTATTGTACATATTGCAAGTGTTCTTTTAAGACTGTTAAAATAGCTTAGCTGAAATTCAAGAAATCTCATGTCAGGTTTAAAGCTATAAATATCAAGCTCTGTGTTTACAACCCTAGTCGGATCAAAATGGCGACCACACGCCTCTTCAATTAAATCCTCAAATTTGCTCATGATGGAAACCATCGAAAAGCAAATTATCAAACAAAAAGTGATATTATTTCAGATGAAAACGGGGAAGAAGTTCAAATCATTCTGAGCAGCATTTAACGGCAGCACCCGTGTGGTGGACGTCCTCGGGGGGGGGGGGGGAGGCTTTGGCAGTCAAAGACCGTTTTAGCAGTGAAGACATGTAGCGTCTTTCATGTGCAGAGCCTGTGTCTGTCCATGCTGAGACAGCCATGCGCTGTTTCAAGGACACGCAGCAGAAGAAACGTCCGGGGTCGAGCAAATCTGTTTTTGTGCCAATTAGGAAGGGCGGCCAATCAAAAGTTTGTGCTTCAGCGAATAAGCACGGTTTCACATCCGCCTCTGCTGTAGGTCAGATGGATGTTTACATCGCTGGCAGTCTTGTTCATCTCTCTATCAGACGAACGTGAAGCAGCACAGAAGTTGAGGATGTTTTTGT
The DNA here is from genome assembly GCF_022577435.1 of Embiotoca jacksoni. Lineage (NCBI taxonomy): Eukaryota > Metazoa > Chordata > Actinopteri > Embiotocidae > Embiotoca > Embiotoca jacksoni. The sequence goes on from NW_027185241.1 coordinate 18,195,531, forward strand.
GAGCTTTTTTTTATAGATTTTTTTTTTTTCTTCTCCAAAATGGAGCATTCATCACACAAGGCTGCTCGCTGAGTCACTAAACCCTCTGCCCACACTGGTCTCAACGCTTCTCCCATCGCAACTTAAGAGGCTAATTAGTATTAAAAAAAAATGAGCAAGCAAAGTAAACAAGTAAAATTCTTCACTTACCTGTAAATTCTTCTCCAGGTTTTTGTCACTGTTGCATGAAATATGATACAGAAGCAGCCTTCAAGTTATAGCTTTTTTTTATACTTTAAATATGTATTAATAGTTAATATTTTGCTTAAATATAAAGTTGAGAGGATGAATAAGAGTCAGGACTTTAGCTTAAAACTGAAGACATGGGGATCACCTAGTTAGAAATTGCTATATTCCCTTGAGAAATGCCTTTTTTATTATTATTATTATTTTACCCTTTATTTCAAGAATAAATAGTATAAATAAGAGAACCTTATAGGTGTATTTTTTTACTTTGGAAAATTCCTGTAACAGTTTGCCCTTGCTTCCATTTTGTTACATACGCTAGGCTAATCACAGCCTGACTCCTGTTATCAAAACATCAAGAGAAGGACAATAATACAACACCTCAATACCTACACCTAAATACACAGCAGCATTTTATTCTCTTTATATGTATGTAAATTATTATCATTTGAGTTTAATTCATGGTTCAACAGACACTGACATTTCTACCATAGATAAAAATAGACAAATGTTTGCACTGGCCCAAACAAAGTGTTTACAGTAACTTATATTAACGGTGGTAAATGTAAGCTACTGTGTAATAAACTGTTTTTTTTCTTTAATTGGCTGTGATTCGATCAGTTTTAATGGTTGCAATAATGCCACAACTGCAACAATTATTGCATTTAGGCAGCAAAGTTGTGTATATTTACTATAATTCACTTGCTACTCCAGGGGAAAAAATGTATTGTCTCGAGGAAACAGAATTTTGACTTTTTTTGGACACATCTTTCTTTTGACTTCAATCATGTTGCTTCTAAAATTGGCGTTCTGTCTTAACACACAGCTCAAACATTGTCCTCCAAAATATAAGTTACATTCCTACTCTAAAATTAGAATTAAAAAAAATGTTACTCAATCTCTCAGAAAAAAGTTTATTTCCGCAAATCGTACTCATCAAATTTGTCTTTCCATCATCTTAAATGAGCTGCAGGATTTTCTGTAAAAATTGATATAAAATCTACATTGACAAACCAACCGGTATCTTCAGGATTTCCATTATTTTTAGCAGTCGGTGGGTCTGCTGTATATTACACTTTTCACAAATTAATTTTTGTAGCTCAGGGATATCTTTGCTTGTTATTCTGTCAAACAAATTAGATACAATGTGGGAGTCTAATAACTTTGCTAATTAAAAGTCTCCTTTTCATCTCTGCTGCTCGCCCTGCTCCTCCAGCTCTCTCCATCTGTAATGATCTAACGCGATGCTCCACACGCTGCTGAAAACTGCCAATAACTCCAAACACATCTGTGATTTCTGCTCTGCCACAGTGGCATGACGCTGTATCCACTACTTGTGCTGACCAATCGTGTCGCTTCCTGTCGCCGGCGCTCGGCAAATGAGAGCGCGAGAGCAGGACTGAGGCTAGCAACGAGGAGGAGGAAGAGGAGGAGGAGGACGGAGGACGGAGGAAGACCGCAGTAACGGCAGTAACGGCAGTAACGGTCCCATGGCCCCGCAGATACTCACTGAGTCAAACGCTGGAGGCTGTGTATGATTGAGCAGCTGAGTCTGACGGGGAGTGTGTGTGTGTTTGTCGCCAAGATGGTGACAAAGGGAGCAAGTGTGCATGTTTTTTTTCCCTGTATGTGTCTGTATTTGCTGCTTGAGTGCCACACAGAGAGACAGAAAAGCGAGGGAGGAAAAAAATGCCCCCGAGTCAGAGCCAAGCACATAATGAAGCAGTGACTTTTTTTTTTTTCGTTTTCCTCTTTCCCCCCCTGCCTTGTGTCAGCTAAGATAATTCCTCTGTTTGTCAAGTGAAAGGCCATGGCTGAGGGGTGTTTCTGTGTGATATTGATACATTTTAGAAAATGAATAGCAGCTTTTCCGGCAGCTGTGTGCTCACGAGCCGAACTGTTGATTTATGGACTGGGTTTTTGATCAAAATGGAGCTGTTCAACATTGTTGGCAGATGCTGCTAAGTGATGGAGAAATCATTAGATGCAGCTCCGGGGCTGGTTGGCTGGTGAGGCATTATGTGTGCTAGTGTCTTTGTCTGGTATTATTTTACTGTGTAATGCTGTGCCATCAGTTAAAGGGTGATTAAAGTGTGCAAACTGGCGTCTGGAGGATTTTATTTAAACCCACAGCTAGCGGGGATGAATTTTAAACTCCGAGCAGGTTCAGGCACACTTGTGGTATTGTGTGTCACTTGGTGGGAGAATATTCACATCCTTTACTTCAACTTAACAGTACCAAACACTCCATTACATTCAAAATCCTACTTAAGTTAAAGTACAAATATACAAGTACAAAAATGGCAATACACTGAAATTTGGTTTTTGGTCTTTTCAATGCAAATTTCATTGCTTTGTAAAATACTGGATAATTTAGACTCTACAGGGTTTTATTTTTTCAGTTAAGCTTTTGGAGAAGTTTTAAGGGGAACTTGTTTCTAAGTGTCATGCATTCAAATATTGACTTAAATATAATTTAAATATAATTAACCTCATTTCCTCCTTTGACCCTGATGGACAACAGTTGTGATTCAACCCCTTCTCCATGGAAGTTGCATTTATATACAGCTAATTTGTTCAGCTACAAAGTCATAGTTTGGGTCTAATTTGTGAACTGCAGCAGCGGTTTGATGTGGTTGGGGTTGATGGTCGGCGTACAAAGTGCTCTGCACTAATGCCAGAGACCAGGTTTCACATCCAGACTCCTGTGTGGTGTTTCTAGGCAACAAAAGTACTTTGGTTAAGATGAGGGACAGATCGTGATTTTAGTTAAACTAAATGTGTCTCCTGTCACGATGGACTTTTTCTATAAAACAACAGTTTTTTTCCAACCTTAACCAAGTGCTGCTGTGCCTAAACAGAACCATAAAACAGTTTAGTAATGTTGTATTCTCACCAAGTGGAAATTGTACTGGAAGATTGGACATTTCAGCTAAAAAATGTTATTAATGAACGCATTGATTACGTATCATCAATGTGTATTTGAACTAGCTACATTTTATCATTAGGTTACAAGAAAATATAAGTCATTCATAATTAGATTTCTTTCAAAATGTATTTGTCAGTGGAACATAAACAGTTTTTTTTAAGTGAACTCGCTTTAATGACAGTATTGCATAGTGGCTTATCAAGGTGGACACTATATACTATTCTGTACTTTAATAACCTACTCATGATACAATATGTAAGTTTTTAATACGTAGTTTTGCTTAGTAACTCATTAATATAAGTGTTAAATATATGTAGTAACTTTCTACTACTGCATGTGCATTCTTGGATATTCATCATCTAATTGCAAACTGAAAGCCATAATGATGATACATGTTTTTTGCCATACAAATAAAAAGCGGCACTCCTTCCTCAGTCTATCGTGAGGTCGTTCAGAGGTTTGCCTGCCCTGCACTCTTCTGTCTTTTCTCAGTAGCAGATCTCATTTCTTTCCTACAATGTAACACCAGAAACTGAAACTCACCCACCCAAACGGCTTCTAAACTTTTTATTTTCTTCTTCCCTCCACACGGTGCTTCTGATGTTGGCCTCTGTCTGCCTTCCCCAGTGCCAAACAAAAAAAACGAGACATTAAAAGAAATAGTCAAAGGGACTGTTGGAGGTCTCAAAGAGTTAAAAAAAAAAAAAAAAAACTGGCATTTGCTGAACAGGAGATGTGTCAGTACTGAAAAGTCACATCAAAGTTGATATTCAGCTGAGGGGGGAATGCAAAATGGACACCCACGCACCGAGGAAACAGTGCGTCTCATTTGTCGGAAAGCTTTTTTAATGTGTTACATAACTCATAAAAGAGATGGGAGGTGGGTTTTTGATTGCACTGTTTAAGTCTGGCTTACGGACCGGCACTTTACAGCATTCAAACTCGAAATGACAAATGCTTGGGGATCTTTTTTCCTGTAAAATAAACATCATCACAGCCGACTCCAGCAGGAATTAACAATGACTGTGCAGTTGATCACTTTTCAGTGAACTCAACTTATTTTTGTTCTGCGTTGTGGCTGGCCTTTAGCTGTTATTCTCACCACTTTGTTCCAGAGGCTGCCTAAGTTTAAGGCCTCATTGGTCATAACCGCCACAGTACCCTTTGACACACAATTGCTGCTTTGGCATTTAGCAAGGGCATCATTATGTGGAGGTGTCCGACAGCAGTGCAGAGAGCGGCGAGGTCCAGGCCGCATTTCATTAGGCTTCCGGATGAAACGGAAGGCCTCATTAACATACACGGCCACAGGTTGTTATTGCCCTCTTCCTCTGTCTGTCTCTGTCAGATGCTCAGCCACAAAGGCGACTGACTCATTCTTATTAGGCTTAAACTAGTCCACAGTTGTCCAATTGTTTTGTTACAATTGCCTTCTTGGGAGAACGCAGGAAGTGAAATCTCTGCAATCCATTTCAAACAGTAATTTGATGCAAGTCTGATGTATGGTGTGAAGCTGAGAGGATGTTGACATGAGATGATTAGCAGATACTCTGCAGATGATTCCCTCAGGATTTGAAGACATTCTCTGTAGTTGTTACATGTAAACTAAATGAATCCTCACAGGATGAAAATGACTAAATGTTTTATTAGTTTTCATAATTCATAATTGTTTAACCAGAGCTAGAAAACAAAGATACCTCTTTGGCTGCGACCGACATGTTTCAGGAGCATCATCATGGGAAAACCAGTCTGTTGCTTGTCTCTGGAATACAATCCCATCTGATTAGTAAGGTTTATGCACAAAAACAAGGCTGTTAAATGTATGGCTTCATTTGACTAAGAAGCGGTCATGGGGTGAAAGTGACATCAACTGTCTGTTTGAAACATGCAATGAACCCGTCCATCCACCCCGACCTTCTCCCTATAGATTATGTGGCTCAATAAATAACAATGTCACCTTTTGTCCTTTTTCGCGCCTGTCATAATTACTGGGGCCACTAGAGGGCAATGTCACAATGAAACATAACTATTGGTCGTAATAGCCAGTTCACGCAAACAACCCGAGATATCACCTTGTAGTCTCAAATACGGTCATGCATTGAAAACATGGCTGCTATTCATAGTTTGATCAGACAGTGCTAATTTACATAACAATGTGGCCTATTTTACATCTGTTTGCATGCAAAAAAATCCAACAAACATATACCAGCTAATATATACTTTTCATTATATTCCTTAAAGTAGGGTCAAGTATCAGCCCTCAGGTCCGTACCAGATTTTTTTTATCTGTACTCTTGCCATGTTATTTGCGAATAGCACATTGACACAGAGAGGTTCCTAATGCCTTCGTGTTTGCACAGGGCCCTAAAACAGCAGGTACAATACATAGAGTGGTTAATATGGTTTCACAACGAACAGCATGACTAGTACATTTATGAACGAAAACAATTAAGCCTTTGCAAGAACATCTAAATCTGCTTCCTTTGTTCAGATGAGACTTCTGGTTCACTGATCAGCTTATAAAGTTGATGGAGGGAATGTGTTAGCAACCAGACATCTAACTTTCTAACTTTGTCTGTTATTTGGTGCAGGGCGTGCAGCTCACTGAGTTTATCGGATAAAGCTTTTCACCAAAAACAGCTGTTTGATGGTTTAAGAAAGTGGTGGGACTGAAACAAACATTAAACAAGTTACAGGCTGTGAAAGTAAAACAATGAGCTGCTCGCCGACAGAGAGCTGCCAGAAAGTGGTTTATAATTGTCTGGGGATTAATCGATAGGAGCAGCTTTTACATTACACATCATTAATTATATAATTTTTACAAATATGAATAAGTGCAACTTTAAAATGCAGAAATATCTGCTTCTGATTCAGCTCTCTGGGATTCTCTCCCTGAATGCATCATGACATCTCCCGGAGCTTTGGAAAAATTATACAATGTCCAAAATAATTCAATCTGCTCACCTTGAACTCCTATCAGAAGCCCAATAAAGACGTGAGATCCTCGAATATAAGTGACTGAACTGTGTTTCCATTTCTGAAAGTAGAGTTGGCACCACAGGAGCATATTTTTTTGTTGTTTATTATTTCACAGAGGTTTTTTATAAAATAAATAAATATCAGGTTTTTTTTCCCCCTCCCTTTCCTTTCAAAGTTACATAAGCAGCATTGAGAGTATTGGGACTCTGAGCCATCATCACTGTCAGACAGGTCATTGTGCTGCTGGCACTCTAACTGACTATGACGTCAACCCAGCATTCCCTTATGGGCTTCATATAGTACCGCAAACTATCTGCTGCTGTATGTACAACAACAGTTCCCTAAAAAAAAATGTGTTGTGCTGTCGCTGCAAGGCGAGGAGCAGGAAGCGAAGCAGAGAGGAAGGCAATTCAAACGTAGCCCTCTTTTTTTTTTCTAGGTCTAATCCCTCTTAGTAGGGGAGCGATAAGCGTGTTTTGACTTAGCCCAAAATTTCCTGTTGTTTATGCATCCTTTGCCAAACCACGTGGATCCCTGTAGAGTCGGATAATCTTAGTGATGCCAGTTTGGCAGGGCTGCAAATATACCACTGCCTCCTGGCCCAGGTCAGATCACAACAGCGGGGTGGAAAGCAAAATGCCTCAGCGTCTGTTTGCTTTCATTTTTTTCCCCCTCTCTATTCATCTTTGTTTAAGCGTTTGCTCATAGATAGGAATCTGTCAAAGCTGGCGGCTTTGTTGTCGTGTGCCTCTCATTCCTCTCTGGTGCTCGTGAGCTCTTTGCTTGCAGGGGAGATGGAGATTGGTGCAATCATAGCTCAGGACGAAGCATATTTACCCCCCCTCACCCCACCCTAAGAAAAAAGAGAGCCAACCAATAACATCCCAAGCAGCCAGTTCCTCACTGGTGGAAGAGGAAAAGCCTCTTCATCTTTCTACAGTTTCCCACCAGGGTCTTTCTTCTGGCTTCCGTGCGTTTGTGACTTTATCCGTTAAGTTGTGAAACTCCTCGATGTAAAGGGGCCGTGTGGTTATGAAACAGTCGCTGCCGGTGAAGCAAGTGTGCCTATTCCATCATTATGTGCTGTACAATCTGTCACAATGACCTTTAAACTTGAAATGCTTCCTCTCACTTTCTGACACCTCACGCTTGGAGCTAGACACAAGACAACGGGGAGTCCGACACATGCAGTACACATCACACCTGCTGCCAGACATTCATAGTGTTGGATTGCTTTTGAATCATGCATATCAGTCACACTCCAAATAATTCTGATTGACTCTGCAACTGTGAGTAATGTAGCTTGACTAGTTAGGTTTCCAATCATACCAATGATCCTGTTTGATTGTAACTGCGTTTGAATCTTCTGGTGCAAAGTGTGTCTGCTTTTTACTGTAGACTAAATAAGTTAATGGAAACCTGCTGTGAAGGTAATGTTCTTAAGTTAGAAAAGGGATAACACTTATTTGCTCCTCCATTAACACCGATGAGAAACAGAAGCTGTAGAAGTTGAACACAGTGTTACAGCTCTGAGGCTGATCTGGTTCCTGGTTCCGTAGCCCAGCGAGGATGTTACATTAGAAAGGACTCTGCTGACCACAGATCAGCTCTGAGCAGGACGTCCTAGTAAGGCTTCAGGACAAAAATGTTTAAAAAAAAAAAAAAAAAGGACAGATTAAAAGGACAAAAAAGGCATGCTGTACTACATATTTCACATTACTGTAATGCAGTTGATACGCTCATGCATGAATGTGATGTAGGATATTGTTACCCCACTACAGAGCCAGAGGCAGTGGAAATGCAGTGGGAAAATGCTGACTGTATATACTGCAGCAAGAAAAAAATAAAACCAACTTTATTTGACACAAAAAACACTGGACAGCAGGAGGTTGAAGGTTAGATGTTTGGGGGACAGTGAAGAGAAAAAGAAGCAGCATCCTCTGGTGTTAAAGCTGCCATCAGTGAGCCCGGGATGTTTGACATACGTCAGTGCTAGTTTACCTCCTTCACCACTGCTACTGTTAGCTGATTCCTACATATTTATAGCCATTGGTGGTATTTTAATGCCAGTAAACTGCTAAGAGCTAGCAGGCATTAGTGTCAGATAATATTATATTAGGCTGTATAGTTTTGCAGTGGGAGAATTGGTTCTTCGAGAACAGCATCAAAAGAAAATGTAACCACATTTAAATCAAAGGGATTGAAATTATATTAAAGTTTACTCTGACTTTGAATGATCCATATTTAAAGAGCAGTAAATGTAGCCTGGTGTTCTCAGACCCAAATTCACCGTGTGTATATATTAGTCTGGACAAGGCAAAAACCTCGGGTTAATTTTGAAACTATTGTTACATCCTTTAACCAATCAGCATTGACCACCATATGCACTGAATCTCTACCACCACTACAACTATATTTGTAAAAAACACTTGACTTTACTCTCATTTCATTTAACCACTGACACCGCACAGCCAGTCTGAAGAGCAGACCAATCAGCAACCAAAGAAAAATGTAAAACAGGTAATGTAAACTGAAGTCTGGCCACAGTTAAAGAGGACTTTTTGGTTCTTCAGGTCTTGATTTGGGATCTTGAAGTTGCCTGGTTCTGAACTGGTCTCGGAGTACAGTCGAACATATGTGCAGTACAGCAGAGAAGTTAGTTTCGTTAGTGCTGCCAAAAGTGAGTTTTGAGCTGCTTAAGAACTGAGCTTAATTTTCTAAAAGCTCCCAGCAGATGGATGTTTCTTGTTTTTCCAAATGCTAATTTGTTTCTTAGTTTTTCAGGAAGTTGCGTGCTCCATTGTCTCCTTCTGCTTTGGGACTAAATCTTGATTTTACCCCATCTTTCACTTTGAAGTGCTGCTTCATGAATAAATATAACTTTTAAAAATAATTTGTCTGCCATGTGATAAAAAAAACATGAATCGACTACACACACACACACACACACACACACACACACACACACACACACACACACACACACACACACACACACACAGATATTCTATTTACACACACACTCGTCCTTCTGTTTACTCTTTTCTGTTTGCATGCTTTCTGAGACAAACACATTGATTCAGTCCCTTCCTTCTCAGCTGATCTCTCTCTCTCTCTCTCACACACACACACACACACACACACACACACACACACACACACACACACGCACACACATATACATCATGTTTTGATACTGTTTGGCCTTGTCGCTCAGTGAAACTGAGCTAGAAGAGTGGCCTCTGTTGTACTGATGAGACAGTAATTAGCACTAACTCCTAAGGGAGTGCAGATAGACTTCACACAGCTTGACTCTCTCTCTCTCTCTCTCTCTCTCTCTCTCATTCTCCTTGTGTGTCTCTCTCTCGTCCTCCACTGTCATTAACAGCAGCAGCAGGTCTCTGCTTCTCACTCATTCTCCAATCTCATTATATCCCATCCAAAAACAAACAATCTGGCACATCCAGTTAACTTTGTCTGCCTTTGTTTAGGTTCGTGAAAACTTCCACGACACGCAGCTCTGTAAAGAAAAGAGCCGACATAAAGGAGGACAAATCAATGCAAATAAAAAAGAATGCAGTCCATGAAGGTTTTTGTTGCTTGTTTGTTTTATTGGATATATGTTTAGAATAATACTAATGTGTCCTTGTGTGTTTTATCTTAATATGGAGTGCGATATGCAGGTGGTGTTTACACACAGCCCAGCCTGCTCTGCTGGTTTTGGTGTGTTTGATGCCAGAAGGAGCACACGCAGTGATGGACGGCATTTCCATAGAGATTATGTGTTTTCATTAGCCAGTTAGACACTATGTCATGTGTGTTGCTTCGGTTCACGAGGGGATGGGCACTTGGGTGAAATGGGCAGAAAGATTCTGTTCGCTTCAGCAGTTTTGCTGGAATGATTGAAAGTGTGTGTGAGGCAGCGCAGTGCCGGGAATCTTGTATTGCTGTTTCAGGACTTTTTCAGACTGGAGACAGATAGTGATTCGGGAGCCATTTTTCACTTTTGTAGGTTTTTGCTGGAATACCCAAGTATACTTTTTAAACCTTATGTTAAGATGTGTGTGTTAGTGCGAATTGAGTGCACTCTCTCACATATGTGGGTGTGAGAACATATGTAAGTGGATAGACCTGCTGCTGAGTGTTTTAGGATTACCTGTTCAGATTAGCCCAGTTAACTCATTTATAAATCTAAAACCCAAACCCGGGATCTGATCCGACTTTTAATAGGCTTTGAGTTATTGCTGTAGGCAGATTTGATTTGACCTCACTCAGCCAGCCAAAACCGTTGATACATTTTACACAAGCAGTCTACTTCTAAAGCCTTGTACAGCAAAAGAGAATATGTTAGTTATTCTCCTCTGTAGCTGATGTTTCTTTTTGTGTCTTTTGAAGAACGGGAATGAAAACTACTACGTAGTTTGCCCCACCAAAACACTTGGGCGCTGCACCCAAGAGTTTTTTCTTCACAGTACCTAAATCAAATGAACAGGGAAAAAAACAAAAAACTGATTGCTAAATATGGAAGGATGACAAAATTGCAGCTCGAATCCATTCACTGTAAACCGTATTTACCAAGGTTTTCTTATTATTAATTCCATGGCACAGTGTTTCGTAAAAAGTAAATTTGTACTGATAATAGTACTAAACGATGTGTAATACGCATAGTAGAAATGCATTGTTTTTAAGTGTCATCTCAACCCACCGCTCACTGGGACCACAAAGCACCTGCAGGAACTGAAAACCTGAGGTTGAGTAAAACACTAAATGGCTTTTGCAGAATAAGACGACCATAAAAAAAAACAAAAAAACAATCAAAATCTGAGTTCATGAAAATGCTTGACATCATTCATTTATTCTGCGTTTTACAGTGTCTGTGTGTCTGTGGTCACAGCAGCGATGGTACCATTTGCTTGTAACAGGCGTCAGCCTGGTGGTGGTGAGCAGGGGACCTTGTTAGCATTCGGGGCTAACACCCAGTCAAATTCGCGCCCGCCGCATGTCTTTGTTTTCTTTGCTATTCTGCTCTCTTTCCTCCAGCAATTTGTTCATCATTACACACCATTTAATTCAATGCAAAGGGGTCAAAGAGGGAGAATAAGGCTTTCCAAGCTTACTATGTAACTGTTGGCAGACTTGTTAGCTTCACTTCTGTTAGCATCACCAGCACAAGAAATTTCACACTGTTAATTCAAAAGATGATATTTTTACATGAAGTGGTGTCTCATAACTCCCCAAACAACGTTTTTACTTTGAATGAGGAGATCAGTAACAATGGTGCAACGTAACCAAAACACTATAAATGATAGCTTTTAGACTCCCTGGCTGTTTGTCTTGCTGTTTGTCAAGGCCACAAATGAAGACACCTTTTTTTTTTTTAGCTTCCTCAAGCAGTTAATTAGATTATTAGCTACATTTTGTGCACAACATTTGTGCTTTTATGTGTATTGATGCCAGAAGTCTGAAAAGAGCTCCACAGTTTAGTAACCTTGACTTCTCGTGACTGTTTTAGTTTTGAGCCTGGAGCTTGGAAACATGCAACGAGCTCTCATGTCTCTTAGAGACCCACTTAGATGTCAGAGCTAAACATGTGCCTGAACAAGTAAGCTCTGAAAATGTAAAATGGATTCTGAATTTAATGCAGACCGTGTAAAGAAGCAACTAAAGGATTGTGCACTGTGGACCACTTGTAAACAATCCAGGGGAATTAAAATGTTAATGGTAGTCAGTGTTTTCTAGAGGAGGTCAAATATAAATTATATTTGCTCCAACTTTTATTTTTCAGGTTGTTACTCACTGCTTCCAGCAAGGTCTGGACTCCTACGGCTCTCCTCCAGTATCCCACTGTTTAATCCCTCTCACAGTGCAGACAGCTCTGCACGAGGCGAGCAGAGTGGTGCAAATAAATTCACCCTTAACAAGAGTGTGATTAGCCTATTGATTCTTTCTCCCAACTTCCTCGCCGCTTCAAAAATGGTCCTGCACAATGACATTTCTGTGCCACGGCACATTGACACCAACAACCTCGGTTGCAAATATGGTTTGATCCCCCTTTGTCCTTGAACGGTGAAGGTCATGCAGCATTTCTCATTGTGCTGTGCGTTCACATTAACATGGGCACGTACTGTGGTTTTCATTCATATATGAACACTGAAATAATGGGTTCTGCTTCCCTGCTTTGTGTTTGCCCCCCTGCAGACTGAAGAAGAAGTCTCAGTCCGTGGATATTGCCACTCAAGGTTACTCCCCGACACTGGTGCCAGCCTCGCCCCTCAACAGGGCTGCACCACCTGTTGCCAAGACAACCACTGTCCTCGCGGTGCAGGAAAACAACACCACCAACTCCCAGCGTCGCAGCCCTCGATGTGGCGAGCTGAAGAGAGGCTACACCATAGGTAACAGACACAGGGACCGGGGCTCTGATCTGTGTGTTTGTGCAGCTGCTGGTTATGTACAAATTTGAACTGGAACATTTAATTTGACTTAGATGACTAAATATTCTGCTATCCAGCTCTTATTCCGTCAAAACGTGGCTTGTTATTATTCTGTGTTGTTGTATGTGGGTGTGCAGACATTTGGAGTTCATGCACTCGCTGAACTGTTGACACAAAGTTTTGACACAGCCAGACTTTACTGTGTCACATCCACGGCTGGCTCTCCCCGTCCTCAACTCCTAATTCATTTCCTGCCTACAAATTCTAATTACGTGGCTGTGATGACATTTACTCCTGGGATGAATCCTATTTTGGGATGTGGCGGTGATGGGTAACTGTCTGCTGCGGGTCTATTTCCATGTCGGTGGGTTGGTCGCTGCTGTGAGAGTTAAGTACACTTTTGGGAGCAGCCTCCTCAGAGATGATGAAATGAGTTTGAGCTCAACTAATTCCACACTGATGAATGCAAATGCATCTCTGTTCACTTCATTGATGTGATTCAGTTAGCAAGTTGCTTGGGTGAAGGTTAGGAAGAGGATGCGAGTAGGCAAAGGTAGTTAATGCTGCTGAAGGTGGTCTGCAGGAGCTTAAGTGTTTATTTCTATACTCTAATTTCTAGATTTATATAATATAATATATATATATATATATATATATATATATATATAGAGAGAGAGAGGTTTTATTTATTTGTTTTGAATTCAATAATATATTTTCATTAAATCTTTTGGTAGGACTTGAACATTCATTTCATTCAGTTGGGTAAATTCTGCCTGACTTTGATTTCTGTTAACAAACGACTCAATTCAATTCTAATCTTCAGACTACAAAAAAGAAGAGTCTGTGGAGAGTTTTAACTCTCAAACAATGCATGCTCGGAGGCCTGTTAGAGTGCTACTTCTGTCTCTTGAAAAATGTAATTCAAGTGGGGTATTGGCATGTTTGGGTTTTGCCAAACATGTAAATGACCAAGTTTTCATTCCTAACATGGTTTCCCTGCATGTCCTTGCGCGCGCAGCCTGGTTAGTCATGTAAATCAGCGAAGCAGCTTCAAACTCTGCAGCAGTGGGAGAGGGCAGGGTCGGGGCTGGTTTGCAGGAAGACCTTGTCACGCTGGGATCGCAGTGCGTCACTGCTTAGGCAGGACTGGGTGAAGGTGTGTCATTCCCCTCGTGTGTCTGCTGGTGTCACACGCTAATGGGCTCTGTACAGAACCATCAGGCATCGACTGCGGCCCTGCAAGCCAGCCATCGAGCGGAGAGTGCATTGATCTGCGGCCGTCCGTATCTGCTCAGTCGGCGATAATCAATGAAGGAAATTGTGGGATGAAAGCTTGGCAGGACAGGTGGGCTGACTGTTGATATTTCAGCCACTCTTATCGTCCATTACCCACTCAATGGCAACTCTGGTCTCTTTTTGAAAGCGGGGGGTCGGAAGTCACAGTCATTCGGCCATCAAATGAAACGCGACTGAGACTTAATGTGCTTTTAAGGCTTTTAACTGCAACGTAACCATTTGTACGAGCCTCGAAAGCATGAGTCAGTTAATCGTTTGCTACAGCAGACCTTGGCCTAGATGAAACAATCAGAGGAAGGCCTGAGTTTTCATCGTTTAAATACTCCACCATTCACTCATTTACATTGTTTTATAGCATAAGACATTGATGAGTGACTCCAGTATCTCTCGGTCCTGTGTAGATGGGATGCCGTGATTGCAGCCCTGTGGCTTTTTCATAGAGTCAGACCCAGACCAGGCTGCTCCTGCAAGGCTGATCATGCTAATTTATTCTAATGGTCCAGTAATAATGTGGCAGGCGTCTTGCTGTGCTTGTCTGCCAGGCTTCAGACAGACCTGTCATTGGAGGCACATAGCACATTCACAAAAGACATTTTAATAACCTGACCAATGAGCCTCCCACCAGGGCGACACCACCTCGGAGGAGAAGCAGTGATTGATGTGTTGATGGGGTTCTTCCATTAAATGTGCTGCGGTCATTGCAGCGTCCTTTAACCCAGAGCGAAGAGTAGCAGCGTCTAAATGTGTTGACGTTGATGAGGGTCAGTCATTACTTGGGCTGTTGTCAGCAGAGCAACGAGGAGAGAGGACAAGGGCGACTTGTGCAGTACACTGACAGAGGGAAGCTGTTTGTCCCATCTCGTGGTGATTAGAGGGTGATGTGCTCTAGAAGAATGTTTGGGACAAAAGACAGGACAGGAGAGGATGAAAATTATGAAAAGTAGACAAAGGAAAAATGGAAGTGGAAGGCATATTAAAGAAGAGGGAAGGAAGGGAAAGCTCAGAAAAGGAAAGGGGAGCGGATGTGTGGAAGAGTGTAAAGGAACAAAGGGGAAATGTAAAGAAAAGGTAGAGAGATGGAAAAGTGAGGAAGTGAAGGCAAAAGAAAGGAGACAAGAAATGAGAGGAAAGGAAAGAACAGATATTAGGAAAGGACAGGAAATGAAAGATGAAGGAATGGAGGTTTGGAGAGAAAAGGACAGGGGAGAAGGAAAAGAAAGGAAAGATTCCTGAGAGGATACGACACTTGACACCACTCTCCCCAGACTCCCGGCGTCTCTGTCTGACGGCCTCCCAGTCCCACCACCACGTCTGACCTTTACATCATTATAAGCAGCCTTTAGCCCGCTCTGTGCAGCTCGCTGCGCTCTGCTCAGTAACAGAAGATGAAGCGAGAGGCTCCACAGCTGTAGACTCATTAAGTATGTCGAACTGTGGTCCTGCCTGCGAGTGCATGTGAAAACTGTTTCATCACACTGGGCTCTTATTGCTGTACAAGTACTCTCCTCTGTCTTTATTTTCCAGGGCTGACGCTGTGCAGCACACTTGGGTCTGGTTCTGTGGGCTTTTGTGCACTCTGTAAAGTTGACTATGGCCACAGATCGGAACTGTGTTAGGTGTTGCACTCGCAGGCAGAACACTTGCCACCGTCCCTCCTGCAGACATCTTTGTATGGGTGCAAAGGGAGAGCCTTCACAGCATGTCACTGCAGCTAATGGCTTCTAAGACGACAGCTGCAGCCCTCCTCACCGCCCGCCGTCCTGTTTTTCTTTTCCTGCTCTTTCCACCATCATGTTCTCCTCTTCTCCCTCACCCACCACCACATCTCTCACTCTCTCCATCCTCACACTCTCTACCTTGTTATCCTCTAATGTATTTCCTGTGTGTCTGACCGGGGGGGGGGGGGGGGGGGGGGGGTATAGGTAGGAAGGTAATCTGTCTTAAGGACAGACGGACAGCACCAACAGATTGCTACAAACTGTGGCACCAAGCTTGTCTGCAGTCGTGAGGAGAGACATTTTATCATGTTAAGCTGTTGTCTGAGTTGTTTCCACACTCGCAGAGACGGAAAAACTCCTACTTATGGTTAGACACAAAGATTAACGCAATAGTAAACAAAACAGATGTTTACAGGAGGGGGCAAATATACCTGGAACATTCTTCTATCAAGATATTATGGATTCAAAGTCAAATTTTAAGATATGATCATTTGTAGGTTGTTAAATTCTAAACTAGTAAAACCTTGAGTGTGTGATATTAAGATTTTATGAAAGGTGCAGTATCAGACTTGTGTACTGGCAAACCAATCAGTCCAACCCTGTTCTGAAGTCTCATCAGGATCCATCATAAATAATTTCCTTTTAACAAGACCAGTTGTGTGAGTGTGAAATTATTCAAGTGCTGCCGTGCCTTGCTACCTCAGTGAATGTGCGTGGCTGGCAGGCAGCACCAGAGGCCCGACTCTGCTAACACAGCATTGTATCTACAGCAGCTGACACAGGAAATGCTAATAAACAAGTCAAAAGCACACGTGTTGGCGTGCCCTAACGCCCAGCGAGCGGCGGACCCTGCCACCGCCGCCTTCTGACTGATTATTCCCCTGTTAGTTATTCATTGGATTTTCAATGCAGGGTCGAAGAGGGGAGGAACCGATGCAGAAGGAGGGGGAGCAATACGCTAACACGCTGCAGGCTGCCACCAAACCTTGATGCTTGATGTGCAGTTTCGTGAAAGGGAGCGGCCGGATTTCCATTAGCAGCTATTCAATAGATCGAAGGAAGTGTCAGGTTGGGGTGTTAAGTCGCAGCCCTGTCGCTCCATTACTTCTGATACCTGTGTTTTTGTTTATGCGTTGAATCGCAGCTGCAGCACTTGTCCTTGAAAGCTGTACTTTCCGGTCCCCAGCAGCAACATGATGTGGCAGGAGGAGCTAATCACTACGGTGGTTGACAGTTATAGCCAGCGCCGTGGGCTGTACACACGTGTTGCGCTCTCACTCTGTTTGATGTAATTGTCTCAGGTGGCACATCTCTGGTGTTTACACATCCGGATTGTAGCCAGGGGTGGCAATTACATGCAAGCCTCTGTGAGACATCCCTTTGCGTTTTCTCTATGGAAATGGGACAGATTACCTGTCTGTGGCCGTTTTCGAGAAGATGGAAATGGCGTCGTACGGTATTCTCTGCTTGCTCGTTTAGCTTGATGGTGGAAGATGCTGGGATCTCACGTGACTGTCACGCTTTGTTCTGAAGACTCAGATGTCCTTCATTATCGCCTTGAGTTTTCACCGCTGAGGGCATCACCGCATGATTAAGAATTCAAAGGTCATGACTCTGTAATGGGGCATATTTCCCACCCATGGCCACCTGTTTGACAGATGCATGTGACCCCTTTTCTACCCCACTGTTATGTCAATGTTTGGATCTGAGGACCTGCTGAATGAGTCCCGTTACACAGTATAACGAGCAGCTACTGTCATGGTCACAGTCCTCGTAAATTTAGCTGTACTTTTCTCTTGAGTTCAGGTTTATCCCACCATTTTGGAGTCCACATCCTCATGCAGGCATGCTGTGTCCCCCATTGTGCAGTTTCTTTTGTTTCATAGGAACCCATGAAACGAGCCAGTATTCATGAGGACTAGATCCTAAGCATCCGGGCATATTATAATGCATTATGATGGAGCAGCTGAAATGAAGCCAATCAAAACCTTTTCTTCACTCCACTGTGCTGTGTGTTGTCCACCTCAGCCTGCTAGTGTTGCTGCTGCTCCCATTAATGGCAGCCGGCTCTACAAGGAAGCATTCGGTCTAAGCTGCATATTTGACCAAATACCAGTATGTGTCCTTGATCTTAATCATTAGGAAAGATCAGAGAACAAATTGTTCAAGAAAAAGCTTCTCATCTCTCTGCAACGATGAACCACAAGTGGACTGAGTGTTTCTGTAGTCCCAGCCACTCCACCAGAGTGAGACATCTTCTTTCTTTCTGGGTCAGAGGTTCCCGAACTTTTCTGTATGTATCAAACCAAATTCCCCAAGCAGCTCTTCCTATTTTAGATACCAACATTTTGTTGCAGATTAAAATCCATTGGTTTAACCATTCTATAACCCCAGAAGGGCTGAATAACAACAATACAAGACTTCTGTTGCCTCCAGGGCATTGCTCACATCTTTGATTTGTTCAGCTACTGAAAGTGAAACGAAACAGCTTCTCTGATTCTACACAAATAACACGTGACTTTAGACTTATTGATTTTGGTGAAATGTCACTTTGTTGTCATCATCTGTTTAATGCGGATGGATGTCGGAGGCTATGATGTTAACTTCGGTTGATTTTCTTTTTCTGTAAAGATTTGTGGTTGGAAATGCTAATTTTGTAAAGTGGAACTGAAACATTCAGACAGTTTTCTGTTGAACTTTATAAGTAGTATTAAAGGTCTGGAAAGAAAGTTTGGCAAACATTGTTTCAGTAGAAATGTACCTCTGCCTTTATCCTTTACAACATGAGTCTTCACATTTAAACCAGACAAATGGAAAAGTCCTTTTCACTCACTGCCGTGCTCTTATTACAGACCATGAGGGATGCAGACTTTAAGGACAAAGGAGGACACTTCTCTGTTTTTAAATCCACCTACAAGTACGAGTGGCCGCCATGTTGTATCAAACATTTACATGCTCTTCCCCGAGTGAATGAGCGAGAATGGCGAATGAGGTGAACGTCTGTGAGAGAGAATAACTGTAAAAGTAAGAGAGGCAGAGTAAGAGCTATCCGTCACGCTCCGTCACGGCAGCACCCACAGCTATGCCACGGTGCCTTTGCCAGCAGCGCTGCTTGTGTGCGCTGAGATAAGCCGGAGCCTTCTTGCCTTGGCGGTATAGGCTGGTCACGTAGCACTGGGAGGCAGCTTAGCCCCACCACAAATCCAATGGAGGGTCTTTCTCTCACCCGCTCTTTCCTTCGCTTCCTCCCACGCAGCCTTGTTTCCTCACTGTCTGTCTTCCCATCTGTGTCGACGGTCACTGGCGTTTCCTCTCCTCTGCGTCTCCATCACTGTTTGACACGTGTTCACTCCAGAGATCTACCCTTCCTAGCAACCACTGAATGAGCAGCCGCATGCAGGAGGTGGTGACAGTGCAGGTCATCCAGATGTTTGGGGAGATTCGACTAGAATGGGAAGGAAAAAAAAAGGTCAGCTGTTTGTAGCAAGTAGAGCATAACGATTTTTCTTTTGCCATTTCTGGCTCAGATTTGTGGATTTGCTTCCTTTCTTTTGCATATATTATCATAAATTGATTATTTTCAGGTTTTGAAGTTCTGGCCGGGCAAAACAAATATTTACACTCAATAGTATAAAGCTGAATATCTCATGGAAGATATAACTAACAAAACCTGATATCACACCAGATCATGTAATGCACCCGTCAGTCCAGTAGAGGATGACGTGTCAGTGTCACATTTTGCCTTGTCGAGGCATGACAAGAACACGCATGTGGTTTAGGCCCCAAAAACTATGTGGTTAGGTTTTGGAAAAGATCCTGGTTTTGGTTAAATGTGAGGCGGGGGCAATTTGGTTAAGTTTAGGCAAGGCAAGTTTATTTGTATAGCACATTTCAACAACAAGGCAATTCAAAGTGCTTCACATAAAACCATTAAAAGCATCAAAACATCAGGCAAAGGAAAAGCAAATTTTAAAACAATTAAAAACATTGATCGAAACATTAAAAACAGTCATTAAAACATTAAACAAGCTAAAAATAGAATAAAAGTTGCAGAGCAGCTTAAGAAATAAAATACAGTAACAAAATGCAGAAATGCAGGAAATTGATCAACATCCTTGAATCTGGTTCAATTAAAGGCAGGAAACAGAAAAGTCTTCAATCTTGATTTGAAGCAGCTCAGAGTCTCAGCAGACCTGCAGCTTTCTGGGAGTTTGTTCCAGATATGTGGAGCAGAACAACTGAACGCTGCTTCTCCATGTTTAGTTCTGACTCTGGGGACAGAAAGGAGACTCGTCCCAGACGACCTGAGGGGTCGGGATGGTTCATAAGGTTGCAGCAGATCACAAATGTATTTTGGCCCTAAACCATTCAGTGCTTTATGAACCAGAAGCAGGATTTTAAAGTCAATTCTTTGTTTGTAAAGACTTCAGAACTGGAGTGATGTGATCCACTTTCTTGGTCTCAGTGAGGACTCGAGCTGCAACGTTCTGAATCAGCTGCAGCGTTCTGAGTGACTTTTTAGAGAGACCTGTGAACACACCGTTACAGTAGTCGAGTCTACTGAAGATGAATGCATGGACAAGTTTTTCCAAATCCTGTTGAGACATAAATCCTCTAATCCTTGATATATTCTTCAGGTGATAGTAGGCTGATTTTGTAATTGTCTTGATATGGCTGTTCAGATCGAGGTCTGACTCCATGACAACACCTAGATTTCTGGCTCGGTTTGTGGTTTGTAACATCAGTGATTGAAGCTGAGCGCTGACTTTCAATCGTTCTTCCTCGGCCCCAAATATAATTACTTCTGTTTTATTTGTTTAACTGAAGAAAATTTTGGCACATCCAGTTGTTGATTTGTTCAATGCATTTACCCAACCCTTGTATGGGATTATAGTCCCCTGGCAACATAGTTATGTAGATTTGTGTGTCGTCTGCATAATTATGATAACACACTTTGTTTCTTTCCATAATCTGAGCCAGTGGAAACATGTAGATGTTGAATAGAAGAGGCCCCAGAATTGAACCTTGGGGAACACCACATGTCATTTTAGTCCGCTCTAATGTGTAATTAGCTACAGACACAAAACATTCTCGGTCCTTCAAGTAGGATTCAAACCAGTTTAGTTCTGTGCCAGAGAGTCCAACCCAGATTTTTAGTCTGTCTAGTAGTATGTCGAGGTCAACCGTATCGAATGCAGCACTGAGATCCAGTAATACTAAGACTGAAATTCTGCCACCGTCTGTGTTTAAGTGGATGTCGTTGAAAACCTTAACAAGAGCAGTTTCAGTACTGTGGTGCTGTCGAAAGCCTGACTGGAAGACATCAAAACACTTATTTACGACCAAGAAGTTGTTCAGCTGTTGAAAACCCGCCTTTTCAATTATTTTACTTAAAAATGGAAGGTTTGATATTGGCCTGTAATTTTTCATTGTTGCGGAGTCTAAATTAGCCTTTTTTAGGAGTGGTTTGATAACTGCAGTTTTTAGGGCCTGAGGAAAGACACCTGAGAGAAGGGATGCGTTTACAATTTGTAGAAGATCAGTGGTCATGCAGTTTGAAATATTTTTGAAAAAGGCTGTTGATATAATATCCAAGCTGCAGGAGGAGGACTTCAGATGTTGTATATTGTCTTCCAGACTTCCATGGTTGATTGAATGAAATTGCGTCATGCTATTTGAATGGATATTATTTGGAGACGGGGACAACACATATCCTGCGGCTGGTGTGGAGGCACTTACTGCTTGTCTAATTTTCTGTATTTTGTCAGTAAAAAAGGAGGCAAATTGATTGCATGCCCAAGTGGATTGGAGCTCAGCAGCTACTGACACTGGAGGGTTCGTTAGCCTGTCGACGGTAGCAAATAAGGTGCGTGTATTGTTATTGTTTTTGGTTATGATGTTAGAGAAGAAGGCCTGCCTTGCATTTCTCAGTTCCAAATTATAATTGCGAAGTCTTTCTTTATAGATGTCACAGTGAACCTGGAGATTTGTTTTTCGCCACCTGCGCTCAGCTTTTCGACACTCTCTTTTCTCTATTCTGACCAGCGTGGCATTTCTCCAAGGAGACTTTTGCTTACCAGCAACAACCTTCACTTTAGTGGGTGCAATAGCATCAATAACATTTTTTACTTTAGAATTGAAGCTATCTGCAAGCACATTGACTGAGATGCCAGAGAGGGCTGGTGTGGAGGAGAACCTCTGAGTAAATAGTTCACTGATGTTTTCAGAGATGTAACGCTTTGCCACAACCTCGGTTTGGACATTTGTGTGCAAGGAGATTGAACTCTCAAAGAAAATATATAGGAGTCAGAATTTGACAGCATTTCATCCAATCCAGATCCAACTATACTGCATGCCGGATTATTTAGGAACGCCATGAAATCTTCAAATAAGATATTTTGTAACATTGCTCAACCAATTGTTCTTCCTGTTGGACTTTAAATGTTCACACAGATGTTCAACCCCTCGTGTTAAAATGGTGCAGACCATCTTACGAGCATGTGTTAACCGTCAAAACGATCAGTCTGGAAACAGTTTTGAAATTTGACTTCAGTGTATGTAAAGCAAAGTAACAGCCACGTGGACCTGGCCCTCCCATACACTCTGCAGTCTCTGCACACGGCAGGGTTTAAAGCAGTTTGGTTAATATTGTACAAGCAGCTCCACAGTTAATCCTGTGAAAGTGTTGCTGTCCACAGGGAAGCGCAGTCTACACTGCATGTTGATAAGAAAAGCCCGACAACAACACGCCTCCAGGGCTACATTTATACTAAACAGCACCAGAGGCAGTCAAATCACACTGTTCTAGCAAACCTTAATTGGGATATCTGATAGTCTGGATTTTAGTTTTTTTTCTGTCTGTAAACAACAAACCGAGTCATTTTCTATGTTCAGGTGCGGCTCGTGTTCGCCGCCCGCAGTGTTTGAACGAGTCACACAGAGGCGTCCTGTTGGCCGGCTTTAAGATGTGTCTTCATACTCAGCTCAGTTTAATGTCCACTCTGCTATATGAGAGAGATGGACAGGCATGCATTTGCACACACACACACACACACACACACACACACACACACACACACACACACACACACACACACACACACACACACACACACACAGAGACACACACACACACATACGCATACGCACACACAGACACACACAGACACACACACACACACACACACACACGCATACGCACACACACGCACACACACACACACACACACACACACACACACACACGCACACACACACTCCACAGCAACCCGGGAGGGATCAGAAACCATTTCCACAAAGGTTAATAGTATGCTTTAGTCATCTCCAGACAGCAGCGGAGCAGCTTTGACACTAACTTGGTTAAAGGCAGAGAATGTCACCTCTGTTTTACCAGGTTTTGACTTTTTACTCTGTGCTTATTATTCTCCGACCCGCCGTCATGTTCTCATCCAGTCCAGACTAGCTGCTCTGCAGAATTAATCACCGCTCTGTGGAGCTGTCTGACACTTTCCTTTTTACCATGGCTGCAAACAATAAGAGATGGAAGTTGATTCATAGATAGCGAGCATGACTCGACAGAAGTTTGTTGACCCAAGATGGTAAGTTGTATTACAAAGCCGTGACAGAGAGGCTTGCTGACTGATTTATGTTGCTCTTATTTTTATATGGACCCCCAGAGAGGATGAGACATCACATGATTCCATCAATCTCACACTAACTAGGTTACATCTGGACGGAAATCTGGAGTGAATAAGGTGAACATCCTTTTACCATAACGTCACCCTATACTTTTATAAAAGAAAGGTTTTTTTGTAACACTCAATTTTCAAACAGAAGGAATTGCAGCTGCTGCCACCCTTTTTGAAATTGTCATAACATTGTTAACAAAGACATCATGAAGTTTGTGTTCGCTGTGAACGGACTTATGCATGCAAGACACACACGCACCTGCTATAAGAGAATCACTTATCCTTATACTGCCTCAATGTCACAAAGACCAGTATGATGTTAGCCCTGCCACAAATGCCCTTTTATATATTTGTCTGACATTTGTCACTTAGAAATGTTCCCAGAGACGACGCATGTAGTCCTTTCATCAATTCAATGCTTTTAAGCATCTCTTGTATCCTTTCTGTTTCCAATAGGGAACAATATTAGATGGACTTCAAAGTGCGCTTTACTTTCACCTGTTTCAAGGTTACTGAATTCAGATTTTTATCCACAGTATACGACGCTGTCATGCAATATGTATGAGTCAACACTGTGTTGATTGCCAGAAACAAAAACCTCAAGAGATTTGTTCCAACCAAGGTCCCCTTTTTTTTTTCTTCTTTCTCCTTTACTTTGCTTTAGACAGCAACAAAAACATTAACGTTTTCTTGTGTAGTGCAAGAAAGCAGCATCAGGAAAGAGGCTTTACTACTGTAAAAGATCTGTGGGTTGGATTTATTGGCCTGCCGGTGTAATTACGTTGACCGGGAGTCTCTGGGTGGCCCTCTTCTCGCTGGGCTCAATTTATAAATGCCACAGAGCTAGTAATCCCACTGTTTCCCCACTTAGTTTGGAAAGGGCTCGAGCCATCCTCTGGCTAGGATTGATTAGGTATAGCTCAAATGAAGAGTAAGCAGTTTTCCACTGTCGAACGCCAGGACCAGCCCCTGCTATTGATTCATTTTACAGCGCAGGGAAAATAAGATCTGCCACTTCACATAACTGTTGATATTTGTTTCCCTTTTGCTCCTGAATTTATGGGCTCCTATTATTAAAAAACAGCTTTAGTTTGCCACTGTCTAATGCACTGTACTTACTAAAACCAGAAACCCTGTTTATGTGAGGTCAGCCAGTGTACAGCATTATTAGTCAATGCCTTTAAGGAGCAGATAAACCATTACAGATTAATGGATGATATTTACATAATAGTTAATTGAATTGAAAGAAGAACTGGAATCTGATTAGCTGCAGTGTTATAGATTTGAAATGCACGCTGCCGCCTCAGTGGCTCCTTAATATTTATTATCAAAACAAACCTGCTTTTCTCATCTTTAGTCAGTGTCCCATTGCTAGTAGTGTTTGGGTGCTTCAAAATGTCAAGGTCAGCATAAGTAATGACTCTCAACAACACAGCAGCTACTGTCAATGTTTGTTTGACATAAAGTTACAAGAAAACCTGCTGAGGAAGATGTGGCTTAAAACTCTTGGCCTTGAGTTAAAGTTAAACATGAATGTATTCATAAAATCACATCAGATTTTCCATACGATTTGTGGTTGGCTTTTTTTTCTTTTTTTTTTAATAGCTGGTCAGTGTATTTACATATATTAACCTTCTGCAGGGACAGCGGAGCACTTTCTCCAAAAGACTCCTCCAGCTCCGCTGTCACAAGGACAGATACAGGAGATCATTCCTGCCCACTACAATAAGACTGTACAATAAATCACCTCTGGCAAAATCCATCACACAACAATAACACTGTTGTCTATGTTTCTTGGTTGTTTATATATAAAATATATATATATACTGCACTGTATATACTATGCATTTTATATTTAATATTTTTTTTTTACTGTTATTTTATTGCTTTTTATTATTTTATGATTATTTTATTGCTTTCCTGTATGCTGCTGAAGCGGAAAAAAAATTCCCATTGGGATTAATAAAGTAACTACCTAACCTAACCTAACCTACCTAATTATTTATAATAATGATAGTAGTTTTCATTGCTAGTAGGGGAGTCCAACTTTCCCACACAGGATTTAAATAATACGAGATTTACAGGAAGTGAAGCTGCATGTAATCCAGTGTTACACTCGCTGTGTCTCAAGTAGCGTACTTGTATTAGTACACAGCAAATTCACATGTTTGGAATAAACTCTGTCAATTCAAATCAACTCTTTTTGCTTGTACATGTGAGACCATCGAAAGTAACTCCTTTCTAGGAGTTCTTTTTTTTTTTAAACACTTTTCAGGAGTTGAACCTGAACTCTTTGGGAGTTAAAACTTGACTCCTATGAAAAGTACATTTTTACTTCCACCCTGAGTTGTTTGAACATGAACTCTTTCACAGTGTTGACAGCCAACACTTAAAAGCGTGAATTATTTGACATTCATAGAGTTAAAATGTCATCACACTATAAAGGTTTTAGGTAAGACTCTCTAAAAGATAACAACATATTCATCACCAATTTATAATTAACAATTATATGCAAGGTGATTATACGCAGTGTGCAACAATTAATTCTGCATGGATACTTTGTAACAATTTACAAACTATTTCATGTGTTAATGTGACTGTGATTGGTATATACTGTATGTTACATTCCTAACTTGTACACTTATGGTTTTGAATGATAAAATTATATTTTATTTATGATTATGTCATCATTGAAATATTAATAAACAGCAGGTTTTTAACAAAACAAAATATAATTTCTGCACATCACTTTGATTTAATTTGGTTGCTTTATTCTCAAAAGTTCCAAAGAAATAACTAAGGCATAAAGGGAAACGCTAATATGGCAACAAAGCTGTGCAGTCAACACCGGGAGTAGTGTTGAATCGTGCTCCTCAACACTCAGCGAATGAACCTCAAAATATTACCCCAGCAAAGAGTCTCCCTGAACACAAGCTGGAGTTTAATTTAGAAAATAAACTCCCAAAATCCAACTCTTTCTTTGACTC
Organism: Embiotoca jacksoni; assembly: GCF_022577435.1. Lineage (NCBI taxonomy): Eukaryota > Metazoa > Chordata > Actinopteri > Embiotocidae > Embiotoca > Embiotoca jacksoni. Next base: position 18,221,787 of record NW_027185241.1, read on the forward strand.
CAGGATATTCCACTCCAGAAATGTGCTGTGTACGCTTACATGTTAGTACATCGACTGACCTGTATAGTGCGTGAATTTTCAACAGGGTTGTGTTTTCTCAAATCGCACATTTACCGGAAATGAAAATGAGCATGTTCTTGTGCCCTCTGTTCAATGCACAAAGTAAACATAGAGATGGCTTCTATCCAGCAGCAGAAGGGTTGTACTAAGTAATAAATAAACACTTTTGTGTGGACGTTTACAACTTCCAATTTTTTTCAGTTATGCAACAGCTGCAACTTCCTCAGCCGCCACAGTTTGAAAATACTTTGGTTGTCTCTCTCACCACGATGGTGACCTTAGAGAATGAAAAGTGTACATCCTTTCATACTTAATTTGTGGACTGCCATGACTACACCATGTCACAGCGCACTGCATGTTTCCACACTTCCACTGAAAATAACACAGCCGTTGTTCCCTTTTGTTAGAATATATCAAATTACTGCTAATACATCATGTTGCTTCATGAATAAAGTGCTAAAGTGGTTCGGTGCAATTTGGCTTTTATTTTGAAACGGACATGGAAATGTAATTTATTCATCCCTAACATCAGCACTGGACGTGATTGTTCATTGCAAACATTGGGTGTGTCAAACGTACCCGAGAAAGGCAAAATGTAGTATTTAAATGAAGAAATTCAAAAAAGTTTCTATCAAAAGGCATTCTGGGATTGAAAGCTCCAAATGCTTTGACTGCTCAGTTTTTAAAGAAGAAAAAAAAGAGAAAAGGTTTTAACATTTCCATATTTTCACGTATGCAGAGGAGGCAATCGGTGTGAGAGAGGTGTACTTTGAGTGCTTCTGGATTTAACTTCTGTAGTATCCCTCGTCCTTGTTAGTTTTACCCAATCAGTGGATATAATGACAAAAGATGGGAAAGTTGGATCCAGGCCAGTGATTACAACTCGACCACATCCACCTCCTCCTCCTGCAGCTCTTTTATTCGAATGTGGAGGACTTGGTATTGTACACGCTTCCGGGGCCACGTTTGTTATGCACCGGTTTATCCAAGAGGAAGAATGGCTGGAAGATGTAGACAGGTCATGTCTTCTCTGCATGGGTCATTGCTTTGGACATTCAATGGATAGCAGGGCTCTGGAAAACTGTCACAAAGACGTGTAGCAGCAGAAACTACATGTATCATGTCTGAATGCCCCCCCCCCCCCCCCCCCCCCCCCCGCCCCACACACACACACACACACACACACACACACACACACACACACTCTCTCTGGCTGCATAAAGTACAGCTGGGGAGAACTCACAGGCCTTAAAGGACAAACTTGTTATGAAAGCAGGCTTTAAAAATGGCTCTCGGCGTTGGAAAATTCAATTTGGTTCAGTTAAATTCCAGTGAGTCATTTAGCATAAGTGTGTTGTCTTTGTTTTTGCTATTGCCTCATCAAAAATCTGTTCATGCTCCACTTTCTGAAGCACTTTGTCATTATTGTGCTGCATTTTTGCAGAGACTCAAAACATGATTGAATTAAAAAGGCAACACATTAATCATGGGGCGGTGCACGCTGGTTCATGGCTGCTGAGACGTTTCCATGTGAGGCCTCAGGTACAATATCAGTCGTCTGTTCAGACATAACAAAGTACAGGCTGTGGGCATTCATCTGCCATGTTGGCTTGATTGACGCATGTCATGATGTTATCTGTCCAAGCACACGCATTTTGATGTGTTGCCCTGAATAATAGTCCGTACACAGGAAGAAGTTACTGCCTTAAGATGCAGTACATCGGCTGTACATCTGAACTTTATGAGTTATAATGTAACTAATCTGCATAACGTTTAAATGTACTAACATAACACTCTCATTTAATGGCATAATATGCTTTTCATGACAATAATAATAATAATAATAATAACAACACATAATCTCTGTCCTGCTAAGCTATCATTGACGTCTGAGCTCATTTTCTGAGCTCTGGTGGCCATTTGATGGTGTAAAAAACAATAGTGAATATCTTTCTAACATAAACATCGAAAGACTGTTCTAGGCCTGGCTTTTTATTTGTTAGCTTAGTTACAGATGTCGTGAGAATTTGAATGAGGTTTTCTTCACATCTGTGTGTAAAGTAATACTCAAGAGCATAACTGCCAACATTGCCGTTTTTTGCAGGTTTCTATTTTAAGGCCGTCTCCCAGCACCATCAGGTGCTACTGTCTCTCCTGTTAAACTTCTAGAATTTGTATGACACTCAAACTTTATCTCGAATAATTGCCAAACAGATTCATACATTTTGTATTCTTGTCACCCAAGTCGCCAGATTGTCAATGATGGTGGTTATTAAATCTGCATTTTTGCAGTGCAGAGCAGCAGCTTGGAAGAGGACTGCTAGTTAACATGTAGCCCAAATGGGATGAGTTCCAGTTACTATTTTATACTTATCCCCTCTTCCCCTCTTCAGAGAGCAGGGAAAAGAAATATTTTAAATGACAACAGCTTCGTTGGGAATTCACCTGTATTAAAATACAGTGTGAGCACAGCAGGAGAGAAGCAACCAGATGCAAAGTGCTGACATCGTCTGACCCAGGGCAGGATGCAAATGTGGTGCGATGACATCAAATATATGTTCCGTGGAATGAAGTAAGGAGGAAACTTAGCTATTGCCAAAAAAACAGAATACACCTGCAAATTTATGCAGGATTGAACTGAACATTCTCCATTTATTTATGTGCGGCCATAAAACCAAGATGAAATGTAAAAGTTGGCAGGTATGATTTACAGTTGGGATTTTATTAGGTTATCTTTGAACAAACATGTCTCTGTGCTTACCAGGTGAAAAAAAGCTAGGCTAGCTCCTTTTTAAACTGAAGCTACCAACTTAACTAAAATGGTTTAACTTGTAAATGTATCCAGTATCAATAGCTCTTGATCAGCATCATCAGCTCTTCCTTGTGTAATGATGGTACGTCTATGTGTAGATTGGTGTTTTGGTCCTCGGCTGAAACAAAGCTAAATAGATCATTTGCCACTTAGTTATGTCATAACTTGTGTACGGGTAGACTGACACCATATTTGACGTAAGAATGTTTCATCATCAGTCAGTGTGACTCTTATTAATGAGCCTCTCCCTGCACAGTTAATTACATCTTCATTGGATCTTAATTCACTCATGTTACCGCTGTGGACTTATCCAAAAGGTTGCATCCATTTAACCAGACTAACATCTCACATCTCGAATGATGCAATATGTCCCCGGCTCGTTATTTAGCCAACAAATTATCCATCTACTGCATCTCCTGAGGGGAGAGATTCATTATCCAATTTAGCGTACTTGTGGAACGAGCGATATCAGGTGATAGATGAAGAGTGTCCGGGGTGAGGACAGTTTTACAGCAGACGGAGAGAGCATCGAACCTCTTAGTATCTTTGTTGGATTTAAGATGTCCATTTGGCTCTTAATTTCCTCCCATCCCACAGCGCGCGGCTGTATCCGCTCGCAGTCTGATTGTAATGACCGTCCAGGGTGGAGAGGCTTATGTAGAGCGGTCTTTGAGCTTTTGTGCTTCTGTTGTAGCTGAGTGATTCATGAGAGGCGTTTTAGGGTAATGATGAAATATATGACTGTGTCTGAGTTTAAAAGAAAGCAATTAACTCCTGAAGAGTTCAGCACAGATAATAAAGTGGACACTGACATAACAGAGCATTTGTTTTGTTTATTTGCCTGACAGTGCCTCAGTGTTCGAGCTCCCCTTTCTGTCTCCCTGTCAGGTTTATTGTGGGCTCAACCTTCAGCGCAAGGCTGGGCATTATTATTTTAATAAATTGCCCTGTATGAAGCGAGCAGTGGTGCATTTCTGATGCATGTCCCTTCCCCTTCCTTTCCTCCTCCAGTCTCTCTCTCGCTCTCATCCTTCACCATCCTGTATTTCCCTCCCGCCTCGGCTATTTCTCTTTACCTCTTCACCTACAATTAAGCCTCTTTGCGGAGGCTGTCAAGCGGCTCGTCATCATAAACAGCACTCTGGGTCGGGAATAAATTGAAATGCATGCGCAAAGAGAGAGGAGGCAGGTGAAAAGATTGAAGGAGATAGCAGACGGACGTGTTCTCTCCACTGAGCCAGTGGTCATCCGTCGCCGGGGCCACCCAGCCTCTCGGGGCGGCTGCAGACAGCGCAGACACCCACAAAGGATAGATGACCGTGAGCGGGGGCAGTGGAAGTGGAAGTGGCGGTGAAAGATAGCCCGCTCTGACGCCACCGCTCATCGATCACCACTAGCCACCCAGTAGAAGTGTCCTGAGAGAGAAGCCAGGCAATAACAGCGGGTTGAATTGTTGTGGCGGCGGGTCAGTGTCAGGCTGGACGGGACAACAGCACCTCAACCATCACCTCCTCGTTTCCTGTCTCCGCCAGAGGCATTAAGCTGAATGCAGAGGTATATTTCCACACCCTGACGTCAGCTATGGAGCTGAATGTGGAGACTTTATTCATCCAGAAAGTTCATTTAGTCCTTATTCTTTATTTCACTGTACATATGCTCTCATGGTAATTACAGATCCACTTTTTGGATGATATATTCAGCTCCTGTGGTCACATCTGTTTTAAAGTGAGGAGAAACTCTCGTTTTAATGGGTACTACCCAGATGAATGAAACATTGCAATTAATTAATTATATTATGATTAAATATATATATGTATATATTAATTATAAAATTATGATGTTTTTTTATATGCTTAATTCCCGTTTTTTCTCACGGCAGGATGGTGTTCGGGTATACAGTGTGTGTCTGCTGTGAAGTTCTTTGGGAAACTGAAGGCTACTTTCAGTAACTATGAGCCTTTCTTGGTAGCAGTTGCACAGGAGTGGAAGGTTTCTCTCATATTTTACAGGTTGTGGCCCAGTGGTGGTCTCCTTGATTCTCTATACTTACAGGCCAATTTTTCACAAAACTCAAAACACTTTCAGCGTGAGCCTGAAGGTTTATTCTTGACCTTGAGAGATAAATTGTGAACAGATGGTTAAAGTACTGGTTGCGTCCAAAAGCTTTCAATCAAATGTCACGGCCTCACAGTCGATGGAGGAGCTCTCAAGGAGGTGCTTTGATGGAATTTCAGTCCCGTAACTCTTCATTTGTGAGTTTTTTGGTATGTTTTGCTCATGTTTTTAGGTTATTTCTTGTACCTTGACAGGATACAATTAATAATAGAACGAAAACATATTGAGAGAAAAGTCTAAATCACTTATGCTGTGTGTTTTTTTTTTATCACCTAGGCTACCAGGAAGCGCCTGTTGGTTTTCTCGCTGAATTTCTTTTCACCAGCTGTCCCCGTTTCCTCCCACACGCTGAAGTTTTACAGATCAGGTGAATTGGAATGCCTAAAACGAGATAAACCGAAAACCTGCCTTGGGTGTTTGGTTTCCTTACCTTTTACCCCTCGCATGCTGGGAAGGATGCCAGCTTCCCCATGTCCTTGAAAAGGAAAGACGTTTGAGAGAACGGATGGATGGAAGTTGCACTACAAGTCTTTGTCGAAAGAAAGATCTCTGCCACAAAACGTAGTTCAAAAGTGCGCGGCTTTCTTTTTGGGTTGATTGAATTCACCCAAGTTCGACTTTCAGGTCAAATTTTCACATCATTAAAATAAAAAAGAAAGTTCAACATTTTGGGAATTTTGTTTATAATAGTTACAAGAGAAGAAGTTGTTTTAGCAGCTAGTTTTGTCACTAAATAACCAAATTAGTGCTTTAAAATGCATTACATTCAAGTGTTATACATCTTAACAGCATTTCAGTAAATCTCAACATATGTTCATACAGAGGACATATCAATTAGCTGTATTAGTACGGAGCACTGAAATAGCTGCAGGCTTCATTTAATGATATGATTGGAAACCTGACGATACTCAGTCCGATACACATACTTCAGTACAGACCTGTCAATCAAACAGACACGCCCCCAAAAACACACCTTTTTGAAGCTTATTTTGTAATTAATGACGGGATTATTTTCAGATGGACGGCCAGAAAACCAATAACAAGAAGTGACTTTATCTAGCAACACCGAGAAATTTTATTGACTGAAAACTTTGAGACGAGTTGAATGGGAGTCTATGGAGCCAAAGGCTTTTTGGAGCCAACCTCTGGTGGCACCAGGAAGTATTGCAGCTTACGGCACTTTCACATCAGGCTCATTTTTCAGAGCCGGAAAATATGTATTTTACATATTCTAATGAAAACAAATGAGCGTATTTCGCAAAATGTGGAGCTGTTATTTCAACCAGCCGTTTAGCATCACAACTACAAAGTTATTTTCCCTCTTTGAACGCACAGTTACTCATCCCTGCATGCACGCTCGCTGATAGCCTTGCTTAAATGTTTGTATAGTCCTTTAACTGCATCTCTCATAAGCTGCAAGCTGCTGCAGGCTCAGACATGTACACTGTTCATGGAAAATGAAGACAAATGGTAAACAACATTTGAGTGATAGCAACCAGACTTATGTAACTGCAGCATGGAGTAATTAAACACCCCTATTCTTCCAGATGATCTGGTGATTCAGCTTGGCATTGTTCGTGGTCTTAACAGGCGCCTCAGTACATTCGATTCATGTTTCCCTCTCATGAATATTTGGGTCCTGCTGCCAGCGTGAAAAAACATGTTCATCTGTTGTAGCAAAGCTTGAGAGAGGGTGGGATTCTCTGACAAGGGCTGTTAAACACCTGTGATTGCCGCCATTGTCCGGATGCCTCATCCCGGCTCCTCCCGGCAGCAAAATGTTTTTATTGGTCGTCATCTTGTGCGAGCTGCGGGATAATAGAGCAGAACGCTGGAGAAACGCAGGACAATGTATGATCTGTATTTACAGCTCCACGCTCCAAGAAGTGCCATGCGAGATCCATCACTACTGACAAAACTATCTCGCATACCTCAATAAACCTCCCCAATTACCACGCACTCAAAGGCTTGTTTGTGTTTGCCAGCAGGTGCATTTGTGTCGCATGAGTGAACTCTTGGCTGCATTTATGTCACAATGATTTCTACTGTAAACAGGAAATGTCTGAGAAGAAGAGAGCAGATTGTGATTTTGTGGAAAATGTGCAAACGGTGTGTGTGTGTGTGTGTGTGTGTGTGTGTGTGTGTGTGTGTGTGTGTGTGTGTGTGTGTGTGTGTGCTAAAGCACATGCTAATACAGCCATTCCAGTGCGCACACACACATGCTGGTGCCTACAGCAGCGTGCTCCTACAGCTCTGCTTATGTAACATCGCTTGTGAACTCCGTCCACTGTTTGACAGTGGGGAAAGCAGCAGCTCCCCAATGCCCTACGTGTTTGTTCCATAATGAAAGTGTTCCTCTTCTCAGGAGTGGGCTGCAGCCATACCTGCCTCTAAATGGGGAAACTGCTGAGATTAACACTCGCTCCCCGGTGCCTCGCTCCCAGACTATACGACAAAGCCTCTTGCGAGACCCTCTGAGGGCTTTTGCTGGTAGCTGCTGACACCAGCAGGTTTTGTTTTCACAGCAAACTCCCACGCTTTAAACTTATTAAAAAGTATGATTCCCTGACTGGTGCTACACACTGAAATGCTGATCTGATCATGTTAGAAAATTAATAAGAAAGGTAATGATATAAATTTGTGCATGCACTTCAAACACATGCACAAATTACAGTGTGTCCCTTTAGGATATTGTAAACAGTCGCACTGTAATGACCTATCTGCCTCCCACAAACAGGCTCATTTGCAAAGATTCAGAAGAACATACCACGTAAATGAATGTCAGTTAACTAATTGGCTTCAGATTCTCTTTAATCGCCTCTAAAATACCAGAGACACGCACATCAAACATGCCAGCTTAAGTAGAACAAAGTGATTTATTTAATTTCCATGCGATGCTGCTTGTGTAGTTGGATGAGCACAGAGGGAATTCTTTCATTTTCCCTCCTTGTGGTGTGGTGTGACACCCCATAATTAGAGAGTTCTCAGAGAAAATAGGTCTTCAAAAGCAGATTGAACATTATTGTTTTGCGTGCACGGCAGCCTGTATATCTCTCAACCTATGAGGCTGCAGTGGAGAGAAGAGTTACCTGGTCAGGCCCCCTCTGAGGATGTTACGGATGATTTAATGACTGCTCTGGGCAGCTGTACACCAACACAGTATATCACGCAGCTACAAGGACCTGTGGGAGGCGGTTGGGGAGGGGCGTGAGGGGATGGCATTGGGCCAGTCTGAGAGAGGGGGGGGGGGGGGGGGGGGGAGTCTTGAGATCCAGCTAAACACACTGAGTGTCAAGTCTACCAGCAGAGTGTCTATGCAAGGTCAGACAGGAGAAGATGAGATCCTCCTCAGTGAAAGTCCATCAAGATTAGACTTTACATCTGTCATAAAACTCAAGTTTGACCAGTTTACATGCTGCACGTTGAATGCAATCAGGTTTCGACTGAGAGTTTTACTACTAGTCTGAAACTCATTTTAACATTCCACATAGTTTTACAGACCTCCAGTGCATCTGAAGTGCAGAATGATAAGTTGTAAATCTTTGTGATCACTGAAGTAATTTATTTAAAAAAATTCCAAACATTCACATGTTTTAGCTGCAAAAATGTGAGATCATTTGACATCTGGTAAATTTCAATGGGCATTTTTCACCATCTCCTTGACCTTTTATGGACTAAATGACTTTTTGGCTAGTCATTAATTTACCTGAAAAATTCATCAACATGAAAATAGTTATTAGTTGTAAATCTGCATTCATGGTACACCATGTGAAGAAGGTTAGAAAACTCTGCAATTTGTTAAAACAAGGGAAAAAAAGCTAATGAAATACATTTAATTATTCTGAGATAATCTTTATTCTTGTCATGATTGCTGCTGCTTTTCAGTCAAACTCTACATCTTGACACTTAAGCCCACACTACCCAAGGTAACCAGCAGATGGAGCACTGTCAGTAGTGAACGTGGCCCTGTCTCAGTCTCAGATCACACTGGTTCAATGTACTCAATTATGACAGCTGTTCCAACCTCAGCCCTCCTCCTACAGACAACAGGGACGACACGCAGGCGCCATCCCTGTCAGATTATATGCACGCTTCCCATCATTACCTTTTATGATGTGAAAGAGTGAACAAATGGTGGCGCCTCCCTCTTTCTGATCATTTCTATTATTTGCCTGAAACATTACGGGGGCCTCTCTACGCCTCTGACTTCTTACTCGCCACAGCAGCTCTCCCCCCTGGATGAATAATGCATCACAGCCTTTCTAGCTCACTACCTGAGCCCGCTGCCCAATTATTAGACCCTGTTCCAGTCTGTTGGCATTTTCTTTTGAATTCCACGTTCATTTGTGCGCCGCAAATGCCATCACTGGACGAGCAGACACTTATATGTCACAGGGCTCAGAGTTGCCACTGCGCCCCCTCCTGTACCTTAAACTACGGGTGCAGAAGTGTATTTTGGTTTCGCATGTGAAAGTCTCAATTTATTAGAACGTCATTATGGTGGGAGTCAGATGGATGTCATTCTCTTCGGTGCCATAAAGCCCCACATTCATGGCGATGACATATCCTAGCAACAGAGCGCAAATTTGTTTGGGCTGTGTAGGGTTGCCTTTTTAATGCATTTATTTATTTGTAAAGATTATTTAAAGTTCAGTTTTCATTCATTTTAAGGACCTTTTAAAGTCTGTCTGCAATCAGCACCGAATCTGCAACTCATTATTCATTTCAAATTAAAAGAAGTAGGCCTTTAAAAATGGATGTAGAATGTCAATCAACGCATTTATTTATACAGCACACGTACATCATATGCAACTCCAAGTGGTGAATGCAAAAGTGAAAGAATAAGTAAATTTAAAAAAAATAACATACAAAAGAAAACACACACTAAAAAAAGCCAGACTTTAAAGGTGTTTTATTTTGAAGATTTCCATTTTATCCTCACAATCTTCATCCAAATAATGTTCTGCAGAAGAAATTGTTTATTTCTTAAGCACATTTTGACTGAAAAATGTGCATGCACTATATAGGCCTACATGTATGAGCATGTAATATATGGTTTATAACACACTATAATGTAGTTGTAAGCAGATTTGAATGTGCATGAATGTCTTTGTCCTCCTGTAGGACCGCATGAGTGCAAGCTGTCACATAAACACACAGTAAATGACAATGTAGTAAAATGTCTAACATCCACCGTGTTTACAGGAGTTCTAGCTGATTACTGATCGTAGTTTATCGGTGTCCTTATAGCTGTATTGTAGTGTGCTATAAACTCAAACATCTTTTACTAACTTCTTCAGTAAACAGACTCACAGGACCTTGTTCCTTCCTGTTGTTCTTATTTTAGGCTACACTAAAAATGTTTCTCTCATAAATATACAGTACAATTAGCAGTAGAAATACAATAATGTAACTGTTACAGGCTCTACTAAACCAAACCACCGTCAGATTTTGATCTAGCGGTCGAAGTCAAGCTCGGTAAATATCGACCAACAGTGCGGTAGGCTGCGCTGCACAGCTTGACTCCACTAGGGGCAACAACAACAAAAGTTTGCACTTGTTGACGTATTTCAAATAGTTCCTGTTTTGGAATGTGTACGCGTGTTGGAGACCTTTCACACCACGAGTTTGAGCTTGTGACTTTTTGCCAGGTTTGTGTTTTGCGCAATGATCGCGAGCTTTGTGCCACTTTGAAGGCTTTGTTGTTGGCGAGCCTCGCCGGGTTGTGCGGCAGCAGCTCCATGGACTTCATATTTTCTCTCACGGGCAGCGGTGCGAGAGTTGTCAGGGACGCAATCTCTCAGAGACTGTGGCCGGGACCCGGACAGGAGACTGTCCAGGTTCAGCAGCACTACGCTGGGACAATTTTCGACAGAAGCTCCGTCCACTCCAAGACAGGTCAGTCTGCCATGCATTTCTGTTGTCTGATAGTGTGAGAACACGTATTCAACTTTATAGAGCATACGAACCTCCAATGTATGCTCTGGTGGGCGGTGCCAAACTCTCTTTAAAAATCGTCAAGTTGAACGTTTTCTTACTGCTTTCGATCATTTTCTTAGCTAATAGAACTTAGGTTAATATCTTGAAATAAACTGAACGTATCACTTATAATTTCGGCGGTGTCCTTTATTTTTGGAGAGTATGTACTCAACGTTAAAAGACCCGAAGCATGCTCAGTGTGTGGTGGCAGATTCCCTTTACAAAATCCATCAGTTTAAGGTCTCCTCGTAGCTCAAATCATGTCCTTACCCGATAAAACATATTTTAACAATGTGAAACAAACATTAAGTACTACTCTTAGTTTCGGCGAAACTCTACTTAATACATATAATTCATGTAATATAATTTAAACTTTTAATTTAGTGCCTCCTGCTATTTCCGCTGCAGGCTACTCCTTAAAGTACAGTCTGTGCCTGTCAACTGCGTGGCATACCCAAGTTAAGCTTCTTCAGCTATATTTTGTAATTATACTGACTTCACCTGAACATGGACAACACACAAAGCTTCATAGATTACATTGCATGATTTAACATTTGACATTACGACTAGACTTGAAACTATAATTTTGCACCCCTCAAACACTTCTAACTGGGAGCACGCAGCCTCGTCAGCTGAAATATTGACCTTTAATACATTTAATTATTTTTCAGTGCCTTGAAAACATTACTGTTTCAGGGTTAGTGATATTAAATAGTTTTACTGCATTTAGCCAAGTGACAAGTAGAGACTGTGAACAGATACGAGCTCATCCTTAAAGGTCCCCTCCAGGCCTGTTTGATGATGTATGTAAAATACAGTTTTAAAATCTCTACACGCGTCACTCTGCACAGCGAAGCTCAAAAATTCAACTGGAACAAGAAGCAAAAACTAAAGCTAAAGATCAAAGCTGTGAGGAATCACCTGGAACTCACATCTGTCAATCACCTATGCCCCTTTTTTTCCTCACAATCCTAAACCTTTACATTACTCAGTACATAAAACTTAAGATTCATATATTTCAGGACTGAGGGTCTGTATGCCTGAATTCCTACTGCAGAACTCATGTTAATTCATAAGGAATCAGCTCAGTTCATGTCCTCAGCGGCTGGACTGTGCCTGTCCGGTTTGTTGTGAGGACACACTGCCTGTAACAAGTGAGGCATGCCAAATATTTCAGATCAGCAGGCAGTGCATGCTTAAACAATCCAGCCAGGGAGTGAACAAGTATGTCCTCGGGGCCTTTCACATCAGGGAGTATCTCCATGTTAATAAAGATTGGATTTTTTTTTTTTGTGTCCCCCTTTCTGTTTTGCCTCTCATACTTAATTTATGACGAGACCAATCAGTGCCGTCTCTCACTTTGAATTAAAAGCGGAGAAATGTAGTCTTGTTGACATGAAAACCAGAGACTGTTCTGAGCTCTCCGCCACTCCGTCCCCTGAAATATCCCACAGAATGCTCTGCGCTGTTAGTTAGCATTAATTGGCTCCTCTGAAAACACAGGAAGTTGAACACAGTTAGGGGCACCCTCCCTCGCATGCCGCTCCCGTACAGGAGGTTTGCAGCTCATGCAGAGTCATCAGGCTCCAGAGCCCAGTGGCAGGCAGGTTAATTGTTCGATCTAATTAGGACAAAGATTAATCAGATGCATGTTCTGCTGCTCTTGAAACGCCACGGATGGCAGTCGGGTTCATTAGCAGTCCTTTTGCCTCTCTCTCTCTCTGGCAGCGGGGTGGACTGCGGGGGCGGCTCGGGGCCTACCGCCCCGTCCAGTTAGTCCCACTCTCTCTCTCGAGTGGGACTAACTGGACGGGGAGTCAGGTAGTGGAAGTGAGAAGACGATGTTAGAGATGAAGGTGGGCGTGGAGGCAGTGGACGAAGCGGGAATGGGCAGTGCAGGATGGTGAGGGCCCAGATACAACCGACACAGACTTCACCTTTCTGTGCTCCAAATGCTTTAAGAGGAAACAGACAGCACTTTGTGAACTCACCTTACCTGGAACAGAGGAAAGTGTGAAGATCAGATTTCATATTTTGTTTAATATGACAATCTGTTCATGGATTATCAGTAGTGTTTAGCCAGAGAAAATTAAAGAGGCCAGCAGGGCGGCCTCGAAATAGTTGACTCAGCGATAGTTGACGAGAAAAGTCCACCAAATTTTCAATAGGCGTTTAGTTGTAGGAAGATAAAAACCTCTCTAACTGCACCTTGTTAGAGATTTTATCAACAACTTCCTTAAAAAATGTCTGGTTTTCCCCTTAGAAAGGTGGCCTTGTGGGTAAACATGGCGACGTAGGTCCAGTGAGCCATCATTGTGGGAAGTGAGCGACTTTCACGCGTGAGAACTAACGTTAGCCTCACATAGCTGCAGCCCATGTGACGTGCATGCCGACAGTGATGATTACGTCTCTGTAATCAGCTGAAACGTTTTCTGATAAGCCACAGTTTCAGTTTTCATAGATAGTTAATCGTTTTTGTAACAGTCATTTCCAGTTGTAGCATCAGAATACTGTGAATTGTGGGAACTCGACTCAAGCAAGCTACTTCAAAGTTGGCATTAGTGACTTGTAAAGTCTTGGAAGGAGCCCCTTCTGATTTCACAGTGAAACAACCATGAGCTTCTGCAGATTCATCAGGAATGCATGTCGAAGTGAGATCACAAGGGTGGTCGGTGGAACTGGGAAGCTGTCGTTCTGTCAGGACCAGAAAAGAGACACAAGTGGAAGCGCAGTTTTTGCTTTCACCTGCAGTCGGATTCGTTCCGACATGCAGAACTGAAATGCATCTTCTCAAACGAGATGAAAAGTCCTGCAGAGGCAGCGTGAGCTCAGAGGCAGCGTGAGCTCAGAGGCAGCGTGCCCTGCAGCTCAGCGAGCTCCGGCCCATCCGGTCCACCAAACATCTCGTCTCAGCTGTAATCGGCCACAAATGACTTCCCTGGATGTCCCTAGAGATCACACTGAATGAACAGATACGGTACTGTGTATGCTTCTAATGTACTTTCTCTCCGTTGATTGGATTACAGAAATGTGCAACAAACAAAAATAGAAAGACGGGATGTTCAGCGAGGTTGTTCCTCAGGGTTCTTAGACAGATGGATGATGATTATGGATGAATATGATTTTGATTGCAAAACCTTGAAACTGAAATGTCACCATCAACCCACAGGTATTTCACTCTGCTAAATATTTCTAAAGCACTTTTAAGATGTATTGATGAAATTTCAGCTGTGGACAGAGGACTTCCTGTTATATAATAAAGGAAGTATTTTTTTAAAAACAACAACAATTTTGTAAAATTTATCTTCTGTCCACTCCGGTGGTCTAAACGCTGCTGAAAAAGTGTCGCACTGAACTAGTCTAGAAGGAACATGGCTAGAAAACGAATTACTATCACCCCTCATTATCATTTTTTGCAAATAATTGTGTGAGAAATGAACTTCCAGCTTGATTGTCAGGGACTGGAACGCACATAAAGCGCTGCTGCTTGAACATAAGCTTTTGTGTGGACCTGCTGTTACACTGAAGTGGCCATAATATCACATAAACAGACCGCGTGCTCATACTGCGTATTAATAGATGATTCACCGGGGCCACTGTTTGTCCTCCCGACATTGAACTCCCCTCCGCATCTCCAGGTTCTTTCAATCCCCGAGGGTGTTCACTTATTTGTCAGTGTTCACGTTCACCCTGAGGCTGACACCGACTCGGCTGCAATTGTCAGGATGATTCAGAATCTGTTGATGCTCTCAGCGCTGTAATAGCTGATTTTAATCACCTTAATTTCCAAAAAGTCCTTGAGCAGTTTGTATTATCGTATCACTCGCCCCGCATGCCATTATGAGACACTCCTGGGATCTTTTATGGCTCCGGCGGGGGAGCTTAAGTGCCAGGACTCCCAGAGGGACCGGCGGACCACGGCACAGAGCACCTGCTCTGCACTTAGACACCTGTGTTCAGGGTGTGAACTCATGACTGCTGCCTGACTTTTAAAGGAGTCAACATAGACAGTATAATGGCCGTGTCCCACCAACATGTTGATGCATTTTCTACGAAAAGAAAAACTAAAGGGGAGGTCAGTTTAGAAAGAAAAACAAATCCAGATGACAGACAGAGACTCTGAGGCTTCAAGCCCGTACTGTGTGATGAAAGAGTGGCGCTGACTTGATAAACAACAGTGAAAGGCCTGGAAGGTTTGATGTCAGTGGGTTGAATAACATACTGCATACCTTGATTGCCGGTGCTTAGATATTTCAACAGCAGATGTTTGGAAGAGGCCAGATGACGACTTTAAGGGAAGGTAATTATGATCTCTTCTGTTCTGAGCTCCTTTTTGCATCTTCGGTACTCCAGCTGAAAAAGGCTCGCAGCCTCAGGAAAACAGGCAGGTAGTAATTTCACTTCTTCTGAAAACATTCCAAAAATATAACTACACACTGGAGTGATGTCAGCTGGTGTTTTCCAAAGAGCTGTTTTGAAAGTTTGGATATTTGGTTTACCTCTTCGAAAACTTTCTGTGCATAGTTTGTCTTAAGCTGATGAGCTTTTCTTCGTGTGGTCGTCTAAAAAAATCGTTGAGTTTTCCCGGTGATTTCATGAGAAGATAAGCAGCAGGGAGCCGGTGTGAAGAGGGGTGTGATCTCGTGCAAAGACGACGCTGTCACTCTTCTACAGGAGCTGGGGAACACCTGATGATGTCATGTCTCACAGGGAAAGAAAAACTCATTCACAGCAATGTAATGTCTCTGCAGTACAGTTGCTGTCGGGATGAACATTTCACAGCTGTACATTGTATTTACTATATTGCATGACAACCGGTGAGTGAAACATCGGTTCACCACTCCAGAGATCAACTCATTTAGTGTAATTGTGTTGTTGCTAATGGTCAGAGATGATTTCTGTAAAAAGATTTTGTTAAGCTACATTAAGAGGGCCTGGCTTGTTGAAAAAGCCAGTAAACATGGTGTAACTAAGCTAAATCTAGTGTGAGATGCTTGTTGTGAGAACAACTGGGGTCATTCTCTGCTGTCCTGTCAGCTGATTTCTCTGTTTGTCCTCTGGGAACAAGAGTAGAAGCAGGCGTTCAGTGAATCCCAGTTCATTTAAACTGCTCATATCAAGGTTAAAGTATGTTTATGTAAATACAGTGACTTCATTTTAAATGATTAAATAACCTTAGACTGTAATACATAAGTATTAACTTGTTGTTTACAGGATAGGTAGTAGTTTTTAAACGAGGGAACTGAATGGAGAGGCAACAGACAATAAGGAAAAACCATGAGAGAGAAAAAGCATGAAGTAAATGAGATGTGATGGTGAGATATGAGTTATAAAGAGTGAAAGAGTGAGAGGAAAGAAGCTCGGTGCATCACGAGGTCCCCCAGCAGCCTCGGCCTTTAACAGCATAACTGCAGGATGGTTCAGGGCCACCTGAGCAGCCCTAACTATAAGCTTTATCAAAAAGAAAAGTTTTGAGTCTGACCTTAAAGCTAGAGAAGGTTTCTGCTCCTCGAACACAAACTGGGATCTGGTTCCACAGGGGAGGAGCCTGAAAACTGAAGCCCCGCCTCCCATTCTACTTCTTTAAACTCTGGGAACCACAAGTAGACCAGCGTACTGAGAGCGAAGTGCTCTACTAGGATTATATGGTTCTTTAAGATCTCTGAGATAAGATGGATTCTGGTCATGAAGAGTTTTGTAAGTGAGCAAGATAATTTTTTTATTCTATTCTTGATTCCACAGGAAGCCAGTGAAGAGAAGATAAAACTGGAGAAATATGATCTCTCTTGCTAAATCCCATCAGTACTCTTGCTGCAGCATTTTGGATCAGCTGCAGGATTTTTAATGAGTAATTTGGACATCCTAACAACAAGGAATTACAGTAATCTAGCCTAGAAGTAACAAACGCATGAATGAGTTTTTTTCTGTGCCACGCTGAGGAAGGATTTTCCTGATTTTATTAATATTACGTAGATGAAAGAAGACAGTTCTGGAGATTTGCCTTATATGGTGGGTAAAGGACAAATCCTCATCAAAGATGACTCCAAGGTTCCTCACAGTTTTGCTGGAGGCCAAGACAATGTCATCTTGAGTAACTAAGTGATTAGAGAAAGAGTTTCTGAGGTGTTTACATATAATATATATAATAACGTTTTGTCTGACTTTAGAAGCAGGACATTGTTGGTCATCCAGGCCTTTATGTCTTTTAGACATTCTTCAAGTTTTACTGATTGATTTGTTTCATCTGGTTTTATAGAAAGATATAGCTGCGTGTCATCTGCATAAAACATAATAAACATAATTTACTTTCATGTTAGGCTCCATGAATATGACAGTAACTGCAGCTTGGTTTATTTTAATTTTTTTTATTGCTGATGATTGTATGAGGATCCTTAAAATTCTACTTCTTTGAATGTAAAGCAGGACATTTTTTTCTGTAGTTTCTGACTTGTTAAAGACAAAAAAAATGTCTTGATTAATTATAGAAAATAATCATTAGATGGATCAATCATTGTTAGCTACGGCCGTGCTCGGTTTGAACTGCTTTTACAAAACTCAGCTTTTAGAAAACAGTCCAAAGGAAATATTTGCAGATTAAGTAATTGCAGTGACCAGCGTGTGGTGTGAGCTGCTCGCTTTATGGCTTCAGTGAGGTCAACGACCATCTGTGAATGTTTGACGGAGCACTCCTGTGTGCTCTGTTCTTACCTGTGGTTTAAATGCCCCCCCCACGGTCGAAGGGAAATACAGTACGTGGTTATTCTTCTTCTTGACCTGCGTTCCCTCTGAGCCTGCTGTGTTGTAAAGCACAGAGACATCTGGCGCTGAAACTGTTTGTTTCATTGCTAAGGAGAGAGACAGTCCATCAAGTTGTCAACCTTTGTCCCCCCTGATAGTTAGTCATGCAGATTGATTTGCAGAGACGCCGTCTTCGTTTTTCTCTGTGATGTCGGCAGACATGTCTGGCTAAACGGAAAGTAAGCTGTGTGTGTTGGTGCTGCAGCCTCACTTACTGGTCGGCCATGACAGACTGTGGTGAGACGGGAGGAGCACTGACGGCTTTTATTTCATTCAGCAGTGGGAGATGTTTTCAGAGCATTCACTTAAGTATGACTAACAATCTGCAGTAAAAGTTCTCCGCTCCAATTAAGTGTCAAACTTTTACTGCAGTATGCCCAGCAAAATGTGCTTTAAATATCAAAAGCACATCATTATGCAAAATGAGTGGTATTTATATATATTCTATATTTACTATTTTTTTTTTTCATTATTATAATTAAAGAGGAATATTTTGAGAATTATTCTTTTTTTGTTGTTGTTGAGTTAGTTCAGAAAATCAACAGGACGGCTAGCAGCCAGTTAGCTGAGCACAATGACTTGAAATGTCTCAGCAACAGCAATAAAAAACAACTTCCTATAAGCTTCTGTAAAGCTTTATTCAAACAAAACCACACCAATACAGCAGAGGATCTATTGAATGTTCGCTAACATTAGCCATCATAATTTCAGCTTTTGGTCTCACGACTGTAGCAGAAAAATAAGTTGACGTGAGTGTTCAACTTTTACTTTGTTTAAGTAAGAATCAAGTTTTTCTTCTTTAGTCACGGTCTTTAGCCTCTGACTAAAAAGTAAAATATTTTCCTCGGGCATGGGTGGTGCTATATTTATCCTCTTTGACAGGGAGCCGAAGATAAAAACACGTATTAAGTACCGCAAAATTATATGTAGAGCATGACCATGTGACTTTTAAAAGAAGAATTGTTTGTTTTCAGACTGAAAAGTTGAACTCATGAGCAGTAAATCCATGTTTAATATCATACAGATACAGCCTTACTTAGTCGGATATGACCGTGTTGCTAGTGGAGGCTAATTTTAGAAAAAGTTAAGTCAAATGTTGCCGTCATGATAAATAGTAGAGTCACTTAACTAGCTTTATTAGTTATTGTGCTCCTGCTTTCCTCCATACTTGCTCTTCTGCTCACATTGTTTCCAGACTCAGGAGCTGCTCTCTCCTTCCCCGTACCTGCGTTTGGTTGTTACCACAGTCGGTTCAAATCTTGACTCCAGAACAGGACTCTTTGCTTTTGGCTCAATACGAAGATCTGATAATGCAGAGTTTGTGTTTCTCGTAGCTGAGCTCATCACTTCTCCTGCTATTGATTGGTCCTGTAACGTGAGGAGTTAGTGTTGCTGTCGTGGTGCAGAGTGCCAGCGCTCCGAAGCGGCAGCGTAAACCAATAAAGAGGCGCTTTTGTACGCAGAAGTGGACGGGACAAGTGTTCATGCCGACACTGCTCTGTTTACTGCCACAGGTTTTCTCCTGAGGCCATCCAAACAGCATTTCATTAATTAAGACTGATGATGTAATAATTTAATAATCATGAATGGACACTGGTCAACGCACATGTTCTTTACATATGATCACACATTAGTTCAGTGGCAGCGTTGCATTACTGTCCTGGTGATGATGAATCACAGAGTTGTTGTGGAAGCTGCAGCAAGCATACATTATGTTTATGTATCATCGCCATCGATCGGGCCGATACAGCGTTAGACTTAAGCCATACTATTCATCGTGTCTTCTTTTACCCCTCTCTCCCTCCCTCCCTCCCAACTTTGAATTGGAAAGACATATTGCTGTAAGTGCAATAACGTTACCGCCAAGGGTTGGACAAATCACGGTGCGATTAGTGTGTCTGGAGGCTGAGCTCATGTGACAGCAGGGAGGAGGAGGAAGAGGAGGAGCAGGAGGAAGGGGAAGAAGAGGAGGAGGCTGGGAGGCCTGGTGCACAACCAGGAAAATATACTTTTTTAAACTTCACTTAGAGCTCCAGGAGAGGCAAAATCATTTGGTCTGCAACTTTGGTCAAGACTGAAATGTGCCAACAACTATGGGATTGATTGCTGCGAGACTTTGTAACGACTTTCATGGTTCCCAGAGGATGAAGTTGTTACAAATTACAAATGTTGGGGATCTTCTGACTTTTACTCTAGCATCAGCATGAGGTTGACATTTTAGTTTTTTAGTGAAATGCGTCGATGGGTAGCCATGAATTGTGGTGCAAACATTCCTGCCCCCCTTTTAGCATAAATTGGAACAACTTCGGTGATAATCATCAGGTTACATTTTTTTTTTTTTAATTTTTATAACCAAACACCTGCAAAATAATTCCATTCCCATCAGCCTCAGCTCTACTCTTTTAAGTGGTTAGCGCTAATAAGAACTAAATTGTTTTTTTAAACATTTTTTTGTAATTGTTTTCTGAGTCTACACCTGTTTTATGGATCTTGACAATCATCCATGAAGCACTTTAAACTGCACTAACTTGATATAAAGTGCTATATGAATACAGTTTGATTACAGTGACCATGGTGAACATCACACCCTCTGATCATCAACATTAGAATTACCTTCATGAGCCATGTTGGTGTGAGCAGACATTCAATCTCAGCTTCAGTGGACTCAGCAGTTTTTGATGCTTGTTGCTATGGTCACATTTTAGTCCGTACCAGAAAAAGAGGTTTGATACCCAGCTCTGACTCAAGGTCGCATTTGCATATTACTTGTTTTGTTTGACCAACTGTCCAAAGCACATTGATAATCATTTTAAACTGCATGCAGTATACTGAAAGTCTGTATTTGTGAGGTGGGAACCAGGACGTGTCTGGCATTGCTGCCTGATAATTAACCTTTATGATTATAATCACAGTTCATATCCTTGCAAGATTATTTTCTGTTTTTTTTTACTAATCAGTTGATCAGCTAATTGCTTCTGTACTCGTGAACACAGTAACAACAATACATACAGACTTGTTCAGTTTCTGTGGATTCATCCCTGGAAGAACAACTAAAGCACCTTTTATTTTTAACTGAGCATCAACTAGTATACAAACAGAATATATTGCTAATTTATACATAGGTCAACAACTTTACTAGTAAAGCTGGTTATGATTAATACATGATCATAATTACAGTGAGGCAGCTTCAACACTTCTTTCCATTCAGAACAACTGGTTTTCCCACAAGCTGAACCTGCTGCTGTATGACGCAGACAGTTTTTTTGTTTTTTTTCAATAACACCTTTTACTCTTTATGTCTGCACCAGGTTCGTCACTATGGAAACAGTCATGTACACGCTCTGAGAATACTAATTGAAGTGAGTGTGTGTTGGCATTGACGCACCTCAGTACCGATCAGTGTCTGAGTTTTAAAACTGAGAGTGTGGAAGGAGAATCAGCTCGCCGTGTAAAGACTTTAAGCCACATTACTGTGCCAGCAACACAACAGGGGAGGGGCGGGGGGGGTTAATAATGATGATGAGTCCACATGGGGAGAGTGTTAATGAGAGGACAGGGCAGGTCCAGGGCCTCCTGCTCCAACATGGGCACACACACACACACACACACACACACACACACACACACACACACACACACACACACACACACACAAACACACACGCGCGCGCGCGCGCGCGGAGGCGCAATACTGCAGTTCAGCAAAGTTTCCCATAACAGCTGAGTGGTGTATAGGCTGGTCCACGGAGGCTGCCACTGTAATATAGAGCTGAGTGGTACTGAAGACTGTTGGCAAACGGATGTTTCCTGTCACACTGCATTCTCTGTGTTTAGGTTGACAGCTCCACTCTACTCATGCATTGTATATTCATTACAATGGAAAGCGTGCAGCTTATAGCAGCTAGCAGAGTTTCACAGCAGTAATGGGCTCTTTCTTCATGCAGCACTGTTGTCACTTTCCCTGTGCGCGCTGGTATTCACAAGTCCTCTGAGACTACGGGACTGTTGATTAAGAAAGTTGACATTTGCTGTTGTTGCTATGATGCATTGCTTTTATCTCCCTGCAACTCGTAATATGAGAAGTAATTAGAGGATCCACGAGTGTAATTACTTTACAGCAGGTTGGAGGCATTTAAAGTATTAAAACACGTATTAACAAACAGCTTGGCTTTATGGAATATGATGGTCAATAAGACCAGAACCACTCTTGTAGCAGACAGCCTTAAAGACTCACATAAAATCAGATTTACGTTTCTTTTTGGACGACTAGTCAGGCCTTGCTGCTGTATTAATACTAAAATAGTGTCAAAACACAGTGCATGGAGAAATGCACTCACCCTGTATTCAGCAATGGTGTTCTTTGGATTTAAGTTTCTTTAAGTAATTCTGTGAAGTCACAAACTCACACGCATGTCCACCTTTAGCATGGCTTACTGTCCACCTTTTATGTGGAGCAAAACACCGTCGCAGAGCTAGTATGCTACAAGGCTGAAGAAAACCTGTGGTTGACGTGGGTGTGTCTCACTCAAAAAAGAGCCAGCCAATCAGAAGAGAGGGTCAATGATACCGGTGCACCTTAAACTCAGACACATGTCAGCCTGTTCTTGTTAGAGCTCAAGAGAGAAGTTTAATAACGAAGATTTAAAACTATCTTGAGATTATTTTTAGTCCTTAAAACCATAAAATGATCTCCCAAAGGACATCAAACTGTAAATATAACCAGAAAAGTGTAGAACATGGGACCTTCAATAAGTAAATCTATCTGCATGTTGCTGTCTTTAAGGTTCAGTGGGGATTGCATGTGTCTGGATGTTTTGGTTGGAGGAAAACATGAAGTGAGACATTATTCTGTCTCAAACAGCATCCTCAGGCTCTGGCACCAGCCGGACTCTCTCCACACACTCTTCTCTCTAATGTAGTCAAGCTACATTACTACTTTGCTTATAGTATGTGAAAACACACTGTATTGTATGGGAGCCTGTGATACATAATCTATGGACTCCCTGTTGCAAAGCAGAAAGAGGCCCGCGAAACCTGCAGGTGCACTTCGCTACAATAACAATGGCATGTGCACTTAACGGCTTAGTGTTACGATAACAGCACCTCTGGCTTCGCTTTAAGACCTATGTGGACTCAAAGGTTCACTGCATGACCACTGAATGACCCCGGTCTCACGTCTCCATCTAACCCTCTCAGCCCAACGCTGTGTCCCACATTTCAGAATAACAGTATTATCATTACACCATCCTGACATAAGCTGCATGGTTTTGATGGGTCACTGGATCAGAACCAGCTATCAGGTGCACTGACTGCAAAACCTTTGAAACCCACCTCCCGACTCCTCTCTGTGCTCCTCTCCACCTTCTCATCCTCAGTTTGAATCCGCTCAGCACTGGAGGATCCTGCTCTGTTTGAGCCATGTGTGTCATAACACGTTTTGCTCTCGTGCCAGAAAAGCAAATGGCAAAGCAATAATGTTTTGCGTTGTAAAACAAGCCTGTTATCTCTTTAGCTGACCTTCATATTGGATTTCTGATTTAACAAGCTCGCAAGCTAATTCTGTTTTGAAATTGTGACTTCTTTCCTTAACAAGTTGTCATAAACTGTGCCGAAGGGCTGCTGATGGTGTTCACTTCCTTTGATACACGTTGAAGCTTATTTAATGCTTATTGATTTCTAGAATCTTCACAACTGTGCTGCCTTTCTCTGTTAGAGCCAATGTTACAGCTGAAGTACTTGATGGTGGCTGAGAGGAAGTGGATAGAACGAAGAGGGTTGAAACTAATGAATGAATTTGTCACTTCATAAATGTTTTTATTAATTGGTTCGTCAGGGTATCTTCTTTCCAAACATTAAAAACTCATGAGATCGAGAAAAGCTGCTAATACACACTATAGACTGTATATTAAAGTGGACGTAGTTTCTGGCTCCCAAAAATGAGCCCAGTGCGGAAGTGCCTTAAACTTCAATACCACCGAGTGCCGCTAGAGGTCGACTCCAAAAAGCCTGAAGCTTCATAAACTCCCGTTCAACTTCTCTCATGAAATTCTTAGCCAATACATTATTTCACATTCGCTAAATTCACTCTTCCAGATAAGTATTCTGGAGGTCCATCTGAAAATAATCCCGTCATTAATTATAAAATAAGCTTCAAAAAGATGTGTTTTGGGGGGCGTGTCTGTTTGATTGACAGGCCTGTGGTGCAGTCGGGTTACAGCTATCGGTGGGCGGGATGTGGTATCGCCGGTTTTCCAATCAGATCAGTCAGATCCACTGCTCTCTTGCCCAAATATGGTCACGTTCTGCTCCAATCCGCTCGAGACTAGCAAGATGGCACCGTCCCAATTCCAGACTCAAGGCCTCATAAACCAGTTAGTGACATCACTGCTGGTTGCCGCTTGCTCCTCACCAAAACTTTAGATGATGCGTTGCGCAGACGCTCGTCTTCCACAAGCTGTGTAGCTGCTCTAATCTGTTAACATGGGCGCTGAGATGAAAAGTAAGAGGTTCAGTGATTGTCTCGTGCAGGTGAGCGGTGTGTCCTGGACCTCTGTCCCAATATTCATATCCTAATATTTCTGTGTTTCTTGATGAAGTAAATATTGTGGAATATTCACTGAGAAAGGCTTTATGGATGAAATGACCAAAATAAATTTTCTGCAAAAACAGCAAATTATGAGACCAAAAAAAAAACATATTTTTATCACATTTAAGCAAAATAACCAAATTCAAAGCTGCCATAATGCAGTAGTGTTTATTGATTTTAAGCATTTACTTATAATGGTCCAATACAACAGTGTTGACAGTCATCAATGGTAATTTCCTGTCTATCATCTAATCAACAGTCAGGCCTCTATTTAGAATTAAACGTAACGTGATGAGTTGAATCCACCGCTCTCTGACAGCGTTCTCACGAACAGTAGCTGTTCTGAACTTGTAACAGGGAGAGAGACGTGTTGCAAGCCGATTGCATTACATCTTCCACTGTGGCCATCCTGTTCACCACAAACTGCCGTCTCTCACAAACTTTTGAG